>NC_092758.1:67976888-68608138 GCF_047496795.1 Chiloscyllium punctatum | reverse complement strand
CTGTGGCTTTATGTATCTCACTTTCTGACAGTGAAAACATCTTTGCCAAGTACCCTTCTTAAACCATCGGCACTGTAATTTTCTATGTTCCACTCCATTACAGTGAAATTACTGAGGCCTTTCACCTCCTTTTCACCGTCTTGGACTTTTAACCTATTATAAATGATTACCAGTGTTCTCTCCTCTTTATTTTGTGGCATAGGATGTTCCCTTCTCCCAATTTCTATCCCTCACAGGATAAAGGTCTTGCCGGAAACTCAACTTTGCCTTATGCACCAATCTGCCATCTCTGCTGCTCTTCTCATTTCTTCAACTTTCTGTTCATCACTTGAATTCTTATCATCTCTGGAAGTGAGTTATTCTAGCTGAATAATCTCTCTTGGAGCCTCATAGGTCCTATCTCTTTTTAAACCATGCACCATTTATCAAATTGACTATGTTTAATTCTTTACAGCTCAACATAAGTTTGACCTGATTCCTTCTTCAAGTTTCTTAACAACTGTCTCTATACTTCTGAAACCAATTTATAAACATTTAAAATAGCCTGTTTGACCTCTTCATAATCTCTTGGCCCCTCATCTGACAGAGCTGCAAATGGTTCATGAGTTCTGCCGACCAGTTTAGTCTGAATTAGCATTACCCACAAGTCCTCTGACCACTCCATATGCCTAGCCAATTTTTCAAATGAAATAAACAAGGCTTCAACATTTTCTCATCAAAATCTGCCAGTGGTTAAGCATATTTGTATATATCACTACCTTCTTTCTTTATCTCCATCCTGTTATCTTGACTTTCCTGACTAAGTTCCAACTTCTGAAGTTCAAATTCTCTCCTTTTCTCTTTATTTTCTCTCTCTTTCTCTCTTCTCTGACTCTCTTTGCTCAGCTAAGAACCTTCTCTCTCTTTCCTTTTCCTCTCTCACTCTTTTCCCCTCTCTCTCGGTATCTCTCGATCTTCTAAGTCCAGTTTCCTCAACTGTAATTCAAATATTTCTAACTCTACTGCACTTGTCTGTTTCTCTGATACATCTAAGTGTTTGAGTAACTCCCTTATAATTTCAGCTTTATCTTTGTCCTTGATTAAACCCAATTATAACCTCTTTGCTAACTCTAAAAGTATGATCTTTTTCTGTCCTTCTGAACTTTCTTGACAAATTTGGGAATCATCTTCAAACCCTAGAATCTCTTTCACAATTTTAACAACCACTTCTCTCACTTTTAACTTAACCAACCACAAGTAACTGAAATTAAATAAATTGTCTCATCTATGTTTTATTTAAAGATTTAGGATGGCATAGTGGTTAGCACTGCGGCCTCACAGCGCCAGAGACCTGGGTTCAATTCCTGCCTCAGGTGACTGACTGTGTGGAGTTTGCACATTCTCCCCGTGTCTGCATGAGTTTCCTCCGGGTGCTCCGGTTTCCTCCCACAGTCCAAAGATGTGCAGGTTAGGTTAATTGGCCATGCTAAATTGCCAGTAGTGTTAGGTGAAGGGGTAAATGTAGGGGAATGGGTCTGGGTGGGTTGCGCTTTGGCGGGTCGGTGTGGACTTGTTGGGCCGAAGGGCCTGTTTCCACACTGTAAGTAATCTAATCTAATCTAATTAATCTAGGACACTAATTGGCAAGTTTAAATCTGCTGGGATCTTTTGTACCGCAAATGTGTTCAAATCTGTCCAAATCTCAGAGTGAATTTGTCTAAACCTGTCCAAAGCACCGACCTGAGCCCCCAAACTGTTACAACACGGCAGAAAACCCTTGTACTAATTAAACCAAACAGACAGGATAGCTCACCTTGCCTCGTACTCTGTTAAAGTATAAGTGACAGAGAACTACCCAAACTCCACTATTTAACAAAAATATCAATTTTATTCTTTAACTCTAAAGTTAACATTAAACAATTATTTACAACTCTAAGCCCCCTTTCTCTTAAAGGTTTGTTATCTACCTCCTGTTCTATATCAATATACTGATCCAATAAAGCCCCTTTTAAATTTGCAGCAACTCAGGTTTCAAAACCAGACAGCGGCTGTCATCTCCACTGTCAATCTTCTTCTGTTTGTAGATCTCCCTGGGTTTCCTTCAGTCTTGTGCTAGATTAGATTAGATTGCTTACAATGTGGAAACATGCCCTTCGGCCCAACAAGTCCACACCGCCCCGCCGAAGCGCAACCCACCCATACCGCTACATCTACCCCTTACCTAACACTACGGGCAATTTAGCATGGCCAATTCACCTAACCTGCACATCTTTGGACTGTGGGAGGAAACCGGAGCACCCGGAGGAAACCCACGCAGACACGGGGAGAATGTGCAAACTCCACACAGTCAGTCGCCTGAGGCAGGAATTGAACCCAGGTCTCTGGCACTGTGAGGCAGCAGTGCTAACCACTGTGCCACCGTGCCGCCCAGCAGAAGCTCAAGCACCACATTCCCAATTTATCTCTCAATCAAATTTGTACACAAAAATTCAACTTTCTATCCAAGTTGTTTTGGGAAGGATGAGGACTGTCATTTTTGTTTTAACAAAAAGCCTTACAGATATTATTAAAGTTGAAAAGTGTGGCACTGGAACAACACAGCAGGTTAAGCATCACCCAAAGAGCAGGGAAGTCTATATTTCGGGCATATGTCATTCATCAGGAATGTGGTGGGTGATTGGGGTGGAAAGGGGGCTGAGAGATAAAAAGGATGGTGGGGTGGGAAGGCATTTGGGTAGATGCAGGTGGGGGCTAATAGTGATTGGTCAGAGGAGAGGGTGGAGTGGATAGGTGAAGAGGAAGATGGACAGGTAGGACAATTCAAGAGAGCAGTGCTGAGTTGGAGGGTTGGATCTGGGATGAGGTGGGGGAAGTGAGATTAGGAAACTAGTGAAGTTGACATTAATGCAGTGTGTTTGAAGGGTCCCACGGCAGTAGATGAGGTGTTCTTCCTCTAGTAATCGGTTGACCTGGATTTGGCACAGTGGAGGAGACACAGGACTTCCATGTCCTTGGTGGAGTGGGAGGGGGAGTTCAAGTGGTTGGCCACAGTGTGGTGGGGTTGTTTGGTGCACATCTCCCAGAAATGTTCCCTGAAACATTCCACGAGTCATGTCTCCCCAGTGTAGAAGGGACAACATCTGAGCACCGGAAACAGTAGATGATGTGTTTAGATGTTCAGGAAAATCTCTCTCAAATGTAAGAAGATCCTTTGGGGCCTTGGACAGAGATGAGGGGGGAAATGTAGTGCAGGTTTTGTATCTCTTGCAATGACAAGAGAACGTGCCAGGTATGGAGGGTGGGTTGTGGGATGTTGACTTAACAAGGGAGTAATGGAGGGAATGGTCTCTACCAAACACAGATAAGGATAGGGATGGAAATATAACTCTGGTGGTGGGGTCTGATTGTAGGTGGCAGAAATGGCAGAGAATAATGCATTGCATCCAGACATTAATGGGGTGGAAGGTGAGGGCCAGGTGGGTTCTATCCTTGTTGCAATTGGAGAGATGGAATCAAGGGCAGAAGTGTGGGAAGTGGAGGAAATGTGTTAGAGGATATTGGTGATCGTGAGGGAGGGAAAATTGCGGTCCTTGAAATAAGAGATCATCTGGAATGTCCTGGAGTGGAATTGCTATTCTTGGGAACAGATACAGTGGAGGAATTAAGAGTAAGGGATCATGTTTTTACAGGAGAAGAGTTGGGAAGAGGTACTTCAGGGAGCTGTGGGAGTCAGTGGGTTTGAAGTAGATGTCCATGTTTAGTTGGTTGCTGGAGATTGAGATGGGGATGTCCAGGAAGGAGAGGGAGGTGTCTGAGATAGTCCAGATGAACTTAACGTCAGAATGAAATGGTGTTAGTGAAGTTGATGAACTGTTCAATCTCCTTGTGGGAGCATGTGGTGGCACTGATACAGTCATCAATGTAACGGAGGAAAAGGTAAGAAATGATGCCAGTGTAACTGCGGAAGAAGGACTGTTCCATGTATCAGTCTGAGAGATCTAGGAATGCAGGTCCATTGTACCCTGAAGGTTGCTGCACAATGGTCAAGAGGCATATAATATGCTTGCCTTCATTGGACGGAATATTGAGTATAAGAGCTGGCAAGTGATGTTAAAATTGTACAAGACATTGGTTCGGCCGCATTTAGAGTACTGTGTATAGTTCTGGTCATCACATTGCCAAAACGATGTGGATGCTTTAGGGAGGGTGCAGAGAAAGTTTCAGGATGTTGCCTGGTATGGAAGGTGCTAGCTATGAAGAGAGGTTAAGTAGTTTAGGTTTATTTTCACTAGAAAAAAGGAGATTGAGGTTTACAAAATCATGAAGGGTATAGACAGGGTGGATAAAGACAAGCTTTTTCCCAGGGTGAAGGATTCAATAATGAGAAGTCATGCTTTCAAGGTGAGAGGTGGAACGTTTAAGGGGGATACATGCGGCAAGTACTTCACACAGAGGACGGTGGGCATTTGGAACGCATTGTCAGCAGAGGTGGTAGAGGCAGGCACATTTAAGATGTGTCTGGAGAGATGCATGAGTAGGTGGGGAGGAGAGGGTTACAAATGCTTAGGAATTGACCGACAGGTTTAGACAGTACATTTGGGTCGGCTCAGGCTTGGAGGGCTGAAGGGCCTGTTCCTAGGCTGTAAGTTTTCTTTGTTCTTTATCCTACAAAAAGGCAGGCATAGCTGGGTTCAATTGGGTGGTCCATGGCTACATTTTTGATCTAAAGGAAGTGGGAAGACTTGAAGGAAAAGTTGAAGGTGAGGACCAATTCTGCAGTCGAATGAGTGCTTCAGTGGAAGGGTTTAGTCAGTGGGAGAGGAAGAAAGGGAGGTCTTGGAGGCCTTTGCCATGACTGGATGCCATTGGGGGCCAGGGAGATGAAAGTCATGGAGGAAGAGGAGGAGGGTGGTGTCCTGAATGTATGTGGGATATACCTGGACTAAGGGGGACAGGACGGTGTTGAGATATGAGGGCAAAAGCAGGCAGAGATGATAGGTTGAATGGGGCAGTCAGGTTTGTGGATTTTGGGTAAGAGGTACTGGAGGTACGGTTCTCTGGAACTGAGATTGGAGGCTGCAGATGGGAGATCCCCTGAAGTGATGAGGTTGAGATGGTTTGGGAGATGGTAGTTTCGCAATGGGAGGTGAGGTCGTGGTAGACGTGGCAGTAGAAGAAGGTGTCGGTGAGTTGACACATGGCTTCAGCAGTGTAGAGGTCAGTGTGCGAAACTACCAGTGCGCCTTCCTTATCCGCTGGTCTAATAGTGTGGTTAGGATTAGAGAAGAGGGAATGGATGGAGTATGTGGGGGGGTGGAAGAAGGAGTTCTTGGAGGGTGGGTTGGAGTCACGATTGAAAAAGAAGTGCAAGGTGGTGAAAGAAAATTAGATTAGATTAGATTAGATTAGATTACTTACAGTGTGGAAACAGGCCCTTCGGCCCAACAAGTCCACACCGCCCCGCCAAAGCGCACCCACCCATACCCCTACATCTACATCGACCCCTTACCTAACACTACGGGCAATTTAGCATGGCCAATTCACCTGACCTGCACATCTTTGGACTGTGGGAGGAAACCGGAGCACCCGGAGGAAACCCACGCAGACACGGGGAGAACGTGCAAACTCCACACAGTCAGTCGCCTGAGGCGGGAAATGAACCCGGGTCTCCGGCGCTGTGAGGCAGCAGTGCAACGTGTATGGAATTTGTTGACCTGGGAGTGTAGACCTTTACTGAGGACTGATTGTTCATCCTCAGTGTGGGGGATGGTAAAGACCCAGCAGGGCTGGGCACTGGGGCCTGTGGCCTGGTGTAGAACTGAAGTTGGGGTGTGGTGGGGGCCGTCTCTGGAGCATGGGTGGTCATGTGATTGTTGGTGACATCATGGGTGACGCCACTAGAGGAAGTGACATAAACCGCATCATTTTTATAATATTAAAAGGCACAAAGACAGTTCAATGAATAAATCTGATTATCTTGTCGTGGAATATGTAACTTTTGACTTTTTAATTGCTTATACTTTTATTCTGGAGATTAAAATTGCAGTTAATGATCTCAGCGCACAAAAATGGAAAGCATTTGAACTGGTTTCTTTTATAACCTAGTGTGCACTCACAAACTGATATTGCCTTACCAGAAAGTTGCAGCTTACTTTCTGTCATAGGCTGTAGAAGGGAAACTTGATCCTTAACATTGAACATCACTGATGGCACAGCACTTAAACATGTGTCTTATGAACCAAAGCAACAGTTAGATGCTGTCTGAATTTATGAAGTTTTCAAATATACATTGAAATTGAACATGTTTGACTTTTTTTGAAACATAAACATATTGCAGCTGATTATCATTTTTCTTAATCATAAGCATAAAATATTTGGTGAATACCTGTAATCTGCTGTACGCTCACCTGTAATTCTGTTACAAGGCACCTCATTATTCGAGAGAGAGACTTGGTCAGCTATTGATAAAAGAACAAAATAAAACATGAAAGGCTATTTAATTATTCATGCAATTGGAAATATACAAAACATGCATCCACTTCCCATATCACCTCTATTCTGTTCTGAGTTCATTCAGATACCCATACATAACCTTAATCCACAAAACCACAAGGTTCACCACATCTTCCTTCACATATAATCATAATTAATCAAGGGATGACAATGGGTTGGTTGTATTAAGGTTGGATAATTAATCTAGGGACCCAGGTAATATTCTGGGAACCTAGGTTCAAAAATCATAATGGTGACATCTGAAATCGATAAGCAATCTGGTATAAAGAGTTTCATTTTGATCATTAAATGGTTGTTCATTTTTGGACAATTCATTTAATCCATTCTTTAGCATCAACTCTTTTATCTAAAAACTGCAAAATGAGTAAATATTATTGAATAATATATGTGTTACCTGAGCTTTTTCATTGTACTTTCCATAACTAAAACTTGAAGGCAGTGCTTTGCAGCTGCCATATTTGCACAATGAACTGCAACTATGTAAGGCAATGGTATGATCTACAAAACGTTTTTAGTTCTTCATCCCGAGATGGTTTTGATGTGAGTAAAGACAAGCTGAGTGAGGCCAGAAGAGATCAACAGTCATGATATTAAAAGTAATAAAGTTTGCTCCATTTGAATGGAGAAAGCATCTGCAGTAAGATGAATGAACTAGGGACACAAAGAAAGACAAGCCATTTTAATCTAATCAACCTGGCCTGCTGAGAATATCTAAGATGCAGACTTGCCTTTCTCATCTTAATGTCTGCAGACTCCACAATCACAGGCAATTGGAGAGACCAGGTATCTCTGGAGTGTCCATAAAAGAAGCTTCTGGAGTGTCTGTATGCATTGCTCCTCCCCCACCCCACCATGTGTACCTAGAGGTACTAATCTATCTCCCTGAGGGGAATGCTAACCAGGAGTCAGATTGAGGTCCCTTTCTACACATTCCCCCTGCCATCCCTTCTCTTGCCACTAATGGTGAGCATCCTATACTACAATGATGGAGTCGAAGTCTATGCACATATCCATCAGACACTGAATAAAAACTGGAAGAACTGCTGATGCTCTAAATAAATATTGCCATGGCAGGCATATTCTGTTCATGACACAACTATTATATTTAAAATAGATTTGATCTGAGTTGGTTACATATTGCAGATCTTCTGTGTCAATTTTGTTGATCAGGTCTTTAAGAAAATTAAAGCCTTTGTCACAAACTCCAATAATTTTTCATTTAATGTTCTCTTCTGGGCCTATTAAGAACTCCCACGGAGGGCCTATAAAAAAATTCTCACCAACATTCTCTGGCCCTTCCTATTCCCAATCTCCTGTCATTTATGTTGATTGTCCTTGGTGATTTTTCTGAGCCAGGGTTCTTTTTCACTGATTTCTTCATTTAATATTTTGTTATTAGATTAGATTAGATTCCATACAGTGTGGAACCAGGCCCTTTGGCCCAACAAATCCACATTGACCCTCCGAAGAGTAACCCTCCCAGTCCCATTTCCCTCTGACTAATGCACCTAACACAATTCACCTGACCTGCCCATCTTTAGACTGTGGAAGAAAACTGGAGCACCCGGAGGAACCCACGCAGACACTGGGAGAATGTGCAAACTCCACACCGACAGTCACCCGAGGCTGGAATCAAACCTGGGACCCTGGTGCTGTGAGGCAGTAGTGCTTCTGTTTTTGCATTCTGCATATCTTTTTGAAATATTGAAAATTATTTCCAAATCTTGATCACCATGAAACAATGCCTCTCTAATGATGATTAGATTAAAATGATTTGTCTTTCTTTGTGTCCCTAGTTCATTCATCTTACTGCAGATGCTTTCTCCATTCAAATAACGGGAATTCATGTTTTTACAACTCTAGTTTGAATGGAGCAAACTTTATTACTTTTAATATCATGACCGTTGATCTCTTCTGGCCTCACTCAGCTTGTCTTTACTCAAATCAATATAAGCTTCAACTTTAATCTTTGGATTTCTAAATCTCCCTTCACCTGAACCCTCCTCCCTCTTTGCTAATTTAAAGCTATTTTTCCTGACATTGACCATATTTACTGATGTATTCTTATGTTTGTACCTTCCTGTCACAATTTGGTCATCATTATTTGCATTGCTACCCAGCACTGTTGCTTCCTCCTTTTTCTTTAAATTTCCAAATCTTTCCTCACATAAATGAATGAACATAATCTTCTCTTTACAGCTATGATTATACAATTCACCAGGCCTAAGCATGATTCAAGTGAAGATTGTCCCTGGTCACAGTACCCATGAATTGAAATTCAATCTTTTGTCTCTTTGCAATTTGTGATAGATCACATCTAGTAGCTAATGTTTTAGTTTCAATGGTGTATTTCTTGCTGGATAAGTATGCATGAAACAACATGCAGAATAGTTGGTTTCCATGGTTGATAATAGTTCTCAAACCAAAAGCAAAAGTTTTCATATTACAAAAGTCATGTGCATTGGATTTTTTTTGTGATACATCAACTGTGGGAATCATGTTTTTCCTGGGATTGTCATATTGATGCAGGCAGAATCTTTTTGAGAAAAGCATCTTGTCATACAACGGGGATATTCTTCTTTAGTAAATCTCTCAGCAGTATTGACTTGACTGTGAATTTGGGAATGAGAAGAAATTGAAACTCTGAGGCAAAATTTGATCTGACATCTTTTTTATCTAATGGAGTTGGCATATATTTAATGTTCTCGATCTTATCTGCTTCGGGGCAAACTTCATGGGTGGCACGGTGGCACAGTGGTTAGCACTGCTGCCTCACAGCGCCAGAGACCTGGGTTCAATTCCCACCTCAGGCGACTGTCTGTGTGGAGTTTGCACATTCTCCCTGTATCTGCGTGGGTTTCCTCCGGGTGCTCCGGTTTCCTCCCACAGTCCAAAGATGTGCAGGTCAGGTGAATTGGCCATGCTAAATTGCCCGTAGTGTTATGTAAGGGGTAGACGTAGGGGTATGGGTGGGTTGCGCTTCGGCGGGGCAGTGTGGACTTGTTGGGCCGAAGGGCCTGTTTCCACACTGTAAGTAATCTAATCTAATCATCTAATCAAAATGGACCCACAGAAGACATCTGTTTGACGTTGACCTGGCATTTTGTGTTGCTAAATAATAATCATTGTTGTTGCAACACTCATTAGCCAGTGAAGATTGTGGCCATGCTTTGTCTTTGTCTCAATGACCACAACATCATCAGCAATGCAAATACAATCAGGTGCAGTTTCAGTCATCCAAACCATATGCTACTGGACTGGGTCTTGTCTTACTGAGAGCCCAAACAGTGACTGTTGGAAACTGTGCCATCCAAATTGTGTCCCAAATGTTGTGAGCTTTGGGATTCTTCTGCTAAGTGGATAGATAAGTAACTACGCTTTGCATAGTGTGGAGAGCAATCATGGTCTGGAAAATTTAGGATTTAGTTTTTCTAGCTTTGGTATTTTGTGTCAACACCTTTTAAGTGAAGATTTGAATCAAATTATATCATTTCATTCTATCCTAAGCACAATACAGCAGAGGAAAAGGACCTTCAGCCCTCCAAGCCTGCACCGACACATTCTGACCTTTCATATTAATATTGTCCTCACTTACATGATCCATAGAACTCTATTCCCTTCATGTACTCATCCAGGTGCTGCTTGAATGGTGCTATTGAGTCTGTTTTCACACCACCTCTAGCAATCCAGGCACTCACCACCCTTTGTGTGGAAAGGTTGCCCACCTCCAACCCCAGTACTTATTCAGTTTTCCTGAATGTGCATACACATTTCCTTGGATGATCAATCCAACATCCTTATGATGAAATACTGCATCACCATTAAAATTTCTGATTGCATGAAATCCATCTGAGTACGGATGTTTGAGATTGTTGATTGATTCAATTGCATCATGTATGGTCTGTTTTGCCTTAGTTAGTGTGGTTTGTATCCCATGAATTGTGACAGTGAGATCTATGAACATAGAACATAGACCATAGAACAATACAGCACAGAACAGGCCCTTCGGCCCACGATGTTGTGCCGAACTTCTATCCTAGATTAAGCACCCATCCATGTACCTATCCAAATGCCGCTTAAAGGTCGCCAATGAATCTGACTCTACCACTCCCACGGGCAGCGCATTCCATGCCCCCACCACTCTCTGGGTAAAGAACCCACCCCTGACATCTCCCCTATACCTTCCACCCTTCACCTTAAATTTATGTCCCCTTGTAACACTCTGTTGTACCCGGGGAAAAAGTTTCTGACTGTCTACTCTATCTATTCCCCTGATCATCTTATAAACCTCTATCAAGTCACCCCTCATCCTTCGCCGTTCCAACGAGAAAAGGCCGAGAACTCTCAACCTATCCTCGTACGACCTACTCTCCATTCCAGGCAACATCCTGGTAAATCTTCTCTGCACCCTCTCCAAAGCTTCGACATCTTTCCTAAAGTGAGGCGACCAGAACTGCACACAGTACTCCAAATGTGGCCTAACCAAAGTCCTGTACAGCTGCAACATCACTTCACGACTCTTGAATTCAATCCCTCTGCTAATGAACGATAATACTCCATAGGCCTTCTTACAAATTCTATCCACCTGAGTGGCAACCTTCAAAGATCTATGTACATAGACCCCAAGATCCCTCTGTTCCTCCACCTGACCAAGAACCCTACCATTAACCCTGTATTCTGCATTCTTATTTGTTCTTCCAAAATGGACAACCTCACACTTGGCAGGGTTGAACTCCATCTGCCACTCCTCAGCCCAGCTCTGCATCATATCTAAGTCCCTCTGCAGCCGACAACAGCCCTCCTCACTGTCCACAACTCCACCTATCTTTGTATCATCTGCAAATTTACTGACCCACCCTTCGACTCCCTCATCTAAGTCATTAATAAAAATTACAAACAGCAGAGGACCCAGAACTGATCCCTGTGGAACTCCACTTGTAACTGGACTCCATGCTGAATATTTACCATCTACCACCACTCTCTGCCTTCGACCGGTTAGCCAGTTTTCTATCCAATTGGCCAAATTTCCCTCTATCCCATGCCTCCTGACTTTACGCATAAGCCTACCATGGGGAACCTTATCAAATGCCTTACTAAAATCCATGTACACTACATCCACTGCTCTACCCTCATCCACATGCTTGGTCACCTCCTCGAAGAATTCAATAAGACTTGTAAGGCAAGACCTACCCTTCACAAATCCGTGCTGGCTGTCCCTAATCAAGCAGTGTCTTTCCAGATACTCGTAAATCCTATCCCTCAGTACCGTTTCCATTACTTTGCCTACCACAGAAGTAAGACTAACTGGCCTGTAATTCCCGGGGTTATCCCTATTCCCTTTTTTGAACAGGGGCACAACATTCGCTACTCTCCAGTCCCCTGGTACCACCCCCGTTGCCAGTGAAGACGAGAAGATCATTGCCAACGGTACTGCAATTTCCTCTCTTGCTTCCCACATAATCCTAGGATATATCCCGTCAGGCCCGGGGGACTTGTCTATCCTCAAGTTGTTCAAAATGTCCAACACATCTTCCTTCCTAACAGGTATCTCTTCTAGCTTATCAGTCCGTTTCACACTCTCCTCTTCAACAATACGGTCCCTCTCGTTCGTAAATACTGAAGAGAAGTACTTGTTCAAGACCTCTCCTATCTCTTCCGACTCAATACACAGTCTCCCACCACTGTCCTTGATCGGACCTACCCTCGTTCTCGTCATTCTCAGGTTTCTCACATACGCATAGAATGCCTTGGGGTTATCCTTGATCCTATCCGCCAAGGATTTTTCATGCCCTCTCTTAGCTCTCCTAATCCTTTTCTTCAGGTCCCTTCTGGCTATCCTGTATCCCTCCACTGCTCTGTCTGAACCCTGTTTCCTCAACCTTATGTAAGCCTCCTTCTTCCTCTTTCCTAGACATTCAACCTCCCTCGTCAGCCAAGGCTCCCTCACACGACCATTTCTTTCCTGCCTGATCGGTACATACATATCAAGGACACGTCATATCTGCTCCTTGAAAAAGTTCCACATTTCCACCACATCCTTCCCTGACAGCCTATGCTCCCAACGTATGCTCCTCAAATCCTGTCTTACAGCATCGTAATTTCCCTTCCCCCAATTGTAAAAACTTCCTTGTTGTGCGCACCTATCTCTCTCCATAACCAAGGTGAAAGTCACAGAATTGTGGTCACCATCACCAAAATGTTCACCCACTAACAAGCCCACCACTTGTCCCGGTTCATTACCGAGTACCAAATCCAATATGGCTTCCCCTCTGGTTGGACAATCTATGCATACTGGTAATCCTACAACTAGAATTGCAGAATGCTGTTGTCTGCTAGATAGAAGATTTTGGGAAGCCAATATGAGTTTGTATATTTGTGTCATGATTTGGGGATGCATGGAATTGGTGATCCATTATATTCCATGAGACAATGTCTTCTAGATATTTTCTAATGAACCTGTTATGGAGATGTTATTACATGTGAGTGATTGTTCCATGGAGCACCACTTGTTGAGGTATGTATTCATGGTAACATATTGTCACTAGCTCCCTTTTTGATTTAGCTTTTAATGTGTGTTACACTGACTTTTCAAGAAGTATAATATTATTGGTTTGGTCTAGAGAGGTCGTTGGTGATTAAATTGATTCTGCTTTGGTTGTTCTGAATAGTGCAGGTGAGATTCTTCATTGATTCATGTTTGTTCAACAAAACCAAGTCAAATATAATTTCTATATGTCAACAGTTGAATATAAAATCCAGTACGGATTAAAAAGTTATCAAACCCAATATGCATCTAAATTGATTCAAGTGAGTAAATTATAATATGTTCTCAACTAACCATCATAGTAAATGTATAAGGAAGATAACTCTGAAAATGACAGAAAATGTCACACACCAAACAGCAGGTGGAGTGCAAGGCACACTATATATAATACAATACTGAACTGGCAGCTTTCCTCAGACTTTGGAACAACAAATTTTGGCAGCCAGATAAAACAAAAGATAGATTAGCGTGTAGAGCTATAACTATTATAGATAATGTTTATCTAGATCTGTACACCCCTCTCACCCACTCCAACCACCTGCAGTCATCACTCAACCCCAACCTCACCATCAAACCTGCAGAGAAGGGGGGGGGGAGGTGGTGGAGGAGGGGGGTGCAGCAATAGTTTGGTACACCAATCTCTACACCGCTGAAACCATGCGCCAACTTGATGACACTTCCTCCTACTGCCCCCTTGACTACAACCTCACCTCCCATCACCAAACCATCATCTCTCAGACCTTCCACAACCTCATCACCTCT
Source organism: Chiloscyllium punctatum (assembly GCF_047496795.1). NCBI lineage: Eukaryota > Metazoa > Chordata > Chondrichthyes > Orectolobiformes > Hemiscylliidae > Chiloscyllium > Chiloscyllium punctatum. The sequence continues at coordinate 68,594,340 of NC_092758.1, read as the reverse complement.
GGGAATCTCCCATCTACAGCCTCCAACCTCATGAACCCCACAATGCCTGTTTCTACCTCTTACCAAAGATTCACATACCTGACTTCCCTGGTCAACCCATTGTCTCAGCCTGCTCTTGTCCCACTGAACTCCTCTCTGCATACCTTGACACCATCCTGTTCCCCTTAGTCCAGGAACTCCCTACCTACGTTCGGGACACTACCCATATCCTTCACTTCCTCCAAGATTTTTGATTCCCCAGTCCCCAATGCTTCATCTTCACCATGGACATTCACTCCCTGTACACATCCATCTGCCACGACAAAGGTCTCCAAACCCTCCGTTTCTTCTTCTCATGCTGTCCCAACCAGTACCCTTCCATCAACACTCTCATCCGCCTGGCTGAACTGGTCCTCACCTTAATAACTTCTCATTCCAATTCTTCCTCCAAAGCAAAGGAGTAGCCATGGGCACCCTCTTGGGATGCAGTTATGTTTGCCTCTTTGTCAGGTACATGGAACAGTCCATCTTCCACAGTTACACCAGCACCACCCCACCACCTGTTCCTTCGCTACAATTGTTGACTGTATCAGTGCTACCCCATGCTCCCATGAGGAGTTTGAACAGTTTATCAACTTCCCTAACACCTTTCACCACAACCTCAAATTCAACTGGACAATCTCGGACACCTCCCTCCCCTTCCTGGACCTCTCCATCACCATCTCCGGCAACCAACTAACCAGGGACAACTACTACAAGCCCACCGACTTCCACAGCTACCATGACTATAACCCCTCCTGTAAAAATGTCATCCCTTCTTCCCAATACCTCCGCTTCTGCCACATCTGTACTCAGGATGACTAATTTCACCATAGAAAATCCCAGATGGCCTCCTTCTTCCAAGATTGCAATTTCCCTTCCCACATGGTCGACGATGCCCTCCAGCACATCTCCTCCACTTCCTGCATCGCTGCCCTTGAACCCCAGGCCTCCAATCACGAAAAGGACAGAGTGCTCCTGGTCCTCACTTTCCACCCCACCAACCTCCGCATTCATCGCATCATCCTCCGCCACGTCTGCCACCTACAAACGGACTACCAGGGATATATTTCCCTCCTCACCTCTATCAGCGTTCCAGAGAAACGATTCCCTCCGTGACTCCCTCATCAGGTCAACACCCCCCCCCCCCCCCCCCACCCCATCCGCCACCAGTCCACACCCCACTCCTGGCACCTTCTCCTGTCAAAACCTTCACCTGTCAAAACCTTCGCCCATTCCACTCTCCACACCTCTGTCCAAGGCCCCAAAGCCTCCTTCCACATCTGACAGAAACTTACCTGTGCCTCCACCAATATAATCTACTGCATCCATTGCACCCGATCTGGTCTCCTCTACATTAGGGAGATAGGATGCCTACTTGTAGATCGTTTCAGAGAACATCTCTGGAACACCTGCAACAACAACCCACTTCTCCATGGCTGAACACTTCAACTCCCCCTCCCACTCCATGTAGGTCCTGGGCCACCTCCATTGCCAAACCATTACCACCTGACGCCTTGAGGAAGAATGCCTCATATTCCGCCCTCAGACCCTGCAACTACAGGGATGTGGATTTCAACAGTTTCCTCATTTCCTCTACCCCCATCTGATCCCAGTTCCAAGCATCTAACTCGGCACTGTCCTCCTGGCCTGTCCATCACATTTCTCATCTATCCACTCCACTCTCCTCTCTGACCTATCACCTTCTCCCCCACCTTCATCTACCTATTGCATTCTCAGCTACCTTCCCCCTAGTCCCACTCTCCTCCCACTTATCTCTCAGCTTCCCCACCCCGGCCCACAAACCTCATTCCTGATGAAAGGCTGATGTCGAAACATCAATTCTCCTGCTCCTCAGATCCTGCCTGACCTGCTGTGCTTTTCCAGCACTCTCGACTCTGATCTCCAGCATCTGCAGTTCTCACTTTCTATTAGATCATTTTTATGTTTATATTGTGTGTGCTAAATGTACACATTTTAAAAGGCTATTATATATGATGGATGTACTTAACCTTGAGTTCTTAGTGTTTAAAACCTTTGAAAACACAAATATTCTCACTCAATTGTCATCTTCTTGAATACTTTTGTAAATTGGTCTGAACATCAGAATATTAAATTGTAGCGGGCCCAAGAACATTAAATGTGATGTAGCTCCCTCTTCTCTGTGTCCTGCATCAGACTTGCTTCTATCTCTTGTCTTTGCACCTGCATTGTCCAATGCAACCAGTATATTTCCTGAAATAATCTGTATTCCCATGTCTGTATGAGTATATCCAATGTGATACATACTGCCATACTTTCCTACTCTGTCCTTTTTAAAAAAACTTTCATGGGCTTTGGACATTGTTGGCAAGGTCAACATTTGTTGGCTATCGCTAATTAGAGTCATAAAATCATACAGCAAATCATACAGCCTTTCAACTAGTCTATGCTGATCATATTCCCAAACTGAAGTAGTCCCAGCATGCCTGCATTTGGCCCATATCCTTCCAAACCTTTCCTATTCATGTGCTTATCCAAATGTCTTTTAAACATTGTAACTGTACCTGCATCCACCACTTCCTCCTGGCAGTTCATTCCACACACTAACCACTCTCTGTGTAAAAACGTTGCCTGTTATGACTTGTTAAAGTCTGTCTCCTCTCACCTTAAAAATATTGCTCCAGTTTTGAATTCCCCCACTTTCAGAAAAATATCTTTGCTATTCACCTTATTTGATTAGATTAGATTACCTACAGTGTGCCTGTCTTGATTTTATAAATTTCTGTAAGATCACCCCTCAACCTTCTATGCTCCAATGAAAAAAAACAGCCTTTTTTAATAACCTAAACCCTCCCTTCCTGTCAATGCCCTAGTAAATCTTTTCTGAACCCTCTTCTAATTAGGCAACCAGAACTGTACACAGTATTCTAGAAGGTGGCCTCACTAAGGTTCTGTTCAACCTCAACATGATTTCCCAAATCCTATACACAAAAGTCCATGAGTAATGGAGGTAAGCTTACTAAACACCTTTTTAACCATCTTATCTGTATGTGATGCAAACTTCAAAGAATTATGCATCCTACCTCTATAATGAAATGCTGTTCCAATCAGACACTTGTTAAAATTACATCAACTTAATTTCAAAGCTACTCTGTCTTCTTCTGTTGTCTTTACTCTTCTGGCTGCTGATCTCCATGGGTTGTCTTCTTTCTTTTTACTGTAAGTATGTTTGACACAAAAAGGTGTCTTTTGATAGAAAGTGTTTTTCAATTACTTTGCGAGCAAGCTGTCAGATGGGCAATTAGCTGTCCAGAAGTTTTAGTCTCTTATGGCAGTTGCTCTCTGACCAATTTTCAAACTGTCCACATTCTTATATCTTCCCCAACGTTGGATCCTCTCATTGGTTTGATGTTGACAAAACAATGAATTTAAACTCAATTGGGTTTTAGTATCCTGTGACATAATTTATGCTGGTCAAATTAGTCCAAACAGCAACCAAAACTCAGGTTCCACTTCACAGCCAAATGTTACATATTTTAAGTTTTCCAGTACATTCTGGGTCTGCCATCTAGTCATATACACAGGTGCATGTAATCTCTGAGTTCAGAACAGCATTCTTTCTCTTTTAAACGTACAATACATGCCTTCAACTTCATAATACCTCATCCCTTCAGAAAAAATGAACCATTATGATGAAAAGATTGCTTCTTTTTTCTCTATTACTTAATACCATTACTATGAAATGCATATGTACTTAATCAAAGTGATATTTTTCATAATACTTTCTGCACACATATATAACTTTTGAATCAGTCAAATTTTATCTACGCTCTGATCTTTAAATCCACAATAATGCACCTACTATCACCTTTTTCATGACCCGCAACATGTACAAATTGTAAATTAAAAGTTTGTAACATAAGACTCCAATGAAATGGTCTCATATTTTTGTTTTTAAATCTTTCTAAGAACATAAGAGAATTGTGGTGTATGTACACAACTATCTCGGATACATTGTTCATCACATAAACATAAAATGTTGTATGGCCAGTACCAAACTCAATAATTCCTTTTCAATGGTGGAGTATTTTGTCCGGTGGATGTTGAGTTTCTTTGAAATGTAGCCAATTGGCTGTTCAATTCCATCATTATCTTCTTGTTTGCAGTGCTACTCAAACTAGTATTGATTGCAACTTTGAAGGGTTTCAAAATAGATTGTGTAGCTAGAACTGGTGCTGTGGCTAGTACAGTTTTTAAGTTGTCAAATGCCTCTTGGCATTGTTCTGTCCACTGAAATTTTGTGTTCTTCTTCAGTAAATCGGCAAGCTGTGCCACCATACTGAAATTTGTAATAAACTCCCCGTAGAATCTACCCAAATATTGAAGCACTTCTTTCTTCGAGGATGGTCGTGGAAATTCTTCAATGGTTCATGTTCCTTGGGGTCTTCCTTCCATGTCCCAAGAACATCTCTGCCTTTGCGAATTCTGTTTTAAGTTCATTACCAGTTTTGCTTCTCGTAATCATTCAAAGAGCTCTGCCAACTGTACCATTTGATCTTTCCAAGACTCGCTAAAGGTCACTACATCATCCAGTTACACTGCACAATTCATTAATCTGGCCATAACTCTGTTCATGAGTCTTTGAAATGTGGCTGGTGCATTCTTTATTTCAAAGGACATCACTTTGAATTGATTACTGTTATATATGCAGAAATATCTTTCGGTTTCTCTGATAAAGGTACCTGCCAAAAACCACGCAGTAAGTCTAATTTTATGATGTAAGTAGCTTGTCCAACTTTCTCTGCACAGACCTTCAATCTAGATATTGGATAAGAGACTGATTTTGTTATGGTGTTGACCTTCCAATAGTCCATATAAAATTTTTGAGTCCCATCATGTTTGGGAACTAGCACAATCAGTGAACTCCACTCACTGTGACTTGATTCAACAATACCTTTGTTGAGCACAGCATCCACTTCCTTCTGGACCTGCCTGGCTTTGAGAGGATTAAGCCTTTAGGGCTGTTGTTTTATCAGTGTCATTAGTCCTCTCCATATTATTCATGTGTATGCTCTCATACCGCTGAAACAAACCTTTCAACTCGGTTCTTTGCTCCGAGAAAGATAGCTCACTAACCTATTCCACTCCTCATTATTTAACATATTTTTAGGATCATCAAAATCCATGACATTTGGAGTTGATTCCTCACTCTGTGGGGCAGTAACTAACACCTGTTTCTCCAGTTTCCTGTCTCTATTAAGGTTTCAAAATATGCACATGACATACTGATACAGTTTTTTTTTCTATCCAGCATCTTTACCAGATAGTTTGCGTGATTTAGTTTTCTCTCAATTTGATAGGGACCACTAAACCTGGCTTTAGAAGGATCTCCTACCACTGATTACAATACTAATACATCATCCCCATTGGAAAATGTCTGAATTTTATAGGTTTTAATCTGTCACCTACTTCATTCCACGCTGGCCTTCTTCAGGTGCTATTTAGCTAACTCACCTACCCGATTTAATCTTTCCCTCACCACCAATACATAATCCAAGTGTGAGATCTCTGACTTTGGTCCTGTCAAAGGCTCTCTCACTTCATGCCCAAATATTAACTCAAAGGGAGGAAACTGAGTAGATTAATTTAGCACATCTCTAATGGCAAACAATACGAATAGGGTACTTTTATCTCAGTCATTCAGGTAATCCTTACAGTATGCTCTTAATATAGTCTTCAGGGTCTGATGCCATCTTTCCAAAGCTCCCTGGGATTTAAGATGGTACGCATTTGATTTAATGTTCAGTATACCTAAGCTATCCATGACTTTCTTAAACAGCCTAGTTGTAAATTTAGACCTTCAGTCTGACTGAAGCTCCCTGGTTTGACCAGATTTGACACAAGTATGTTGGAAGCCATCTTGTTATAAAGCAATTTTTGCAATAAAATCAAAGTACTGTTAGAAACTAAGCTGAGGTATTTGTTTTGATAACATGACCTTGCAGCTGCAAACTTTCTCAGTTGCTCTGCCCCCCCCCTCCCCCCACACACACACACACAGTTCTGCTTCATAGATGATGTATTGTTCAATAAGCTACTTATCTGTTTCTGTGTAGTTAAATCTGCAGTATAAGATAACATTCAGTTTTATAGATCTGGACAATGTATGTGGATGTTACGACTGCCCCTAAGTTGTGTGGTTAATGGGCAGTGGGCTTGTGATATACTATGTAACATTCTGTACCTCATTGGAATTGTGTTGGACTTCTCTGAACAAAGATGTAATTCCCCAAAGTCATGATTAAAGTTCGTTAATTGCTCAAGGTCTCCTCTCCTGACTATTTTGTTTTAAATGATTTGGCATAAGATTTGCTTTTCCCCAACAATTGGCGTAGTCGGCAGCACCTCTATTTTAAGAGTTTCTCGCCAAGTCTGCTTGATTCAGGCTCCCCTTAAGGGGGGACCTGATTGAGGTTTTTCAAAATCATGAAGGGTATAGACAGGGTGGATAGAGACAAGCTTTTTCCCAGGGTGAAGGATTCCATAACGAGAGGTCACGCTATGAAGGTGAGAAGTGGAAAGTTTAAGGGGATGCACGCGGCAAGTACTACACACAGAGGGTGCTGGGCATCTGGAATGCGTTGCCAGCAGACGTGGTAGAGGCAGGCAAGGTAGATTCATTTAAGATGCGTCTAGACAGATGCATGAGTAGGTGGGGAGCAGAGGTATATAGATGCTTAGGAATCGGGCAACAGGTTTAGACAGTAAATTTGGATCGGCTCAGGCTTGGAGGGTCGGTGGTTAGCACTGCTGCCTCACAGCGCCAGAGACCCGGGTTCAATTCCCACCTCAGGCAACTGCCTGGGTGGAGTTTACACATTTTCCCCGTGTCTGCGTGGGTTTCCTCCGGTGCTCCGGTTTCCTCCCTCAGTCCAAAAATGTGCAGGTGAGGTGAATTGGCCATGCTAAATTGCCCGTAGTGTTAGGTGAAGGGGTAAATGTAGGGGAATGGGTTTGGGTAGGTTGCGCTTCGGCAGGTCGGTGTGGACCGGTTGGGCCGAAGGGCCTATTTCCACACTGTAAGTAATCTAAAATGTTCAGGTCTATTTGGAAGGGCCTGTTCCTAGGCTGAAAATTTCTTTTCTTTCTTTTCCTGTGCCAGCTTATGAGGAATTCACCTGAGCTGTCTGTGAGTTTGATTGACCTTTTTTTGTTTAAAAAAAAGGAGGGGAATGACAGCATTAAAATATTAGCTAGCTGCATTATGTGGATCTGAGTTAACATGCTGATCCCATTTTAAGGGAGAAAGTGAAAGACGCTGTGACAAGATGGTATCCAGAAAGACTACAGTCATAGAGCTGTCGGGAGCATTTGAAGCTGACCTAAGTTAACAGGCTGATCTACGGAAAAGATTCTGTGGCAAAGGTATTGGCAAAAAAGAAATTTCCAAATTCAGGTGATCTTGAGTTATTGACAGCTGTGCCTGTGCCTGTTTGTCTTTGTGTGGTTTGTTTTTTATTCTTTTACAGGTTACAGACTTGCGCCACAGACCAGTGATGTTCTGATGGGATCAGTGAGTTCCAAAAACTTGGCAGAAAGGCTGCCCCCAGGACAAGTAAATATTGGCTCACTGAGCAGGGTGGCCAGCATCTGTTTGTGGTCTTGAGGAAAATACAGAAGCGTCAGGGTAAATATCGTCGAATCAAGAGTAAGGTAGGGGATACTCTAGTCCTGTCAGGTCGACAGCCAATATTGTTTGAGCGATGAAATATAGAGAGTGGTTGCTGCTTTTGTCGTGCCCAAAAAAAAAGGAATGCTGGTCAGGGACAAAACTGCTGGTGGGAATGCTGATACAATTCTTGCTATTTGGCAGCAAGATACTACTGTGAGTACTCAGTAGGATTCTAGTTTCCAGACGAGTGGTAAAAGCATCTTATGATTTACTAAAGAACTTGCTTGGCTCAGGATTATGACAGGTGAAACCCCATTTGTTAAGCCCTGGACCCACACTGAGGTCCGAAACATACTTCAAGACACCCCCAATCCATTCAAATGCCCAATATTATTTTTAATTGGCTAGTACAAATCTGCAGGAATTATAGTTACTTGCTTCAGAATGTCCAGACTTTAATGAATGTGGTGTACAGGACACATTGGACAACTATTAAAGATCCCATTGTATTTCCCCTGGGTCGTGGACTAATGCAGAGTCATCAACAACTTGCCTTGAAAATATTGTTAGAATTGCAAGTAACTGAGAGCTATTTTGATTTTGTCCACTTGGTTAGGCAGCTATGTGTCACAACCAGGATTTATGAGGCTAAACTCCCTAACTTTGGCTATTTTGAAACGTGAGTGCCTCATTACCCTTACAAGCCAGGAATAAACTGAAAGCTCAAAACTGAGATAGGAAGAAAGTTGGAAAATGTTCATACATGCGTGTCTATGTCTATGACTGTGTACGTGTGTGAGAGAGAGAGAAACTAACTCTGCTGATTCCCTGAAGCTTGCAGAAAGGTTCATTCTTTGTGGTCTGGTCTGAATGTACATTTGCTTGTTGGTGATTGAATGTTTGTATTTTGTTCCCTGGAGCTCAAGATTCTCCAATGTTTTGAATTTTATTTGCATTTTGGGAATCTAAGGGTTAGGGAACCATCAATGATTATGAAATGCAAATTTCAAGGCAAAAGTATTATTAATGAAATATTAACACACCCATTATTGGTACAGACCCCATGAATCCCCTACTGTCAATTTCTAACTCATCACATTTATATGCTTTCATGAAAGCCAATCTTATTTAAAGTTGAATCAGTTTAATATAGAGGAAGACAGCATTAAAATCTTAAAAATATATGTCTTTTTCTTATATTTTTCACCACTTGATTCCAGTAAATCCCCCATAATTTCATGCTATTGCCAAAGATCAATTTCACCTCTTTTCATCTCCAGATGTTGGACTAATCAAAGAATTGACTAAAGGATATAAAAGCAGTAGCACTGTAAATCCTGGCCTCAGCTGGTATCTGCTCAATTTTTTAAAAAGATAATCCAAATCTAACATTCAGGAAAATCACCTCAGACTTTGACATTTGCTCATTGAGTGGAAGAATTACATGAACTTTATATAATTTAGTTAAATATTGTAAAACTGAAAGTATGAAGATAGATCCAAACCAACAATATTGTTTTCAGAAAATGATACTAGCAGAATTAATTTTTTTTTGTTTCAGTTTCATTTGTTTCAACTTAATTTTAAGACTGCTGCATCTCATTGGTGATAATGGTGTGCCAGTAGCAGCTTTATTCTATATCAATTTCCCTTCCTCACTGAGAATTGAAGTTTCAGTTCAACAGTATGTTGTGATATATCATGTAACAAAAATTGTGATACTATTGATAATATCTGTCTCGTTGGATTAGGCCATTATTTGTTCGTTAGTAGATGTTTTCATACAATTGCAGTCATTTCACAGCCTATAACATTGTAAATGAGCAATGATTGGTCAGAACCGCTTAAGGAGTCAATTCCGGGATTTAAATTAAGGGACTAGAACCAGTTAATTATATAGATTTCAGAGTTAGAAACTGTGAACATTTTGCATTATGAAATTAGATTTTGAATAAATGAATTTTTAGTTTATATTCATGACTGTTAAATGTCTTGGTCACTTCTTCAGTTACCATCTCTCAATTAGAGATAATGATTATATTAGTGAATATTTTTAAAAACCAATTGTATTAGCCCTGAATCAATTGGCAGGATTGATTAGGTTTATACCTTTATACATTGTCAGTGATCTGTGTCATTGTCTAATGGTTAAATTGAAGCATGGTTGCATTGATTAATTATTAATTAAAGAATAGAAGGATAAAACCATACTAAATACCTGACTGGCCAGTTGGAGGAATTATGCGTGTGCTAAGGGGACAGTTGGAACTCCCCAAAGCTGGGAGAAGTTAAAAGCTGACTGTGAATGGGTAGATGAAAAACAAAGGAATCAGGAGAAACAACGTTAGGCCACTAAGGCTGAGGAATAAAAAAAAAGTTAAAGCAATAATACTGTAAAATAAAAATAACTTACATTCTACTTGAAATCCTGACCCTATGTCTGGTATATTGACCCTATTTGTGGGAGGGGATGAAGATTTTCCCCTAACATCTCCTTATAATTCCCAGCACACTCCCTGGTTATAATCCTTCTCTTACTCTAAAGATGAGGGATCCAGTATCGGTAGCTAGCTTCAAAGCCAACATCATTGGGGTGAGGCCTAAACCAGGGCCATCACAGGAATCGGAGCAATGTTAATGAACCAAGTCCCTGACCGCAAGGAGAAACCAACCCAATTTGCTCAATTTGTCCAAAGAACAATACAGATGTAAAAGCAGCAAAATTCTGGACGTGACCTGAATACGAATGTCTTTTGTTATAAGACTGAAATAAGTGGCCAGCTGTCTGACGAAAGTGGTACACAGCCCACGAATGATAAGTAATTGAGAAGCTGACTTATGCTTTTGCAATGTATTCCTTCTGGTGTCGCCGACATGATCTGGACAAACAATATGAACTAATCCAAGATTTCTGGGTTGCAAATGAAGTGAGTGATGGTTTTCTACTGAGATGGCTAGAACTAGACCAAACCACGATCCAATTATGGGTAAAACCAAATATGTCAAGGGCCAAATGGTGGGCCCTTGCTTTAACTATGGAAATTTGGCCACTGGGGAGTGATGTGTCCTTATCATTACCTTGGAATGAATGCAGGGATCGACAAGCTTGCATCCTGACAAAAGGAAAATCTGCAAATATATACACTGACTCTCATGCATTTACAGATTACAGAGCCTTGTGGGAACATAAAGGATTTAACCTTCATGGGAAAACCTATTCATAATGCTGCTTTGTCCAACCAGTCTGGCAATTATCAAAATGTTCAACTCTCACTGAGGCAACTGATACAGTCTCCAAAGAAAATTACTGAGTAGATGCTGCTACCAAGCTGACAGCCTTCGATCCCAAACTTCTGGTCCCATTTGGTTCCCAGCAAAACCTGATTAGAGACAGTATAGAGACAGGTATGCCAGACCTGGGTAAGGTACAGAAATCACAGGGGAAGCCCCTTATGAAGATTACAAACTATGGACCCAAATGGGGTGCTCCCTCAGTACTTAAACCAAAACGTGGGTGACCCCTGCTGGACAAGTTTATTAAAGTTCTTTGCTGCTGCTGCTGCTTTTAGTTAATTATGTGCATTATTGTACACTCTTAGGCAAGGAGGGAACAGTTAATACTCTATCACAAACTTGGTGCAAAGGCCCATTCCTATTCCTGCTGGTGACCTGCACAGCAGTCAAGGTCAAGGGAAGGCCCAAATGGATAGCCTGGTAACCTCGAGTAAATTGGAATTACACTTTAAAACTTTTCTTTTTGCACGGAAGGTCAATCACTTCAGCTGCTGGGTATGTACCCATATCCCCATCCATCCAGAACTTGCACCAAGCGAGCCCTTATAGAATTTGAGCAACTTGCAGCTTTCTTTTCCCCTGCCTTTGGAACTGCTAGACTGGAAATTGAAGTAACCCTGCAGACAATCCTGTGCTTGGTTCAGTTCTCTGCTGTGGCCTTCCTCTCCAGCGATCTCACCAATGCCTAGGTTTCCCCTTCCTGACAAAACCCCAATGATGATTCCCAATTCCTGGAGCCTTCTGCCCCTTTTCTAACTGAACCTGAGGACTATCTGTCTGATGTCCTAACCAACCCCCTCCTTGACAATCCCCTGGCTCTGGATGTATTCCCCTTTTTTTGACCCTCTAATCTGTTCTTTTTTTAAAAAAAGAGGAGGGATTGTGGAAGAAATTTGACCAGATTTGGCAGAAATCTTTTTGGAAGCCATCTTGTCACAAAACAATTTTTGCAGTAAAATGTAGACTGCTAACAAAGTTTTGTTAGAAACTTAGCTGAGGTATTTGTTTTGATAGCATGATCTTGCAGCTGCAGACTGTCTCAGTTCCTCTGGACCTTTAGACACAGTTCTGGTTCATAGATGATGCTTCTTATCTGCCTGTGTAGTTAAACCTGCAGTATAAGATAACATTCAGTTTTGTAGACATTAATAAATGTATGTTTGGACAATGTATGCAGACCTTATGACTGCCCCTAAATTGCGTAGTTAGTGGGCTTATAATATACTGTATAACTTGTAACATTCTGTACCTCATTGGAATTGTGTTGGACTTTTCCAAATGAAGATGTAATTCCCCATGGCCATGATTAAAGCTAGTTAATTGCTCAAGGTCTCCTCTCCTGGCTATTTTGTTTTAAACGATGCGGCACAAGATTTACTTTTCCCCAACACATAGTGATAAGATTCATTCCACAGAGACCAATAGAAATGATTGATGGATATTATTAAAAACAATTCCATTTTTTCTACTTCGAAGAAGGCAGTTTATTTTGACACTTGTTTCCAGTAAGAATTATCCCTGTTTGTGATCAATGAAATAACTCTTCTAAACCAATTATATTTTATTAATCTTTTTGAGATTTAGTTGAATAAATGGATACAGTTTCATAATTTTTCCTGTTAACCAAAAGGGTTTTTACAAGTCTGCATTTTAGATTGTCTTTTGATGTTGAAATATCTTGTTTGATTATTCCTCTGTTTCCAACTCCTCTAATAACATAGGATAAGCTGCTGGAAAGTTTGTTGCTGCTTGCTATGTTGTGCACTTTGTTCAAAGTGGAATTGTGTGTGTGTCAATTAAAAGGGACATTGCGATTTATCCTAACATCTGGTTATAAAATGTCCTGCTGTACATTTCTTGCTATCCACATAATAGATGGCCACGTGGGAAAGGACCATTGGCTGTGAAACCTACTGGAGAAGGAGTTAGCATTCTCAAGGTGGGAGAGGGAGCTGGAGAAGAGAGAAACAGTAAAAGAGTACATATTTGGTGAAGTCCATTAAAAAGAAGATAATTCTCCTGCTGAAGCTCCTACATCAAGTCAGAGTGCAGTTTCAAACAAACAATTCCCTCCTCCTCCCCATTAGGATAATACCCCAACTATTACTGGACTGTTGACTGGACTGGGTGGGTTGTCTTGTGAGTGAGTAAAGGTTAAATAGATTGGGCTTGTATTTCTTTGAAGCTTAAAAGCATATGAAGCAACTTGATTGAAACCTGTAGGATATTGTTAGCACTGCTGCCTCACAGCATCAGGGACCCAGGTTCGATTCCAATCTTGGGTGGCTGTCTGTGTGGAGTTTGGACATTCTGCCCGTGTCTACCTGGGTTTCCTCCTTGTGCTTTGGTTTCCTCCCACAATCTAAGGATGTGCAGGCTAGATGAATTGGCCATGTTAAACTGCCCATAGTTGTTCAGGGATATGTAGGTTAGGTGCATTAGTCAGCAGTAAATGTAGAGTAACAGGGTAGGGGGGTGGATTTGGGAGGGTTACACTTTGGGGGGTCAGCTTGGACTTGTTGGGCCAAATGGCCTGTTTCCACATCGTAGGGATTCTATGACTCTATGATTCTGTGGGGGAGTTGGGGGCGGGGCACGGAGGGGGGTTCTGACAGAATTATATGGAACAGACGTTTCCTCTGATGGAGAATCGACAACAAAGATTCACTGTTCAAAAAAGGATGCCAATCAACATCAAAGTTTGCAAGTATTGCCAACCTGGGGTGTATATCTAATACTGAAGAAAAATGTAACAGAATACAATAAGACATAAGAAAAAATGGAGACTGAACAATTATGTGGCAAGTGAACTTTAAGAAAGGATGCACTTTGAAAGAAAAATAACTTAATCACTTAGGCCATCCAAAAAATTCAATAATGCCAGAAAAAATCTAAGTTACAGGTTAAAAAAAATGTTTGGAGCAGCGTTGCAGATTACCAAAGAAATTAAATGATTTGGAAATTATGTTGAGCAGTGTAGAATTCAAAATTCATGAAATTGCATTAACAGGTTGAGTTGCACAGCTCTGGTCTCCATACTCAATAAAAGACGGGGACATGGTAAAGATGATGGAAAAACAGATTTAGAAAAATGCTGTATGAAGTGAGAGCTTACAGCTATTGGAAAAGATTCAACAGGTTGGAGCTTTTATCCCTTGAGAAAAAAGAAGACTTGAATGTGACCTCATTAAAATCTGTGAAATTAATCATGTATTGAAAAGAGCAGACCTGGAATGAATGGGCCAAGTCATTGGCAGCCATTAGTAGATGGGAGGAAGTGATGGCCTGTGGTATTATGGCTGGACTGTTAATCCAGAGACCCAAGTAATGTTCTAGGGAGCTGTATTTGAATTCTGCCGTGGCAGATGGGGGAATTTGAATTCAATAAACAATGGGAATTAAAAATCTAATGATGACCATTGTTGATTTCAGGAAAAAGCCCATCTGGTTCACTAATGTTGTTTAGAGGAGGAAATTGCCATCATTATCTGGTCTGGCCTACATATGACTCCAGACCTACAGCAATGTGGTTGACTCTTAATGATTAAGTGTTGCTGGAAAAGCGCAGCAGGTCAGGCAGCATCCAAGGAGCAGGAGAATCGATGTTTCGGGCATGAGCCCTTCCTCAGGAGTGAAGCCCAAAACGTCAATTCTCCTGCTCCTTGGATGCTGCCTGACCTGCTGTGCTTTTCCAGCAACACTTTTTCAACTCTGATCTCCAACATCTGCAGTCCTCACTTTCTCTTAATGATTAAGGATGGGCAATAGATGCTAACCTAGCCAGCAATGCCCTCACCCTGTGAATTTTTTTTTAATTTGCAGGTAAGGGCAGGCACATCAAATTCAGCAGGAGACATCTCCACTGCTTAATTCTTGGCCCTCACCTTAACTACCCCTACAACCTGTCAGCAACAGTTCTGGGAGGGTAGACAAGAACTGGACTATCCTCAGTTTGCCAATTAAGGGTGCTTCCTGCCCAGCCTCAATTTTTAGATTAGTATAAGGAAAGTTGGGAGCGCAACCAGGTAAGTGATATTTTGTATGAAGAAACTCAGTACTTGCAAATTTGATTTTCCATTTCTCTTTACTGTGTAAGGCCATCTATATTTTTAAATTTAGTTTGTATGTTGAATTTAAATGAAACTGAATGTGAAGCAGAGAAGATAAACCTGGAACTAAATCTAAACTGACCAGTTTCTAAGGAAACAAAAAGCAAGCAGAGATTGGGAAATTAACCTGGGTGAAAGATATAAAGGGACACATGAGTCTAAACTGGGCAGTAACAGGTAATGAGTCAACTTACCCAGTATAAGCAAGCTGAAGGTGACTGAAAATAGAGAGTCTAGATCCAGAAGCTGAGACTAAGTTGCTGCAACTGTTTCCTTTGCTAGAAGGTAACATTGTTGGGATCACTCAATCCAGACTGAGTTGTATAGATTCTTCACGTGCGTGTCATTTGTGTTGAAGAGTGTACCATTCAAAACTGAGAATCAAACTAGTTTTGAAAAGGAAAAGAGCTTGTGTGTGGAAAGCCTTTGTGTGGAAGGCAGAGTTTGAATGAGTTACTTCAATCATCTTTAGCTGAGTAGACATCTGAACCAATTTGTAAGATTTATCTTAGTTTTATCTTGCTATTTAAGCTCAAATTTATATTTTATATTTGAGAAGACAGAAGGTGGTGGTGGAGGGATGTTTTTCAGATTGGAGGCCTGTGACCAGTGAAGTGCCACAAGGATCGGTGCTGGGTCAACTACTTTTCATCATTTATGTAAATGATTTCAATGTGATCCTAACAGGTACAGTTTGTAAGTTTGCAGATGACACCAAAGTTGAAGTTGTAGTGGACAGTGAAGAAGGTTACCTTGGATTACAATGGGATCTTAATCAGATGAACCAATGGGCTGAAGAGTGGCAGATGGAGTTTAATTTAGATAAATGCAAGGTGCTGCATTTTGGGAAAGCAAATCTTAGCAGGACTTATACACTTAATGGTAAGGTCCTAGAGAGTGTTGCTGAACAAAGAGACCTTGGAATGCAGGTTCATAGCTCCTTGAATGTAGAGTCACAGGTGGATAGGATAGTAAATAAGGCATTTGGTATGCTTTCCTTTATTGGTCAGGGTATTGAGTACAGGAGTTAGGAGGTCATGTTATGGTTGTACAGGACATTGTTTATGCCACTGTTGGAATATTGCGTGCAATTCTGATCTCTTACCTATCGGAAGGATATTGTAAAACTTGAAAGGGTTCAGAACGGATTGAGAAGAATGTTGCCAGGATTGGAGGATTTGAGCTATAGGGAGAGATTGAATAGGCTAGGGCTGTTTTCTCTGGACCGTTGGAGACTGAGGGGTGATCTTATAGAGGTTTATAAAATCATGAGGGACATGGATATGATAAATAGACAAAATCTTTTCCCTGGGGTGGGGGAGTCCAGAACTTGAATGCAAAGGTTAAGAGTGAGAAGGGAAAGATATAAAAGAGACCTAAGGGGCAACTTTTTCACGCAGAAGGTGGTGTGTGTGTGGAATGGACTGCCAGAGAAAGTGGTGGAAGCTAGTACAATTACAACATTTAAAAGGCATCTGGATGGGTATATGAATAGGAAGGGTTTGGAGGGAGATGGGCCAGGTGCTGGCAGGTGGGACTAGATTGGGTTGGGATATCTGGTTGGCATGGACGAGTTGGACCGAAGATTCTGTTTCTGTGCTGTACATCTCTATGACACAGTGACTATAATTTGCCTGTTAATTTGTGGAATCTTGCAGCTTTGTTCTTTTCGTGAATTAGCCAGTTTGGGTAGCATGGACTAGTGTGGACCAAAGGTGCTGGAGGACTCTATAACTGAAACTTTGAACTTTCTTTTTCAAAGTTGTTAATCTTTACTGACATTTTATAATAGCTGCAGTCAAATAATGATTAATTTTCTTTTGCAAGTAGTTTGTGGAAACAATTTTTGTACTCAACCTAAACACAACAACCATGGCATTTTTATTTGCATATTCATATGATTGAACAGCTAATAGGGATATTTCAATTTAATGCATATTTTAAAAAGCACAGAATATTTATTTCATCCAATCCTGAATGATTTAATGTACTTATTCAATTAACTTAATGTCCTTAAACAATGCAGTGTGTCCATTATCTGCAATCATGTACAAAGTCTAACTATTTATGTAGTTTATATGTTTAAAAAAATGTCAGTGTGAAAACTGGAAACAGTTTTTATTTATTTGGTTGCTGTGCTTTTCAGGTGCAGTCCATCTCTGTAGCTTTTAAATTTGACACAATGGATTAATTAGCTGAAAATAAAAAAATGCACAGAATACGCCAATTTACACTTAAACACAGTAAAACTGAATGCAATATTATTTGAAGTGCCATAACCTTGGAGACATCATCAAGATTAGTGATTTTCAGAACTATTAATTCAGTACTACACTGACAATAGTTTTGGCACAATGAGTCAAGTGGCAAAATGGCAACCCTGCCTGATCTGCTGATGTCTGGCATAGCCCTGTGCAATATAGCATTTTGGTGAAGGTATGAGCATGAGAGTCACATGTTTCATAAGTGTGCAGGACAGACAAATCATGAAGTTATTCAGAGTCTAATTTGACATCGATCAATGAAGTGGTCACTGAGTCCTGCCAGGATTTGGAACCAGACCTAATGCCTCTGTGCCAGGTATGAGCTATGGCACCATTGATTGTGAAGATTCACATGGCCTTCAATCCTTTTGAATGGATCCTTTAAGACTGGACCAGGCAAATTTGACACAGCAAATGTGGAAAGGCAAAATTGCGCACCCTTTTTTAATGCCCTTAGTCAGTCACAACTGATATTTTTAATTATTTTTTAAGTGTGTAGCTGTATTGCACTTCAATTAAATGTAGCTCTAATCCAAATTAATGAATCAAGTACAAGGTTTTCTTGAGTTTGGCAGAGAAGTTTTATTTTTGACTAACCCCAGGAAACCAAATATCATCAAACATACACACAGAGAAATACATGAAGTGGAGGATATCTAGTACAGTAAGAAGAGAAAGAATATGTAGTTTAGAAAACTCTTAAGGATTCATGTTTTTATCTTTGAACATGAGACCTTGCTTGTGTAGTTGCTAAGTTTGACCTTCAGCAGTATTGAAGAATTTAGCAGAATGTAGCAATACATTTAGCATAGAACACTTTAACTCTCGTGAATGGATTATATTTTCTTGGCTTTCGAGATGTTAAGAAGGAAACAAGGAGTGAGAATAGAACGTAGAACATTACAGGGCAGATAGAACATTACAGCACAGTACATGCCTTTGGCACTCGATGTTGCGCCGACCTGTGGAACCAATCTGAAGCTCATCTAATCTACACTATTGCATTCTCATCCATATGCCTATCCGATGACCATTTAAATGCCCTTAATGTTGGCAAGTCTCCTACTGTTTCAGGCAGTGTGTTCCATATCCCTACTACTCTTTGAGTAGAGAAACTATCGCTGACATCTGTCCTATATCTATTACCCCTCAATTTAATGCTATGTCCCCTCGTGCTAGCCATCACCATCCTAGGTGAAAGGCTTTCACTGTCCAACCTATCTAAACCTCTGATTATCTTATATGTCTCAATTAAGTCACCTCTCAAACTTCTCTCTGATGAAAACATCCTCAAGTCCCTCAGCCTTTCCTCATGAGACCTTGCCACCATACCTGGCAACATTCTAAGTAAATAAGCCCTGGACCCTTTCCAAAGCTTCCACATCTTCCCTATAATGCCGTGACCAGAACTGTATGCCATACTCCAAATGTGGCCGCACCAGTTTTGTACAGCTGCAGCATGAATGTTTCAGTCCTTGCTGTAGCCAATCCATGTTCTTTCTTTATACTGCCTAACACATTTTTTTTGTAGTACAGTTTACTTAATTATTCCTATGTCATTGATTATTCTTTTTCAAGGTAGTTAATCTGCATGAGATTGTCTTCAGAAACTTACAGAAAGGTGTAAATCAAAAAGAGGAAACGCTCATCTGTGTTTCAGTATCTTTTAAGATAATGTTAATTTCAGCTTAGACTGTCTTTGAGTTGTGAATGCATGGAATGCGTTGCCAGCAGTGGTGGTGGAAGCAGAGTCATTAGGGACATTTAAGCGACTGCTGGACAGGCACATGGAGAGCAATGAGTTGAGGGGTGCATAGGTTAAGTTATTATATTTTACATTAGGACTAAACCTTGGCACAATATCGTGGGCCAAAGGGCCTGTTCTGTGCTGTACTTTTCTATGTTCTATCTCACATTGAAGTCTGGTGTGATGATCACTGTGGTCATCTAAGATCAACATTCTCTTACTTTTCTCAAAGCATTTTAGTCCATGGAAGCTTTGGGTGTTAAAATTGAATCCTGGAAGTTGAAAACTGATAGTCCCTATTTTACCAACTACTAAATTAAAGGAGTCAACATTCAGCATTTTCCATTGCTGCATCAAAGAAGTGATAATGACTGTGAATGTCAGGAAAAGGAGTTTTGTTGTCTTCTTGAGGCAGGAAGAAAACATGCATGTCACTTTGCCAGGACAGCAAGTTTCTCCGTGGTGCAAGAAACCATCAGCATAGATCCTTATGGGCACCCTATGTATCAGTGCTAAGAAAGTGACGGCTGCAGATGCTGGAGATCAGAGCTGAAAATGTGTTGCTGGAAAAGCGCAGCAGGTCAGGCAGAATCCAAGGAGCAGGAGAATCGACGTTTCGGGCATGAGCCCTTCTTCAGGATTCACTGGCTTATTGTCTCTTGCTTATTTCTGATTTCCACTCTTCTGCAAAAAAGAATTTGCCTCTATTGCAGAAAAAAAAAGTGCAACTCACCTTTCAGAAGTAGAGAGTGGTTTTAAGACGTAGAGGCTAGTTAGAAATGTTGTGAGCGTAGCACAAACTTGCGTCCCCTACTGAGGTGTGCAGTCACTGAAGAAATGTATTCTGCTATGGACTACAACCCATAATTGTTATCATTATGAGGCAGTACAATGATTACATATTACCAGCATCATTTTGATTAGATATGAGTTGACTGTGCCCAATTTTAATGCTGTCCTGTTTTACCCCCTCTTTTTCCAGAAAGATGCTGAAATTGTGCAAAGGTGTTACCAAATGTTTCCAAAATTTCAAGTAAGGTAAACTGAATGTGACTTGCTCAGTTTCCATGGCCCCAAACATTTGGTACAAATTATTTGGAAGCTATTGTAGGACTTTCTAGACATTCTCAACCCTTGCTTAGATTGGATTTCATTTTATCAGGGATCCACAATTGTGCCACTGGCACAAAACTGTCACAGTTTGCAGCAAAAGGATGAAATACAAGAGACAGACACGTGTCTTCATTTTGTATAGCCTTTAAGGGTTGTAAGTGAAGGTTACAAAGATGCCAAGTGACTTCACCAGCAATTAAATCACATACAATTTAAAGCCTGACAGCAACTCGTCAGAAACTGGAAAATCAAGTGTATTTTCGAAATGAAGTTTGTCAATTTATCACAACATCAATGAAAATTTAACCCATTTAGGGTGGGGTGGGGGGGGGTGGGGGGGGGGGGGGTGGGGGGGGAAACAGGAGCACTTGGCAGAAACTCATACAGACACAGGGCAAACATGCAAACTCCACACAGACATTTGCCCGGGATTTGAATAGAACCTGGGTCACTGAGGGAGCAATGCCTTATCCCTTATTTAGGAATGATGTTATTTTGTTCTAGATCCCCATAATGAATGACACAACAGACTCATAGGGCAGAATTGCCTACTACTCCTATTTTCTCTGTTTTTAAGAAGACCACCTGATATTCTTTGAAACTCTGAAGAGTATGGAGACAGGGCTAGATCTTACTTTGCTCTTTCGCAAGCATGATGAAGAGATTATTGCTGTGAGTCCAAGTAATATTTATGCGATATCTTGTGAGATTCATTGTGCTAATTGGTGCTTTAGCCTGTGCACAGGAATCATGCCCAACTTTTGCTTTGCCTTATCATATGCAACTCACCACTCAACAGAGATTCTTCCAAAGACCAGCATCCTTTGTGGCCATGCTTTCTTCCAAAGCCCATATCCATCACACCTGAAGAAATGCTTCCATCTGGAAGTTGCCCTGCTTCGCTGTGAAAGGAGTGAGAAGAGATGTTGGAGGAGGAGAGGCTGGCGCCACTCTTATCAGAAATGGATCTGTGGGTCTTTTTGGTGGGGTGGTTGAGAGGAGCGGAATCTTCTTCCAAGAGGATTCCAAAAAGATCATGTTACCAGACTATACTTGGCTTGTTGGAGATTGCCACCACAGTTAGTACCATCTCCAGGTAAGGAGGATTATGCTGTATGAGGGTAGGTGCCATACTCTACTTACTTCTCCCACATACTTGTCTGTGCCACTACACTCATGTTTCACCATTGATTATGCTCCGGCATCCCCTTTGTTACATGATGTATCTTTCTTCACTTTTGTTACTCCCCATCCTCCCACATGATTAACCCTGCATGCCCTTCACACGCCCTTGGTGCACCTCAAAACCTTTCCCCCATGTACATCAGCACTTACAGCTATGCCACCCACTGAATCTTATGCATTTATTCCTTTCTATCATTACAGGAATAGAATCCTATAAAAGGGTAGAGTGATGCCACATTAGTGGTGTAGTGCTGGGCATCCATGTACTCACCCCCTCCAAAGAAAAACTACTTTCCCATACAGGAGCAGACAGACACCAGTTTTGAAGAGATGCAGTGACGTCCAAGTCCCAACACCTGAGTTAGTTCTACTAATCATTGCACTACAATACTCACATTAACTAGTCAGTCATTGCAATGTATTGAGTATTCCAGTTAGCCAGTGGCTGCAATATCTTTTGCCTCTTGTATCTTATAGGTGCACCCATCCTCCCAAAAAGGAAATATACTCAACCTCCCAGAATGAGAATGCTAAAGCAATGGAAGGATTATCATCAAGATCGTATCATGGACCACCCAGCAGCGTTGATCATATCTCAGTGAGGTGGGGTGGGGTGGGGTCTGTGTGTATCTGTCTGTCTCTCTGTCTGGTTATGATCAGTACCTGTGGGCAATATATAATCACAGGCTGATGTGTTCCACACACTGACACCTCTGCCAATTGGTGAGAGAGAAACACCCCAGTCCATTGGCAAACAGAGGCAACTACTGAGCCTCAGCAGTAAATGATTCGATGATCTTGGGAATGTAG
This sequence comes from Chiloscyllium punctatum, assembly GCF_047496795.1. Taxonomy (NCBI): domain Eukaryota; kingdom Metazoa; phylum Chordata; class Chondrichthyes; order Orectolobiformes; family Hemiscylliidae; genus Chiloscyllium; species Chiloscyllium punctatum. Next base: position 68,572,146 of record NC_092758.1, on the reverse strand, counting down.
TTGGTTTCTCAAAATGCTGTTGTAGAAAACCATCTTGTTTACATTCTAAGAACATATCTTCCACAGTATTAGTGCTAACTCTGTTTATCGAGCATATGTATAGATTGAATACACCCTTGACCACTATGTAATCTTGGTATTTGCATCCCTGATTCCTTTACTTAATATATTATGGCTGTATGACCATTCTTATTTGTAAATCTTCGATCAATATTTTCTATTTGTCATTTCTTTAGCTTCACCGAAACAGATACAACATTTTGATCTTCTGGTGTAAGATGGTGTCTCACTAATGTACTGATTTATCCTTTAATAACAGACCTAAATCATATTCATTTCCATTTTTCTTGACTTTTCTAATTTTGGAACATCATTGTTTCCAGCGTTGGTTACCCTGCATCTACAACACTGGAATGACAGTTAGATTTTTTTCGTTATTCATTCACAGGATGTGAGCATTGTTGGTTAGGCCAGCTTTCATTGCCCATCCCTAATTGTCCTTGGGAATGTGATAGTGAACCAATGTGATGTAGGTTCCCCCACAGTGCTGTTAGTAAGGGGGTTCCAGGATTTTGACCCAGTGACAGTGAGGGAATGGTGATGTATTCCAAATCAGGATGGTGTGCAGGCTTGGAGTGGAACTTGACGATCATATTCCAATGTAACCGATGCTCCTTGTCTTTCTAAGTGGTTTAACAGGTTTAGAAAGTGATGTTCGGAATATATTAAAGATTGCTGCCACTACGTATTGATGGTGGATCGACCAAATATTTAAATTGGTGGATGTGATGCCAGTTAAGTAGGCCTCTTTGGGTAGTCATAGAGATGTAGAGTACGGAAACAGACCCTTTGGTCCAACTCGTCCATGCCGACCAGATATTGTATGTTAATCTAGTCCCATTTGCCAGCATTTGGCCCATATCTCTTGAAACCTTTCCTATTCATATAACCATCCAAATGCCTTTTAAATGTTGTAATTGTACAAGTTTCCACAACCTCCTCATTCCATATAAGCAACACCCTCTGCATGCAGAAGTTGCCCCTTAGATCCCATTTCAAATATTTCCCCAACCACTTTAAAACTATGCCCTTTAGTTTTGGACTTCCCTACTCTGGGGAAAAGAACTTAACTGTTCACCCTATCTATGCCCCTCATGATTTTATAAACTTCTATAAGGCCACTCTTCCAACACTCCAGGGAAAATAGATCCAGCCTATCTAGTCTCTCCCTTGAGCTCAAACTCTGCCAATGTCCTGGCAAATCTTATTTGCATCCTTACAAGTTTCACAACATTTTTCCTATAGCTGGGAATCCCAAACTTGAAGACAGTATTCCAAAAATGGCCTCACTGAAACATGACCTCCCAACACCTATGCACAGACCGCTAAAGGCTAGTGTACAAAGTGCCTTCTCTACTATCCTATCTACCTGCAACTCCACTTTCAAGGAACAGTGAACCTGCATTCTTGGTTCTCTTTGTTCGACAACACTCCCGAGGAGCTTACCACTAAGTGTATAAGTCCAGTCCTTATTTGCCCTACCAAAATCAAGCACCTCACACTTATTGAAATTAAACTCTATCTGGCACTTTCTGGCCCATTTGTCCATATGATCAAGGCTCCCTTGTACTGAAATTGTCCAGCCTAGGAAAAAAATACAACTAATCTTTAAATCTATCTATACCCTTCATTATTTTATACATTCTTTCAGGTCACCTCTCAACCTCCTATGCTTTCGTGAAAAGATGCCAGCCTTTTTTTATAACGCAAACCTTCCATATACTCCTGATAAAACAAAAAATGTTAGTGATCACAGCAGTCAGGCAGCATCCATGGAGAGAAAGCAAGCTAATGTTTTGAGTCTAAGTGACTCTTCATCAATGACTCTTTTATAACATTATCCAAGGCTACAACCATACCCTTGTTTGTTGTACCAAAATACAATGCCTCACATTTATCCAGATTGTCCTCCATCTAACATTATTCAGCCCATTCACCCATTTGATCAAGATCCATTTGTAATCTTAGGAAACCTTCTTGGCTACTGTGCCACCAATTTTAGTGTCATCTGCAAATTATTAACCTTCCCTTTTATATTTGCATCCAAATCACTTATATAACTTACAAAGAAAACATTGTTTCAATGCCATCAGATTGGATACAATATGATCTATTCAGTTCATCATGCACGCAGAAGGGGAATAATGGATTTTAATTTATTCATCAACATAATTCTGTGTGATCTGAGTGAAATATTTTCTTTTCATCTTCTTTTACATTGAAACAGAGTCCTCGGCCTTGTATTGTGTCCATTTGCATTATTTCACTTATTGCCCATGATAATAACTCCTGGTGTTAATTAAATTATTCCAAATCCAACTTCTTGAAGACAGCAAAAGGAGGTGTAGCAAGACTACCATAACCAAAGGCTACACAGGAAGGAATGCTTATGCAGTGAAAAGCTGGTATCGACAAAAGTATTTTGAACGAAATACAGTGAACTCATTGTGTTTTGAGTTGTTTCCATCTTCAAAGTGGACACAGTTAATCCATCTGTCAGACTTAGAGAATGTTATAACACAGAAGGAGACCATTCTGCCCATGGTGCCTGTTCATCTTAAAGACTGTAGAAAGAATGCAGTATAGATAGCAGTACTGATGAAAAACTATGGGCTAACTCTTGTTTTTTGGCCAAATGTCTGTTTTGTTGAATTTCATGGAATATTTCTCTCTGCAAGGCTTAGTGATATTTCTTGCCATGTCTTAAGAAACTCACCTCATTGACTACCTACCTTGCTCCTGTGACAGCCCTCTCATGCAGTTGAAGCCTTATTCTAGCACTGCCTGGAATAGACTGGCATCTTTGGCACTGGCATCATATTTAAAAACCTGTTGTGCATCTGGACAAGCACTATCAGTCTGGAGCTACCCTGCACAAGGGCCTTTGTTCTGGACAAGGCAGAGAATGTTAAACTTGTGCCTTGCTTTGTGGCAGGGACCTGGCATCATCGTCTGTTTGCAGATGACACTAAAATTGGTGGCACAGTAGCCAAGACTATCAGTTTGGGCCACAACATGTTAGCTCGGTCCCAGTGTCCACCCAGTTTAGCTATGATGTGGAGGATTGTGGTGGACACAGTTAAAAATCACGCAAAACCAGGTTATAGTCCAACAGGTTTATAGATGAACCTCTATTATCTGAAGGACTCAGGCAAGGAGTATTTCATTCAGTTAATTGAATGCCGGATAATTGAGGTTCCTCAATTATGATACAATTATCATACAATGATATATTGAACAAACCTGGATTGGTAAGCCTTTCATCATTTAGCATGCAGATTTTGGTTCATTAGTATGTTAATCCCAGAACTTCTTTTAAATCACCTTCTTGAGGAGTGTTCCCCTCAGATTTTCGGGTGACCATTCTCTAAGGCAGACTTCAGGATAAGCAACAACTTGAAATGGCCAAGCAGAGGCTGATAGCCAGGATCGGTACTTATGAGGATGGCCTCAACCGGGATTTTAGGTTCATGTCACACAACAGGTGACCCCACTACACTATACACTCTCTCACACCCACACCCACCCACACCCACCCCCCACCTCCACACACACATGCGCGCGCGCACACACACACGCTCACACACACACGCTCACACAAGCACACATAAGCACACATACACGCACACACTCACACAGACCCTCTCTCATACACATATACACCCCTACACTCACACCCCACCTGCACACCCTCTCACAGGCTTATACTCCATCACACCCACTCACACACTTTGCCAAGCTTTCACACACACTCTTGTGCATTCACGCGCACTCACACACACACTGTCTTTTCCTCTCTCATGCATGCACACACACATGAAAGGCTATGGGGTGAATTTGTGTTTGTAAACTTATATTTGCAGATGAATTATATTTTGCTCAAAAATACACAATCTGCAGGTAGTCAATGCATGCAATATTTTGTAAATTCCAGTTTGGAAACAGAACATGTCTGACTCAACACTGGGATTCTAACAAATTCTGACCTCACACCTTTAATGTATTGTCTGAGCTGAGATGTCACAAAATATGTTGTAAAACCTTAAGTTATCTTGAGAAGGTGACTTAAAAGATGTTTTGGGATTTACATATTAATGAACCGAAACCTGCATTTTCATCTCTTCCTAATCTTCCATCGCTTCTTCTTACCCTATGAAACTTGTATCCCGAATGTTTTCCCAGACTGTTTTTGAGAGTCTTTTGTGACATTTATTTCATCCTAACTATCTTCCTGGATTCCTTGTACACAAACATTCTCACCCAATGCCATTGATCCAAATCTCAATTTCTCCTAATTCACTAGTTTCCCCTTTCCCTAAAGAAATATTTTAGTTCCATTGCACTGTAACTCACTATGGAGTTGAACTGTTTTGTCTGTGTTTGAATCAAGATTGTAATGAGATCAGGAATTAAGTCGGAGAAAGTAGCAGTGGTGGACTCTCCCTCTTTATGGGCATTTAAACGGGCATTGGATAGGCATAGTGGGCTAGTGTGGGTTAGGTGGGCTTGGATCGGCACGGTGGCACAGTGGTTAGCACTGCTGCCTCACAGCGCCAGAGACGCGGGTTCAATTCCCGCCTCAGGCGACTCTCTGTGTGGAGTTTGCACATTCTCCCCGTGTCTGCGTGGGTTTCCTCCGGGTGCTCCGGTTTCCTCCCACAATCCAAAAAAAAATGTGCAGGTTAGGTGAATTGGCCATGCTAAATTGCCCGTAGTGTTAGGTGAAGGGGTAAATGTAGGAGTATGGGTTTGGGTGGTATACGCTTCGGTGGGTTGGTGTGGACTTGTTGGGCCGAAGGGCCTGTTTCCACACTGTAAGTAATCTAATCTAAACATCGAGGGCCAAAGGGCCTGTACTGCACTGTATTTTTTCTATGTTTCTAAAGTGAGGACTGCAGATGATGGAAAGTGTTGAAAAGTGTGGTGCTGGAAAAGTACAGCATGTCAGGCAGCATCCGAGGTGCAGGCATAAGCCTTTCATCAGGAATTAAGTAGTCCTGACAGAGCTCAAACTGAGCAGGCAATTGTTGTGCAAATGTTGCTTGATAGTATTGTTAATTACAGCTCCCGTCACTTTACTAATGGATATTCTTTATATGATGGAACGGATGCTTCACCCCAACTGCCCCTTGTAGTGTTAGGGTCAACTTGAGATGTAATACTCTGGCAAAATCTATCCATTCAGAAATCATGTTCCTGATATGAAAATGGTATCAGCATTTTGTGAGGGACTAAGCATAGTATATCTGCCATAATTGTTTGATTTAATTTACAGATCCAGTCATAAGTGTTTAAACCGGAAAGGGGTATGAACATTGTTTAGTAATCTTTCATTCTCACTACAATCAATATCATCAATGGCTGCAATAAAAGAAAATTCTTAGTTTCCACTGTAGCTGCAAAAGCAAATGGGTGGGACTGGCACAATGATTGAAGATTTGATTTATCAGAGGGGGAGATCTCTGAAAAATATGTTTAGTGGAACTTATTATCACAATTGTAGTTCTAAAAACAGTCATTAATGAAATTCAGTGGTAGAATCCCTCTGAGTCGGAAGATCCCAATTCAAGTCCTATCTGTTTTAGATGTGCCATAGCATGTCTGAACAGTTGATTAAAAATTATGATTTTACACTTTCTGAATCAATAACACAACCGTAAAGCACAATTAGAAAGAAATATACCAACTAAAACACTTTTTCAGAAGTTATTAATATGCAACTAAGACTTTATTAATTTAAAGAACTTGAAGGATATTTTTCCATTTTTCCTATTCCTTTCTTTTTACTTATTCCTAAGGACTGAAGTTAGAGGCAACCCTTTGACTCCATTATCCAGTTAATGATGAAAATTTATATGTGCTATGGACCAGGCCAGACCCTCTCAAAATATTTTAAGAAAGATATTTGTGGGCGGCACGGTGGCACAGTGGTTAGCACTGCTGCCTCACAGCGCCAGAGACCCGGGTTCAATTTCCGCCTCAGGCGACTGACTGTGTGGAGTTTGCACATTCTCCCCGTGTCCGTGTGGATTTCCTCTGGGTGCTCTGGTTTCCTTCCACAGTCCAAAAATGTGCAGGTTAGGTGAACTGGCCATGCTAAATTGCCTGTAGTGTTAGATGCAGGAGTAAATGTAGGAGAATGGATATGGGTTGGGGCGGGTTGGTGTGGACTTGTTGGGCCAAAGGGCCTGTTTCCACACTGTAAGTAATCTAATCTAAAGAGCCTCAACCCTAGTTGTTTTAAGCAGCTATAAAGTGAATATTCCAGGAAAGTGAAAAACCACTTAGTTTTAACCAATTTTTTTGCAAGAATTTATTTGCAAGATTACCAAATGAAACACAAACAACAGAGAACAGAATATACAATAACTAAACTTTTGTCTGGAGGCTCACTGAAGATGTTACCTAGTATGGTGACGAAACATTGAAAAAGAACCTTCCAGTTCAGTGAGCAAACCTACATCCAGAAGTTCAACCTGAGCTAACAAATCTTCTCAAAACCCGCTAACTTATAAAATGCCTTGCTAAAATCTATGTACACCACATCCACTGCTCTACCTTCATCATTGTCACATCCTCAAAGAATGCAATGAGGCTTGAGAGGCATGACCTGCCCTCACAAAGCTATGCTGATTATCCCTAATCCAGCTGTGCTTTTCCAAATAGTCATAATTCCTGTCTCTCAGACTCCTCTCCAATAATTTGCCCACCAATGATGTATTCCTAGGGTTATCCCAATTGAATATGGGAATAACATTTGCCAATTGCCAATCCTCTGGTACTAGTAGACAGTGAGGTCACAAAGAATATTACCAAAGGTATAGCAATCTCTTCGCCCGCTTCCCGTAGTAACATTGGTTATATCCTATCTGGCCCAGTCTTATTTCTATCTGAATTTGCAGCGCATTCTCCTCCTTAAAATCAACCTGTTCGAGCGTTTCAGCCAGTTTCATGCTGTGCTCACTAATGTAAGGTCCCTCTCATGAGTGAATACTAAAGCAAAGTATTCATTAAGGACCTCCCCTACCTCCTCCGCCTCCAGGTACAAGTTTCTTCCACTGTCCCTGATCAATCCTGCCCACATTCTGGCCATCTTCTTGTCCCTCACATAAGTGTAGAATGCCTTGGAGTGTTCCTTTATTCTACATGCCAAGGCTTTTTCTTCCAGCCCACTAACAGCTCTCCGAAGTCCATTCTTCACTTCCTTTCCAGCTACTTTGTAACCCTTTAAAGCCCTATGCGATCTTTGATTCCTCAATCTTAAATAAGCTTCCTTCTTCCTCTTGACTAAATGTTGTCATCCAAGGTTCCTTCACCCTACCATCCCTTTCTTGCCTCAGTGGGACAAATCTATCCAGCACTTGCAGCAAGTGCTCACTTAACAACTTCTACATTTCTGTTGTGAGAATATCTGTTGCCCATTTATGCTCCACAGTTCCTGCCTAATAGCATTGTAATTCCCCCTCTCTCAATTAAATACTTTCTCATACTGTCTGCTCCTATCCCTCTCCATGATTATAGTAAAGGTCAGGGAGTTGTGATTGCTATCACCGAAATGCTCTTCCACCGAGAGATCTGACAGTGGCCTGGTTCATTGCCAAGTACGAAATCCAATATGGCCTCTCCTGTAGTCGGACTATCTACATAGTGTCCTTCCTGGAAACACCTGACAAAATCTGCTCCATCCAAACTATTTGCACTAAGGAGGTTCCAATCAATATCAGGGAAGTTGAAATCCATGACAACAACCGTAATACTTCTGCACCTTTCAAAAATCTGTCTCCCGATCAGCTCCTCTGTGCCTCTGCTGCTGTTGGAAGTGTATAGAAAGCTCCCAATACAGTGATTGTTCCTCTCCTGTTTCTAACATCCACCCATAATGACTCAGTAGACAAACCCTCCTTGATGACCTCCCTTTCTGCATCTGTTATACTTTCCCTGATTAGGAATGCCACGCCACCTCTTTTACCCCCAGCCTTTTTCCTTTTGAAACATCTAAACTCTGGAACATTCAACAACTATTCCTGCCCCTGTGATATCCAAGTCTCCGTAATGGCCACAACATCATAGCTCCAAGTATTCATCCATACTCTAAATTCAGCACCCTTATTCCTGACACTTCTTGTGTTAAAATAGACTCACGTCAACCCATCACACAGACTGGACCTTTGCCCTATCAACTGTCTATCCTTCCTCACAGACGTCCTGCACACTGCCTGTTCAGCAGTGACCCCATCATGTGATCTGTTCCCATGCCTTGCCAAACAAGTTTAAACCCTCCCAAAGAGCTCCTGACCTCCCACCCAGGATATCGGTGCCCCTCCAGTTCAAGTGCGACCTGTCCTTGTACAGATCCCACCTTCCCAGAAGGTATCCCATTGATCCACATATCTGAAGCCCTCCCTCTTACACCAACTCTGCAGTTACGTGTGTAGCTGCACTCATGTTGTTCCTAGCTTTTCTAATCCTGAGATTACTACTCTACTTGTCCTGCCTTTTAACTTCCAACCTAACTCCCTGTATTCACTTTGCAGGTCCTCATTCCTTTTCCTAGTTATATCATTGGTACCACAACTGGCTGCACACTCTCCCCCTTTAAAAATCCTATAGACCTGATTCGAGACATCCCTGATACTGGCACCCAGGAGCAACATGCCATCCAAGAGACTCGTTCACAACCACAGTAGCTCCAGTCTGTTCCTCTAACCATTGAATCTCCTGTCACTGTCACTGTCCTATTCTCCCCCCTTCCCTTCTGAGCCATAGAGCCAGGCCCAGTGTCAGATACCCAGCCATTGTGGCTTTTCCCTGGTACGTTCCCTCCCCTTCCCCCAACAGTATCCAAAGCAGCGTACTTATTATTTAGAAGAATAGCCTCAGGGGATCCCTGCACTGACTGCCTATTCTCTTTCCCTCTCCTGATGGTCACCTGGAACCAAGGTGTGACTAACTCCCTATAAACTCCTCTGTATCATCCCCTCGGCCTACGGAATGATCCAAAGTTCACCCAAAGTTCACCCATCATTAGTACAACACAATGCCCATATACATTACATTGATAATAATCATGCAAACATGCACTACTACATTCTGGATCAGTCTATTTTGTTCCTGCAACCAAATGCCTCTATTTTTCATTCAAGTCTCAACAACACGTCAGCAATCATGTTTTCTCGTCCTGCCACATGCACAATTTTCAAATTGAATGGCTATAACAACAAGCTCCATCTAAGCTGTCTGGCATTTTTGTCCTTAAATTTCTCCACAAACTTCAATGGGTTATGATCAGAGTGCATGATTTTCTTTAATTCATTACATTTTGCCAGAGTGGCAAGGAGAGAAGCGAGTGCTGCCGGGAAGGGTGAGTTTTCCTGCATTAAAAGGGACTTACCTCGGGAGTTGGGCCTCCATTTTGCCAGAGTGGCGAGGAGAGAAGGAGTGGTGAAGCGAGGGCTGCCAGGAAGGGTGAGTTTTCCCGCATTAAAAGGGACTTACCTCGGGAGTTGGGCCTCCATTTGCTGAGGGGTGCGAGGGAGGAGCGAAGGACTTCTGGGAAGTCATATATTTGTGTGGTTGCGTTACCCGAAACACTACTTGGATAGTGTCTCCCACCCATCCTCCTCCTCTAACCAAAAGAAAAAGGACCTGTGTGCCAGATTGGTAAGGTAACGAGTTTTATTTTTATTCCTTATTTTTTCAACAGTCTCTTTGTGAATTTAGAATAGTGGGAATGGAAGTTAGGGCAGTTGAATGTTCCTCCTGCAGAATGTGGGAGATAAGGGTCACCACTAGTGTCCCTGCTGACTACATCTGCGGGAAGTGCACCCAACTCCAGCTCCTCAAAAACCGCGTTAGGTAACTGGAACTGGAGCTGGAGCTGGATGAACTTCGGATCATTCGGGAGGCAGAGGGGCTTATTGAGAGGAGTTACAGGGAGGTAGTCACTCCTAAGGTACAAGAAAAAGGCAAATGGGTTACAGTCAGGGGACGGAAAGGGAACCAGCAGACAGTGCAGGATCCCCTGTGGCCATTCCCCTCAACAATAAGAATATTGTTTTGGATACTGTTGGGGGGGATGACTTACCAGGGGAAAGCAGTGGGGTACAGGGCTCTGGCACAGAGTCTGTCCCTGCTGCTCAGAAGGGAAAGGGACTCCATAGTTAGGGGGACAGATAGGAGGTTCTGTGGGGATGAGAGAGATTCATGGTTGGTGTGTTGCCTCCCAGGTGCTCATGATGTCTCTGATCGTGTTTTTGGGATCCTTAAGGGGGAGGGGGAGCAGCCCCAAGTCGTGGTCTACATAGGCACCAATGACATAAGTAGGAAGAGAGATGGGGATTTAAGACAGAAATTCAGGGAGCTAGGATGGAAGCTTAGAGCTAGGATGAACAGAGTTGTTGTCGCTGGTTTGTTGCCCATGCCACATGCTAGTGAGGCAAGGAATAGGGAGAGACAGGAGTTGAAAACATGGCTACAGGGATGGTGCAGGAGGGAGGGTTTTGGATTCTTGGGAAATTGGGGCTCTTTCTGAGGTAGCTGGGACCTCTACAAGCAGGATGGTCTTCACCTGAACCAGAGGGGTACCAATATCCTGGGGGTGAGGTTCGCTAAGGCTATTGGGGTGGGTTTAAACTAATCCAGCAGGGGGATGGGAACCAAAATTGTAGTTTGAGTATAGAAAAGGTTGAGAGTAGGGAGATCCAAAATCATGTTTCAGGGATGCAAAATGGCACCGGCAAGCAAGAAGATGTTTGAAGTGTGTCTACTTCAATACCAGGAGCATCCGGAATAAGGTTGGGTGAACTTACAGCATGGGTTGGTACCTGGGACTTTGATGTTGTGGCCATTTCAGAGACACGGTTAGAGCAGGGAGAGGAATGGATGTTGCAGGTTCCAGGATTTAGATGTTTCAGTAAGAACAGAGAAGATGGTAAAAGGTATGGCATTGTTGGTCAAGGACTGCATTACAGTTGCAGAAAGGATGTTTGGGGACTCGTCAACTGAGGTAGTATGGGCTGAAGTTAGAAACAAGAAAGGAGAGGTCACCCTGTTGGGAGTTTTCTATAGGCATCCGAATAGTTCCAGAGATGTAGAAGAAAGGATAGCAAAGATGATTCTCGATAGGAGTGAGAGAGACAGGGTAGTTATCATGGGGACTTCAACTTTCCAAATATTGACTGGGAACACGATAGTAGGAGTACTATAGATGGATCAGTTTTTGTCCAGTGTGTGCAGGAGGGCTTCCTGACACAGTATATAGACAGGCCAACAAGTGGTGAAGCCACATTAGATTTGGTACTGGGTAATGAGCCCAGCCAGGTGTTAGACTTGGAAGTAGGTGAGCACTTTGGTGATAGCAATCACAATTCTGTTATGTTTACCTTAGTGATAGAAAGGAATAGGTGTATACCACTGCGCAAGGGTTACAGCTGGGGGAAAGGCAATTATGATGCGATTAGGCAAGATTTAGGAAGCATAGGATGGGGAAAAAAAACTGCAGGGGATAGGCACATTGGAAATGTGGAGCTTATTCAAGGAAAAGCTACTGTGTGTCCTAGATAACTATGAACCTGTCAGGCAGGGAGGAAGCTGTAGAGCGCGGGACCTGTGGTTTACGAAGGAAGTGGAATCTCTGGTCAAGGAGAAGAAGAAGGCTTATGTTAGGGTGAGATGTGAAGGCTCAGTTAGGGCGCTTGAGGGTTACAAGGTATCTAGGAAAGACCTAAAGAGAGAGCTCAGAAGAGCCAGGAGGAGACATGAGAAGTTGTTGTCGGATAGGATCAAGGTAAACCCTAACACTTTCTATAGGTGTTTAAGGAATAAAAGAAAGACAAGAGTAAGATTAGGGCCAATCAAGGATAGTAGTGGGAAGTTGTGTGTGGAGTCAGAGGAGATAGGGGAAGCACTAAATGAATATTTTTTGACAGTATTTAATCTAGAAAACGGCAATGTTGTCGAGGAGATTGCTGAGATACAGGCTACTAGACTAGGCGTGATTGAGGTTCAAGAGTTAATAGAAATCCTGCAGAGTGCGAAAATAGATAAGTCCCCTGGGCTGGTTGGGATTTATCCTAGGATCCTATGGGAAGCTAGGGAGGAGATTGCCGAGCCTGTGGCATTGATCTTTAAATAGTCATTGTCTAGAGGAATGGTACCAGAAGACTGGAGGATAGCAAATGTGGATCCTCTGTTCAAGAAGGGGAGTAGAGACAATCCTGGTAATTATAGACCAGCGAGCCTTACTTCACTTATTGGTAAAGTGTTGGAAAAAGTTATACGAGATAGGATTTATAATCATCAAGAAAAGAATAATATGATTAGGGATAGTCAGCACGGTTTTGTGAAGGGTAGGTTGTGCCTCACAAACCTTATTGAGTTTAGATTAGATTACAGTGTGGAAACAGGCCCTTCGGCCCAACAAGTCCACACCGACCCGCCGAAGTGCGACCCGCCGAAGTGCAACCCACCCATACCCCTACATTTACTGCTTACCTAACACTATGGGAAATTTAGCATGGCCAATTCACCTGACCTGCACATCTTTGGACTGTGGGAGGAAACCGGAGCACCCGGAGGAAACCCACGCAGACATGGGGAGAACGTGAAAACTCCACACAGTCAGTCGCCTGAGGCGGGAATTGAACCCGGGTCTCTGGCGCTGTGAGGCAGCAGTGCTAACCACTGTGCCACCGTGCTGCCCACAAGTTCTTTGAGAAGGAGACCAAATAGGTAGATGAGAATAAACTGGTTGATGTGGTGTAAGGGGATTTCAGCAAGGCGTTCGATAAGTTTCCCCTATTGTACAAAATGCTGAGGAATGGGATTCTGGGAGATATAGCAGTTTGGATCAGAGGGTGGTGGTTGATGGGAAATGTTCATCCTGGAGTCCAGTTACCAGTGGAGTACCGCAGGGGTCGATGTTGGGTCCACTGCTGTTCGTCACTTTTATAAATGACCTGGATGAGGGCATAGAAGGGTGGGTTAGTAAATTTGCAGATGACATTAAGGTCAGTGGCGTTGTGGATAGTGACGAAGGATGTAGTAGGTTACAGAGAGGCATAGATAAGCTGCAGAGCTGGGCTGAGAGATGACAAATGGAGTTTAATGTGGACAAGTATGAGGTGAATCATTTTGGTCGGAGTAACCGGAATGCAAAGTACTGGGCTAATGGTAAGATTGTTGGTAGTGTAGATGAGCAGAAAGATCTCAGTGTCCAGATACACAGATCCTTGAAAGTTGCCACCCAGGTTGACAGGGTTGTTAAGAAGGCATACAGTGTTTTAGCTTTTATTAATAGAGGGATCGAGTTCCGGAACTATGAGGTTATGCTACAGCTGTACAAAACTCTGTACTGAGCTGTAATATTCTTTGTTCTATAATGGTCACATATCGGCTGCACCAGAGACCTGGGTTCAAATCCTTCCTCGGGCAACTGTCTGTGTGGAGTTTGCACATTCTCCCCATATCTGCGTGGGTTTCCTCCGGGTGCTCTGGTTTCCTCCTACAGTCCAAAGATGTGCAGGTTAGGTGAATTGGCCATGCTAAATTGCCCGTAATGTTAGGTGAAGGGGTAAATGTAGGGGAATGTGTCTGGGTGAGTTGCTGTTCAGAGGGTCGGTGTAGACTTGTTGAGCCGAAGGGCCTGTTTCCACACTGTAAGTAATCTAATCTAAACATTGAAATGTAACACCAGCACCAAGCTCAGAGCCTCCTTTTCAACTGTCACATATTTCTGTGAATGAATGTTCAATTTCCTGGAGAAATACTCGCTAGATCTTTTATTTGTCTCTTCCTGTAAGAACACAGCACCGACACCCACATTATTCACATCAATAACTGTCTTCAATAGTAAAAATCACATAACACCAGGTTATAGTCCAACAGTTTAATTGGAAGCACACTAGCCTTTGGAGCGTCACTCCTTCATCAGGTGATAGTTGAAAGCTCGTGCGACGCTCTGAAAGCTAGTGTGCTTCCAATTAAACCTGTTGGACTATAACCTGGTGTCATGTGATTTTTAACTTTGTACACCCCAGTCCAACACTAGCATCTCCAAATCATATCTTCAATGGCTTTGTGTAATTAGGTGTGGCTAATAGCAATTCAGTGAGTGGAGCAGCCGCCTTGCTAAAATTTGCTAAGACTTTTCAGTAAAATCCAGCCAATCTCAGAAATCACGGTACTGCTCTTTTTGTTGATTGTACACAAAACTCCCCAATTACATTTGTTTTTGCATCCCATGGAACCATTTGTCCATATCCAATAACATGGCCCAGGAAGGTGACTTGGACTTTAGCAAATTCACTTTTAGCCAGGTTTATCACCAAACTGGCCTCAGGAAGTCGATCGAACAATTCTGAAAAATGTTGCAAGTACTCCTTTCATGTTGACTAAAAATGACCAGGTCACCGATATAAACTACTCATTTGAGTAATCTGTAAATGATCTTATTGGTAAGTATCTGAAATGTGGCTGGCAATTGTTCCTACCAAACAGCACGACTTTCAACTGAAACAGTCTTTAGCATTATGAAAAGCCAAAACTGTCTTTGCTCTTTTGGACAAAGTTACAGCCAGTACCCTCTGAACAAGTCCAACTTAGAAATATAAGTTGCTTGTCCCACCTTTTCAACAGTCTTCCAAATGTGGAATCAGGTATGCATCATTCTTTGTAACTGCATTGACTTTGCGATAGTCTACTCATAATCGTTGGCTACCATCTGTTTTTGGCACCATTACTATGGGTGAGCACCAGTCAATGTAATTTACTTCAATTATGCCATCTTGGAGCCTGGGTTCAACCTCCTTTTGAATCTGTGCCAACTTTAGAAGTTATGCCAATAAGGATGTTGCTTAATCAAAACAACATCTCCTAATTCTGCATCATGCATATGGCAAGTACTTCCCAACTTATTTCTACATATCTCCCCATGTGATCGTAATAACTATTTCAGGTAATTTCACTTTTCATCTGGAAGTTAACTCAATAATTTATCCCAATTTTTAACAACTTCCTCATGGTCCAATTTAATTTGAGCAATGTACAATTCAGAATCCTCTGAGCTTGGTTGTTCCCTTTGTGTTGCAACCAATAACATAGTCTCCTTTGGCTGTCAAAATATCTTTTGAGCATATTCTCATGACACACTCTGTGAGATTTCTTTCTGCGTGGAGCCCTTATCAAATAGTTCACCTTTCTCAATTTCCTTTTGACTTGATAAGGTCCACTGAACCTTGCTTTTAAAGGTTCATTGGAGGTAACACTAACACCCTAACTCTAACAGCAAAAATTGTGAGTTTTGATTTCTTGTTTGCTTCTTGTTTCATTGTGTGCTGTGATACTTTTAAATACTGTCTAGCCAACTCTCCACTCGATTTACTCACTCCCTAGAATTTGACACATAGTCTCTAAAATATGACTTCACCATTCCTCCTTAATCAATTTTAGTGGTTCTCTCACTTCATGCCCCAAAACTAATTCAATTTGGTCAATTCGTTTGGTGCATTTCTTATTGCAAAAGGTACAAATGGAATTGCCTTATCCCAATCATGTGGATAGTCTTGACTATAAGCCCACAACATCGTCTTTGATGTCTGATACCACCTTTCCAACGCTCCCTATGACTCTGGGTGGAATACGGTGGATTTGAATTGTTTTATACCTAAGCTGTCCATAACTTCCTTGAATAATCTGAATATGAAGTTTGACCCATGATTTAATGTATTTCTGTAGGTCGTCCATGTGTAGGGAAAAATTTGAGTAATTTCTCTACAATCCTTTTAATGGTGATATTGTGTAATGGGATGGCCTCTGGAATTGCAATATTTTTCACAAATACTGATTTCCCCTTTTTGATTGAGGTAGGGGTCCTTCGCAATCAAATAGCACTCTTGTAAAAGGTACTTCAAATGAAGGAATAGGTATTAGAGGTGCGGGTTTTATTACTGCCTTTCAATCACCTGACATGCCTGATGCTACATCTTTGTGCAGTCCAGGCCAGTAAAAATGTGTTTGTATTTTAGCTTGAGTTTTCCTTACCACTAAATGACCCAGATTGTTACTTCATTGGTAGCTCCTTTCTATAACCCTATGGCAAATCAACTTGATGACCCTCTGCCCATTTCTCATCTGCCTGAATATGTGATGGCCTCCATTTCCTCATTAAGATATCATTTTAAGATAGTATATTATGAAGTTGAAGACATATACTGTACCTTTAAGAGAGAGTGAATGCTGTTTTGCATTGAGAGCTTACAAGCACCTGTCATATGACTAGCTAGCAGTCTCAGATTGCACTGAAAAATTGAAAATATGTAACAGTTTGCTGTGAAGTAGATACCTGAATTAATTGAGCTTAATCAATCAGTTTAAATTATGCCCTAGGATACTAAAACCCAATGAGTTTGAATTTATTGTTTTTGCCTGCCTTGAACTAATGAGACAATCTGATGTTTGGGGTATAAAATAAGCAGGCATTTTGAAAGTTGGCCAGACAGTAACTGCCATTGAGAAAGACTGCCATTCAAAAACACTCTCTATCAAAGGTACCTTTTTCATGTGAAGCATCTTTGCAGTAAAGACTCAGAGAAGTCTTCAGCCAAAAGAAGAAAGACACTGGAGACAACAACTGCTGCATGGTTTTGAAATTAAGTTGATGTGATTTTAATACATTCTTATAGAAACAGTGTATTATTATAGAATTGGAGGCAGATAATAATCAGTTAAGAGAAAGGGGACTTAGACTTGTGAAAAGTAGTTGCTTAATGTTCACTTTTTGAGGTAAGGAACAAATTGATGTATTTTCTTTAAACATGGAATTTGGATTATGTATATCATTCATATTTTAACAGATTGCAAGGTGAGGTGAGCTTTACTGGGTGTTTGGTTTAATTAGCAGAAGCGATCACAACTGTGTTGTAACAAGAGGCATTCAAGGACACATTTGGATTCTTTTTCTGTATATGGCTTTTGATACAATTACTTTAAACTTTCATCTTTCTGCTATAACTCAGTTAATTTATCTGAGTTAAAGATGTCTGCTTTGTCATCTATCTGCTCAATCATTTGATTAAAAAGTGCCCCTGCTAATTCCACTTCAACCTTCTTAGCTTTACTCTTTGATCTCTCCTGTTTTAATGAGTGACTATGAGACCTCATTACCACAGTCAGGAAAAATCATGTAATAGTTCAGTTGCCTAAGTTTCCATTGGCTTTTCAACCATAGTAAACAGCAGCTATGTCATTAGCAAGGATAAATTATATTGCTGGAACTCAGAGTTTGTCCAGTACTTCCGCCACGACTTCTCCACTCTTCACTGGACACTCTAACCTCACTCTATATAATTGAGCGCTTCTTGTCTCACTGTCAATTCCCATTATTATTACCTTTTCTGACAATAGTCCTTCAGAGGTACATATCTCCTCATCTTTCAGCATCAAATATTGAGAGGATCCTGTATTTCTTAATACTGTAACCTCTAGCTACTTCTCCTAGTCTATGCAAGTAAACTTCACCTTCGCAGGTATATGGTTTAAGAAGATCTGACACTTTCTCCTTAAGCAACCTCCACCAGGCTGTATGTTCTGGTGTAGTTTTGAGCCTCCAGTTTACTTTCCATTACCACTCCAACAAAATTCGCTGGCTTATCCTGTTGTCCTACATCTAGTTTGACAGTCCTTTTCTTAATCCACCAACACTATGATTTCATGTGACCTACTTTATTCTAGTGAAAACATCAGGGCATTTTAGCTTCTTTTTTCCCCTTCATGGCTTTCCTTTTTACCCTGTGGTAAGTTGTCCTTATGTTCTTCACCGAGATCAACCTTTTCCTTTCCACATAAGGATTTCTCTTTTCCCAGTTTCTACCCTTCATGGATTGAAGTTGATTTTGGAAGCCAAATTTTAATTTATGGCCCAACTTGTAATCACCAGCCATTTTAGCTGCTAATCTTGCCGTTTTAACTCTCTGGTCACTCTCTCAGCGGAGCAGGTAACGGCTGTCTGATGGTGTTTTTTTAAGTCACGGTATAGTCCAGTTATTGTTTTTTTTAACGGCTAAAATTTAAAGTTTTTTTTTAAGCGCCTAGCGGACCCGGAAGCTGGTGTCGTGCTAGCTTACCTGGGAAGGTTTTATTTTCTTACAAAAGCGCGTAGGCGAGGAACCCGAGGCACTACAGGGGTAGAGCCTCCCACCCGCCCTCCTCCTCTAACCTAATAATAAGACCCGTTGTGATAAGCAGGTAAGTGCTGCATTTTACTCGTTTGTTTCTTTAGATCTAGTTGTTAAAGTTTACCTTTCAGAGGGTTGGCAGCGAAGGCAGTGCAATGTTCCTCTTGCAACATGTATGAGGTGAGGGAAGCCATTAGCGTCCCTCCTGATTACACTTGCAAGAAGTGCACCCATCTCCAGCTCCTCCAAGACCGTGTTAGGGAACTGGAGCTGGAGTTGGATGAACTGCGGATCATTCGGGAGGCAGAGGTGGTCATAGATCAGAGCTTTAGGGAAGTAGTTACTCCAAAAGTTATAGAGAGATGGGTGACAGTGAGGGGGAGTGGGAAGAAGCAGCCAGTGCAGGGACCCCCTGCGGTCATTCCCCTCAAGAACAAGTATACCGTTTTGGATCCTTGTGGGGGGGATGACTTACCAGGGGGAAGCATCGAGGTTCAGGCCTCTGGCGCAGAGCCTGTCCTCGTTGCTCAGAAGGGAAGGGTGGAGAAAGGTAGAGCGATAGTTTTTGGGGACTCAATAGTGAGGGGCACAGATAGGCGGTTTTGCGGGGGCGACAGAGACTCACGATTGGTATGTTGCCTCCCAGGTGCAAGGGTACGTGATGTCTCTGATTGTGTTTTCCGGGTCCTTAAGGGGGAGGGGGAGCAGCCCCAGATCGTGGTCCATGTTGGCACCAATGACATAGGTAGGAAGAGGGGTGAGGATGTTAGGCAGGCTTTCAGAGAGCTAGGTTGGAAGCTCAGAGCTAGAACGAACAGAGTTGTTGTCTCTGGTTTGTTACCCGTGCCATGTGATAGAGAGTCGAGGAATAGGGAGAGAGAAGAGTTAAATGCGTGGCTACAGGGATGGTGCAGGAGGGAGGGATTCCGGTTTCTGGACAACTGGGGTTCTTTCTGGGGAAGGTGGGACTTCTATAAACAGGATGGTCTACACCTGAACCTGAGGGGCACCAGTATCCTTGGGGGGAGGTTTGCTAGTGCTCTTTGGGAGGGTTTAAACTAACTCTGCAGGGGCATGGGAACCTGGACTGTAGCTTTAGGGTACAGGACCTTGAGTGTAGGGAGGTTAGGAACATGGCATCGATCTCGAAGGAGGGTGCCTGTAAACAGGAAGGTGGCTTGAAGTGTGTATACTTTAATGCCAGAAGTATAAGAAATAAGGTAGGTGAGCTTGCAGCATGGGTTGGTACCTGGGACTTCGATGTTGTGGCCATTACAGAGACGTGGGTAGAACAGGGACAGGAATGGCTGTTGCAGGTTCCAGGGTTTAAATGTTTTAGTAGGGTCAGAGGTGGGGGTAAAAGTGGGGGAGGTGTGGCATTGCTTGTCAAGGATAGTATTACAGCAGTAGAAAGGGTGATGGAGGAAGACTTGTCATCTGAGGTAGTTTGGGCGGAGATTAGAAATAGGAAAGGTGAGGTCACCCTGTTAGGAGTTTTCTACAGGCCTCCTAATAGTCCGAGAGAAGTAGAGAAAAGTATTGCGAGGATGATTCAGGAGAAGAGTGAAAGTAGCAGGGTGGTTGTTATGGGGGACTTTAACTTCCCAGATATTGACTGGGAAAACTATAGCTCGAGTTCGTTAGATGGGTCAGTGTTTGTCCAATGTGTGCAGGATAGTTTCCTGACACAACATATATACAGGCCAACAAGAGGTGAGGCTATACTGGATTTGGTTCTAGGTAATGAACCAGGCCAGGTGTTAGACTTGGAGGTAGGTGAGCACTTCGGGGGCAGTGACCACAACTCGGTGACTTTTACTCTAGTGATGGAGAGGGATAAGTGTGCACTGCAGGGCAACAGTTATAGCTGGGGGCAGGGAAATTATGATGCGGTGAGGCATGACTTAGGATGCGTGGATTGGAAAAATAGGCTTCAAGGGAATAACACAAATGATATGTGGAGATTGTTCAAGGAACAGCTAATGGGTGTCCTTGATAAGTATGTACCAGTCAGGCAGGGAGTAAAGGGTCTTGCGAGGGAGCCGTGGTTTAATAAGGAATTGGAATCCCTTGTGAAAGGGAAGAGGGCGGCCTATATAAAGATGAGGCGTGAAGGTTCAGTTGGGGCGATTGAGAATTATAAGGTAGCCAGGAAGGATCTAAAGAGAGAGCTAAGAGCAGCGAGAAGGGGACATGAAAGTCCTTAGTTGGTAGGATTAGGGAAAATCCAAAGGCTTTCTATAGGTATGTCAGGAATAAAAGGATGACTAGGGTAGGTATCGGTCCAGTCAAGGATAGTAGTGGGAAGTTGTGTGTGGAGGCAGAGGAGATTGGTGAGACACTAAATCAATACTTTTCGTCAATATTCACTCAGGAACAGGACACTGTTGCTGATGTGAATATTGAGTCACAAGTGATTAGAATGGATGGCCTTGAGGTACGTAGGGAAGAGGTCTGGGGAATACTGGAAAGGATGAAAATAGACAAGTCCCCTGGGCCTGAGAGCATTTATCCTAGGATCCTCTGGGAAGCTAGGGAGGAGATAGCGGAACCATTGGCCTTGATTTTTATGTCATCGTTGTCTACGGGAATAGTGCCAGAAGACTGGAGGATAGCGAATGTGGTCCCGTTGTTCAAGAAGGGGAGCAGGGATAGCCCGAATAACTATAGGCCAGTGAGTCTCACTTCTGTTGTGGGCAAAGTCTTAGAGAGAATTGTAAGGGATAGGATTTATGAACGTCTGGATAGGAATAATGTGATCAAGGATGGTTTTGTGAAGGGCAGGTCGTGCCTCACAAACCTTATTGAGTTCTTTGAGAAGGTGACCAAGGAAGTGGACGAGGGTAAAGCAGTAGATGTGGTGTATATAGATTTTAGCAAGGTGTTCGATAAGGTACCCCATGGCAGGCTAATGCAAAACCTACGGAGGTATGGCATTGAGGGTGCATTAGAGGTTTGGATTAGGAATTGGCTGGCTGGAAAGAGACAGAGGGGAGTAGTTGATGGTAGGTTCATCTTGGAGTGCAGTTACTAGCAGTGTTCCACAAGGATCTGTTTTGGGACCATTGCTGTTTGTCATTTTTATAAATGACCTGGAGGAGAGGCTTGAAGGCTGGGTGAGCAAGTTTGCGGATGATACGAAAGTCGGTGGAGTTGTGGACAGTGAAGAAGGATGTGGCAGGTTACAGTGGGATATAGATAAGTTGCAGAGCTGGGCAGAAAGGTGGCAAATGGAATTCAATGTAGCTAAGTGTGAAGTCATTCACTTTGGTAGGAGTAACAAGAAGATGGATTACTGGGCTAATGGTAGACTACTTGGTAGTGTGGATGAGCAGAGGGATCTTGGAGTCCATGTACACAGATCTTTGAAAGTTGCCACCCAGGTAAATAGTGCTGTGAAGAAGGCATATGGTGTACTGGGCTTTATTGGTAGAGGAATTGAGTTCCGGAATCCTGAGGTCATGTTGCAGTTGTATAAGACTCTGGTGTGGCCTCATCTGGAGTATTGTGTGCAGTTTTAGTCGCCATACTATAGGAAGGATGTGGAGGCATTGGAATGAGTGCAGAGGAGGTTTACCAGGATGTTGCCTGGTATGGTAGGAAGATCGTATGAGGAAAGGCTGAGGCACTTGGGGCTTTTCTCATTGGAGAAAAGAAGGTTTAGGGGAGATTTGATAGAGGTGTACAAGATGATTAGGGGTTTATATAGGGTTGACAGTGAGAACCTTTTTCTGCTAATGAAGTCAGCTGTTACTAGGGAACACAGCTTTAAATTAAGGGTGGTCGGTATAGGACAGATGTTAGTGGTAGATTTTTTACTCAGCGGGTTGTGAGTTCATGGAATGCCCTGCCAGTAGTAGTGGTGGACTCTCCCTCTTTATGGTCATTTAAGTGGGCATTGGACAAGCATATGGAAGTTATTGGGCTTAGGTTAGGTAGGCTTCGGTTGGCGCAACATCGAGGGCCGAAGGGCCTGTACTGCGCTGTATTTTTCTATGTCCTATGTTCTATATTCTGTGTTCTATGTTCTATGCTCGTCCACAGGTGTGCTCGCTATTTGAGGAAGTGAATTTTTGAACTCCTCCAAAATAATCATCTAAGAGTGTCATAGATTTGCTCTATTTTTAATAGCCTTACCCACCTCTTGAAATTACTTTGTTTGGTCCTTTTAAATGCAATGTAGGTTTGACCAGGGTCCCTCCTCCTTAGATTCCTGAGACATTGTCTGTAGGCTTCTGGTACAAGCTCATACGCACTTAAAATAGTTTTCTTCACCTCCTCATACAGACCAGATACCTCTTGTGATAGTGATACATTATCTACAAGTTTTGATTGGTTGAACAAAACCTACATGGTCACTGGTCACCACATTTATTTAGCCACCTTTTCAAATGAGATAATAAAGGCTTCCACATCCTTCTCATCAAATTTAGGCAATGCTAGAATATATTTAAACAGTTTCTCACCAGGCGTTGGCTACCGTGGGTTTGCTCATCCTCACTCTCTTCCTCACTAAGCTTACCTGCAGCCTTCATCTCCATTCTTTTAAGCTGACTTTCCGTCATAGGCCAATTTCAGAAGTTCAAATTCCCTCTCTTTCTTCCTTTCCTCTCTCTTTTCTCTCTTCTCTCTCTCTTTCCTCTGCTTTTAAATCATAATTCAAACTGTTTCATTTCTGTTGGCCTTGTCTTTTGCCTTTAATGCAAGCTGCTTCATTTTCAATTGAACTTTGGACATCTCTAAAATTTCTGATTATGTTTCCAGCAAATTTAGGTGCTGAGCTAATGCTGTAATTATCTCTCCTTTCCTTACAGAAGCAGGCAGCTCCAACCCCAGCTTGTCTGCTAATTCCAAAAGCTTGGCCTCATTCACCTTTTGTACAACCCTCAAATTCACTTCTTCCAATCCCAGAAAACTCTTGGTGACTGAAAGAGCCATTGCTATCCTAATTCAACACCTGGAACAAGAGACACTAACAGCTGCCACAACCCTAATCCCAATTTGGAATGATAAAACAAATTCAGATGAGCCCCCAATCTGTTATGGACCAGGCCAGACTCCTCAAATTCCTGCAACAATCCCCATAAACACCTCTTGGTAAAATAAAGCATAAAATCAAACTCAATGTATTCCAGGAGAGAGAGAGAGAGAGAGAGAGAGAAATGGCAGAGACATGCAGCATGGAACACCTTCTTCCATGTAGTTTTTTTCTTGGACCAGCAGCCTCAAAATTGATTGCTTGCTAAAACCAAGCCAAATCAAAACAGAGAAAAGCTGAGCTGCGAGAAGTGACCACTCCCCTTTCATTGTACAAGTGTGTTTTTTTTCTAAAACCTGAAAGCCTTTTTTTCTTGAGGCAGTATCTGTTAGTTATAATCAAATTGTCCCTCAACTCTTCAAACCAAGACCTCCCGGAGTCTCTGTGTTTATGACGCTCTTTAAAAAAAAAGACAAGGACAATAGAGCATGATTAAAGGAGCACCATCATACATAAGCTGAAGAATCAGAAATATTACCCTGTATTTCCTCACTCAGTTTTCATTTAGAATTCATCCCTTTTGCTATGTACCATGCCCTGACTATAAGGTTGGCTCACAGGGCCACTTATTTACAATAATGTAGTTGATTGCTGCTCAATATGAGTTCAGGTACTCTTGCATTTTTGCAAAGGCCCCATGTCGTAAACTGCTCAAATAGACATTTATCACCTTTTGTGCATCATTCTCTCATTTATATTTACTAATGCAGATCCAATGGAGGCCTGAACCCACGAGCAAACATTAACTATTTGAGCTTATTCAGTTAATATGGAAAACCGTGACATTGCACAGGAAGTTGAGCATATAATCCACAGTGAATTTGATTATTTATATATCATATAAATATCTGTATTCTGCAGTGAAAGTTTCAAATGAATGATAAATGTAAAGGTAGATTGCAATAATATATGATGCCCTTAAGTTCAGAGCTTCATTGTCTTATGACATGTGATTGCTAAATATTATCAAGAAATTCAACTGCACGGACATATAATACTTCCATGTAGAATTTGAAGCTATACAGAAGCATGTAGAAAAGAGCAATTGTTTCCTTGTATATTTGGCTTCTGCAATTTTGATTTTGTTATATGTGGTCACTAACCATAAATGAACAAAGATAGTGATGATTCAATGAATGTGTATTTCTATGCACAAATCTGTATGTTAAAACAGTACATTCCATTGTGAAGATGGTTGGAATGTGTCTTGAGTAAACGTCCATGTATCTGTGCTTCTGACTTGTGTTGTTGGTTGTTGATTACTGAAATTGAGAGAGGTAAAGGACTGTAGCCAGTGGTGTGGATTTGTAAAACCACTTCATGAAAGCTTCACTGTCATCACAATAGATGGCACAGGTTGATGGGGGCAGAGAAAGGAGAGAAATGCTTGAGATGCATGTCACTTTAATTTCACAATTAAATGATAGTGTTTATGTGCTGGTATCTAAATTATGCAATTGGATTTTGTGTATGTGTCAGTACATTCATGTTTCTGTGCAGGCACATGTAGAAATGCAGCAATTTGATAAACATTGCATCATGAAGACATTGCCTCTTTTAATGAATTTCATAGCATCAGATGCAAGTGATAGAAATTGTCTGCAGGATATGTGGCTTCAACACACAGAACACCTGGAATGTCTGGCAATGACATTAATATTGTTGTTTGGGTAAATAAAATTCCAAAATAGTTTGCTGCTGTAAGAATCACAACTGGAAATGCACTGCATATCTATCAGCAAGGATGGAGATAAAATTGGAAAGCACCTTTGCCATTTCCTTTAATCTTTCTTTAGACTGGCTTTGCTGTTTCATAATCATATATGCTCAAACAAATGCAATGGAAGATGTGATGGTCTGTTTAGTCATTCTCTTGCAGATGATTTTAAAGTTACTGAGTTTGAGTTTGATTGACATGATTTAAGAACTAATTTTTAACTTTTGATTTCCAGCATTTTCTCACAACTTTAGTTCCATTATTGATATACTTCATCCAGTTTATTTTGAGCCATATGTTGAGCTGGTACAATTTGTCATGAGAGCTGGATAAGAAGGAGTGACATTTCTTGCAGGAGTAAGATGAATCCACTGTTTTGCTTTGCATGCCTAATAAGCGATGACATAGGTCTGAATATCTGGAAAGCTTTTTCTCATTTGGATCCATAAAATGATTTCTTTTCATTGAACTTGCACATTAACATTGCAAACTACTGGAATTATCATCTGGTCGAATGCTCCTGTAACATCATTGCTGATGTACGATGTTCTGCAGATATATTCTATTATGCATGACATATTTCTGCTTTCTTTCCATTTTCAAAGGAGTTTTATTGTTTAGATAGAGCAAATGCATTTTATTATTTAACATTTTTTAAGCTTTTCTGAAACTTGTATTCATTTATTCTATCATTAAGTGCATCTTATTTGTCATTGTTGCAGATCCAGTATATAAGTTTATGTCTGATTTACTTTGTTGCAACTCAGATGAGGAACTGTGATAAAATGAGCCATTATTCCACTATTGGGAATAAATGATGCAGAGAGAATTTGGAGTTTCTGCTTCAAATGTGGATGTTGCAGCAAATAGCATAGCTGCCTTTATGGAGAAACTCTAAATACATGAGGGAAAAAGGAATAGAGAATATCTAGATAGCTGGTTCTACATGATTCATTTTCATCCTTCAACTTCACTGTGCCTAATTATTTCAATTTTTAAAAATGCTTCTATGAAATATTTTGGGATGTTTTATAACATTAAAGATGCAATATAAATTCAAGCTACCCTTCTTGTTGAGTGTTGGGTGTATGGAATGCTCTGCCCCAGAAGACTGTGGAGGGCAAGTCTCTGGATACTTTCAAGAAAGAGTTCGATAGAGTTCTTAAGGAAAATGGTTATGGGGATAAGGATACTGATTGAGGATGATCAGCCATGATCATAATGAATGGTGGTGCTGGTTCAAAGGGCAGAATGGCCTACTCCTGCATCTGTTGTCTGTTGTCTATTGTTTATGTGGAGTCATTGATCCTGCCATGTTTCTGAAAATGTTGATTGAAAAAAGAGTTGAAAGTGGAAACATGGGAGAAATGGCAAAATTAAGTTTCCAACAAACAATTTCTTTAGCATATTCTTAAGGGAATAGGAATACACCAAATAATAAAGAAATAAATCCAATTTTATAGACCCTGTCTGATATCAAATTGTCCCATCATCCTTTTTTAAATAAACATTTGTTTGAATGTAAACATCTCCAGCACTTGCACCCACAACCAGTTTTCAGAAGGAAAAGGGGAACAGATACATGGAACGTCACTACCTGCAAGTTCCACTCCAAGCCTGATTTGGAAACATATCACCGTTCCTTCAATGTCACTGGGTCAAAACCCTAGAAATATCTCCTTAATGGTATTGTCAGTCTACCTACAGCATACTGACTACACCAGTTCAAGACAGCAGCTCACCGCTACCTTCACAATAGGATCTTCACAAGAGCATTTAGGCATAGGCAATAAATGCCCCAGTCAGCAACGTCAATGTCCAATGAATGGATTTTTAAAAATTCTCGATATATGGAACCTTCTTGAACTGCTGCAGTGCATGGGGAGAAGATGATTCATTTCAGGATTTAAACCCAATGAAGTTGAAACAATGTCCAGATTAGAGTCGAAGGAAATCACCTTCAAAGATATCTTCCCCATTCAACTTCTGGTTGTTGGAGTTTGGAAGTTTGAGAGCTGCTTTCATAGATACCTTGATTAGTTGCTACAGTGCATTCTGCATATCATTCATTCCACAACCAGTGCTGCAGGGAGTACACGTTTATGCTGTTATACCTGGCACACCATGTTTTTAAATTTTTAACATCTTCAGGGTCTGATGTCATCTTTCCAAAGCTCCCTGGGATTGAGGATGGTATGTACTTGAGTTAAACTGCTGTAT
The DNA here is from genome assembly GCF_047496795.1 of Chiloscyllium punctatum. Taxonomy (NCBI): domain Eukaryota; kingdom Metazoa; phylum Chordata; class Chondrichthyes; order Orectolobiformes; family Hemiscylliidae; genus Chiloscyllium; species Chiloscyllium punctatum. The sequence continues at coordinate 68,544,941 of NC_092758.1, read as the reverse complement.
GCCTAAGCAGCATATGGGTGGCATGATGACTCAGTGGTTAGCACTGCTGTCTCACAGCACCAGAGACCCGGGTTCAATTCTAGCCTTGGGTGATTGTTGGTCTGGAGTTTGCATGTTCTTTTATGTCTGCATGAGTTTCCTCCAAATGCTCTGGTTTCTTCCCACAGTCCAAAGCTGTGCAGGTTCGGTGAATTGGCCAAGTTAAATTGCCAGGTTAGACGCATTAGTCAGGGGAAAATTTAGGGTCATGGGTTTGGGTGGGATACTCTTCGAAGGGTCATGATTAACTCAGATCAGGGGTCGGTGTGGACTTGTTGGGCCGAAGGGCCTGTTTCCACACTATAGGAATTCTAATTCTATTCATGACTTACTTAAACAGCCTAGCAGTAAAATTAGACCCTTGCTCTGACTGAATCTCTCTGGGTAGCCCATACTTAGTAAAGAAAACCACCAACTCCTCCACCACTTGTCTTGCCTTAACACTCCATAATGAAATTGCCTCCAGAAATCTGATAGACATATCCAGTATGATTAGTAAGTACTGGTTCCCACTTTCAGTTTTAGGGAGGGGAGCTACACAATCAATCAAATGCATGTGAAAGATTCTTTGAATGTGGGAATTGGCGACAAATGTTTTGATTTTATTACAGTCTGCGGCTTACCTACCATTTGGCATGTATGACATGTACAGTAAAATTTAACCACCTCCTTGTCCAGTCCAGGCCATTAGAAGTGCTTTTGTTCCTTAGCCTGAGGTTTTCTCACACTGGTAATTCATACACTGCCAAAGTATTTCCTGTTTGTATACTACTAACAACACAATCTGGTGTACATCTGCCCCTTTTTGCGTCCGTACTAACCTCAAAAGATAATAATCCTCAGGAATACATTCTGATTAATTTTCTGACCACGCATCAATCTTTTTTTTGTCTCATCTTTCTGTTGTAAGTCCATTAACCTGTCAGGACTAAATATTTCTGCCTGTTTAGATGTTTCCTAACCATTACTTCAAACAGGATGTTTGCTAACTGAATCTCAACTCCTTCATCTTTCTCCTCAGTTTCTGCATCTTGCTGTGCCTTATGACAGTGGGATCTTGTTACTACACAGTCTGGGAAAATACCAGGGTACTTTTCTTTTAACTCCTCAGTTCCATGGTTTTCCTTTGGCATCTCCAGAACAAGTGATGTCACTCCCACCTTGGATCCTGCTAAATCCTTCCCAAGAATAAACTATATTACTGGAACTGACAATCTGTCAATCGCCTCCACTGTTACTTTCCCACTCTTTATTTTGCTCGTCAACCTGATCTTCTACAGTGGAATGCTAAGTTTCATAGAACATAGAACATTGCAGCGTAGTATAGGCCCTTCGGCCCTCGATGTTGCGTCGTCCTGTGAAACTAATCTAAAGCACACCTAACCTACACAATTCCATTTTTGTCCATTTGGTGAGCCTACTACTGTTGTAGGTAGTGCGTTCCACGCCCCTACTACTCTCTGAGTGAAGAAACTACCTCTGACATCTGTCCTATATCTATCACCTCTCAAGTTAATGTTATGTCCTCTCGTGCCAGTCATCACCATCTGAGGAAAAGGTCTCTCACTGTCCACCCTATCTATATATTATATGTTTCAATTAAATAATCTCTCAACCTTCTTCTTTCTAATGAAAGAAGCCTCAAGTCAAGTGGGTGGCACGGTGGCACAGTGGTTAGCATTGCTGCCTCACAGCGCCAGAGACCCAGGTTCAATTCCTGCCTCAGGCAACTGTTTGTGTGGAGTTTGCGCATTCTAGGTTTCCGCCGGATGCTCCGGTTTCCTTCCACAGTCCAAAAATGTGCAGGTTAGGTGAATTGGCCTTGCTAAGTTGCCTATTGTGTTAGGTGATGTAGAGGAATGGGTCTGGGTGAGTTGCTCTTCGGAGGGTCAGTGTGGACTTGTTGGGCCGAAGGGGCCTGTTTCCACACTGTGGGGAATCTAATCTAATCTAAAAAAAAGTCCCTCAACCTTTCCTTGTTAGACCTTCCCTTCATACCAGGCAACAACCTAGTTGCACCCTTTCCAAAGCTTCCAGATCCTTCCTATAATGTGGTGACCAGAACTGTATGCAATACTCCAAGTGTGGCTGCACCACAATTTTGTACAGCTGCAGCATGACCTCACAGTTCTGAAACTCAATCCCTCTATGAATAAAAGCTAACATAGTGTATGCCTTCTTAACAACACTGTCAGCCTGGGTGGTAACTTTCAGGGATGTATGTACATGGACACTGAGATCTCTCTGCTCATTAACATGACCAAGAATCTTACCATTAGCCCAGTACTCATCATTCCTGTTACTTCTTCCAAAGTGAATCACCTCACACTTTTCCACATTTGCCACTTCTCAGCCCAGCTCTGCAGCTTACCTATGTCCCTCTGTATCCAACAACATCCTTCGGCACTACCCACATCACTACCAACCTTAGTGTCATTTGCAATTTACTAACCCATCCTCCTACACCCTCATCCAGGCCATTTATAAAAATGACAAACAGCAGTGACCCTCAAACAGATCCTTGCAGTACACTACTAGTAACTGAACTCCAAGATGAACTTTTCCCATAATCCACCACCCTCTGTCTTCTTTCAGCTAGCCAATTTCTGATCCAAACTGCTAAATCACACTCAATCCCATGCCTCCGTATTTTGTGCATTAGCCTCCCATGAGGAAACTTATCAAACACCCGACTGAAATCCATATCGACCACATCAATTACTTTACTCTCATCTACCTGTTTGGTCGCCTCCTCAAAGAACTCAATAAGGTTTGAGGCATGACCTACCCTTCACAAAACCATTTTGACTATCCCTAATCAATGTATTCCTATTGAGATGTTTATAATTCCTGTCTCTTATAACCCTTTCCAACATTTTACCCACAACCGAAGAAAGGCTCACAGGTCTACAATTACCAGGGCTGTCTCTACTCCCCTTCTTGAACAACATTTGCTATCCTCCAGTCTTCTGGCACTATTCCTGTAGGCAGTGACAACACAAAGATCAAAACTAAAGGATTGGCGATCTCCTTCCTGGCTTCCCAGAGAATCCTAAAATAGATCCCATCCAGCCCAGGAAAAAGGTCTCTCACTGTCTATCCTATCTATATCTAATATGTTTCAATTAAATCACTTCTCAACCTTCTTCTTTCTAATGAAAGCAGCCTCAAGTTCCCTCAGCCTTTCCTTCTTAGACCTTCCCTCCATACCAGGCAGCATCCTAGTTGCATCCTTTCCAAAGCTTCCAGATCCTTCCTATAATGCGGTGACCAGAACTGTATGCAATACTCCAAGTGTGGCCGCACCACAGTTTTTTTTCAGCTGCAGCATGACCTCATGATTCCGAAACTCAATCCCTCTGCGAATAAAAGCTAACATTCTTAACAACACTATCAACCTGGGTGGTCACATTAGAATTTTTCACACTTTCCAGAATTGCTAAAGCCTTCTCCTTGTGAACCTCAATCCTGACTAGTCTAGTAGCTTGTATCTCAGTATTCTTTTCAACAACGTTGTCTTTTTCTAGTATGAATATTGATGGAAAAATATTCATTTAGCGCTTCCCCTATCTCTGACTCCACACACAACGTCCCACTACTATCCTTGATTGATCCTAAACTTACACTAGTGATTCTTTTATTTCTGATATACCTTGATTAGATTCCTTTGGCCCAACAAGTCCTCAATGATAGTCCGAAGAATAACGCATCCAGACCCATTCCCCTACCCTATACTTATCTCTGACTAATGCATGTAACACTACGGGCAACTTAGCATGGCCAATTCATCTGCACATCTTTGGATTGTGGGACGAAACTGAGCACCCAGAGGAAACCCACGGAGGACGCGCAAATTCCACACAGACAGCTGTCCGAGGTAGGAATTGAACCTGGGTCCCTGGTGCTGTGTCAGCAGTAGTGCTAACCACTGAGCCACCATACCGTCCGTATAGCCACCATACCTATAGAAAGCCTTTGGGTTTCTTTTTTAGATTAGATCCCCTACAGTATGGAAACAGGCCATTGGCCCAACAAAGTCCACACTGAGCTTCTGAAGAGTAAATCACCCAAACCCATTCCCTTGTCCTCTATTTACCACAGACTAATGCACCAAACACTATGGGCAATTTAGCATAGCCAATTCATCTGACCTACACATCTTTGGATTGTGGGAGGAAACTGGAGCATCTGGAGGAAACCCATGCAGACACAGGGAGGGGAGAATATATGAACTTCACACAGGCAGTTGCCCTAGGCTGGAATCGAACCCGAGTCCCTGACGCTGGGAGGCCCATTCCTGATGAAGGGCCTCTGCCTGAATCATCAAATTCCTGCTCCTCAGATGCTGCCTGACCTGCTGAGCATTTCCAGCACCACTCTAATCTTGACTCTAATCTTCATCATCTGCAGTCCTCACTTTCGCCAAACCACTGAGCCACTGTGCTACGCCATTTTCCTTAATCCTATCTACCAATGACTTCACATGTCCCCTCCTGACTCTTCTTAGCTGGGTTCATTACCCAGTAGCAAATCTAATGTGACCTCAGACCTTGATGGCCTGCCCACATACAGTGTCAGGAAATCCTCCTGCACACAATGGGCAAACACTGACTCATTCTAAAGTACTTGAACTAAAATATTCCCAGTCAATATTTAGGAAGTTAAAGTCCTGCATAACAACTACCCTATCACTGTCGTTCCTATTGAGAATCATCTTTGTTGTCCTATCCTCTACATGCAGGTCAGGCAGCATCCAAGGAACAGGAGAATCGACGTTTCGGGCATCAGCCCTTCTTCAGGAAGAAGGGCTTCTTCCTGAAGAAGGGCTGATGCCCGAAACATCGATTTTCCTTCTCCTTGGATGCTGCCTGACCTGCTGCGCTTTTCCAGCAACATATTTTCAGCTCTGATCTCCAGCATCTGCAGTCCTCACTTTCTCCTATCCTCTACATGTCTGGAACTATTCAGAGGCCGGTAGAAAACTCCCACCAGGTGACCTCTCCTTTCCTTCTAACCTCAGTCCATACTATCTCAGTAGACGAGTTCTCAAATGACCTTTCCTCCACCGTTATACTGCCCTTGACTAACAATGCCACACACCTGCACCCCCTCTTTTACCATCTTCTCTGTTCTTACTGAAACACCAAAATACTGACTGAAATACAGAATATGCTGTAAATATGCAGCAGTTCAGCCAGGCAGGTCTGATGAAGGGTGATTTGCATGAAACATTGGCTCACATTTTCCAACAGCAGTAATCACTGTTTGATTGCTGTTCTTGCATCTTCAATATTACCCTCTGTCTATTCCCCATATTTCTGTGTGAAACATCTGATGCTGAAGGCCTCAAAAATGCCTAATATATTTGGTATTTTCTATACGTTTGGGTTGGACAATTGGAGGAAGCCAAGGCATGCCTACTTTATTAAAGCATGATTTGGAGATGCTGGTGTTGGACTGCGGTGTACAAAATTAAAAATCGCACAACACCAGGTTATAGTTCAACAGGTTTAATTGGAAGCACACTAGTTTTTGGAGAGTCGCTCCTTCATCAGGTGATAGAGGGCTCAATTTGGGGGGGTTTAAACTAATTTGGCAGGGGAATGGGATCCAGACTTGTTGTCCAGCAAGTAAGCTAGCTATGTGTCAGGATGTCCAAGACTGTAGGGAGGCTGTGGAGAAGGTAGCACTGACAGGGAATACTTGCGGACACAGAGATGGGCTCAAGTACGCAAGGAGTATCAGAAATAAGGTGGTGAACTTAAGGAATGGATCGGTACCTGGGACTACGATGTGTGGCCATCACGGAAACGTGGATAGATGAGGGACAGGAATGGCTGTTGGAGGTTCCTGGTTACAGATGTTTCAGTAAGATTAGGGAGGGTGGTAAAAAAGGAGGGGGGTGGCATTGCTAATTAGAAATGGTATAACGGCTGCAGAAAGGAAGTTTGAGGGGGATCTGCCTTTGGAGGTAGTATGGGCTGAAGTCAGAAATAGGGAAGGTGCAGTCACCTTGTTGGGTGTTTACTATAGGCCCCCCAATAGCAGCAGAGATGTGGAGAAACAGATTGGGAAACAGATTTTGGAAAGGTGCAGAAACCACAGGGTCGTAGTCATGGGCGACTTCAACTTCCCAAATATTGATTGGAAGCTCTTTAGATCAAGTAGATTGGATCGGGCGGTGTTTGTGAAGTGTGTCCAGGAAGCTTTTCTAACTCAGTATGTAGATCGTCCAACCAGAGGGGAGGCCATATTGGATTTGGTACTCGGTAATGAACCGGGACAAGTGATGGGCTTGTTAGTGGGTGAACATTTTGGTGATGGTGACCACAATTCTGTGACTTTCACCTTGGTTATGGAGAGAGATAGGTGCGCACAACAAGGTAGATTTTACAACTGGGGGAAGGGAAATTACGATGCTGTAAGACAGGATTTGAGGAGCATGAGTTGGGAGCATAGGCTGTCAGGGAAGGATGTGGTGGAAATGTGGAACTTTTTCAAGGAGCAGATACGACGTGTCCTTGATATGTATGTACCGATCAGGCAGGAAAGAAATGGTCGTGTGAGGGAGCCTTGGTTGACGAGGGAGGTTGAATGTCTAGTAAAGAGGAAGAAGGAGGCTTACATAAGGTTGAGGAAACAGGGTTCAGACAGAGCAGTGGAGGGATACAGGATAGCCAGAAGGGACCTGAAGAAAGGGATTAGGAGAGCTAAGAGAGGGCATGAAAAATCCTTGGCGGATAGGATCAAGGATAACCCCAAGGCATTTTTATGCGTATGTGAGAAACCTGAGAATGACGAGAACGAGGGTAGGTCCGATCAAGGACAGTAGTGGGAGATTGTGTATTGAGTTGGAAGAGATAGGAGAGGTCTTGAACAAGTACTTCTCTTCAGTATTTACGAATGAGAGGGACCGTATTGTTGAAGAGGAGAGTGTGAAACGGACTGGTAAGCTAGAAGAGATACTTGTTAGGAAGGAAGATGTGTTGGACATTTTGAACAACTTGAGGATAGACAAGTCCCCCGGGCCTGATGGGATATATCCTAGGATTATGTGGGAAGCAAGAGAGGAAATTGCAGTACCGTTGGCAATGATCTTCTCGTCTTCACTGTCAACGGGGGCGGTACCAGGGGACTGGAGAGTAGCGAATGTTGTGCCCCTGTTCAAAAAAGGGAATAGGGATAACCCCGGGAATTACAGGTCAGTTAGTCTTACTTTTGTGGTAGGCAAAGTAATAGAAAGGGTACTGAGGGATAGGATTTATGAGTATCTGGAAAGACACTGCTTGATTAGGGACAACCAGCACGGATTTGTGAAGGGTAGGTCTTGCCTTACAAGTCTTATTGAATTCTTTGAGGAGGTGACGAAGCATGTGGATGAGGATAGAGCAGTGGATGTAGTGTACATGGATTTTAGTAAGGCATTTGATAAGGTTCCCCATGGTAGGCTTATGCGGAAAGTCAGGAGGTATGGGATAGAGGGAAATTTGGCCAATTGGATAGAAAACTGGCTAACCGGTCGAAGGCAGAGAGTGGTGGTAGATGGTAAATATTCAGCCTGGAGCCCAGTTACAAGTGGAGTTCTGCAGGGATCAGTTCTGGGTCCTCTGCTGTTTGTAATTTTTATTAATGACTTGGATAAGGGAGTCGAAGGGTGGGTCAGTAAATTTGCAGATGATACGAAGATAGGTGGAGTTGTGGACAGTTTGCAAAGGGACTTAGATATGATGCAGAGCTGGGCTGAGGAGTGGCAGATGGAGTTCAACCCTGCCAAGTGTGAGGTTGTCCATTTTGGAAGAACAAATAAGAATGCGGAATACAGGGTTAATGGTAGGGTTCTTAGTCAGGTGGAGGAACAGAGGGATCTTGGGGTCTATGTACATAGATCTTTGAAAGTTGCCACTCAGGTGGATAGAGTGTGTAAGAAGGCCTATGGTGTATTATCATTCATTAGCAGAGGGATTGAATTCAAGAGTCGTGAAGTGATGTTGCAGCTGTACAAGACTTTGGTTAGGCCACAGTTGGAGTACTGTGTGCAGTTCTGGTCGCCTCACTTTAGGAAAGATGTGGAAGCTTTGGAGAGGGTGCAGAGAAGATTTACCAGGATGTTGCCTGGAATGGAGAATAGGTCGTACGAGGATAGGTTGAGAGTTCTCGGCCTTTTCTCGTTGGAACGGCGAAGGATGAGGGGTGACTTGATAGAGGTTTATAAGATGATCAGGGGAATAGATAGAGTAGACAGTCAGAAACTTTTTCCCTGGGTACAACAGAGTGTTACAAGGGGACATAAATTTAAGGTGAAGGGTGGAAGGTATAGGGGAGATGTCAGGGGTGGGTTCTTTACCCAGAGAGTGGTGGGGGCATGGAATGCGCTGCCCGTGGGAGTGGTAGAGTCTGAATCATTGGCGACCTTTAAGCGGCATTTGGATAGGTACATGGATGGGTGCTTAATCTCGGATAAAAGTTCGGCACAACATCGTGGGCTGAAGGGCCTGTTCTGTGCTGTATGTTCTATGTTCTAAGTTTTAATCCTAACACACAGAATTTATAGCAAAAACTTACAGTGTGATGTAACTGAAATTATACATTGAAAAATTGATTGTCTGTTGAGTCTTTCATCTGTTTGAATACCGTGATAGTTTCACTTCTTTCATGTGTAAATCACAAAACCTTTTTTTTAAAAGTTGCATTCTCAGGTTGGCTGTTAACAATGGGTGATAGCTAGACAATATGTTGAAGGTGTTAGCCCCCTATGTTCTCTGTCTATGCCACGATGTTTAGATTGATTCTAATCTAAAAAATGAGATAATGGAGTTTTGCGAGGGCTCCTTAATGTCACACTCAGTCAAATGCAGCCTTGATGTCACTCCACCTCATTCCTGGTGTTGAACTCTACTGTTTAAACCAAGGTTGTAATAAGATCAGGAGTTTAGTGGCCCCGGAGGAACCGAAACTAGGCATAATTGAGCATGTGCTGCTTGATTGCGCTTTTGATGATACCTTTCATCACTTTATTGATGATCAAGAGTTGACTGATAAGGTGGCAATTTTCCATTTTGTCAGGTAGATGCCAATGTTATAAGTGTACTAGAAAAGCTTGGCTTGGGGAGCAGCATGATCTGGAGTACAAGACTTTGGGACTGTTGCCCAAATGTTATCAGGCCCCAAAGCACTATCCAGTGCCTCCAACTGTTTCTTAATATCAATAGACAATAGACAATAGACAATAGATGCAGGAGTAGGCCATTCAGCCCTTCGAGCCTGCACCGCCATTCAATATGATCATGGCTGATCACATGAAGTTAATCTAATTGACTGAAGACTGATATTATTGATATAATTGACTGTAAGCTGGGGACCACTGGAGGAGGACAAGATGGATCATGTACTTTGCACTTCTGGCTGCAGATTGCTGCAAAAACTTCAACCTGATTTTGCATTGATGTGCTGAGCTCTTCCATCATTGAGGATGGATATATTTGTGAAGTCTCCTCCTCCAGTGAGTTGTTTAATTGTCCACCACCATTCATGACTGGATATGTCAGGTCTGCAGAGCGTCGATCTGATCTGTTGCTTGTGGGAATCACTTAGCTCTGTCTATCATTTGCTGCTTATGTCGTTTGGCACGCAAATAGCCCTGTTTGATAGCTTCACCAGGTTAACACCTCATTTTCAGGTATGTCTGGTGCTGTTCTTAGTATGGAGAAAGTGAGGACAGCAGATGCTGGAGATCAGAGCTTAAAAATGTGTTGCTGGAAAAGTTAAGCAGGTCAGGCAGCATCAAAGGAGAAGGAGAATCGACGTTTTGGGCATAAGCCCTTCCTCAGGAATGAGGAGGGTGTGCCAAGCAGGCTAAGATAAAAGAGAGGAGGGACTGGGGGGAGGAGCGTTGGGAATGCAATAGGTGGAAGGAAGTTAAGGTGAGGTTGATAGGTCGGAGAGGGGGTGGGGGCAGAGAGATCGGGAAGAAGACTGAGACAGGTGCTGAGGAAGGAGATGTGGCTGTGGTAGCGAGTCTGTTTGAGGACGGGGCTGAAGAGCTTCAGGGCAGAGGAGATGACCTGGGTGGTGCAGTGAGAGAGGGACTCACTGAGATCCTTGTAGAGGGAGGAGGAGATCTTCTTCAAGGAAGGCGTCAAAACCTCGATTCTCCTTCTCCTTGGATGCTGCCTGACCTGCTGCGCTTTTCCAGCAACACATTTTTCAGCTCTGATCTCCAGCATCTGCAGTCCTCACTTTCTCCTAGTTGATTTTAACCTACTGCGAATTCTCTTGCAAGGATGCCTTCCTTGAAGAAGCTCTCCTCCTCCGTCTACAAGGATCTCAGTGAGTCCCTCTCTCACTGCATCCCCCAGGTCATCTCCTCTGCCCTGAAGCTCTTCAGCCACGTCCTCAAACAGACTCGCTACCACAGCCACATCTGCTTCCTCAGCACCTGTCTCAATCTTCTTCCCGACCTCTCCGCCCCCACCCCCTCTCCAGCCTATCACCCTCACCTTAACCTTCTTCAACCTATTGCATTCCCAATGCCCCTCCCCCAAGTCCCTCCTCTCTACCTTTTATCTTAGCCTGCTTGGCACACCATCCTCATTCCTGAAGAAGGGCTTATGCCCGAAACGTCGATTCTCCTTCTCCTTTGATGCTGTCTGACCTGCTGCGCTTTTCCAGCAACACATTTTTAAGCGCTGCTCTTAGTATGCTCTCCTGCACTCTCCATTGAACCAGCGCCACTCCCTTGGCCTGATGATAATGGTTGAGTGGGGGATATGCTGGGCCATGAAATTATAGGTTGTGTTGGGTACAATTCAACTGCTGTTGCTAGCACATAGAGCCTCATAGATGCCCGGTCTTGCTAGATCTGTTCAAGTTCTGTTCCATTTAGCACAGTCATGATGCCACGCAACACGGTGAAGGTTATCTTCAATGTGAAGGCGGGACGTCATCTGCACAAGAACTGTGTGGCGATCATTCTTACCGATACTGTAATGGACAGGTTTATCTCCAGATGGCAGGTCTGTAAGGATGAGATCAAATATATTTTTCCCTCTTGTTGGTTCCCTCATCACCTGCTGCATAACCAATCTAGTAGTTACGTCTTTGAGGACCTGACCAATTCAGTCAGTAATACCGCTGCCGAGCCACTCATGTTGGTGGACGTTAAAATCTCCTACCGAGAATATATTTTGTGCCGTTCCATTTTCCAAGCTTCCTCTAAGTGTTGTTCAACATGGAGGAGTACTGATTCATCAGGCAAGGGAGGATGGTAAATGGAAATCAGCGGGAGGTTTCCTTGCCCAGGTTTAACGTGAAACCATGAGACTTCATGGGATTTGGAGTCAATATTGCGGACTGTCAGAGCAATTCCATTCCAACTGTGTATGCCGACTGTGCCGCCCACTGCTAGGTCTGTCCTGTTGACAGGATAGGACATATCCAGGGATGGGTGATAGTGGGGTCTGGGACATTGTCTGTAAGATATGATTCCATGAGTATGACTGTGTCAGCTCTCCCAATTTTGGCACCTTGCCTCTAGATGTTAGTAAGGAGGACTTTGCAGGACCGCCAAGGCTGTTTCTGCCATAGTCTTTTCCGGTCCCTAGGTCAGTGCCATAGAGTCATAGAGTCATAGGGATGTACAGCACAGAAACAGACCACTCGGTCCAACTCATCCATGCCGACCAGATATCCCAACCCAATTCAGTCCTACCTGCCAGCACACAGTCCATATTCCTCCAAACCCTTCCTATTCATATACCCATTCACATGCCTTTTAAATGTTGCAATTGTAGTAGCCTCCACTACTTCCTCTGGCAGCTCATTCCATACACTTACCACCTTCTGAGTGAAAAAGTTGCACCTTAGGTCTCTTTTATATCTTTCCCCTCTCACCCTAAACCTATGCCCTCTAGCTCTGGACTCCCCCACACAGGAAAAAGACTTTGTTTATTTATCTTATCCATGCCCCCCATGATTTTATAAACCTCTATAAGGTCACCCCTCAGCCTCCGACGCTCCAGGGAAAACAGCCCTAGCCTATTCAACATCTCCCTATAGCTCAAATCCTCCAACTGGCAACATGCTTTTAAATCTTTTTGGAACCCTTTCAAGTTTCACAACATCTTTCCGATAGGAAGGCGACCAGACTTGCACGCAATATTCCAACAGTGGCCTAATCAATGTTCTGTACAGCCGCAACATGACCTCCCAACTCCTGTACTCAATACTCTGACCAATAAAGGAAAACGTACCAAATGCCTTCGTCACAATCCTATCTATACCTGACTCCACTTTCAAGGAGCTATGAATCTGCATTCAAGGTCTCTTTGTTCAGCAGCACTCCCTAGGACCTTACCATTAAGTGTATAAGTCCTGCTGACATTTGCTTTCCCAAAATGCAGCACCTCACATTTATCTAAATTAAACTCCACCTGCCACTTTGCAGCCCATTGGCTCATCTTGTTTCTATTACAAGAATGGCTTGCTTGGCCTTTTCAGAGCGCAACTGAGAGTCACATTGTTGTACATCTGGAGCCACATGTAGACCAGACCAGGTGATGATACTAGCTTTCTTTTCCTGAAGTACATTAGTGAGCAAGTACTCCCTGGTTAGAATGTCTGAACCTTTCGTGTGGAAAGGTTCACCTGATTTCTAAATTACCAGAGATCAGAAGGCCTGGCTTGATAACTCTGTTCCCTTGATCCGCTGAGTAATTCCAGTTTGAAAGTGCTGTATGTCGATCGCAATTAATTGAATATCATAACCCGGATACTGGACTTAATGGGTAAAATAATAGCTGTTGTCATTCACCTCCCTGATTTTGGTTGCAGGCTTCTCAGAGAGATGTCCATTGATTCTAGATGTGTTTCAGCACAGCTACTTCTAAAGGAGATTGGTGACAAGAAACACCAAAGCTCCTTAACTAATCAGCTGAATAAACCTCACTCAATCAAACTAGGTCAGAAACCAATGATAAAAATCATACAACACCAGGTTATAGTCTAACAGGTTTATTTGGAAGCACTAGCTTTCGGAGCGCTGTTCCTCCATCAGATTTTGTGACAACTATGGGATGAATGAGGCGCACTCTGAGAGCTAATGCTTCCAAATAAACCTGTTGGACTACAATCTGGTGCTGTATGATTTTTAACTTTGTACAGCCCAGTCACTCACTGCACCTCCAAATCATAAAAATCAATGACACCATGTTATAGTCCAACATGCTATAACACACTATGAATTAAAGCATGAAAACAATAAACTAATGACTGAAATTACAGATAAAATTAAATTCTACTTAATTTGCATTTCTATTGAGGAAATGAAACAAATTTTTCGAGGAAATGAGACAAATATTTCAAGACCAAGCATATTGCTCAACAGTAATTATCTACTATTACACAGTTTAAAAACTTATTAATCCTGAATATGATGCTACTAATTTTTTCAGTTATTCTTAGTGCAGTGTGGAACATTTTAGCAAGTACAGCAAGTTCAGGTCATTGCTATCATTTCGATACCATGTTCAATGCTAATGCATGAACCAGAACAACAGTAACTTTAAGTTTTCACTTTAAACTGTGCATGTGAAAATGTCAGAAGTGCTTTTGGATTTGCCTTATAAGAACATTGAGAATGATAGCCTTAATATAACACCAAATGCAGGCTAATACTTTATTTATATTATTCTATTCATACAAAAGCACTTCAAAGCATTTGAAAATCAATCATTCTTGAGCTTCAGTAACAATAACAAAGCAAACAATGTAAACGTTAAATAGATTAAAACTTGCTTCTTCACACCACTATTTGACTTTGAGTTGACAATGTGTTTTCATTAAGTTTTGACTATATTCTGTGTCAAGGCAAAAAGACACATCCTTTTCCAAAGTACGAAAAAAGCAAAACAAATAAAAGCAGAAATAAGCAATAGTATTCCTTTGTTAAAAATAAGTCATACTGTATTTTACAGCCCTTGTTGTTTTGGGAGATAGTTTATTAACTAAACTGCTTTGAGTAAAAGTTAGTTAACTGAACAAATTCATTCATCGCAATTCATTCGAAATTTAACAATACCAGCACCATTTACTGAAATAGACTGGAGAGTTGTACGGATGATAAAAGTATTTCAGATCCCCATGGCAGTCTTTTTGCAGGACTGACTGTTTGACAGCATGGAACAAACTCCTGGCCATGGTCAGTATTCCAGATTTGCTCCACTGCTGCACTAAATGAGAGATATGGTCAGATTAAACAATATTCAAGAACATACTGATTCCAGTATTCTTTTACCTGTGCAAAATACACCATAATTCAGTAAAGCTTGTGAGCTATATATCTCTCAAACTCATGAGAGAAAGCATATGTTCAAGTATCTCTGTTTAGTTAATAACCATTTAAACATTAACAAAAGATTTGGTCAGATAATGCTGCTGATAGTACGTTCAAGTCATCTTATCATTCGTGGACCACATTAATTAATTTCTACACATTCGCAATTCATTTACAGACTGTTGTGTGTTATGAAGTTGAGGATGTGTACTGTACAGAATGCTATTCTGAATTGAGAGCTTACAAGCACCTATGATATGACTAGATGGCAATCCCAGAGTGTACTGGAAAATTGAAAATATGTAACATTTGGCTGTGAAATGGATGCCAGAGTTGGTTGCTGTATTGACAACAATTCAAATTTAACCAATCAGTTTAAATTATGCCCCAGAATACTAAAACCCAATCAAGTTTGAATTTATTGTTTTGCCAACATCAAACCAATGAGATGATCCGATTTTGGGGATATAAAAATGTGGACATTTTGAAAATTAAAGAGAGAGCAACTGTCATTAAGAGAGACTCAAGAAAATTGGAAACGCTCTTTATTCAAGGAACCTTTTCATATGAAACATATTTGCAGTAAAAAGAAAGATGACCCAGGGAGATCTTCGGCCGAAAGAAGAAAGTTACCAAAGATGACAGCAGCTGTGTGGTTTGGACATTAAGTTGATGTAATTTAAATAAGTGTCTTATTGGAACAACATTTTGTTAGAGAGTTGGAGGCAAGTAATAAGCAGTTAAGAGAAAGGGGGGCTTACAGTTGTGAATGATTGTTTAATGTTCACTTTTAGCGTGTGGTGTGGCAGAGAGTCCGGGCGTGCATGAAGGATCTCACAGGCAGAGCCCTTCTCACCACCAGCCAAGCCATGTCTTGGTGCTTGTCGGAAAGTTCTGGCGATGAGGCATTCTGCCAAATGGCTTTGACAGTCTGCTCAGGGAACCGCTCGACAGGATCCGCCTTCTCCTTTTCAGGGATGATGGAGAAGCCTGTCTGCAACTTGGCAGTGTGCATTTTATGGAATTGTCCCTCTCCACAGTCTCTGCTCTGTCTTTCTGCTCCCCCATCACAGTACTCACAAGTTAATATGAAGTATTAGTAAAGCCCCATGGAACCCTTTAATAGGTTCTGTCAAAATTAAAATTTTTACCAAGAAAATTGAGACAAATATTTTAAAAGTATCCAAATGGTTCACCTATGGGGAAATAAAGACAACTCTAGCACAATGGGTTGTTTTTGATAATCCAGCCAATGTTGCCAGGTTTTATGCTAGTTCAGTGATTAACATTAATTAATTATTGTGTCTAGCTCCCAATGTTCTGTTTGAGTTGACCAAAGCTGATCCTGTAACCTATTTGAAATTGCACCTTCCGCTGATGCACTAATAAGAATAAATTGATTTTTGATTGCCCATTGTCTCGATATGTATTGCAGCTGTTGCTATCTTCCTTTTAATGCCCCATGAAAGCTGAGGTAATTTCATTCTCTAGAGAGTACTTTGAACAATAATTCATTTGCCAAGTGTCCAATTAATAATGTGAAATCATTATCCTGTTCTTGCTTGCTTGATTCAGCACAAAGAATTAGTTAATTGTAGTTGGCATTTACGGATGTGTTTTGAAGCATCCAGGCTGTTTACAGCATTCCACTGAATATTAGAAATGCTCATAAATGTTATCAATTAAATGGGCTACTGGTTTCAGTTTTGAGTATTGTGCACACAATATAGTTTCATGTAGATATGAAGCAATAACTGCTCCAGGCAGAACAATAGCTTTGTTCAGTCATGATTTTTACATCTTTAAATTACGACACTTGGATATTCCCAAACATGACTTTCTTGACAATCGCACATCATGTGAATTGCAAGTTTAAATTATTGTCATCTTTGTTTTCTGGATCTTTTCCTCAATGTACAGTGTCGCAGTACAGGTCAGGCTGAAGAGCTGATGAAACTCAGCCAACCAAACCAAGTAAATTTGACGAACAACAGCTGTGGGATTCAGATTCTGAAACTGCTGCAAACGTAGTGTAGTCCAATATAGAACAGCTAATTAGGACCAAAGTGCAGTAAATATATGCACAGCAGCTGTCATTAGTTTGATTATTGGACAGTGACATTAAAATTAAAAAGAATGAACATTTGAGAGAAATTATTCCAAAAAGAAAGAATGGATATTTTGAAGACAATACAATGGTTTCAGAGAAGCATGTAGATAAAGTTGCTTTGACATTTTATACCTGGCTGTTCAGATAGCCTCATGGGTAAGTAGAACACCCCATATGATTAAGTGCAAATAGAATAAAACAATGTCACCTCTGCTGTCTATACTTAATGAGCTATTCTGGTAATGGAAGGAGGTGGGGGAAGGTGAGTTTAACTTGCCTTTGATCTTGTGGAAAAGATGTTGGTCCTCATCAACAGAACCTTCAAACACACAAAAAAAAAGTATGGCAGTAGAGAACAGTGATAAAGCAAGACACAAAGTTAGATCTTTTTGTCTTGCACTCATCAGGACTGAGTTCCAAGCAATAGACTTGAATAAAGGAATACCATTTTTATATAACATGAAAAGAGGGTACTGATTGATTCAGCCAAGACAAGCATGAAGATGAACCAGGAACAATTAATTGTCAATCTTCTTTTCATACCAGGCAGAGAATCTGATTGACAATCTTCATGATTTGCTTTGTCCCCAATCAAAAGGATACAGTATATGTGTGATTATTTTTTGTTACGTGTTTTAATATATGTGTTTTAATATATGCAGCTTCTGGCATGCACAACTGCATCACACTGCAAGCTTACTTGATCACTTTATATTTGTTTATGGTGTAGTTATTCACATGGTTAGGATTATTTAATAAATTTTATCCAGTAGCAGAACCACATCTAATATTGTTCCTGGTTAAGCTTGGAAGTATTGGCTGTTTGAGCACAATCAGCCTATTGTGAATGGTCATCAAAGCATATTAGTTGATACAGTCTGCCAATTGTTGGGATGTATGACCTGCATGTATAACCTACATATATAATTACATATGTATAACCTATCCATCATCCTGACACTGAAACTCATATTGCATTATTTTTCTACGTGGTATGCAAAGTATTTTTGGTTTGATGGCAGTATTCTGTTAATGGTGAAAACTACATATCAGTTTACTGCAAAATAGAAGTAGGTCAACCTCTAGTTGACCTATTCAATTTTTACAACATGGTGGCTCAGTGGTTAGCACTGCTGCCTCACATAGACAAGAACCCAGATTCAACTCCAGCCTTGGATGACTGCCTGCATGGAGTTTGCACATTTGCCCCGTGTCTGCATAGGTTTCCTCCGAGTGCTGAAATTTCCTCCCAAAGTCCAAAGGTGTGCAGTTTAGGTGAACTGGTCAAGCTAAATTGCCCATAGTATTCAGGGATTTGTGGATGAGGTGCATTAGTCATGGGTAAATGTAGAGAAATAGGGTAGGAAAATGCATCTGGGTGGATTACTCTTCGAAGGGTCAGTGTGGACTTGTTGGGCCGAAGGGCCTATTTCCACACTGTAACGATTATATGATTCGATGTTTCTTAGATTAGAACATAGAACATAGAACAGTACAGAACAGGCCCTTCAGCCCACGATCTTGTGCTGACCACTGATCCTCATGTAAGGTAAACCTAATGTACGAACCGTCAAATTTCTGTGACCATATGCATGTCCAGCAATCTCTTAAATATCCCCAATGACCTTGCTTCCACAACTGCTGCTAGCAACGCATTCCATGCTATCACAACTCTCTGTGTAAAGAACCCACCTCTGATATCCGCTCTATACTTTCCGCCAAGCAGCTTAAAACTATGACTCCTCGTGTTAACAATTTTTGCCCTGGGAAAAAAATCTCTGGCTATCAACTCTACCTATGCCTCTCATTATCTTATACACCTCAATTAGGTCCCCCTCTTCTTTTTCCTCATGAAAAAAATCCAAGCTCAGTCAACCTCTCTTTGTAAGATAAGCCCTCCATTCCAGCCAGCATCCTGGTAAACCTCCTCTGAACCCTCTCCAAAGCATCCATATCTTTCCTATAATAGGGCAACCAGAACTGGTTATCTGGTTATCTGAAATAGACTAGGTACTGTCAAGGGACAAAAGTAGTGAACATGTGCCCCTTCCTGCGTTCATGTGATATCTAATAATTATTTGATCTGAGTAGCCATTTTTACACAGAGTAGTTTTAATATGCTCTACCTCAGCATCAAGCTTTCATAATGAGTAGATTACTAGGGCCATATTCACAAGATAGCCAATAAGATTGACCTTGTAGCAAATGGGACTATAGGAAATCCCAATGTGTATATTTACCAGTAAACATGAGTTTTCAGTAGATAGTTACAACCCATTAGCTGATTTCCCAACTAATATGTTTAATAAACGGAGCCCGTTTGGTGCTGAATTCATGGTAAAATAAAGTGTGCAAGGGCTTTGATGGGTTGGGGTGGATTTCAACCCTTCAAATATTACTCATGTATAATTTGACTCTCTAAAGGGAAATGCGTTGTTCCGAATATCTCAGATGTCTTTGCAGGAGTTTTTGGAATATTGCCATTCAGTGCTTTCTGGCTTTCCTAAAACTAAGTTTCAAAATTTGTTATGGTCTTATGGGTCCAATTCAAAGACCTTGAGATACGATCCAGATGAATGCAGCAACTTGAAAAATAATTGGTTCCAAGAATTTGTCAGTCACTTGAAGCGATTTCACTGGAGTTGTTGAACGTATTTCAGCCCCAGTATTGTTCTGTAATAATTGGCCAAGTTGAGCAGATTAGACACTGCTTCCACTATTGCAGAAATGCCAACAGTTGCTGGCAATTGTAAGTCCTGCCCTCAAACCCAGTCCTTCTCATTTTCTCAGGACAGGTCTGGTGCAGTCCATGCATAGCCACATAAATCAGCTGCCTCCACCAAAACAGGATTCTGGAACCTGTAGAATGTGACTGCTGGAATGTGGTGATTAGAAAGGTAGGAACAGATCTGTTTTCAGTGCATTTTGTTGGATAGCCAATGTATCTTTGGCAGGAACTCAGGTGCGCTTTAGGACAATTAACAGCAGAGTAGTCTGTTTGCAAACAATGCATAAACCCCTTAAAATTACCCAACTTGTGAAGACCTATCAACAGGTGTCAAATTGTCAAGAAGTGTTGGAAAATCTCTAAATGTGAGGTTTACCATTCACCAGAAACGGAATTGGACATGCCATATAGATACTGTGGCTACAAAAAGAGGCCAAAGGTTGAGAATTCTGCAGCAAGTAACATACCTAACTTTCCAAAACCAGACCACCAGATATCATGCACAAATCGAAGTGTGATTAGGTTAGATTACTTACAGTGTGGAAACAGGCCCTTCGGCCCAACAAGTCCAAACCCACCCTCCGAAGAGCAACCCACCCAGACCCATTCCCCTACATTTACCCCTTCACCTAAAACTATGGGCAATTTAGCATGGCCAATTCACCTAACCTGCACATTTTTGGACTGCAGGAGGAAACCGGTGCACCCAGAGGAAACCCACGCAGATACAGGGCGAATGTGCAAACTCCACACAGACAGTTGCCTGAGGTGGGAATTGAGGTGCTGTGAGGCAGCAGTGCTAACCACTGTGCCACCGTGCTGCTCTGTGCTGGAATACTCCCCATTTGCCTAGATGAGTGCAGCCACAACATCACCCAAGAATCTTGATACCATTCAGGAAAACGTAATTAGTTGATTGGTACTTTATTTAAGATCTTCATCATTTACTCACTTCACCACATTGACAGAATTATGTACCACCTACACGATGCACTGCAACAGCTCACCTAGGATCCTCACATGGCACTTTCCAAATCTGAGACCTCCATTATCCAGTGGACAAGAGCAGCAGGGGCATTGGAGCAGCACCATCTGTAGGTTTCCTCTAAGTCACATATTATCTTAAATTGAATACATCAAGAAAATAAATTACAGTGCTTTTGTACAGTATAGTCTGAAATATACAATTTTTTAATGATAGAACTTTATATTTTTCACCCATATTTGTGGACTTTCAAAATTTGATCTTGGGATATTACCATCACTGTTAACAAGGGAATTCCAGGATTTTGATAACGAAGAGAGGGCGATGTAGTTCCAAATCTATGATACTTGAAGGGGAACTTGTACAACGAACAATACAGCACAGGAACAGGCCCTTCAACCCTCCAAGCCTATTCTGCCACATATTAAAATTATCTTCACATACAGGGTCGTATGTGATCGTATACAGGATTCCCTTCCTACATGTATTTGTCCAGGTGTTTTTTGATTGCTGGCATTGTGTCTGCTTCCACCACCTTCTCTGGGAACACATTTCAGGCACTCACCACCCTTTGTAAAAATTTGCCTTGCACATCTCTTTTAAACTTCCCCACCCCACCTTGCACATTGAACCTGTATCCATTTGTAATTGACCCATCCACTGTAGGAAAAAGCCTTATACTTTGCACTCTATCCATACCATTCGCAACTTTATAAACTTCTGTTAGATCATCACTCAAAGTCTTGCGTTCCAGTGAAAACAAACCCAGTCTAGCCAACCTTTCTTCATAGCTAAAATCTCCCATTGCAAGCAACACTGTGCTAAACCTTTTCTGTACTCTCTCCAAAGCATCCACATCCTTCTGGTAGTGTCATGACCAGAATTATACGTAACATCCCAAGTGTGGCCTAACTAAAAATCCATAAAGCTGTAGCATATCTTGCCTATCCTTATATTCAATGCCCTTTCCAATAAAGGCAAGCATGCAGCAAGTCTTTTTTAGTATCTTATCTACCTACTAGGTGTTAGTGTTCCCATATGTCTGCTGCCTTGTCCCTTCAGGTGATAGAAGCTGTGGATTTGGAAGATTCTGTCAATAATTGTTGGTGAGTTGTTATATGGTATCTTGTAAATGGTGTGCATTGCTGCTACTGGACATTGGTGTTAAGTGACAATCAAGTCAGCTGTTTTGTTTTGGAGGATGTTGGATTTTTTGAGTATTGTTGGAACTGCAGTTATCTAGGATACTCAATGAGTTGGCATGGCAGCTGAGGGGGGACTAGGTGGTGGATGAAAGAAGGCACTAGGTTGGCATGGGATATTAAGGTTCATAGTGATGGACAGAGATCATTGGGTTGCATTGTTTTTTGTGGAATGGAGAATGTATGGCAATGATGATGTGCCAGAAGTGAGTGATCAAGCAATGTTTTAATTTTCTCCCTTTTGGAGAGGTAAAATATCCCTTTGGATCTGGAATAGGCAAGACTGGGATTGTAAAACAATGCATTTGTGTGTTAAAATGCATAACTCATTGGAATTTACCAAGTTGTCAAGTAACAATCCAAAAATACAGTTAAAAAGACACTTGAAGGTATTTAGAGTGTGTGGCTATATAAAACTGATTTATATTACATGACTGATTTGCCAGATACCATTTCCAAATACCTGTTATCGGACTTGTCCACCTGCCTTATTGATTGAAAATGTTTATTTTCATTAGGGACTCATTGCAATGTCGCTATAATGAATTGTTTCAATGTTCTTTCAAAGATGACTTAACAAATGAACCAACACATTAATCAGGAGACATCATGACAGAAAATAAATGTCCAGGCTGAAGACTTAGCAAGGAGAGGGAAGGGCAAATGGTGATGATTGGGAGATGGGTTGGTGCTGAATTGACATCAGTGCTGAAAAGGGACATGGGAATAATTAGGGGCATATGAGATTTGTGATCAGTGGGGGTATATGTTAGCATGGTGAGTATAATGGGCCATAGGGCTGGATAAATGTGCAATAAGTGTCATGAGGGTATGAACAGCCATAAGGTTGTGTAGGGGTATAGAGTCCTCAGAGATATGAGGAACCATGGCAGTGGCACAGCAGCAAAGGATGGCATGCTGGAGCATAGAGAATGAGTAGAGTAAGAGGGTGAGGGTAGGAAGGTGTTTCTCTTCTAATATCTATCTTTAAGATTCGAATACACTGCTGGGTTCCACAGGATCTTTCTGTCTCAGGAGCAGGACAACTTCTTAGGCTCCTCCTGCATCATCTGGCTTGATTCTCGTCCAACCAAGCAAAGAATGTGAACTGTATTCAGCTATTTTAAAGGTCGGAAGCACAGGACTCTCCTGAGTATATGATCCTGACCTGCAAAGAGAGAGGTGAATAATCAACTTAGACTGTCAGCATTTGAATTAACTCATCAATACGAAATATATCACCAGCCAGGAGGCTGAACTATTTTCTACTCATTAAATAAGCTCTCAACAGCATGAAGGATTCATAAAATCTGTTGCATTATTTCTGACAATGTTTGAAGAGATGACTTCACAGCACCTTGCACCCACAGCAGCTTTTTGTGTTTTCCAGTTGATTTGAGAACCATATGGTAGTTCTTGCTAGTGCTGTAGTTTCTGCAACATCCCACTCAACCTGCTTCTGTCTCCACTCTTAATTATATAATTATCTATCTCATTTGCCTCAGTCATGCTTTTGCTCCCAAGGTATCAATGTAACAGTTCAAAATATTGAAAGAATAATAATGTTAAATTGCATCAATGCCCAGTGTAGAGGTTTGTTTCTTTTTCATTAATTTTCCAGCTTTTTATTTGACTTGGTTCATATCTATGATTATTAGCAAGATATAGAACTAAATATAATTTGCATTAGAATCAGCTATTTGTGTATCTTAATAAAAGCACATTTTCTTCAAACTCAATTGTGTTGCATTTTCACAGTGATGAATTTATCCATCTTGTCCTTCTGGTCACTATTATATAATGTAGTAACAGATGTTTTTCTAAACTTATAACTTGTCCTGCAATATTTATGAACCAAATCGCGAAATGGATGGTATTATGCAGGATTGCTACTGGACAACTGTTTTCAGTATTATACCTCACTGTATTATACATCAGGCAATTAAAAATAACTATGGACTGCAGTTTTTGTTTTCATTTGTATCTTGTATGAGCTGAGTCTTACCATAGATCATAGAGCATTGCAGTGCATCACAGGCCTTTTGGCCCTTGATGTTGCACTGAACTGTGAACCAATCTGTAGCCCATTCAACCTAAGCTATTCCATTTTCATCCAAATGTTTATCCAATGCTCTTAATTTTGGCAAGTCTACTACTGTTGAAGACAGGGCAGTCCACGGCCCTACTATTTTCTGAGTAAAGAAACTACCTCTGACATACGTCCTATATCTAGCACCCCTCAATTTAAAACTAACCCTATCACCATCCGAGGAGAAATGCTTGCACTGTCCACCCTAACTAACCCTCTGATGATCTTATATGTCTCAATTAAGTTAGCTCTTAACCTTCTTCTGTCTAACAAAAAGAGCCTCAAGTCCCTCAGCCTTTCCTCAGAAGACCTTCGTTCCTTACCAGACAATACTCTAGTAAATCTCTTCTGAATCCTTTCCAAAGCTTCCACATCCATTCCTATAATGCAATAACCAGAACTGTATGCAATTCTCCAAGTGCAGCTGCACCAGAGTTTTGTGCAGCTGAAACGTGACCTCGTGGCTCCAAAACTCAATTACTCTACCAATAAAAGCTAACACAGCATATGCCTTCTTAACAACCTGGGTGGTAATTTTCAGGGATCTATGTACATGGACACCAAGATCTCTCTGCTTATCTACACTACCGATAATCTTACTATTCGTCCAGTCATCCGTATTCCTGTTGCTCCTTCCAAAGTGAATTACCTCACAATTTTCTGTATTAAACTCAATTGGCCACCTGCAGTCATTGGTCAAATCTGTGCACACATGGTGGCCATTTTGCATTACGGTTAATCATTTTGTTGTTCTAATAGTGATTATTGAACATGTGTGACGTGCTATGTGGTGATCAAGTCAGCACAAGAACCACGATGTAAGTGTAAGGTCTCAGACAGCCTCTCTCCTCCCCTCTTGAGTGTATTATGCTACTTTTTATAATGTCAGTTAATGATCAGACACAAATTTAGATTTGACCTAAAGCTCTGGTGGCAGCATTGTAAAGACTTGGGACACCCAGGATTCCTAGTGAGGAGTGCAATGGAATGAAAAGTCCCTGGAAGGACTTCCAACTGAGAAGGTGAGAAAGTATTACAGTAGTAAGAAAGGAAAAACTGTCCAGGAAAGGCCCACTGCAGACTTGGGAAGACCTCCCAATATAAAATTAAAAATAAAACAAAAACAATTTCACAGCAAGCTTAGAGAAAATGCTCCATAGGAAGTCAGGCAGAGACAGAATCTTCCAACTCAGTCAGCCCATAATGAGAGCATGTTGCTGAGTTAACATGCTGTAATAGACAATAGACAATAGACAATAGATGCAGGAGTAGGCCATTCTGCCCTTCGAGCCTGCACCGCCATTCAATATGATCATGGCTGATCATTCCTAATCAGTATCCTGTTCCAGCCTTATCTCCATACCCCTTGACTCCACTATCTTTAAGAGCTCTATCCAATTCTTTCTTAAATGAATCCAGAGACTAGGCCTCCACTGCTCTCTGGTGCAGAGCATTCCACACAGCCACCACTCTCTGGGTGAAGTAGTTTCTCCTCATCTCTGTCCTAAATGGTCTACCCCGTATTTTTAAGTTGTGTCCTCTGGTTCGGCATTCCCCCATCAACGGAAATATGTTTCCTCCTGCCAGAGTGTCCAATCCTTTCATAATCCTATACGTTTCAATCAGATCCCCTCTCAGTCTTCTAAACTCAAGGGTATACAAGCCCAGTCGCTTCAGTCTTTCCGTGTAAGGCAATCCTGCCATTCCAGGAATTGACCTCGTGAACCTACGCTGCACTCCCTCAATAGCCAGAATGTCTTTCCTCAAATTTGGAGACCAGAACTGTACACAGTACTCCAGGTGTGGTCTCACCAGGGCCCTGTACAGCTGCAGAAGCACCTTTTTGCTTCTATACTCAATTCCTCTTGTTATGAAGGCCAGCATGCTATTAGCCTTCTTCACGACCTGCTGTACCTGCATGCTTGCCTTCATTGACTGGTGGACAAGAACACCCAGATCTCTCTGAACAGCCCTTTTACCTAATTTGATACCATTGAGGTAGTAATCTGCCTTCCTGTTCTTGCCACCAAAGTGGATAACCAGACATTTATCCACATTAAACTGCATCTGCCATGCATCTGCCCACTCACCTAACTTGTCCAGGTCACCCTGTAATCCCCTAACATCCTCATCACATTTCACCCTACCACCTAGCTTTGTGTCATCAGCAAATTTGCTAATGTTATTGCTGATACCATCTTCTATATCATTTACATATATTGTAAAAAGCTGCGGTCCCAGCACGGATCCCTGCGGTACCCCACTGGTCACTGCCTGCCATTCCGAAATGGAGCCGTTAATCACTACCCTTTGTTTCCTATTAGCCAACCAATTCTCTATCCAATCTAGTACTTTGCCCCCAATCCCGTGCGCCCTAATTTTACTCACTAACCTCTTGTGTGGGACTTTATCAAAAGCTTTCTGAAAGTCCAGGTACACTACATCCACTGGATCTCCCTCGTCCATCTTCCGAGTTACATCCTCAAAAAATTCAAGAAGATTAGTCAAGCATGATTTCCCCTTCATAAATCCATGCTGACTCTGTCCTATCCTGTTACTATTATCCAGATGTGCCGTAATTTCATCCTTTATAATAGACTCCAGCATCTTTCCCACCACTGAGGTCAGACTAACTGGTCTATAATTTCCTGCTTTCTCCCGCCCACCCTTCTTAAAAAGTGGCACAACATTAGCCGCCCTCCAATCCTCAGGAACCGACCCCGATTCTATTGAACTCTGGAAAATAATCACCAGCGCATCCACGATTTCCCGAGCCACCTCCTTCAGTACCCTGGGATGCAGGCCATCAGGTCCTGGAGACTTATCAACCTTCAGACCTAACAGTCTCTCCAACACCAAATCCTGGCAAATGTAAATTCCCTTAAGTTCAGGTCCTTCAGCCACTGTTACCTCAGGGAGATTGCTTGTGTCTTCCCCAGTGAACACCGATCTGAAGTACCCATTTAATTCCTCTGCCATTTCTTCGTTCCCAGTAATATATTCCCTTGCTTCTGTCTTCAAGGGCCCAATTTTTGTCCTAACCATTTTTTTGCCTTGGACATACCTAAGAAAGCTTTTACTATCCTCCTTTATATTCTTGGCCAGTTTACCTTCGTACCTCATTTTTTCTCTGCGTATTTCCTTCTTACTAATCCTCTGTTGTTCTTTAAAAGCTTCCCAGTCCTCCGTTTTCCCGCTTATCTTCGCTAAGTTATACTTTTTCTCTTTTAACCTTATATGTTTCTTTACTTCCCTCGTCAGCCACGGCCGCCCATGTCTCCTCCTGGGATCTTTCTTCCTTTTAGGAATGAACTGATCCTGCATCTTCTGCATCATACACAGAAATATCCGCCATTGTTCCTCCACGGTCTTCCCTGTTAAGGTATTGAACCATTGAACTTTGGCCAGTTGCTCCCTCATAGCTCCACATTAGAACACACCCACTCTAATAACAATCACTTACCTACCCGACCAGCTTTGCGCTCCGTCTGAACTTCCGCCCAGCTCCCGCCGCTCTCTGCTGCGAAAAGACCGTTGGCGTCGAGGTAAGTTCTTTATATAACAATCACTTACCTACCCGACCAGCTTTGCACTCCGTCTGAACTTCCGCCTAGCTCCCGCCGCTCTCTGCTGCGTAATTCCCTCCCTAAGGGCATTATGGATTGTAGCAGTTCAAGAAATCAGCTCACCACCATTTTCTCGAAGGCATCTAGAGACAGGCAATAAATGCTGGCCAGCCAGCAATGCCCATGTCCTGTGTCCCACAAGTGAATAATAAAAAAAGAAAAAGGCCTGCAACTCAGCAAAGCACCAGGATCAGTCAGACAGATTAGGGAAGTTGAAGCTTTGAAATGGGCTCTGGGGCAGATCTGTTAGGACTATGAAAGAGAAAAAAAAGCATGCATTAGGGAACTCAGCAGGCTGAAAAATCAATCAGCCAAGTGGGAAGTGCTAAGTGACTGTAAATGTGCACAGAAATGAGAAATGAAAGGACACATATGTGGGAAGCATGGGTTGAACCAGCACATGGTCTTCAGCATTACCAGACACCATCAATGAGAGGCTTGATCATCTTGTAATGATGAGCGTCATGGAAGAGAGGCCACTTTAGAACTAGAGCAGCAGCACAGTGGTTCAGTGGTTAGTACTGCTGCCTCATAGCACCATGGACCTGGGTTCAATTCCAGCCTCAGACGACTGTCTGTGTGGAGTTTGCACATTCTCGCCATGTCTGTGTGGGTTTCCTCTGGGTGATTTGGTTTCCTTCCACAATCCAAAGATGTGCAGGCTAGGTGAATTGGCCATGCTAAATTGTCGATAGTGTTAGGTGCATTAGTCAGGGGTAAATATACAGTAGGGGAATGGGTCTGGGTGGGTTACTCTTCAGAGGGATGGTGTGGGCTTGTTGGGTTGAAAGGCCTATTTCCATACTGTAGAGAATCTAATCTAAAAAGTTAAAAACATTCAGATTACAACAGTTTCTAAGGATTCAAAGATCTTAAGGAGCAGTACAAATACTTCTTGGGGAAAGTAATAAACCTATTCAAGATTTTGACTTCCCTGATTACACAAGCAAACAAAGCCCTGCTTAAGACAGAGATAACGATTTTTTTTAATCTCAAAAAATGATGAACCTGTGAAATTCTTTACCATAGAGTGCTGTTGAGAATGGGTCATTAAGTTAATTTAAGACTGAGAGAGACAGATTTTTAATCATTATGAAATCAAGAGTTACAGGAAGAAGGCAAGAAAATGGAATTCAGAATGACTAGATAGATAGAGTTTGGGACCAGTGTATTCCTATGAAGATGAAGGATAAAGATGGAAAGAATCTTGGATGACAAGAGAAATCAAGAGATTTATCAAAAAGATTTAGAAAACTGAAGGCAAGCGGAGCTGTGGAAGAATATAAAGATTAGATTACTTACTGTGTGCAAACAGGCCCAACCGACCCTCCAAAGAGCAACCCACCCCCCTACATTTACCCCTTTCACCTAACGCCACAGGCAATTTACCTAACCTGCACATTTTTGGACTGTGGGAGGAAACCAGAGCAAACCCACGCAGACACGGGGAGAATGTGCAAACTCCACATAGACAGTTGTCTGAGGCAGGAATTGAACCTGAGTCTTTGGTGCTGTGAGGTAGCAGTGCAAACCACAGTGCCACCGTGCCGCCCAAAGCTCGTAGGAAATTTTAAAAGTTAAGTAAGGAACTAAGAGGGTTAAAAGTGTAATTGGCAAATAAGATTATATATGAGGGGTAAGAGGGTAGCCACGGTATTTGAAGAAATGGGTGAAGTCCTCAGCAAATCTTTTGCATTGGTATTCACAAAAAAGGACAAGGTGGATGGGTATGTTGATGTTCTACAGTGTGCCAATATAAAAAAGAAGGAGGTATTGGGTATTTTGAAAATGATTAAGAGGACAAGTTCTCAGAACATGATTAGTTCTATCCCAGAATGCTGACAGGGGCAATGAGGAAATTGCTGGGTCCTTGTACAAAATCTCTGGGCAACAAGAGTCAGAGAATAGTAGTGGAAGGGAGTTTCTCAAAATGGAGAACATTGACCAGTGGTGTTCCACAGGGATCTGTGTTGGGACCACTGTTGTTAGTGATACGCATAAATGATCTGGAGGAATTAATAGGTGGTCTGATTAGCAAGTTTGCAGAAGACACTAAGATAGGTGGAGTAGTAGGTTGTGAAGGGGGCTGTCAGAGAATGTAGCAGAATATAGATAGATTGGAGAGTTGGGCAGAGAAATGACAGGTGCAGTTCAATCTAGTCAAATGTGAAGTGAGGGATTTTGGAAGATCCAATTCAAGAGCAAGCTATATGGTAAATTGAAAATTCCTGAGCAAAATTGATGTACAGAGAGATCTGGGTGTTCAGGTACATTGTACCCTGAAGGTGGCAATGCAGGTCAATAGAGTGGGTGGCACGTTGGCACAGTGGCACAGTGGTTAGCACTGCTGCCTCACAGTGCCAGAGACCTGGGTTCAATTCCTGCCTCAGGCTACTGACTGTGTGGAGTTTGCACATTCTCCCCGTGTCTGCATGGGTTTCCTCCACAATAGTGTCAGTTTAGATGTATCTAGATAGATACATGAATGGGTAGGGAGCAGAGGGTTACAGATCCTTAGAAAATAAGCAACAGGTTGAAGTAGAGGATCTGGATTGGCGCAGGCTCGAAGGGTCAAACGACCAGTACCTGTGCTGTAATTTGCTTTGTTCTTTGTTTGTCCTAATAGATCGTGTCTTCTTCCAAGGGTAAAAATGTCTAGTATGAGGGGACATAGTTTAAAGATAGAAGGAGGTAAGTTGGAAAGGGAGGTGAGTGGTAAGTTTTTTACACAAAGTGTGGTAAATGCCTAGAATGTGCTGCCAGAGGAGTTAGTGGAAATAGATATATGCAACATATAAAGGGCATCTTGACAGATATAGGAATAGGATTTTGAAGCTCCTTGGATGCTGCCTGAACTGCTGTGCTCTTCCAGCACCACTAATCCAGAATCTGGTTTCCAGCATCTGCAGTCATTGTTTTTACCAGGTATATAAATAGGCAAATCACAGAAGAATACGGTAAAGTTCTTAGTTTAGAAAGGCGCCATGTGTGTATTCAGTTTTGGTGGGCCAAAGGGCTTGTTCCTGTGTGTACTGTTCTTTGTTATATGGATAAAACACCACCATTGTTGAAAACAAGACTTTTTGACTTCCACTTTACTTCAGGAGTTCAGAGGTTTTTCAGTCAGAGTGAGGAGGCATATCCAGTGCATAATTTGAATTAATGAATAAGAGGTGATCAATATTTTGTTTATCATTCCTAATTACCACCTTTTATTGAACAGAACACTTATGTGGCTTAATTTAGCTGTTGCAGTGGTATGTCGTGAGTCATTCTCCACGACAGAAACTTTATCCTGAGCACCACGTGAAGATACTTCAGAAGAATTTATCTCAGAAGACAGGCAAGAATTAGCCTCTTGGAGGAGAACATGACACCATTAATAGACAATAGACAATAGACAATAGACAATAGATGCAGGAGTAGGCCATTCAGCCCTTCAAGCCTGCACCGCCATTCAATATGATCATGGCTGATCATTCCTAATCAGTATCCTGTTCCAGCCTTATCTCCATAACCCTTGACTCCACTATCTTTAAGAGCTCTATCCAATTCTTTCTTAAATGAATCCAGAGGCTGGGCCTCCACTGCCCTCTGGGGCAAAGCATTCCACACAGCCACCACTCTCTGGGTGAAGTAGTTTCTCCTCATCTCTGTCCTAAATGGTCTTCCCCGTATTTTTAAGTTGTGTCCTCTGGTTCGGCACTCCCCCATCAGCGGAAATATGTTTCCTCCTGCCAGAGTGTCCAATCCTTTCATAATCCTATACGTTTCAATCAGATCCCCTCTCAGTCTTCTAAACTCAAGGGTATACAAGCCCAGTTGCTTCAGTCTTTCCATGTAAGGCAATCCTGCCATTCCAGGAATTGACCTCGTGAACCTACGCTGCACTCCCTCAATAGCCAGAATGTCTTTCCTCAAATTTGGAGACCAGAACTGTACACAGTACTCCAGGTGTGGTCTCACCAGGGCCCTGTACAGCTGCAGAAGCACCTTTTTGCTTCTATACTCAATTCCTCTTGTTATGAAGGCCAGCATGCTATTAGCCTTCTTCACGACCTGCTGTACCTGCATGCTTGCCTTCATTGACTGGTGGACAAGAACACCCAGATCTCTCTGAACAGCCCCTTTACCTAATTTGATACCATTGAGGTAGTAATCTGCCTTCCTGTTCTTGCCACCAAAGTGGATAACCAGACATTTATCCACATTAAACTGCATCTACCATGCATCTGCCCACTAACCTAACTTGTCCAGGTCACCCTATAATCTCCTAACATCCTCATCACATTTCACCCTACCACCCAGCTTTATATCATCAGCAAATTTGCTAATGTTATTGCTGATACCATCTTCTATATCATTTATATATATTGTAAAAAGCTGCAGTCCCAGCACGGATCCCTGCGGTACCCCACTGGTCACTGCCTGCCATTCTGAAATGGAGCCGTTAATCACTACCCTTTGTTTCCTATTAGCCAACCAATTCTCTATCCAATCTAGTACTTTGCCCCCAATACTGTGCGCCCTAATTTTACTCACTAACCTCTTGTGTGGGACTTTATCAAAAGCTTTCTGAAAGTCCCGGTACATTACATTCACTGGATCTCCCTCGTCCATCTTCCGAGTTACATCCTCAAAAAATTCAAGAAGATTAGTCAAGCATGATTTCCCCTTCATAAATCCATGCTGACTCTGTCCTATCCTGTTACTATTATCCAGATGTGCCGTAATTTCATCCTTTATAATAGACTCCAGCATCTTTCCCACCACTGAGGTCAGACTAACTGGTCTATAATTTCCTGCTTTCTCCCGCCCACCCTTCTTAAAAAGTGGCACAACATTAGCCGCCCTCCAATCCTCAGAAACCGACCCCGATTCTATTGAACTCTGGAAAATAATCACCAGCGCATCCACGATTTCCCGAGCCACCTCCTTCAGTACCCTGGGATGCAGGCCATCAGGTCCCGGAGACTTATCAACCTTCAGACCTAACAGTCTCTCCAACACCAAATCCTGGCAAATGTAAATTCCCTTAAGTTCAGGTCCTTCAGCCACTGTTACCTCAGGGAGATTGCTTGTGTCTTCCCCAGTGAACACCGATCTGAAGTACCCATTTAATTCCTCTGCCATTTCTTTCTTCCCAGTAATATATTCCCCTGTTTCTGTCTTCAAGGGCCCAATTTTTGTCCTAACCATTTTTTTGCCTTGGACATACCTAAAAAAACTATTACTATCCTCCTTTATATTCTTGGCCAGTTTACCTTCGTACCTCATTTTTTCTCTGCGTATTTCCTTCTTACTAATCCTCTGTTGTTCTTTAAAAGCTTCTCAGTCCTCAGTTTTCCCACTTATCTTCGCTAAGTTATACTTTTTCTCTTTTAACTTTATATGTTTCTTTACTTCCCTCGTCAGCCACAGTCGCCCATGTCTCCTCCTGGGATCTTTCTTCCTTTTAGGAATGAACTGATCCTGCAACTTCTGCATTATACACAGAAATATCCGCCATTGTTCCTCCACGGTCTTCCCTGTTAAGGTATTGCACCATTGAACTTTGGCCAGTTGCTCCCTCATAGTTCCATATTTCCCTTTATTCAACTGAAATATTGTCACTTCCGATTGTACCCACTCCCTCTCAAATTGCAGATTGAAGCTTATTGTATTAATGAAGGTGATCAGCCACAAAATGACATTCTGGATCTTTGTTTGTTCTCATGAAACATTGTGGCAGAAAACGAAGCTACCACTGATGCTAAAGTTTTCTTCGAAGAGGCAAAAATTGTAGATGTCCTAGCACTTGAAGAGACAGCAGCTCAAGTAGAACTTATAGTAGTTCACTTCAACAAACAAACAGAGTTTCCTGCAGCCAGTGAGGTGGCCAGATATTTGAGAAATCCCAGGTTATGGAATTGGAAAAAAATATTTAAAGCTGAGGTTGCAACTCCAATCTGCTGAGTCTTTGTTCCATTGCAAAGAGAACCCCTCACACAGTATCCCATTCATCATCAAAAAGAACTGAGGATATGAATGCTTTGTTGGAAGAACCTTTGACAGGGGTAAATGGGAATAATGATTTATATATCAATCATTATATTTTAATGGTTAAAACGTTAACAGTGACAGAGAAAGAACTTGAGGGAGGGAGGAAGAGAATGTATTGTAAAAGGATGAGCATTCCTTTCAATTGTTTCAAATCATCAACCAACACTTTCATAGAATCATAGAATCCCAACAGTATGGAAACAGGCCATTTGGCCCATCAAGTCAAGACTGACCCTCTGAAGAATATCCCACCCAGGCCCATTTCCCTACCCTATTGCTCTATATTTCCCATGATCAATCGCTTAACCTACACATCACTGAACACTATGGACAATTTAGCATGGCCAATTCACCTAACCTGCACAGCTTTGGATTGTGGGAGGAACCAGAGCACAGGGAGGAAACCCATGCAGACATAGGAAGAATGTGCAAATCCCATACATGGTTGCCCGAAGCTGGAATCAAACCCGAGTCCCTGGTGCTGTGAGGCAGTAGTGCCAACAACTGAGCCACTGTGCCTTTCACAGTAACCATGGAGCTAAGTGCATAAGGAGCTATGTCATGATAATGTCAGAACCAGTATGAAGTAGATACCAGGACGTGAAAGTACATAATCTCAGACAGTATACACCATTATATTGAATAAAACATATTAATGTTCATTTATCTGAGTACAGACCTCCAAGTCAGGTCTGACCCACCTATGCATGGGCATTGCAAGGAGGCAGGTTCCAAATTCACCCCAGCTGGATCAGAGATTGAACATTGGCATCAATTTCATCTACATTGGCTAGCCAGTTAACTGGCTCCCCAAAGCATCCATGTTGCTACAGTAGCTTGCGCTTTTAATATATATTGTAGGCTGGAGCTATTGGTAATGATGGTAACATCTCCAATTTCTTTCAATATTGTGGCTGACAAGGAATCTGTCCTGCTCATTCATTCTGCTGTTGAATTGTGTTGGAAGAATTTTCAAATTGATCCTCAATCTGTTTGGCCATGCAATTAATATATCTTCCTTGGCCATAACATCCAAGTGGTGGATGCTACCCTCTGCACCATAAGATTTTCTGCCTCACATTATTCATTTTAAATTATAACCCAGTCTTCCTTAACAGTCTTAGAATCAGAACTTTTATGAAATTTGTTCTGAGAATCTAGCAGAATATTTTATTAGTCTCTATGCATTGTGGCACACCAAACAGTACATTTCTTTCTTTGCTGTCTGACCAGAGTACAATATTTGACTTCTTTAGAATATTATTTTACTTTTCATCCAGACAATCATCTCTCTGGTTGTTTCTGTACCAAAAGATTTTTTAATAAAAATATTGTGATGACGCTATCACTCAAAAAAGGTTATTTTGTCAAGAGATGTTGAAGTCAAGAGAAGTTGAAAAGACAGAGGTCCCAAAAAGTCTACACTAATAATGAGTTCTCCCAGTTCAAGTTTTTCCTAATTTCTATTAGTTGTAGCAGAGAACCTATTAGTATCAATGAGAAGCTGCTTGCCGCAGCGAAAAGGTTCTATGCTTCAGCAGATGACTTCTTTTTGAAATCTCTCCTGCCTGTGTTTGAACTTGCCTTTTGCCAAGTGGTGTGTTTATGGGATATTGTGGGAATTGGAACAACTCCTTAGTTAAGTTGCCATATCGAGTTGGTTGGGTTTTCAAATAGTTAAGCTATTCTAAATTCTGTTTTGATTTGTTTGTGTTTCAGCTGTAGTGTTTCAATGAATTCTGTTTTGCTTAAAGCCAAGTAGTTGGACCAGCTACATCACACCTGGAATATCCACTTTACATCTGTCTTTAAAATAAGAAAAAGTTAGGTGTAGGCTACCTTCTTAAAACATTTTGAGGGGGTCTGGCCCAGTCCATAACAGATTGAAGGCTCTTATCAGGATTGATTTGATCATTTCAGTTTTGGGATTATGATTATTCTGGGTGTTGAATTTGGATGGTTTAAATGGTGCTTGGTGCAGTAATGGGTCTTTAGTTGTCTGGGGTGAAAGAAGTGACTTTGAGGACTTTACAAAAGGTGAGCAAGGCAAAGCTGCTGGAATTAGCAGCCAAACTGGAGTTGGAATTGTCTGAATACCTAACAAAGGAGAAATAATTACAGCCATGGCTCAGCATTTAAATTTGTTGGAAAGGCCATTAGAATCTTTGGAAATGGATGAAATTCATTTAAAGTGATGCAGCTTGAGTATGAGGCAAAAAAAAAGAGGGAAAGAAATTAAAGTTTGAATTATGGTTAAAAGCAGAAGAAAGAAAAAAAGAACAAATTGTTTCGGCAAAACAAAAAGAAAAAAAGAGTTTGAACCTCATGAGTTGGCATTTAGACAGGAAAGTTGGCTTCAATGAATGGAGGTGAAGGTAGAAGGTAGGCTTCGCGTGAATGAGCAAATCCATCATAGCCAAAGGCCAATTGGGGCTGTATTTAACTAAATACAAACATTGCCAAAATTTAATGAGAAGCATGTATCGTCTTTTTCATCTCTTTTAAGAAAGTGGCTAAACAAATAAAGTGGGCAGTGACCTTGTGTGTTTTGTTCGTTCAAACAAAGCTGGTAGGCAGAGCTAATGAGGTATTTGCATCATTATCAGAGGAGGTATTTGCGGAGAATGAGGCAGTGAAGAAAGCCATTTTAAGTGCATATAAGCTTGTGCCACTCATAGTTGGATCATGTATCTGTGGTGAGGGAGAGATTAAGTTGGGTAGATGAGTTAGCTAAACAGCACCTGAAGAGCATAGAATGAAGCAGGTGGCAGATAAAAACTCTAAAATTCAGATGTTTCCTGTGGGGATGATGTATTAGTATTGTTACCAGTGGTAGAAGATCTCTTCAAAGCCAGGTTTAGTGATCCCCATCAAATTGAGAAAAAAATTAAGTCAAGATAAATAATCTGGTAAAGATGCCAGATAGAAAAAAAAACTGTAGTGGGTGTGTCATGTGAATACAGTGAAACCTTACTATAATAGAGACAGGGAACTGGAGAAACAGGTGTTACCTATTGCCCTGCAGAGCGAGGAATCAATCCAGATGTGATGGAGTTTGATGTACCTCAAACTACGTCAAATAATTGGGAAGTCATTGAGGAGTGGGATAGGTTAGTGAACTATCTGTCTCAGAAGCAAAAAAAGCAGTTGAAAGAGTTGTTACTTGAGGACATATGCAGGAATAAGATAGGGACGACTATTGTGCATGAGGTGGAAGTAGGGAATGCTGTTCTATTGAAACAACACCCCAACAGATTTAATCCCCTCAAAGCCACACAGGTCCAGAAGTAAGTGGATATGATGCTCAACTAAGCTATCATTGAACCAAGCCAGAGTGAACGGAGTTCGCCAATTATGTTAGTTCCCAAACCTGACAAGGCTCAATGATTTTATGTGGACCATTGGAAGGTCAATGTCATAACAAAATTGGACTCATACCAGTGAACTTAGTAATTCTCTGACCGCTTGTAGGTAGAAAAATAGCTGAGAGATTAACAAACAAAAAGACTTGGTTATCAATCAGATATGGCCCAGAAAAACCTAATGATCTCTGAAAACAGCAAAAAGACAGCATCACTCTTAGCATAATCTATTATCTTATTTTTCTCCAATTCACATCATTTAATGTTTCTTTATTAGTCAGGTTCTCATTATATAATTAATACATTTAGTATTGTTAAAAAAAGCCACTGACATTTTCCATTATTTGTGTAAATGTATGGGAATGAGAAAAGAAACAAAGATATTGATTCTATTAGGGTTCTTTCACACATGTTAAACAAACTGACTATTCAAGTCTATGTTCATCAGAAGCTAGTGAAATATCTGGTCCTGGTTGTTGCATCATGGTTTCATAGCAACCTGATATGGCAACTGTCTGGGAACAAGACAACTGAATCTTTGCCAGGATACATTCATTCTGATTGTCACCTAACTTAGCCTTTTTATAAAAGTAAATTTTATTAATGAATTCTTGTAGATATGGAGGTTTTTTTTTTAGCTATTGCTATCATACTTTATCAATGCCCAATACCAAGATTGGAGGACTATACAGAGAACTTTGGACAAGCCACTTACATCACAAAGTTAGACTTACTGCATGGTTATTGATAGATACCTTTATCAGAGAAAGTGAAAGATGTTTCTATGTTTATAATCCCAAGTGTGCTATATCAGTTCAAAGTGATGCCCTTTGGAATGAAGAATGCCTCATTTAAAAGACTCATGAACAGAGTTGTGATTAGTTTAACAAGTTGTGCAGTTTAACTGGATGATGTCCTGATCTTTAGAGAATCATGGAAAGATGACATGGTACATTTGGTAGAGCTCTTTGAACCATTACAAGAAGTAAAACTGGTAATAAACTTAAAGAAAAAAGAATTCATGAAGTTAGAGGTGATGTCCTTGGGGCATGGTATCAGTCATGGAAGGTTGTCCCTAAGGATCACCAAGATGAAGGCCATCAATGAATTTTCACAACCATCCTCAAAGAAAGATGTGCTTCGTTTTTGGGACTAAGCGATTCTACTGGAAGTTTATTCCAGCGTGGTGGCAAGGCTAACAGATTTACTGAAGAAGAACACAGAACTTCGGTGGACAGAAAAATGCCAGGAGACATTTGAGAATTTAAAAGCAAGATTAACCCCAGTATCAGTTTTAGCTACACCAAAAATTTTGAAACCTTTCAAAGTCACAATTGATGCTAATGAAATAAGAGTTGGAGCTGTATTGCCATAGGAAGATGATACAATTGAATGGCCAATTGGCTACTTTTCAGAGAAACTCAACTCCCACCAGAGAAAATACTCTAGTATTGAAAAAGAGTTTGGTATTGGCCTTGCATATTTTAATGTTTATGTGATGAACAATGTTTCGGAGACAATTGTGTACACTGACCACAATCCTCTTACATTCTTGGAAATATTTAAAGATAAAAATATGAGACTATTTAATTGGAGTCTTTATGTGACAGATTTCTAATTTACAAATTGTACACATTACAATCATAAAAATGTGATAGCAGATGAGTTACTGCAGATTCAGGAAAAAGTATAGACAAGATTGGACATATTCCAATGTTATATTCATGTGTGTGCAGAAATTAATATGAACTTAGATTAATGGCCTAAACATTTCATTGTAATAGAATTAGAATTAAAAGAAGAATGAAGCCATCTTTTCATTATGCCCATAGTGTTCAGGGTTGTGTAGGTTAGGTGCATTAGTAAGGGGAAATGTAAAGTAATAGGGTAGGAGAATGGGTCTAGATGAGATACTCTTCGGACAATCAGTGTGAACACGTTGGACCAAATGGCCTGTTTCCATACTTTAGGGATTCTTTTCAATGATAAATTCTGTTTCACTAAAGCCAAGTGGCTGGACCAGCTACATTACTCCTGGAATATCCACTGAATATCTGCCTCTAAAATAATGTAAATTAGGGTCTGGGCTACCTTATTAAAATATTTTGAAGGGACTGGCCTGGTCCATAACAATATTAACAATTTATTTACCTGTCTCACAATATCCAACTGGAAGGACTAGTGGACTTCGTAGGATGCCTTTGATTTGATTCATCTGTGTGCTCAATCATGTATTCTCTTAGCATCCTTCTTAGCATCATTGACACAGACAAACTTTCTCATAAACTCAAAGTGAAATCTCTCCACTAGATAGCGTTTTCTTCATTAATTTACTTTGGTAAAATTGAAAACATGGTCTTTCATTTGAAACAAAACAATGTTGCTCAGGAATTATGGTTTGTATATTCTCACTTCATGACCTACCTGCACTCTCATACAGTGAATTATTGAAAACAATGTGATTTGGAAAGAAAAAACGTTCATTGCATTTAAAAGGTCACGAGGAATTGTGTGGGAGAATTTAATGAAGTTCTGACAAGAAAACTGAATTTCATGCTAAATAGATTACTTATAATGAGAAATTGCTCTGTTATAATAAACTCCATCATTAGTGCTTTTCAATGCAGGTTATATACGTGTGAACATTCTCCAACAAAAATCTGTAATGAAAATGTTTTATAAAATGTGTTTTCTTTTTGAGATTTTGAATGATAATGGACAACCTCCTGTAAAATACTCTTGTGACTTTTACACCTAACTCTCACTAGATTACTTGATGTATAATTCCTCAAATCATGTTCAACTAACCTTTTTCGCATATCGATATAACATTGGCTATCCTCTGCCCTCATGTTTATCTGTTAATATTAATTGAGGACCTAACTATCTTAATCTGTAAATGACTTAGATTTTATTACAATTGCACTTTCATGTGATTCCACTCTACAACATATTGAGCTTCTCTAAGTGTCTTGATAATACTATATATGACCTATAGATCTTTGTGTGTGAAACAGGGTAATTTAATTGAATCAGAAATTCCCCAGCACCTTTGTTCCTATAGACATTTGCAAAGGATTCAATTAACACATCCGCTTTTTGCTGAACTCTACTATATTTCCATCCAATTTATGACCGAAAGGAAAATTAAGTTTTTCATATTCTGTCTACTACTTTGTGACAATTATTTCTGCAATCCAGTGAATTACAGAAAGCACAATGTGATTTAGAGAGAATAAAACCTTTCATTACATTTAAAAGGTTGCAAGGAAATGTATGGGAGAATCAAATGAGCTTCTGACAAGCAAGTTAAAAAATTCATGAGAAATAGATTAATTATAATGAGAAGTTGCTTATGTTAAGGCTCCCTTTTGACTGTTGTTGAGCAAAGGTTATACATTTGTGCGTGTGATAAAGGTAGCAAAATTCTGGAATATAAAATCTTTCCAAGGCGTGTTTTGTTTTTGAAAATGCTACAATGCTGAATATAATTTCCTCAGGTTTGTTTAATTAAGACTGTACTTCTCTTGGCCAGAATTTACCAGTCCAAGGAGGATCGATTAAAGGTGAGAGTACTAGTAAACTGACAGTGCAGGCATCATGAGGGAAGCCTGGAGTTTTCCTGGCATCACAGCACATTTCCAGTGTGGGAATTCCAGTAGCTTGATTTGTGTAAATCATATTCTCACTCAAGATGATCTCCCACTCCTGATGACATTTGAAAATGCCTCTGCTCCATGAGATGAAGTTAAATCCTGACAACCTCTCAGTGGATTCTTGGGATAGGACTCTCTTTTATGGCCACTCCATGGCTAATAGGATCCCATAACTCTAGCAGCAAGATGGCTTCCACAGCTATGGCACCATTGGAAATTGTTTCTCTACACAATCGCTGGGGCCTGCCTGCCTAGGTCCAGTCATTTGAAACAGATTTACTTGCTCTTAAGTGTCCTTTCCTTCATCCTAAGGCCTCAGCCAAGGTCACTTCTAATGACAGCTCATACAGCAGCATTGCCAGCCCTCTGATTGGACTGATAGTTCTGGATGGTGGCCATCTCCTCAACTGAGCAGTAGACAATAGACAATAGACAATAGACAATAGATGCAGGAGTAGGCCATTCTGCCCTTCGAGCCTGCACCGCCATTCAATATGATCATGGCTGATCATTCCTAATTAGTATCCTGTTCCAGCCTTATCTCCGTACCCCTTGACTCCACTATCTTTAAGAGCTCTATCCAATTCTTTCTTAAAAGAATCCAGAGACTGGGCCTCCACTGCCCTCTGGGGCAGAGCATTCCACACAGCCACCACTCTCTGGGTGAAGTAGTTTCTCCTCATCTCTGTCCTAAATGGTCTACCCCGTATTTTTAAGTTGTGTCCTCTGGTTCGGCACTCCCCCATCAACGGAAATATGTTCCCTCCTGCCAGAGTGTCCAATCCTTTCATAAGCCTATACGTTTCAATCAGATCCCCTCTCAGTCTTCTAAACTCAAGGGTATACAAGCCCAGTCGCTTCAGTCTTTCCGTGTAAGGCAATCCTGCCATTCCAGGAATTGACCTCGTGAACCTACGCTGCACTCCCTCAATAGCCAGAATGTCTTTCCTCAAATTTGGAGACCAGAACTGTACACAGTACTCCAGGTGTGGTCTCACCAGGGCCCTGTACAGCTGCAGAAGCACCTCTTTGCTTCTATACTCAATCCCTCTTGTTATGAAGGCCAGCATGCTATTAGCCTTCTTCACGACCTGCTGTACCTGCATGCTTGCCTTCATTGACTGGTGGACAAGAACACCCAGATCTCTCTGAACAGCCCCTTTACCTAATTTGATACCATTGAGGTAGTAATCTGCCTTCCTGTTCTTGCCACCAAAGTGGATAACCAGACATTTATCCACATTAAACTGCATCTGCCATGCATCTGCCCACTCACCTAACTTGTCCAGGTCACCCTGTAATCCCCTAACATCCTCATCACATTTTACCCTACCACCTAGCTTTGTGTCATCAGCAAATTTGCTAATGTTATTGCTGATACCATCTTCTATATCATTTACATATATTGTAAAAAGCTGCGGTCCCAGCACGGATCCCTGCGGTACCCCACTGGTCACTGCCTGCCATTTCGAAATGGAGCCGTTAATCACTACCCTTTGTTTCCTATTAGCCAACCAATTCTCTATCCAATCTAGTACTTTGCCCCCAATCCCGTGCGCCCTAATTTTACTCACTAACCTCTTGTGTGGGACTTTATCAAAAGCTTTCTGAAAGTCCAGGTACACTACATCCACTGGATCTCCCTCGTCCATCTTCCGAGTTACATCCTCAAAAAATTCAAGAAGATTAGTCAAGCATGATTTCCCCTTCATAAATCCATGCTGACTCTGTCCTATCCTGTTACTATTATCCAGATGTGCCGTAATTTCATCCTTTATAATAGACTCCAGCATCTTTCCCACCACTGAGGTCAGACTAACTGGTCTATAATTTCCTGCTTTCTCCCGCCCACCCTTCTTAAAAAGTGGCACAACATTAGCCGCCCTCCAATCCTCAGGAATCAACCCCGATTCTATTGAACTCTGGAAAATAATCACCAGCGCATCCACGATTTCCCGAGCCACCTCCTTCAGTACCCTGGGATGCAGGCCATCAGGTCCCGGAGACTTATCAACCTTCAGACCTAACAGTCTCTCCAACACCAAATCCTGGCAAATAGAAATTAGTCACAGCAGTGTTGGAATGTCATAGAGTCATAGTGTCAGTCAGCACAGAAACAGATCCTTTGGTCCAACCAGTCCATTCTGAACATAATCCCAAACTAAACTAGTCCCACCTGCCTGCTCCTTGCCCATATTGCTCCAAACTCTTCCTACTCATGTGCCCATCCAAAAGACTTGTAAATGTTGTAACCTGCATCCATCTCTTCCTCAGGAAGTTCATTCCACAGTTAAACCACCCTCTGTGTAAAATATTTGCCTCTTTTGTCTTTTTAAAATCTCTCTCATGTCACCTTAA
This sequence comes from Chiloscyllium punctatum, assembly GCF_047496795.1. Classification (NCBI taxonomy): domain Eukaryota; kingdom Metazoa; phylum Chordata; class Chondrichthyes; order Orectolobiformes; family Hemiscylliidae; genus Chiloscyllium; species Chiloscyllium punctatum. Next base: position 68,502,415 of record NC_092758.1, on the reverse strand, counting down.
AAATGTGCCCCTTATTAATAAAATCTGAAAATAAAGAGTGTGATTGATTGTTCCTGATATAGAAAAAAATTGAAGATCAGGATCATTTCTTGGCCTTGACCTTGACATTGCTTGTTTGCTATCCACATTGCAGCACGGCCGATTAACAGGCAGTCTATAGGTTCACCATTCAATTAAGGGAGACTTGCATTATTGATTAAGGAGGATATCACAGCTGTATTTAGAGAGAACATATGGAGGCCGTATGGATAGAACTTAGGAATAAGAAAGATGCAATCACTATGATGGGGTTTTACCATAGGCTTTTCAATACCAATGGGAGATAGAGGAACAGATGTGTACACAGTTCATGGAAAGACTTAAAAACAACAGGGTGTTGTAGTGCGTGATTTTAACTTCTCCAATATTGACTGGAACTCAGGGCCAGGGACTTAGAGGCAGTAGATTTTGTTTTAGATGCATCCTGGAGTGTTTCTTGAAACAATGTATAGATAGTCCAGCCAGAGAAGAGGCCAAAATAAACCTTGTATTCGGGAATGAGCCTGGCCAGGTGGTCAAAGTTTCAGTGCGGGAGCATTTTTTGAACATTATAATTCTGTAAGCTTTAAGATTTTTATGGATATAGATAAAACTGGTCCTCAGGCAAAAGTATTAAACTCAGGGAAGGCGAATTACAATTGCATTAAGCAGGAACCTGAGAAATTAGACTGGGCAGCTGTTTCAGGGTAAATCCACAACTAATGAGTGGTATGGGAAATAGAACCAACTCACTTCAATAATTTCAGTCCGAGACGAGATCTGAAGCAGCAGTATTGTTTACTGCTTGCACGCATGGTGTCTATAAGATAGGCATACCGAGCTTAACGAGTACACAACTTATATACAATTCATTTCTCTTTTCCTCCTCCCATTACTCTAAACCCAACACCCATTATTGTTGTTTATCTCTTGCCTTGTCCAGCCTTGTGCATAACAAAGTACAAGTCTTGCTTGGCCATTTCACCACATCCTGCTGTGGTCCATTGTTAGCGTATCCTCCTTCACTGTCATCTGCTTCCTTGCTTGCTAAAGCAACATTTCCTCCCATTCTTTATCCACACTGAGCCTTATGACCTTTTGATTGTGGTTGTTTTTGTTTTTGCAGAAGTGGGAAACAGATGCTTATAACTGTTTATACAAGCATATCTAGCTTAACCTACACCACCTTCCTCTTTCATGATTCAGCCTTGTGATTTTTGCAGATAATAACATTTATAATTACTCCTCATAATTCCCCCTTTTTATTTTTACATTCAATTGTTTTTTCTGCAATTTTTCCTGGTCCAAAAGACTTAATATACAATCCTTCAGAAATAATCCCGTGCTCGCGTCACCACTGGATAATCAGTTATTCAAAGTCTCTTTAGCCTGAGTTTCAGCGGTTCATGCATTGATTCGACTTCTTCCTCAACTGAAGATCCCACTGGCCCTTTGATCCGAGTGTAGTGAGTCCAGCCTTTCTCCGCTGTCCTTATCGCTGTTTCGGTAGTCAAAAGAGCCTGGTATGGCCCCTCCTAGTTTGGTTGCAATTTAGTCTCTGTCCATGATTTTACTAAGACCCAATCTCCTGGTCAAATCGGATGAGCAGCGAATTCAAGGGGTGGAGTCTGTGCCATTAAACCCTGTTTCCTGAGGAAAGGCAAAGAGGAGAACAAACCCAGTATATACTTTAGTTTCGGGAATTGGCAATTTCCCATTCATTCCCAGATAAGGTAATCCAAATAAGGTTTCGTAGGGGGATAGTCCTAAATCTTTCCTTGGGGCCTTTCGTACTCGCAAGAGAGCTATAGGTAAACATTTGGTCCAAGGGAGTCTGGTTTCTATTATCAATTTAGAGAGCTGTCGTTTGAGTGTTTGGTTCATTCTCTCAACCCTTCCTGATGATGGCGGGTGGGCCATGGAGTATGGAACTCCCAGGAAATTCCCAACCCTTTCATTATCCCCTGTAACACTTTAGAGGTAAAATGAGTTCCTTGGTCAGAATCTATACGGTTCAACTAGTCTATATCGGGGAACTATATGCTCTAATATTGTTTTAGACACCCCATTCTCAGTGGCGGTAGCTGGGGGGTATGCCTCAACCCAACCAGATAGATGATCTACTATGACCAGCATATATTTCAGTCTTCCTACACTGGGTAGTTCAGTATAATCTACTTGTATACTCTGGAAGGGTCTCAATCCCGGGTCTCTTCTTCCCGGGGTCTGTTTTCTCGAGACTTTCTTATTTACCTTTCTGCATATTATACATCCCTCACATATTTGTTTAGCAAATGTATATATTCCTTTACATCCATATTTCCTAAGAACCAAATCACACATTTGCTAGTACTCCCCAATGGCTGCCTTGGTGTAGGACAGCCATAATCTCTCGCATCATCATTTTGTTTAACACTTCCCTTCCATCAGGTAACATCCAATGCCCATTTGCTGTTTTTGCAGCCCCTAAATGTTTTGATTATTTTTCCTCTCTTTCAGTAAATATAGGAGCTTCCCGAGGACCTGGAACAGTAGGTATTAGGGAATGGATCACCACTTCTTGTGACTTCAGGGCTGCTTCCTTAGCCACTTCATCGGCTAGTCTATTCCCCCTAACTTCTGGTTCATTTCCTTTCTGATGACCATTTAAATGCACTACCACTATTTCTCAGGGGAGTAATAGGGACTCCAAGACCCGTTTAATCAACTCCTCATGTGCTAGTTCCTCCCCCCGGCTATTGATCAGTCCTCTTTCCTGTCATATCTTTCTAAAAGTGTGCGCAACACCAAGTGCATATTTAGAGTCAGTGTATAGTGTTCCCTCTTTATTTTCTAATGCTCTAAGGGCTCTTTCCAATGCATAGAGTGCACAGGTCTGACCACCCATTTGGCAACCTTCCTGCCTCTATCACGCTACCTTTCGTCCCATCTACAACTGCACACCCATTATATCTTTACCCTTCAATCACACGGGATGATCCGTCTATAAAAAGTCGGGCTCCTGCATGAAGCGGAACGTCTCTCAGGTTCATGCGGACCTTAGTTTGGTATTCTATAATGTCAAGGTAGCCGTACTCTGGATTCTGAGGAGACTCTCCTTCCTCTTTCCAGAGAAAGGCAGCTGGATTTAAACAATTGTCCATGACCAACACTAGATTATCCTTTTCTATTAATATTGCCTCATATTTCAGAATCTGCGAGTCCGTCAACCATCTCCCACCTTTTTGATTTAGAATCATTCTCGCTTGGTATGGAGTGCTTACTATTAGGGCTCCCCCAAATGTAAGCTTTCTGCTTTCCTCCACCAATAGTGCAGTGGCAGCCTGCAAACACTCAGGCCACCCCCACCACTCCCCCCCCCCCCCCCCACTGCCCCCCCCCCACCCCGGGATACTGGATCCAATAGCTTCAAAAGATATGCTACTGGCTGTTTCATTCCTCCCCACCTCTGGGTTAATGGGTTAATACTTCCAAAGCCGCTCCCTTATCTATGGTAAACTAAAAAGCTTTTGACCTTACATGGTCCACATCCATTGATTCCCTGCCTATTCACTTATCTGTCGAGATCCCTCTTAGAAACAACCCAATGTTGTTTCTGCCTCACACCTTCTCTGGCAGTGCATTCCAGGTACTTACCACCCTCTATGGAAAAAAAAAACTTGTCTCTCATATCTCCTTTAAACTTACTCCCCTTTTATCTTAAACCTATGTCTCCTAGTAATTGACATTTCTACTCTTGGAAAAAGACTTTGGCTATCCATGCCTCTCATAATTTTGTAAACTTCTGTCAGGTCACCCCTCATCCTTTGGCATTCCATTGAAAACAAACAAAATTTGTCCAATCTCTTCTCAAAGCAAATACCTCCAAACTAGACAACATCCTGGCAAACCGTTCCTGTACCCTATCCAAAGCCTCCACATCCATGTTGTAATGCTGCGATCAGAACTGTACACATGTTTCAAATGTCGTCTAACTAAACTTCTGTACAGCTGCAACATGACCACCCAATTTTTATTGAAAACAAAAAATGCTGGAGGCCACAGTGGGTTGAGGCAGCATCCATGGAGGGAAAGCAAGCTAACATTTCCAATCTAGATGGTTCTTCATCAGAATTGACATGAAATCTGGAAGGGACAGAATTTATGCAATACTGTAGTGGTTGGAGTGGTGGGGAGGATGGAGTGCTGGGGGGGGGGGAAGGATGTTGATAATTCAGGTTAAGTGACCAAAATATGAGAATGGCAGAACAATGGTGTGTCTAACTGCCTGACTGCCACTGGGTTGGTGGGAGGAGGCAAGAGAGGACATGGCAACAAAGAATATAACAAATAAATCTAAAAGAAAGTCAAGAAATGGGAGAGGGTTCACAATTTGAAGGTGTTGAACTGAATATTAAGTCCAGAAGGTTATAAAGTGCCTAGTCTGATGATGAGATGTTGCTCCTCCATTTTGCACTGATGCAGTGCAGCATGCTGTGGACACACAAATGGGCATGTGAGCAGGACACTATATTAAAATGTGTTTGGTTTCTCCAGTGTAGAATCGGCCACATTAGGTGCAGCGAATACAATACACAAGATTGGAGGAGGTACAGGTGAAATGTTGCTTCATCCGGAAAGACTGTTTAGGCCCTTGGATAGTGGGCAGGGGGTGGTGAAGGGTCAGCTGTTGCATCTTCTCAAGGAGTGGAATAGACTGTCCCAGAGAGAATGCTCCCTGAAAAATGTAAATGGAGGGAGTGCAGAGAGGATGTGGCAGTCTGCTGAAGTTGTCCAAAAAGGTATAGACTGATCCTTTGAATGCTGAGACTGGTGGGATGAAAAGTACAGACAAGAAGGACCTGTTTACACTGTTGTAAATTATGGAGAGGGGCAAGGGCAGAAGCATGGTTGATAGGCTTAATGCAGTTGAGGACTCTGTCAACCACAGTGGGCAGGAAAACATGGTTATGGAAGAAGGAAGCCATGTCAGCAGCATTGTTTTGGAAGGTGGTGCCATGTGAACAGATATGCCACAGGCAAAAGAACTGATAGAATGGAATGGAATCCTGATAGGATGGCGGTATGAAGAGCTGTAGTGAACATAGCTATGGGAGTAAGTGGCTTTGCAGTGAATGGCAGTGGACTTAATATTGAGTTCAACACCTTGAAATTGTGAACCCACTCCCATTCCATCCCCCCCAGCTTTACTTGTCACATTCTCTGTCATCATGTTCTCTCTCCCCTCACCTGTCTTGCTAATCTGACATTTAGATGCGCCACTGTTCTGCCATTCTCAAATTCCAATCACTTAATCTGAACTACCAACATCCTTTCTCCCTTAGCATTCCAGCTCCTCCCCAACCATTGCACAAATGCTGCCCCCTGCATGCTTCACATCAACTCTGATGAAGAGTCATCTAGACCTGAAACATTAGCTTGCTTTCTCTCTATGGATGCTGGCTGACTCGCTGTGATCTGGAGCATTTTCTTTTTCAGTACAAATTCCAACATCTGCAGTAATTTGCTCCGAGTCAATACACTCTACGCTGCCCTGATGAAGATAAGCATACTATATACCTTTTTGACTACCTTATCCACTTGTGTTACCACCATCAGGGAACTGTAGACTTCTATGCATTGATCCCTCAGTATGTTGATGTGACTAAGGGTTCTGCCATTTACTGCATATTTTCCTCCTGTACTAGATCTTCCAAAATGCATCATTTTGTATTTGTCCAGATTAAACTCTGCCATTTGACCACCCAAGTCTCCAGTCTATCTATATCCTGTTGTATAGTCTGGCAATCCTCTTCACTGTCAGCAGATCCTTCAATCTTTGTGTCGTTTGCAAACTTAGAACATTCTCCTTCAAATCATTTATATATAAAATACAAACAAGAGGCCCCAGCACTGATCCTTAGGACAGGGTTGTTAAGAAGGCATGCAGTGTTTTAGCTATTATTAATAGAGGGATCGAGTTCTGGAACCATGAGGTTATGCTACAGCTGTACAAAACTCTAGTGCGGCTGCACTTGGAGTATTGTGTACAGTTCTGGTCACCGCTTTATAAGAAGGATGTGGAAGCTTTAGAAAGGGTGCAAAGGAGATTTACTAGGATGTTGCTTGGTATGGAGGGAAGGTCTTACGAGGAAAGGCTGAGGGCCTTGAGGCTGTTTTTGTTAGAGAGAAGAAGGTTGAGAGGTGACTTAATAGAAACATATAAGATAATCAGAGCCTTTTTCCAAGAATGGTGACGGTGAGCACGAGGGGGCATAGCTTTAAATTGAGGGGTGATAGATATAGGACAGATGTCAGAGGTAGTTTCTTTACTCAGAGAGTAGTAAATGTATGGAATGCAACGGTAGTAGATTTGCCAACTTTAAGTACATTTAAGTCGTCACTGGACAAGCATATGGACGTACATGGAGTAGTGTAGGTTAGATGGGCTTCAGATTGGTATGACAAGTTGGCGCAACATCGAGGGCCGAAGGGCCTGTACTGCGCTGTAATGTTCTATGTTCTATGTTCTAAAATCACTGGTCGCAGATCTCCAGTGAAAACACTATACTTCCACAGCTACTTTTTGTTTTGTATGACGAAGCCATTTCTTTAACCATTTTCCCAGCTCACCATGGATCCCATGTGACTTCACCTTTTGCATCAGCCTGCCATGATTGACCTTTTCATAGGCCTTGCTAAAGTCAATATTGACCATATTCATCCCACTGCCCTCAACAAGCATCTTTGTCATTTCCCCCCAAAAACACAATCAAGTTTGTGAAACACAAACTTTCCCACACAAAGCCATGCAGCCTATCACTATAAATTCATATTGTTCCAAATGTGAGCAAATCCTATCCCTAAGAATGTTCTCCAATAAATTTCCCTACCATTAACATAAGGTTCACCAGCTTGTAATTTCCTGGATGATCTCTGTTGCCCTTCTTAAACAAACAGCGTTGGTTATTCTGCAGTCCTCTGGGATGTCTCCCATGGCAAAAGAGGATACAAAAGTTTCATAAACGGCCCCAGCAATTTCCTCACCTGCCTCCAACAGCATTCTGGGATAGACCCTATTAGATCATTTGACTTGTTGTCCCTGTCCCTGCCACAGTAGTTTAGACCCTCCCGAGTAGCACTAGCAAACCTCCCTGCCATGAGATTGGTGTCTCTCCAGTTCAGATGCAACTTGTCCATTTTATGCAGGTACCATCTGCTCCAGAAGACATCCCAATGATCTATAAGTGTTTTAGCTCCTGGTTTTAGGAATATAACGTTGAATTGCTTTTTTAGTATGCATTTACTCCCACTTGATTCTTCTGTTCTCGATCAGCTTCCTATGCATTTTGATCATTAGCTTCATGAACTTGAGAAAGAAGTGGGTACATAAGATATGCTGAGCTGAGTGTAATGTGAGACGTTAGTTTAATAGTTTAGTAGGAGGTCACTGTGTCACGTTACTTCATGCAAATCAATTCTTGCATCAGCTAGTTTTCAGCTGTCACTTTTCAAAGTGCACATGAATCTCACTTTCTCCTTTTGTTCTCATCCAAAGTGATGTGATTTTTCAATAAGTGAGACTCATTTAGCTCAAAAATGTATTAACTCATCAGAAACTAACCATGGCTATCCTCGGGTATGTCCTTTCCCACTGGCAGTGCAGACCACTAGATGTAGTGGCCCTGTGGTATACAAGTATAACGAGACAAAACGCTGGTGCAGCTACACTTGAAATATTGTGTACAGTTCTGGTCGCCCCATTACAGGAAAGATATGGAAGGATCGGAAAAGGTGCAGAGGAGACTTACCAGGATGTTGCCTGGTCTGGAGGGAAGGTCTTATGAGGAAAGGCTGAGAGACTTGGGTCTGTTCTCATTGGAAAGAAGAAGGCTAAGGGGGGATTTGACAGAGACATACAAGATGAGCAGAGGATTAGATAGGGTAGACAGTGAAAGACTTTTCCCTAGGATGATGACATCAGCTTGTACTAGAGGGCATAACTACAAATTGAGGGGTGATAGATTTAAGACAGATGTCAGAGGCAGCTTCTTTACGCAAAGAGAGGTAAGGGTGTGGAATGCCCTACCTGCTAATGTAGTCAACGCAGCCACATTAGGGAGATTTAATCAATCCTTAGATAAGCACTTGGATGATTTTGGGATAGTGTAGGGGCATGAGCTGAGAATAGTTCACAGGATGGTGTAACACCAAGGGCCGAAGGGCCTGTTCTGCGCTGTATTGTTCTATGTTCTATGTTCTAAGTAGGAAGACATTCTCCTGGGAACCTTCACATTGGCATTGGCATTGGGTCCCATGACATCTCATGGCATCAAATTAAATATGAATATCACATATGACCACCTCTCTCCCACTTTACTTCAGTTGGTGTGTTGGTACTGCTTTATGTTGAAAACCATTTGGTGTTTAATACGGAAGGTGGGAATGGCACCGAATGTAAGGGCACTTCAATGTCCAACAATAAGTGTGGCTCAGCAACATCATTATGTCTGAACTGGTCAAGTCCCAGGTTGGCTAACATGCTGCCACTGTTTACGAAGGATGGTAAGGACAACTCAAGGAACTATAGACCAGTGAGCCTGACGTCGGTGGTGGGCAAGTTGTTGGAGGTAATCCTGAGGGACAGGATGTACACGTATTTGGAAAGGCAAGGACTGATTAGGGATAGTCAACATGGATTAGTGCATGGGAAATCATATATCACAAATTTGATTGAGTTTTTTGAAGAAGTATCAAAGAGGAATGATGAGGGCAGAGCGGTAGATGTGATCTATATGGACTTCAGTAAGGCGTTCGACAAGGTTCCCCTTGGGAGACTGGTTGGCAAGGTTAGATCTCAAGGAATACAGGGAGAACTAGTCACTTGGATACAGAACTGGCTCAAAGGTAGAAGACAGAAGGTGGTGGTGGAGGGTTGTTTTTCAGACTGGAGGCCTGTGACCAGTGGAGTGCCACATGGATCGGTGCTGGGTCCACTACTTTTTGTCATTTACATAAATGATTTGGATGTGAGTGTAAGAGGTACAGTTAGTAAGTTTGCAGATGACACCAAAATTGGAGGTGTAGTGGACAGCGAAGAGAGTTACCTCAGATTACAACTGGATCTGGACCAGATGGGCTGAGAAGTGGCAGATGGAGTTTAATTCCGATAAATGCGAGGTGCTGCATTTTGGGAAAGCAAATCTTAGCAGGACTTATACACTTAATGGTAAAGTCCTAGGGAGTGTTGATGAACAAAGAGACCTTGGAGTGCAGGTTCATAGCTCCTTCAAAGTGGAGTCGCAGGTAGATAGGATAGTGAAGAAGGCGTTTGGTATGCTTTCTTTTATTAGTCAGAGTACTGAGTACAGGAGGTCATGTTGTGGCTGTACAGGACATTGGTTAGGCCACTGTTGGATTATTGTGCACAATTCTGGTCTCCTTCCTATTGGAAAGATGTTGTGAAACTTGAAAGGGTTCATAAAAGATTTACAATGATGTTGCCAGGGTTGGAGGGTTTGAGCTATCGGGAGAGGCTGAACAGACTGGGGCTGTTTTCCCTGGAGCATCGGAGGTTGAGGGGTAACCTTATAGAGGTTTCCAAAATCATGAGGGGCATGGAGAGGATAAGTATTCAAAGCCTTTTCCCTGGGTTTGGGAAGTCCAGAACTAGAGGGCATAGGTTAAGGGTGAGGGGGCAAGATATAAAAGAGACCTAAGGGGCAACTTTTTCACACAGAAGGTGGTACATGAATGGAATGAGCTGCCAGAGGAAGTGGTGGAGGCTGGTACAATTGCAACATTTAGAAGGCATTTGGATGGGTATATTAATAGGAAGGGTTTGGAGGGATATGGGCTGGGTGCTGGCAGGTGGGACTAGATTGGGTTGGGATATCTGGTCAGCATGGACGGGTTGGACCAAAGGGTCTGTTTCCATGCTGTACATCTCTATGACTCTGTGACTCTATGACATTGATAATAGACTTGGATTTGGCATGTTGTGAGGGAACCAACAAGAGGCAAAGTGATACATAACTTCAGAACTTCATCCTCAGCAATATACCTCAAAAACAGCAAAGTGTACTGTATTATTCTGTCCAAATGTTTTTCAATTGACAGTGCGAGTGAGAAGGCTTTTGGCCAGTGAGTTTTATTTACTGCAAAGTTGCATTTGTTTTTAGATTAGATTAGATTCAGCGTGGAAGCAGGGCCTTCGGCCCAACAAGTCCACATTGACCCTCCGAAGAGTAACTCACCCAGACCCATTTCCCTCTGACTAATGCAGCTAACACTATGGGCAATTTAGCATGGCCAATTCACCTGACCTGCACATCTTTGGACTGTGGGAGGAAACTGGAACACCCAGAGGAAACCTATGCAGACACGGGGAGAATGTGCAAACTCCACACAGACAGTCCCCCAAGGCTGGAATTGAACCTGGAACCCTGGTGCTTTGAGGCAGCAGTGCTAACTACTGAGCCACCGTGCCATCCTCAAAGTGATTAATGCTGTAAATAAAGTATAGCAATGATGTGTGTACCCCTTATTATGTTTTCTTTACTTAGTGTGTGCTTTTATGTTGACTGTGTGAATATCTTTATATCTGAAATATATATTATGGCAGTGGGGGAGGAGCTCAGTGGTTACCACAGCTGCCTCACAGTACCAGTGACATAGATGGTCGCCCAAGGATGGAATTGAACCTATGTGTAGTTTGCGCATTGTCCCATGTCTGTTTGGGTTTCTTCTGGATGCTCCACTTCCTCCCACAGTCCAAAGATGTGCAGGTTAGGTGGATTGGCCCAGCTAAATTGCCCATAGTGTACAGAGATGTTCAGGCTACATGGGTTAGCTATGGCAAATTGCAGGGTTTCAGAGATGTGGTAGGGGTTGGGTTTGAGTGGGAGGCTCTTGGAGGATTGTTGCAGACTTGATGGCTGAATTGCCTGCTTACACACTTTTATGATTTTATGATTTGATGCTCCTGGTCCCTTAGGTGCCAGTTAATAAAGTGTTTGCTGTATTCACTGGCATTACATTCAGATTTAATAGTGGTTAATAGAGTCAGTGCAAAGATTTTAGTGGTATAGATTTGTTAGGGTATGTCTAAAAGGCTACGTTGCTGAAGACAGAGAGCCTTGGGAAGTTTGGCTTAAAATTGCTAAATGCTGGGTTTGAAATAACTGTTTAGGGTGAATCATTTGAGCTGGAACAAACCACAAAGTGCAAAACATAGGCTTCCATTTGCAAATGTGTTAACGACAAATTTGATGATGTCTCCAGTTTTGTGCTAATGTTCAATAGTTGTCTGAACAAAGCTCAAGTGTCATTAATGGGAGACCTGTGTAATGTTTGTAGGTGGATTCCTGAAGGCAGAGGGCTAATCAGAAAAGCTACCTCTGAAAGGCAAGCACTTGCATCAAAATTAAAACCAACAAGGGCCAAAGCTATGGAGGAACTATTTGAGACAAGGTATGGCTTTCCCTGGCTGCAGCCCTGTCAGTGGGAAGTGGATCTTTTGTCTCTGATCGATCCTTGAATCTTTCATTGTAAAGCTGCCTACATGGAGTGTCCTGGCTAAGCGCACAGCAGGAGGTCACACTGAATCCAGAAAAATCCATTCCTTTCAATTGAGTCTCAACAAGAGAAGCTGGAATTAGTGGTATTACTATTGAGTAAAGGTAACTACAAAAATGAAACAGAAACTCGTCAATGTTGATTGGAAGGGTACCCCAGCAAGCAAGACAATTGAGCAGCAATGGCAGAAGTTTCTGAGGGTTTTGGGAGACACGTCAGAAATGTACTTGAAGGAATAAGACAAATACTTAGGGGAGGATGAGACAACCATGGCTGATAAGGGATGTCAGGGGCAGCATCAAAGTAAAAGGAAAAGCATACCATGTGGTGAAGATTGGGAACATTTTATTTAGACATGTAAGAAAGAGGTAAGAGTGGACATTGGACAACTGGAAAATGAAGATGGAGAAGTAGTAATGGGGTGAAAAGAAATGGCGGAGGAACTGAATAGGTACTTGGCATCAATCTGTACAGTGAAAGACAGGAGTAGCATACCAAAACTTCAAGATAATCGGGGCATAGGTAGGTGTAGTGACCATCACTAAGGAGAAGGTGCAAGGAAGTTGAAAGCTCTGAAGGCGGATGAGTCACCGGGACCAGATGGCTACACCTCAGAGTCTGAAGTAGATAGCTGAGGAGATTGTATAGGCATTGGTGGTAATCTTTTCGGAATCACTGGACTCAGGGGAGGTCCCAGAGGACTGAAAAATTATGATTGTCGCACCCTGTTTAGAAGAGGGAGAGGCAGAAGACAGGAATCAATACACTGGTTAGCTTGACCTCTGTCATTTTTAAGATTTTAGAGAACATCATTAAGCATCAAATTGCAAATACTTGTAAGTTCATGGCAAAGTAGGACTGAGTCAGTAAAGCTTCATCAAGAGGAGGTCTTGCCTGACAAATCTGTTAGAATTCTTTGAGGAGATAACAAGCAAGTTAGACAAAGGACAGCAAGTGGGAATGATCAATTTGGATTTCCAGAAGGCCTTTGACAAGATGCCACACAGGAGGCTGCTAAATAAAATAAGAGTCCATACTATTAAGGGTAAGGTATTGGCATGGATAGAGGATTGGCTGACTGGCAAAAGACCGAGGCATTCAGGGGTCCTTTTCAGGATGACAGCCAGTGACTAGTAGAGTTCTGCAGGTGTCAGTTTTGGAATCACAATTATTCATGTTAAAAATTAACGAGCTGTTGACAAAGGCATCATGAGTCTTACTTTATTGTATGATCTTGTCAATAAAGTGCAATCACTCCAGCTTTGGAGGTATCATTTGAGACCAGGTGTGGCTTTGCCTGCCCACAGCCCTGTCAGTGGGAAGTGGATCTTTTGTCTCTGATGAACAAAGGAACTATGGGCATGTTGCTAGGTTTGCAGATGACACCAAGATAGTTAGAGTGACAAGTAATGATGAGGAGGCAGGGAGGCTGCACAAGGGCTTGGGCAGGTGAGGAGATTGGGCAAAGAACTGGAATACAATGTGAAAGTATGAGGTTATGCATAACATAGGAAGAATGTATTTTTAGACTATTTTCTAAATAGGGAAAAGCTCAGAAATCTGAAGCATACAGGGACTTAGGACTCCTTGTCAGGATTCTTTTAAGAGTAACAGGTAGGATCAGTTGGCAGTTAGGAAGGTAAATGGAATGTTAGCATTCATTTCAAGAGGACGAAAATACAAGAGTAGACATGTACTTCTGAGTCTGAAACTACTGCAATCAAATCACATTTGGAATATTTTGAGCAGTTTTACATTCCATATATAAGGATTGGAGGCATTTGAGGAGGTCCAGAGAATGTCCACAAAAATGACCTAAGGATGAAGGGCTTGTCTTTTGAGGAACAGTTGGGGACTCTGGGTCTGTACTCAATGGAGTTTAAAGGATGAGGGAGGGTCTCATTAAAACTTACAGATTACTGAGAGACTTGGATGCAGTGGACATGGAGCAGGTGCTTCCAACAGTAGGAGAGATTAGGACCTGAAGGCATAGCCTCAGAGACAAGGGACAATCCTTTAGAACTGAGATAAAGAGGAATTTCTTCAGGTCAGAGGGTGGTGAATCTGTTATTACCACTGAAAGCTGTGAACTCTAGGTCATTGAGTGTATTTAAGACATAAATAGATAGGTTCCTGATTAATAACGAGGTCAAGGGTCACATGAAGAAGGCAGAAGAATGGGGTTGAGAAATGTATCAACTATGATAATATCGTGGAGCTGACTTGATTGGCCAGTTGGCCTAATTATGCTCGTATATCATCTGGCCTCGTGGTCTTATTTGATAATAATTGATTACAAGATGGTGTTGGGTGTGCAGCCACTTAAATTGTTCACCTACTGACCTGGAAGCATGACTGTACCAGGTTTAATGGGAAAGTCTCCTGTGTGCCCTGATAATTCCAGCTCTGTGGGTCTTTTGCATATTACAAATATCGTATGACTTTTGACATTAACCCTTAGAAGCCAGCTAGTACATATACAGGTAGTGTGATCTTGATGTGAACAAGGGATAATTAGATTATGATTAGATTAGATTAGATTAGATTAGATTAGATTAGATTATTTACAGTGTGGAAACAGGCCCTTTGGCCCAACAAGTCCACACTGACCCTCCGAAGGGCAACCCACCCAGACCCATTCCCCTACATGTTAGATAATGTTAGATTATAAAACAAATGGAGCTAAGGTATTGCTGCCCTCTTGCTGTTTTCTCACCATAAATCTTCAATAATTTCCACAAAACCTATTTTGCTAAGAATAGATGCCTTGTAGGATTGTTTTACAGAGTGGAGAAAACTGACTCAGGAGCATTATTTGTAAAAATAACCAAGAAGGATACTTCTGACAGTCTCATTATTATCCATTATTGATGATTAAAACACTCAATGTTAAGCAGACTTATTTTATTGGGTTCCAAATTGTTAATGGCAACTTTCAGGATTTGTTGGGGAAGTAATCAAAAAATATAAATAACCAAGTCCTGTATTGGACATTATAAAGGCTCTGAAGTCAAGTTCTGCTCTAGTGCCTAAAATTAATTTATTTTGATCTGTGACTACTGTCACAAAGTCAATCAATGTGAAGTTTAATCTGGTTCTGATAATATGGCAATACTCTGACTGAAGCATTTAGTTTGGTACAGTCTAGATTGTAAATGATTTAGGATTGTAATAAAGCTCACAGAGTCAGGGAATCATTAAGATAAATTAAATTTAGAATTAATATGGAGAAAGATGCAATATTGGCTTAATGAATTATCGCCACATTTGGTCTGGAATTTGTAACCGGTATCAACTATGTAGATGCTAAAACAAAACTGCCCCCTTTCACTTGTATCAATAAACTAGCAGTGGGACAAATATCGAATCTGCATGGATTGAACTAAAAGATAAGAAAGGATTCATCACCACGGAAAATGAAAGGAAAATCATTGAAGGGGATTAGAGGTAGAGATTCACAAGTAAATCTGTGAGATGAATAGTCATCACAAAATAATAATGGTGAGAGGTTTCATCAAACTATAAATAAACTTGCACAGATTTTTTACAGTACACATGAGACATTTTTCTTACTCAAACAAAATTAAGCCGAACAAGGGAAGCATTCCTATTTTACTGGATCTTGTAACAGATATTAAACCAGAATGGATTGATAAAGTTGGAGTTGATGAATGAATGAATGATAAATGACTTATTTATTGTTACGACCTGGAGGTGAACCTTTTCTGTTAATTAAACCAAACAGCCAGAAAAGCTCACCTCACCTTGTAATCTGTTAAAATATGAGTGACAGAGAATTCCCAAATTCCACAATTTAAAGAAAATAGCATCAATTTATCTTCTAACTCTGAAAGTGAATATTAAACAAAAATATTATTCATAAATCAAAGTCCCCTGACTCTGAACTGCTTTATACTTACCTCCAACTCTATAACAATATGTTGTTACAATAAGACACTTATTAAAATTACATCAACCACAGTCTCTGTCTTCTTCTGGGTTGTCATTAGAACATAGAACATTACAGTGCAAGACAAGCCATTCAGCCCTCGATGTTGCGCTGACCTGACGAACCAGTCTTAAGCTCATCTAAACCACACTATTCCATTCTTGTCCATATGCCTATTCAGCGACCATTTAAATTCCCTTAAAGTTAGTGAGTCTACTGCTGTTGCAGGCAGTGTGTTCTATGCACCTACTACTCTTTGAGTAAAGAAACTACCTCTGAAATCTGTTCTATATCTATCACCCCTCAATAAAAAGCAACGTCCCCTCATGCTAGCCATCACCATCCAAGGAAAAAGGCTCTCAGTGTCCAACCTATCTATTATTATTGAATCTGCATGGATTGAACTAAAAGATAAGAAAGGATTCATCACCATGGAAAATGAAAGGAAAATCATTGAAAGGGATTAGAGGTAGAGATTCTGATTATTTTAGATGTCTCTATTAAGTCACCCCTCAAACTTCTTCTCTCTAATGAAAACAGCACCAAGTCCCTCAGCCTCTCCTTGTAAGAACTTCCTTCCATACCAGGCAACATCCTAGTAAATCTCCTCTGAGCCCTTTCCAAAGCTTCCACATCCTTCCAATAATGCGGTGACCAGAACTGTAAGCAATACTCCAAATGTGGCCACACCACAGTTTTGTACAGCTGCAGCATGATCTCATGGTTCTGAACCTCAATCCCTCCACCAATAAAGCTAACACACCGTATGCCTTAAAACAACCTATTATCCTGGGTGGCAACTTCCAAGGATCTGTGTACTTGGACAACCGAGATCTCTCTGCTCATCTGCACTCCCAAAAATCTTACCATTAGCCCAGTACTCTGCATTCCTGTTACTCCTTCCAAAGCGAGTTACCTCATTGAACTCTATTTGCTACCTCTCAGCCCAGCACTGCAGCTTATCTCTGTCTCTCTGTAACCGACAACAGCTTTTGTCACTATCCACAACTATTTAGTGTCATCCACAAATTTACTAACCCATCCTTCTCTGCCCTCATCCAGGTCATCCAGAAAAATGACAAACAGCAGTTGACCCAAAACAGATCCTTGCAGTACCCCACTAGTAACTGGACTCCAAGATGAATATTTCCCATCAATCACCACCCTCTGTCTTCTTTCAGCTGGCCAATTTCTGATCCAAACCACTAAATCACTCTCAATCCCACACTTCCCTATTTTGTGCAATAGCCTACCATGGGGAACCTTATCAATCGCCTTACTGAAATTCGTATACTCCACATCAACTGCTTCCACCTGTTTGGTTACCATCTCAAAGAACTTAATAAGATTTGTGAGGCCCTTCACAATATCGTGTTGACTATCCCTAATCAACTTATTCCTTTCTAGATGATTATAAATCATATTTCTTACAACCCTTTCTAATACTTTACCCACAACCGAAGTAAAGCTCACAGTAAATTTCCAGGGTTGTCTCTACTCCCCTCCTTGAACAAGGGAACAACATTTGCTGTGCTCCAGTCTTCTGGCACTTTTCCTGTAGATAATGACAACATAAAGATCAAAGCCAAAAGCTCAGTAATCCCTCCCTGGCTTCCCAGAAAATCGTAGGATAAATCCCATCTGGCCCAGGGGACTTATCTATTTTAACACTTTCCAGAATTGCTAACACCTCCTCCTAATGCACCTCAATCCCGTCTAGTCTAGTAGCCTGCATCTCAATGTTCTCCTTAACCACATTGTCTTCACACACAACTTCCCACTACTATGTTTGATTGGCCCTAAGCTTACTCCAGTCATTCTTTTATTTCTCATATAACTATCGAAAGCCTTCGAGTTTTCTTTGATCCTATTCACCAACAATTTCTCACGTCCCCTCCTGGCTCTTCTTAGTTCTTTCTTTAGGTCTTTCCTGGCTAACTTGTAACTCTCAAGTGTCCTAACTGAGCATTCACATCTCATCCTAACATAAGCCTTCTTCTTCCTCTTGATAGGAGATGCAACTTCCCTAGTAAAGCATGGCTCCCACAGTAGCTGGTCCTTGAATAAGCTCCACATTTCAACTGTGCCTATCCCCTTCAGTTTCCTTCCCCATCCTAAATCAGGCGTTCTAAATCTTGCCTGATGGCATTGGAATTGCCTTTCCCCAGCTATAACTTTTGCCCTGTGATATAAACCTATCCCTTTCCATCACTAAAGTAAACATAATCGAATTGTGGTCACTATCACCAAAGTCCTTGCCTACCTCCAAATCTAACATCTGGCCAGGTTCATTACCCTGTACCAAATCTAAAGTGGCCTCACTCCTTATTGGCCTGTCTACATACTGTTGGTGCCTGCACACATTGGACAAAAACTGGCACATCTAATGTACTTGAACTATAGTATTTCCAGTCAATATTTGGAAAGTTAAAGTCCCCTATAACAACTACCCTGTGACTCTCGCTCCTATCGAGGATCATTTTTGCTATCCTATCCTCTACTTCTCTGAAAGTAATTGGAGACAGATAAGAAACTCCCAAAAGGGTAACCTCTCTTTTCCTGTTTCTAATCTCAGCCCAAACTACCTTAGTAGATGAATCCTCAATGTCTTTTCTGTGACTGTAATATTGTCCTTGACTCACAATGCCATACCACCCCTCTTTTACCATTTTCTGTTCTAACTGAAGCATCAAAATCCTGGAACCTGCATTAAACATTCCTGTCCCTGCTCTACCCTGAAATGGCCACAACATTGAAATCCCAGGTACCAACCCATGCTGCAAGTTCACTCACCTTATTCTGGAAGCTCCTAGCATTGAAGTAGACACAGTTCAAATCAAATTCTTGCTTGCCAGTGCCTTCTTGCAATCTTGAAATCTTGGTTCTGACTTCACTACTCCCACCCTCCCGTATACTCAAATTACAATTTAGGTTCTCATCCCCTGACTGAAAGAGTTTAAATCCACCTGAAGAGCATTAGCAAATTTCCCCCTTCTGGTTCAGGTGAAGACTATCCTATTTGTACAGGTTCCACCTACCCTAGAAAGAGTCCCAATTATCCAGGAATCCAAAACCCTCCTTCCTGCACCATCCCTGTAGCCACGTGTTCAACTCCTCTCTCTCTCTATTCCTTACCTTGCTAGCATGTGGCACAGCCAACAAACCAGAGACAACTCTGTTTGTTCTAGATCTAAGCTTTTACCCTAGCTCCCTGAATTTCTGCCTTAAATCTCCATCTTTCTTCATACCTATGTCGTTGGTGCTTATGTGGACCACGACTTGGGACTGCTCACCCACCCCTTCAAGGATCCCGAAAACATGATCAGAGACATCATGAACCCTGGCACGTGGGAGGAAACACAACAAATGTGAGTCTCTCTCATTCCCCGAACTATGGAATCCTCAATGACTAATGCTCTGCTCCTGGGTAGAATGTCCAAACCCAAGACTGAAGTTGAATCTAGATCTCTGAAGCTGTGAGGCAGCAGTGAGAACCAGTGAGCCACAGTGCCACCCCAAAATGGATTTGGAAGGGGTCTTTTTAAACAACTTGCTCAAGCATACCTTTACAACAAGAGAGACTTAAACATTTGTCCATCTGGCCTAAAGGTGGAAACAGAACCACTGCACCATAAGAACCTCCTATATGTCTTTTTGTTTAATCTGTACTGCAGTCAAGCTTCAGCCCAACTAATCCACACCGACCCTCTGAAGAGTTACCCACCCAGAAGCATTTCCCTCTGACTAATGTATCTATCACTAGGGGCAATTTAACATGGCCAATTTACCTGACCTGCACAATTTTGGACTGCAGGAGGAAACTGGAGCACCTGAAGGAAACCCATGCAGACAAAGTGCAAACTCCACACAGACTGGAATTGAACCTGGGACCCTAGTTCTGTGAGGTAGCAGTGCTAACCACTGAGCCACGGTGCCATCCCAAGTAGCTGGTCTCCTTTGCACTCTTTTAATATGGACATGATTGGCACCTGAATAACAATGAGTTCAGGATGTGTGTTGTATGAACTTGCTCAGATTGGAGTAAGTATCAGCAAATCCCTAGAGTGTGGAAGCAGGCCTTTTGCCCCATCAGATCCACACAGCCTCTCAAAACACCATCCCGTCTAGACCCAGCCCTGTATATTCCCCATATAACCCACATATCTCTGAACACTATGGGTAATTTAGCATGGCCAATCTACATCTTTGGACTGTTGAAGGAAACCAGAACATACCCACACAGAGAATGTGCAAACTCCACACAGTCACCCAAGGTTGAAATTGAACTTGGGTTCCTGGTACTGTGAGGCAGCAGTGCTAACCACTAAGCCATTATGCTGCGAAAACAGTGACAGTCTACGGAATAATATGGAAGAAGGAAATGTTGCAAAAAATGAAAAATTATTTACATAAATCTTAATCCTGCACTCCATAATACAGACAGAATATTTTACAATGGGGAGAACAATTGCTACTTTTCAAGCATTCCAGCCTTCATCATATGGCTACATATAACTGCATTGGAAGCTACCAAATTATTGATGATGTCAAAGTCTCAAAACATATAATAAAGCATTCCTTTCCTCTGACTTAAAACCATCATTGGTAATTTAGAAATTTTTGGTTGGATGCACATACACATATTTTTTATTGCATAACATATGGTCCACATGAAAGAATCCTTGAAGTAGCAACTCAAAGTTATATTTTCCTTTATGATTTTGCTACTACTCAGAAGGGAATACTTCATAATTTATAAATCTAATGATTCATTTTCATACTTGTACTCACCTTATTGATTATATGTTCCACCTGTGTAGGACAATCTGATGCTCATTCTGTAAACAGATATAGAAAATGGACAGGTTTTATGTGTGCTTTGATGGGGTTCCGGTTGAACACTCCTGAATTAAATATTTCAGGCCAAGAATAGTGCAGACATAGCCAGAGAAACCATTACTCTGCTTTGTATCAGCAATGTGTTCATCCCAAAGCAGCCAGGAACATCCCTACTGTTTTCTCAAATCAATCATGTAGCTGGTTCTTAGAGTAAGCTTGCTAATAAGTGCAGAAAAGGAATAACTTTGTGCTGTAGGCATATAGGTATCAGGATCAAACTCATATTTCATAATTCCCAGTAACCAGTAACAGAAACTTTCTTCTTATTAGACACAACTGGAATAGACCCTGATGATGTAATGTAGGCATTACCCAATTCCCCTCAAACTTGATTTTTGATAGTGATTATTGAGAATCCATGTGCATGATTTCCACAAGTTCCACACACACTTTCATGTCCATTCACATGCAGGGAAAGTACATTTAAACATTTGTTTCTTGACTTCTAAATACCAGAAACACATTTTCCCATTAGTACCAAATTCCTTACTTTCAAAATATAAACCACTTTACTTAATCTTTACATTTGATAGATGAAGGAAGGTAAATCTGATTGACAGTTTCGAATTGCTCAAATGCATACTGGCACTTCCATTTACTCTTATTGATTGGGTCGATCAAATCCATTTTCAGCCTTCTGTTCTTTAGTGCAAACAGTCGTGGTATTTCAAATTTAATCATGTAACTTTGCTGTGAGGGCAGTATCAGAATCAATTATTAAGGAGTTTATAGCTGGGCATTTAAGAAAACTTCAAGTAATCAGGAATGGTCTGCCCAGTTTTGTGAAAGAAAAATCATGTTTTATCAGTTTTTTTCTCATTATTTGAAGAACTAACATGCAGTATGGATAAAAGAACACCACATGATGCTTGGATTTCCAAAAAAGTATTTGACAAGGTGCCATATGAACAGTTACCATGTAATGTAGGAGTTTATGGTATAAGGGGGCTTATTAATGTAGAAAGAAGATTGGCTGGCAGAAAACAAGGTTTGCCTAAATGGGTCATTTATTGATTGGCAGGATGTTACAAGTGGTATTCTGCCAGGGTCTTTTTTGAGACATTAGGCTTTTACAATTTATATCAATGATTTGGGTGAGGGGAGAAAGGCACAGTAGCAAGTTTGCATATGAACAAATTTAAGCAGGAGGTATGTTGTGAAGAAGGGAATATAAGGTTGCAGTGCAGTTGGATATAGACAGTTCGCGTGCTAGGGCCAAAACCTTTCAGATGGAGTACTAGTGATTAGTGGTGTTCCGCAAGGCACCACAAGTTTTCACTTCATACATTAATGATCGAGATAAAAGAACTGAGGGCTTTCTGGCTAAGTTTGCTGATAGGTGGAAGGACAGGTAGTGTTAAGGAGGTGGGGATGCTGCAGAAGGATTTAAGCAGGTTAGGAAAGTGGGCAAAAAAATGGCAGATGTGGAAAACTGTGAGGTCATGTACTTTGGGAGGAAGAATCGAGGCATAAACTATTTTCTAAATGGGGAGAAAATTCAGAAATCTGAAGTGCAAAGGAACTTGCGAATCCTGGTGCAAGATTCTCTTAATGTAAACTTGTAGGTTGAGTCAGTAGTTATGAACGCAAAGACAATGTTGCAATTTATTTTGAGAGGACTTGAATACAAAAACAGGGATGCCCTTCTGAAGCTTTATAAGGCTATGGTCAGACCACATTTATAGTATTGTGAGCAATTTTGCAACCCATATCTCAGGAAAGATGTAATGGCCCTGGAGGGGTCCGGAGGACGTTCACGAAAACGATCCTAGAAATGAAAGGCTTAACATATGAGGCACATTTGAGGACACTGGGTCTGTAATTGATGAAGTTTAGAAGGATGAAGAGGGATCTAATTGAAAATTACAGAATATTGAATGGCCTGTACAGCGTGTACGTTGGGAAGATGGTTCCATTATCAGGAGAAACTAGGACCTGAAGCCACAGTCTTAGAGTAAAGGGAAGACCCTTTAGAATAGAGATGAGCAGAAACATCTTCAGCTCGAGAGTGGTGAACCTATGGAATTCATTGCCACAGAAGGCTGTGGAGGCCAGGTCATTGAGTATATTTAAGTCAGAGTCAAATAGGTTCTCGATTGTCAAGGGGATCAAAGGTTAAAGAGAGAAAGCAGGAGAATGGGGTTGAGAAAACTATCAGCCATGGTGGAGCAGACTTGATGAACCAAATGGCCTAATTTCTGCTCTGATGTGTTTTTGTCTCATGGTCTTAGGGTCTTAAATCGGAAACTATGAAATTGTTCAGCGGATCGGTGTGAACTTGTTGAGCCGAAGGGCCTGTTTCCACACTGTAGGGAATCTAATCTAAACTTCAGAGCAAAGTAGGCCATTTAGCACATCAAGTCCACTCTGTCATTCAATGATTTCATTGCAGATCTGATCATTTCAACTTCACTGCTCTATCTCCATAGGCCTCAGTTCCATTCCTGATTAGAAATCTCTCTATCATAGCCTTGAACATACTTAATGGTCAAGTGTTGATAGTTTTCTGTGAGAAAAAAGTTCATCCTCATTTCTGGAGTGACTCCTCGCTGTTTTTATACTCCATTCACTTTTAAATAAATGCCAATGTTCCATTTGCCATCGCTGTTACCCATTGAACCTTTTTGCTAGCTTTCTGTGATTCATGTATCAGGACTTTCAATCATTCTATTCTCAGCTTTCTGCAGTAATTCCTATTTAAATAATATTCAGCTGTTCTTGTCTTCCCGCCAAAATGCATCACCTCACATATTCCGACATTGTATTCCATTTGCCACATTTTTCACACTCACTAAACTCATCTATTTCCATGCATAGAGTCCTCGTGTCATCCTCATGACTTGCCTATGCAGTTATATTCGTGTCCTCCGCAAACTTTGGTGACATTATATTAAGAAAAATGAAAATGCATTGGAGATCATTTGGAGGAGGTTTTCAACCTGCAAAGAGCGGGTTGTCTTATGTGAAACAATTGCAGATAACCTTGTTTCTATTGGAGTTTAGAAGAATGAGAGCTGATGTGATTGAAGTGCAAAAGATCCTGAAAGGTCTTGACAAAGTAGATATCGAAAGGATGTTTTCTCTTGTGTGTCAATCCAAAACTAGGAAGACTTATTGAGAAACTAGTGGTCTTTTAGTTCAGAAATAAGGAGATTTTTCTTTCCAAAGGTGTTTTACTTGATGCAGAAATGCTTATGTTGCTCCTTGCAGTAAAAGTTATGGGGTGTAGATATCGTGGTATAGAAGAATTTATAACTGATATTATTTGTGAACATTTCCTCTGGTCTGGCCGAGGCAAACATGCTTCTCTGGAGAAGTCTCCATTCATCTTATGGGCAGGATTTTAACTGTGCCCTTGAGAACCGGGACTGTGGTGGTATCTAGCCTGGCTTGGCTTCAGGGAGGAGATTGAGGCATTTGTTCAAGACCTTTGACCTGGAAGACATCGGGCAAAATCTCTATCCTAACTTCATTGCCTCTTTTGAGCCCTGAGATAGAATTGTCGAGGAACAACATTTCATGGGTTTACGCCTCGTGCATTCTGGTGGCCTCTGGAGGCAGGTGCTGTGCATGGATCATCACCAGATGTGAGCGGAGCTCCTTCTGTTCTGCACCTGGGCAAGACTCACTTACGAATATCTGTCAGGAGTATGGGAGGGGGTCAACAAAGATTTGGAAGTCTAGGATTGAGGAATTGGAGAAGGGTGTGCTCAAACTGGAGTCACGTCTCAGTCAGCCCAATGTCAATCCAACCCTGCTGGGGCGGGGGTTACAAGCAGAAGAAGGCCGCTCTCGAAGATCTCTATTATGGCTCCCCCTTCTTCTACTTTCTGCAATAAGGACATGGCACCTGTCAGCTGCTCCTTGTGCTGCTGTTGGCTGATAATGTGTCCATAAAGCCAAACTACAAAGGGATTTGGAGTGCTAGTCCAGGATTCTCTAAAGTTTGACTTGCAGTTTGAGTCCATGGTTAAGAAAGCAAATGTAATGTTGTCATTTATCTCAAGAGGGTTGGAATGTAAAAGCAGCAATGTACTATTGGGACTTTATAAATCTCTGGTGAGGCCTCATTTAGAATACTGTGTCCAGTTTTGGGCCCACACCTGAGGAAGGACATACTGGCACTGGAGTGAGTCCAGTGGAGATTCACACAGATGATCCCTGGAATGGTAGGCCTAAAATACGATGAATGGCTGAGGATCCTGGGATTGTATTTATTACAGTTTAAAGGTTGAGGGGAGATCTAATAGAAACTTACAAGATAATGCATAGCTTAGAAAGGGTGGATGCTGGGAATTTGTTTCCATCAGGCGGGGATACTAGGATTCGTGAGCACAGCCTTAGAATTAGAGGGGATCAATTTAAGACAGAAATGAGGACGTTGAACATAGAATATAGAAAAGTACAGAACAGAACAGGCACTTCTGCCCATGATGTTGTGCCGAGTATTATTCCTAATCTAAAATAAAATAACATAACCTATACACCCCTCAATTCACTGCTGTCCATATGCATGTCCAGCAGTCGCTTAAATGTCCCTAATGACCCTGTTTCCAGCACCACCATTTCATGCATTCACAATTCTCTGTGTAAAGATTCTACCTCTGATGTCTCCTCTATACCTTCCTCCTAATATCTTAAAACAATGACCCCTTGTGCCAATCAATCCTGCCCTTCATCCTCCTCTTTGAGAATTTCCTACAATCGCTCTGAAAATTCTTGATCTTGTAACGAGGAGGCAACACACCATCCTGGAGTCTCACTCATTGCCACAGTAATGCCTATCTATGCTCCTGACCAGAGAGCCCTCTATCACAATTGCCTGCTTGAACATTGCCATATCCTGATTTACAGCATGGCAGCATGGTGGCACAGTGGTTAGCACTGCTGCCTCACAGTGCCAGAGACCTGGGTTCAATTCCCACCTCAGGTGACTGTCTGTGTGGAGTTTGCACATTCTCCCTGTGTCTGCGTGGGTTTGCTCCGGTTTCCTCTGGGTTAAGTGAATTGGCCATGCTAAATTGCCTGTAGTGTTAGGTGTAGGGGAATGGGTCTGGGTGTATTGCGCTTCAGCGGATAGGTGTGGACTTGTTGGGCTGAAGGGCCTGTTTCCACAATGTAAGTAATCTAATTGTAATCAAACATCTAACAAAAAGCCCTGCTGCTGCTGCTATCCCCAGTGGCTATCCCCACAAGAATATCCAAAACAGAATATATTTTTGAGAAGTGAATAGCCACAGTAGACTCCTGGACTACCTGCTTATCTCTCCTGGTGGTCACCCATCTACCTGACTAGATCTGTGATGTGACCACTTTCCTGAAGCTGATGTCTATCATACTCTCAGCCTCCTGCATGGTCTTCAGTGCGTCCAACTGCTGCTCCAATCAATCCATGTGAGCTGAGAGGAGCTGCAGCCAGATTCACTTCCTGCAGATATAGTCACCAGGATCACTCAACTGCTTCCTGATCTTCCATACCTAACAGGAGGAGCATACGACGCCAGTGACTGCCACCTCTACCCCTTTAATGACTAGCAGACTAGGGGGAAGAAAAACGCTTTTCCTCACTTTTACCTCGTTTATGAGGACGAGCAGCAAGAAAGCCTGGTATACACCTCGGCACACACTTAAATCTACCTGCAGCACTGCGGCTACAAAGCAGGCCCTTCTCAAAGATGACTGCAAAAATGGGCAGAACAAGGGGGCAGCACGGTGACACAGTGGTTAGCACGGCTGCCTCACAGCGCCAGAGACCCGGGTTCAATTCCTGCCTCGGGCGACTGACTGTGTGGAGTTTGCACGTTCTCCCCGTGTCTGCGTGGGTTTCCTCCGGGTGCTCCGGTTTCCTCCCACAGTCCAAAGATGTGCAGGTCTGGTGAATTGGCCATGCTAAATTGCCCCTAGTGTTAGTTAAGGGGTAAACGTAGGGGTATGGGTGGGTTGCACTTCGGCAGGGCGGTGTGGACTTTTTGGGCCAAAGGGCCTGTTTCCACACTGTAAGTAATCTAACCTAATGTAAGACGCAGAAATGCCTCCCTCCTCCATTTCCCTAAACTCCTCACTTAGGTCAAGTCTGCACTTACTCACTCTGCAGTTCATAATCCATGCTGGGAGAATTTTAGGCCTTGATTTTATACTATGGGTCTCCATGCTACAAGAACCAAGATTAGAGTGGTGCTGGAAAAGCACAGCAGGTCAGACAGTATCCAAGGAGCAGGAAAATTGACGTTTGGGCAGTAGCCCTTCATCAGAAATGAGACTGGGAGCCTCCAATGTGGAGAGATAAATGGGAAGGGGATGGCGCTGGGGAGAAGGTAGCTGAGAGTGCAATAGGTGGATGGCGGTGAGGATAAAGATGATAGATTAGAGAGGAGGGTGGAGCAAATAGGTGGGAAGGAAGATTGGCATGGTGATGAGCTGGCAGGTTGGAACTGGGGTAAGGTAGAGGAAGGGGAAATGAGGAAACTGGTGAAGTCTACATTGATACCCTGGGGTTGAAGTGTTCCAAGACTGGAGGCATTCTTCCTCCAGTCGTCGGATGGTGAGGGAGTGGCGGTGGATGAGGCCCAGGACTTGCATGTCCTTGGCAGGGTGGGAGGAGGAGTTGCAATGTTGATCCTCGTGGCAGTGGGGTTGATTGGTGCAGATTTTCTGGAGATGTTCCCTAAAGCGCTCTGCAAGAAGGCATCCAGTCTCCCCAGTGTAAAAGAGACTACATCGAGAGCAACAGATACAATAATTGACATTTGTGAAAGTGCAGGTGAAACTTTGTTGGACGTGGATGGTTTCTTTGAGGCCTTGGATGGAGGTGAGGGGGAAGATGTGGGCGCAGCTTTTGCAATTCCTGCAGTGGCAGGGGAAGGTGCCAGGAGGGGAGGATGGGTTGTTGAGGATCGTGGACCTGACCAGGTATCACGGAGGGAACGGGCCTTTGCGCAATGTGGATAAGGGTGGGGAGGGAAATAAATCCCTAATGGTGGGGTCCATTTGGATGTGGCGGAAATGTCAGCAGATGATGCAGTTTATGCAGTGGATGGTGGGGTGGGAGGTGAGGACCGGGGGTTTCTGTCCTTGTTGCGGTTGGAAGGGTGGGGTTTGAGGGTGGACGTGTGGGAGGAGGCCCGATTCAACCGCCTTCTCAAGATCCACAAGCCTGACCACCCATTGTCTCATCCTGCTGCTCCTGCCCCACCAAACCCGTCTCCACCTAACTCAATACTGTCCTATCCCCCCATTTAAAGAAGGAGGCCATCTGGTGTTCTGTGGTGGAACTGGTCCTCCTGGGAGCCGATCCGGTGGAGGTGGAAGAATTAGGAATACGGGATAGCATTTTTGTGGGAGGTAGGGTGGGAAGAGGTGTAATCCAGGTAGTTGTGGGAGTCGGTGGGTTTGTAAAAAATGTCAGTGTTGAGTTGGTTGTCATTGATGGAGATGGAGAGGTCCAGGAAGGGGAGGGAGGTGTTAGAGATGGCCCAAGTGAATTTAAGGTTGGTGTGAAATGTGTTGGTGAAGTTGATTAACTGCTCAACCTCCTTGAGGGAGCATGAAGTGGCGCTTAAGCAGTCATCAATGTAGCAGAGGAAGAGGTGGGGAGTGGTGCCGGTGTAACTATGGAAGATGGACTGTTCTATGTAGCCAACAATGAGACAGGTATAGCTGGGGCACATCCTGGTCTGGAGGAAGTGGGAGGATTTGAAGGAGAAATTGTTAAGAGTGAGGACCAGTTCAGCCAGACAAATTAGATTGTCAGTGAAGGATACTACTTGGGATGTCGGGAGAGGAAGAAACAGATGGCTTAGAGGTCCTGGTCATGGAGGATGGAGATGTAGAGGGATTGGATGTCCATGGTGAAGATGAGGCATTTGGAACCGGGGAAACAGACGTTTTGGAGGTGGTAGAGGGCGTGGGTGGTGTCTCAAGAGTATGTTGGGAATTCCTGGACTGGGGGGATAGGACAGTATTGAGGTTGGTGGAGACGGGTTTGGTGGGCAGGAGCAGGCTGAGACAATGGGTGGTCAGGCTTGTGGATCTTGGGAAGGCGGTTGAATCGGGTGGTGCAGGGTTCCTAAACTATGAGTTTGGAAACTGGGTGGGAGATCTCCTGAGGTGATGAGGTTGTGTATGGTCTGGGAGATGTTGGTTTGGTGATGGAGGGGTAAAGTCATGGTTGAGGGGGCAGTAGGAGGAGGTGTCTTCGAGTTGGCACCTGGCTTCAGCGGTGTAGAGGTCAGTGCATCAAACTACCACTGCATCCCCTTTATCCGCTGGTTTCTTGGTGAGGTTGGGGTTGGAGCAGAGGGAATGGAGGGCTGTGCATTGTGAGGGTGAGAGGTTGGAGTGGGGGAGGGGGGTAGAGAGGTTGCGGCGGTTAATGTCTTAGCGGCAGTTGGAAATGAAGAGATCAAGGGCCGTTAGTAGGCCAGCGCTGGGTGTCCAGGTGGATGGAGTGTGTTGGAGGTGGGTGAAGGGGTTTTCAGAAAGTGGGCGGGAGCTCTGATTGAAAAAATAAGCTCAGAGGCAGAGGCAGTGGAGGAAGTGTTCAATGTCTCAATGCATGTTGAATCCATTGATGCGTGGATGGAGGGGAATGAAGGTAAGGCTTTTGCTGAGGATTGACCATTCATCCTCAGTAAGGGGGAGATCTGGGGGGATAGAACACAGAACATAGAACATGGAACAATACAGCGGCCCTCGATGTTGAGCCGACCTGTGAACTATTCTCAGCTTGTCCCCCTACACTATCCCAAAATCCAATCTAAGGATTGTTTAAATCTCCCTAACATAGCTGAGTGGACTACATTAGCAGGTAGTGCATTCCACGCCCTTACCACTCTGCATAAAGAACCTGCCTCTGACATCTGTCTTAAATCTATCACCCCTCAATTTGTAGTTATGCCCCCTCGTACATGCTGACGTCATCATCCTCGGAAAAAGACTTTCACTGTCTACCTATCTAATCCTCTGATCATCTTGTATGTCTCTATTAAATCCCCTCTTAGCCTTCTTCTTGCCAATGAGAACAGGTTCAAGTCTCTCAGCCTTTCCTCATAAGGACTTCCCTCCAGACCAGGCAACATCCTGGTAAATCTCCTCTGCAACTTTTCCAATGTGTCCACAGTCTTCCCAAAATTTAGCATGACAAATTTACCTACCATGCACATCTTTGGATTGTGGGAGGAAACCGGAGCACCCAGAGAAAATCCACAGAGACACGGGCAGAATGTGCAAACTCCACACAGACAGTCACCCAAGGCGGGAATCGAATATGGGTCTCTGGTGTGTGACGCAGTAGTGCTAGCCACCCTAATCTGACTGCAGTAACATCACATGGAGTTAACGTTAGGTAGACCTTAAATCTTCTGCTAGATTTATGAAAAATGTCCATATTACAGAGGAGAATGTGCTGGATATCTTAAAAGGCTTAAAGGTGGATAAATCCCCAGGACCTGATCAGGGGTGATTTTGATAAAAGAAAATCTTGAGATATAACTAGGAATTCAAAATAAATACATTCATGTCAATAGAATAAGCTTATTTTAGAGTATATGAATGTTATGTTACATTTATAGTATAAAAATTAGTTGTGTAAAAAATTTCACCATAATATTCAGATTTTTAGCCCTGAAAATTTGCGGTATACTTTTAACTTTGTGTTCTTTATCTGTGTTTTGCCCCAGAGTTGAAAAATGTGATGCTGGAAAAACACAGCAGGCCGGGCAGCATCTGAGGTGCAGGAGAATCGACGTTTCGGGCATAAGCCTTCTTCAGGAATGAGGCTGGTGTGCCAGGCGGGCTGAGATAAAAGGTAGGGAGGAGGGGATTTGGGGGAGGGGTGCTGGGAATACGATAGGTGGAAGGAGGTGAGGGTGAGGGTGATAGGCCGGTGAGGGGGTGGGGGCGGAGAGGTCAGGAAGAAGATTGCAGGTCAAGAGGGCGGTGCTGAATCCGGGGGTTGGGACTGAGATAAGGTAGGGGGAGGGGAAATGAGGAAGCTGGAGAAATATACATTCATCCCGCGTGGTTGGAGGGTTCCTAGGTGGAAGATGAGGCGCTCCTCCTCCAGGTGTCGTGTGGTCAGAATCTGGCGATGCAGGAGGCCAAGGACCTGCATGTCCTTGGCGGAGTGGGAGGGGGAGTTAAAGTGTTCAGCCACTGTGTTCAGTTCAGACCAGTTCAGTCAGTCGAAGGAGGGTGTCAGTGGAAGGGTTCTTGGTAGGTCAGCAGGAGAGGAAGAAGCGGAGGGCTTGGAGGCCTTTGTGATGGGGGATGGAAGTGTATAGTGGAAATCCATCATGAAGATAAGGTATTGGGGGCCGGGGAAGCGAAAATCACACTCCGGATTCCTCGAACGTTCCTGGACCTTCTCGCGACCTCCAGAACCGCTCGGTGCCATTGCCCACGCGGCCGCAGCAGCCACCACCGCCGTGGCGAATGGTGACGTCACCTCCGCCCCCACCGCCGCACGGACAACAGCCACCACCGATCATGCAGCCTCCGTGATTGCCGCCCAGACAACCGTGTCCACGATCGCCAGGAAGATCATCGCCGACAGATACACAGCCGCTGTGGGATCCACGACTACCTGGACCAGCATTGTTTCTGCCCAGCGCACCACTTCCGCCCCCAGAGCTGCCATCGCCGCAGCCACTTCTGCCCCCAGTGACATCACTCAACTGCTCAAGGACCGCACGCTACGCCACTCCCACGTCGATCTCTGCCTCCACGTCGATCTCAGCCCCCACGTTGATCTCCGCCCCCACAACCAACTCTGCTCCCAGGACTAACTCCGCCCCCATGCCTAACTCCACCCCCACTCCCAGCTCCAGCCCCACACCAGGTCCCAGGTCTCAACTCCCAGCCCTGCCATATTTTCACCATCCCTCCAGACCTTCCCCTCTCTGAGAATGAACGATCAGTCCTTAGCAGAGGCCTCACCTTCATCCCCCTACACTCCCGGATCAGTGAGTTCGACACACTGCTAGACATCGAGCATTTCTTCCTCCGCTTTCGCCTCCTTCAACCAGGATTCACCCTCTGACATCCCTTTTCCCGCCTCCAACACACTCCATCCACCTGGACACCCCGTGCTGGCCTCTTACCCGCCCTCGATCTCTTCATATCCAATTGCCGCCGCGACATTGACTGCCTCAATTGTCCACCCCTCTCACCCACTCCAACCTCTCAGCCTCACAACGCACAGCCCTCCACTCGTTCTGCTCCAACCCCAACCTCACCATCAAACCGGCAGACAAGGGAGGTGCATTGGTAGTTTGGCGCACCGATCTTTACACCACTGAAGCTAGACGCCAACTCGCGGACACCTCCTCCTACTGCCCCCTTGACCATGACCCCACCTGCCCCACCAAACCATCGTCTCCCAGACCATCTATAACCTCATCACCCTCAGGAGATCTCCCATCCACCACCTCCAACCTCAGAGTCCCACAACCCCGCACCACCCGTTTCTACCTCCTGCCCAAAATCCACAAACCCGACTGCCCCGGCTGACGCATTGACTCAGCCTGCTCCTGCTCCACCGAACTCATCTCTGCATACCTCAATATGGTCCTGTCCCCCTTAGTTCAAGAACTCCCCACCTGCGTTCGGGACACCACCCACGCCCTCCACCTCCTCCATGATTTTCGCTTCCCCAGCCCCCAAAGCCTTATCGTCACGATGGACATCCAGTCCCTGTACACTTCCATCCCCCATCACAAAGGCATCAAAGCCCTCCGCTTCTACCTCTCCCGCCAACCTAACCAGTACCCTTCCACTGACACCCTCCTTTGACTGACTGAACTGGTCCTCACTCTTAACAACTTCTCCTTCCAATCCTCCCACTTCCTCCAAACCAAAGGAGTAGCCATGGCCACCTGCACGGGCCCCAGCTCTGCCTGCTTCTTCATCGGATATGTGGAACAGTCCATCTTCTGCAGCTACACTGGCACCATCCTTCACCTTTTCCTCTGCTACATCGATGATTGTATTGGCGCTACCTCGTGCTCCCACAAGGAGGTTAAACAGTTCATCCACTTTACTAACACCTTCTACCCCAATCTCAAATTTACCTGGACTGTCTCAGACTCCTCCCTCCCCTTCCTAGACCTCTCCATTTCTATCTTGGGCGACCGACTCAACACAGACATTTACTACAAACCAACCGACTCACACAGCTACCTAGACTACACCTCCTCCCACCCTGCCCCTTGTAAAAATGCCATCCCATATTCCCAATTCCTTCGCCTCCGCCGCATCTGCTCCCAGGAGGACCAATTCCAATACCGAAAAACTCAAATGGCCTCCTCCTTCAAAGACAGCAATTTCCCCTCCGACGTGGTCGACGATGTACTCCACCGCATCTCCTCCACTTCCCGCACCTCCGCCCTTGAACTCCGCCCCTCCAATCACCACCAGGACAGAACTTTTGTCTTTCAGTTTTAGTTAGAACAATGTGCCCTCAAAGCAAATTAGAACAGGTAACTCAGAGGTCCTCACCTTCCACCCCACCAACCTCCGGATACATTGTATCATCCTCCATCATTTCCACCACCTCCAAACACCACCAGGGATATATTTCCCTCCCCACCTCTATCAGCATTCCGGAGAGACCACTCCCTGGGCAACTCCCTCGTCAGGTCCTCACCCCCCACCCAACCCAACCTCCACTCCTGGCACCTTCCCCTGCAACCGCAAGAAGTGCAAAACTTGAGCCCACACCTCCCCCCTAACCTCCCTCCAAGGCCCCAGTGGATCCTTCCATATCCGTTGCAAATTCACCTGCACCTCTACACACATCATTTACTGTATCCGTTGCACCCGATGTGGTCTCCTCTACACTGGAGAGACAGGCCATCTACTTGCGGAACGTTTCAGGGAACACCTCTGGGACACCCACACCAACCAACCCAACCGTCCTGTGGCTGAACACTTTAACTCCCCCTCCCACTCCGCCAAGGACATGCAGGTCCTTGGTCTCCTCCATCGCCAGACCCTGATCACATGATCCAGGGAGGAAGAGCACCTCATCTTCTGCCTAGGAATCCTCCAACCACATGGGATGAATGTATATTTCTCCAGCTTCCTCATTTCCCCTCCTCCCAACTTATCTCAGTCCCAGTGTTATCAGAATAACTGAATCTCACCCTCCAGCATCAGATCTCTAAACCATCCAAAGGCTTCACTTCCTTACCAGGAATTGAACACACACAAATTGGTGATTGGATAACCTCAGAGTTCAGAACCTCTTTTCCAAAGGAACATGGAATGGATTGTCCCCTAGTCCCTACAATTGTATTGGAAGCTGCAGGCTCCATAACTGCTTTTATGGCCTATTTCAGAGTACTCCCTGAATGACTGGAAGTCAATGTAGCCAATTTCTAGGCAACAGTCCTGTCAAAAATTCCTGACCTGTTAAATTTCCACAGCATGGAGGGCAACCCAGAGTCCTCAAACGTTCCTCATTTGTTAAGCTTTTCATTCCTGGGACCATTCTTGTGAATGTCCTCTGGACTGCTCCAGGGCCAGTACATCTTTTTTGATATATGGGGCACAATTCTCCAAATATGGTCTTACCAGAGCCTTATTGAGCCTCAGAAGTACATCCCCGCTTTTATATTCGAGTCCTCTCAAAATAAATGCCATTGCTGCATCTGCCTTCCTATCTACTGACTCAACCTATAAGTTTACCTTGAGAGAATGCTGGACTAGAACTCCTAAATATCTTTGCACTTCAGACTTCTGAATTTTCTTCCGATGCTTCTATTCCGCTTACCAAGGAGCATGCCCTCACACTTTCCCATGTTGTACCCCATCTACCACTTCTTTGCCTCCTCAGTACTACCTGTCCCCTTACCTATCTTTGTATCATCTGCAAACTTAGTCAGAATGTCCTCAGTTGCTTCATTTAGATCATTAATGTGTGAAGTGAAAAGCTGTGGTCCCAAAACTGACACTGACACTGCTTGTGCTGCCATCCTGAGAAAGACCCTTTTATCACCACTCTCTGCTTTCTGCCAGACAGTCAATCCTCTATCATTTCTAAAACATTGCCTCCACCACCATAGAACCATATCTTACTCAGAGCCTCCTCTATTGCACCTTTCTCAGGGGCCTTCTTGAAGTCCAGGTAGATAAAATCCATTGAGTCTCCTTGATCTAACCTGCTTGTTACTTTTTCAAAGAATTGGAGCAGATTTGTCAGGTATGACCTCCCCTTGATGAAACCATGCTGACTTTGCTGTATTTATCATACACTTCCAAGTATTCAGAAATCTCACCCTTCACAAATGTCTCCAAAATCTTACCCATGACCAACGTTGTGCTAATCGCCCTATTATTTTTCATCTTTTGCCTTATCTCTTTTTAAACAGGATTTCATCTGTAAGGAAACTTAAAAACAGGCAATTAAAGTCAAACTACCAACTTCCTAGGAGCAGACTGGCTGCATTCATC
This sequence comes from Chiloscyllium punctatum, assembly GCF_047496795.1. Lineage (NCBI taxonomy): Eukaryota > Metazoa > Chordata > Chondrichthyes > Orectolobiformes > Hemiscylliidae > Chiloscyllium > Chiloscyllium punctatum. The sequence continues at coordinate 68,467,542 of NC_092758.1, read as the reverse complement.
CTGTGTTTCTGTTCACTACAGAAATGAATAGATTGGAGGTAAGTTAGATTAGATGTTTATAAAAATATTTTGCTTCTCACCTGCAAGTGATAGATCTATGAAATTGGTTTCCCAGGAAATCAGTGGAAACTGTTTAGAAATGAAAACTGCAACTTCTAGGACTACTCAAAGGACCAGATAGCATCCTTGAAGAGACTTTGTTAACATTTAATATTAATAACCTGTTTGAACTTGGAGATCAAACAGTTTATAAGCAAATACGGAGGCAGAAGAACAGAAAGTAAAAAGATAAGGTATAAGATGTGCAAAGGTAACTAAGTAACAAGTGCAAGGCAAAAGGGGATAATGACATGAGTGAGAAAAGGAAAATGAGTCTAGCAGGCTGGAAATGACAACTTTAGAATCAGGACCAACATCTGTTATAAAACAGTTGGAATAGTTCTTATAAACTGAATTTATTGAAGTCAATGTTGAGACCAGTGGATATAAAGTACCTAAATAAAAGATGAGCTACTGTTCCTCAGGTTTCTGTTTAGCTTTATTGGAACAGTTTCGGGGACTGTACCACAGCCTGTATGGGAATGGAAATAGCAGTGGTTATTATTAGTTCATTCAAATACAAATGGGAAAATTACCTTTTGAAATATGTGTACTTTGGAGTGTAGAATACTTGGAAGAAACAGGTAACTTGAGATATATGCTACCAAAGGTTTTCCGCCAATGAGGCTTTCCTCATGTCATGTTCGGCTTGCAGTAATTCAGAGATTTATAGTTTTGAATAATAGATCTTTGAAAGTCTTGTAGCTCGTAGTATTGAGCCAGACATCTGGTTTCAAATCCAACTGCCCTGGAGGAGTGTTAAAGAGTGTCTGAACAAGTTGATTCACAATATTCCAACATTTCAAGAATAAATGTCTCCTGTTTTGAATGATGGCGCTGAATGCTAAAGTAAAGTTTATTACTCCAACAAGGTCTGACCAGTGCTTCATATAATCGCAGAAGCAATTGTTTTTCTGTTCAATCTGTATAGGTAGAGTTGAGAAATATGAAAGGACAAAAAATATTAGTGAGTGACATATATGGGCCCCTAAACTGCAGTGCTGATGTTGGGAATGGCATGAAAACAGGAAATTAGAGATCCATGTGATAAGGGAATATTTGTGATCATGGATGATTTTAATTTGCATATAGATTGGACAAATCAAATTAGTCACAACGCTGTAGAGGAGGAATACCTGGAATGTATATGGGAAGGATGTCTTGACCAATATGTGAAGGAACCAACCAGAGAGCAGGCCACCTTAGACTGGAAGAGTCTATACAAAGGTGCTTTTAATTTCTCAGCTTAGAACAGCATTTGCACTCTCTTAAAGTTACAGTACACACCTTCAACTTCAAATATCATTGCCAATCTAGCTGTGTGAGATCCTTTGGGGATGAGTGATCATAACATGACAGAATTTTTCATCAAGTTGGAGAGTGAGGTAGTTGATTCAGAGACTGGGGTGCTGAAACTTATTCAGGAAACTATGAAGATACGAGGCATGATTTGGCCTTGATAGATTGGGGAGAGTTACCTAAAGGGATATCACTTGGTAGGTAATGGCAACTTTCAAGCAGTGCATGAGGGAACTGCAACAACTGTTTATTCCTGTCTGGCACAAAAGCAAAATGAGTAAGAAGGCCAATCTGTATCTTACAAAGGGAATTAGAGATAGTATCCAATCCAAGGAAGAAGCATACAGATTGGCCAAGAAATATAATAGATCTGAGGATTGGGAGCAATTTAGAATTCAGCAAAGAAGGATCAAGGGATTGATTAAGATGGGGAATGTAAGTTTGTAGGGAATATTAAGACTGATGCTAAGAGTTCCTACAGGTATGTGAAGATAAAGAGATTGGTGAAGACAAATGTAGGTCCTCTACACATGGGGGAATGTATAACAGGGGATAAAGAAATGGATGAGCAACTGAATATGTACCTTAGTTTTGTCTTCACGAAAGAGGACACAGATCAGATACCAGAAATGTTGTAGATTTAGCGAGAGGGAAGAACAAAGGGAGATCAATATGAGTAGAGAAATGGTGCTGTGAAAATTGAGGAGATTGAAGACAGATAAATCTCCGGGGCCTGAAATTCTACATCCCAGAGTACTTAAGAAAGTAGCTCTAGAAATAATGGATGCATTGGTGGTCATCTTTCAGGATTTTATAGATTCTGGTACAGTCCCTGCAAATTGGAGGGTAGCTAATGTCACTCCAATATTCAAACAGGAAGGTAGAGATAAAGCAAGAAATTTCAGACCAGTAAGCCTAACATCGATAGTGGGGAAAATTCTCAAAACCATTATGGTTCTGAAGTTGAAGGTGTGTACTGTACATTTAAGAGAGTGCAAATGCTGTTCTAAGCTGAGAAATTAAAAGCACCTTTGTATATGACTAGATGGCAGAACCAGAGTGTACTGGAAAATTGAAAATATGTAATGTTTGGCTGTGAAATGGATTACCTGAGTTTTAGTTGCTGTTTTGGCAATTCAAATTTAGCCAATCAGTTTAAATTATGCCCCAGGATATGAAAACGCAATTGTGTTTGAATTTATTGTTTTGCCAGTATCAAAACAATGAGATGATCAGATCAAAATGATCAAAATGCGGGCATTTTGAAAACTGGAGCGAGAGCATAGATCAAAGAAATTAGTAAACATTCTTTATCAAAGGTACCTTTTCATTTGAAACATACTCACAGTAAAAAGTTGAAAGACAGCCTAGGGAATTCAGCAGCCAGAAGAATGAAGTCACAGAAGACAACAGTGGCTCTGTGGTTTTTTAAATTAAGTTGATGTAATTTTATTAAGTGTCTTATTGGTATAGCATATTATAGAGTTGGAGACGAGTAATAAGCAATTAAGAGAAGGAGGGGCTAAGAGTTGTGAATAGTTGTTGTTTAATATTCACCTTAAGAGTTAAAAAATAAATTGATGTTATTTTCTTTAAATAATAGAATTTGGGAGTTCTCCGTCACTCATATTTTACCAGATTATGAGCTGAGGTGAACTTTTCTGGGTGTTTGGTTTAATTATCATTCAGTTTAAGGACTTGACCTGGATTTGGTCAAGGTTTAGACAGATTGTACCCCAAATCTGTCTGAGATTTGGACAGATTTGGGATATAAAAGATTAAAATACTTGCCGATCAGTGTTCTATACACAAAGTGTTTTCCTTGGGATGGGGGACTCCAGAACTAGAGGCATAGGTTTAGGGTGAGATGGGAAAGATATAGAATAGACCTAAGGGGTAATGTTTTCATGAAAGGGTGGAATGAGCTGTCAGAGAAAGTGGTGGAGGTTAATACAATTGCAGCATTTAAAAGGCATCTGGATGAGTATATGATTTGGAAGGATTTGGATGGATATGGGCGTGTTGCTGGACTAGATTGGGTTGGGACATCTGGTCAGCATGGACGGGTTGGAGTGAAGGATCTGTTTCCGTGCTGTACATTGCTATGACTCTATGACTCTACTTCGGTTCTTGTGGTTGGTTAAATTAAAAGTGAGGGAAATGGCTCTTAACATTGTGAAAGAGGTTCTGGGGTTTTAAGATGCTTTCCAAATTTGCCAAGAAAGGATGTTGGATGTCGGTTTGCTCACTGAGCTGAAAGGTTCATTTCCAGACGTTTTGTTTCTTTACTGGGTAACATTTTCAGTGGACCTCATGCGAAGCAATGCTGAAAATTCCTGCTTTCTATTTACATGATTGAGTTTCTTTGGGTTGGTTATGTCATTTCCTGTGGTGATGTTATTTCCTATGGTAAAGTCACTTCCTGTTCCTTTTCTCGGGGGTGGTAGATGGGGTCTAATTCGATGTGTTTGTTGATAGAGTTCCGGTTGGAATGCCATGCTTCAAGGAATTCTCGTGCGTGTCTTTGTTTGGCTTGTCTCAGATGGATGTATTGTCTCAGTCGAAGTGGTGTCTTTCCTCAGCTGTATGTGAGGATACTAGTGAGAGAGGGTCATGTCTTTTTGTGGCTAGTTTTCTGCCTATTTGTCTCATGTAGTATTTGTTACAGTATTTTCTAAATGACGTTAGTTTTGCTGAGTGTCCGCAGAGGGTCTTTCAAATTCATTAGCTGCTGTTTTAGTATGTTGGTGGGTTTGTGGGCTACTATGATGCCAAGGGGTCTGAGTAATCTGGTAGTCATTTCCGAGGTGTCTTTGATGTAGGGGAGAGTGGCTAGGGTTTCTGGACGTGTTTTGTCTGCTTGTTTGGGGTTGTGGTGGCTCAGTGGTTAGCACTGCTGTCTCACAGCACCAGGGACCCAGGTTTGATTCCTGCCTTGGGTAACTGACTGTGTGGAGTTTGCACATTCTCCCCGTGTCTGTGTGGGTTTCCTCCGGGTGTTCTGCTTTCCTCCCACAATCCAAAGGTGTGCAGGTTAAGTGCTAAATTGCCCATAGTCAGGTGTGAGTAAAGAGAATGGGTCTGAGTGGGTTACTCTTCGGAGGGTCGGTATGGACTTGTTGGGCAAAAGGGCCTGTTTCCATACTGTAGGGAATCTAATCTAATGTTGCTGAGAAATCGGCGGACTGTGTTCATTGGGTACCCATTCTTTTTGAATACATGATATAGGTGATATTCCTCTTCTGTTTGTCGTTCCTCTGTGCTGCAGTGTGTAGTGGGTCATTGAAATAATGTTCTGATGCAGCTTCGTTTGTGGGTGTTGGGATGATTGCTTCAATAGTTCAATATTTGGTCTGTATGTGGTGTTTTTCTGTAGACACTGGTTTGAAGTTCCCCATTGGCTGTTCGCTCTACTGTGACCTTGAGGAATGGCAGTTTGTTGTTGTTTTCCTCCTCTTTAGTGAATTTTATGCCAGTAAGGGTACTATTGATGGTCTTGAATATTTCCTCTAACTTGTTTCGTTTAGTGATGACAAAGGTGTCATCCACGTCGCGGACCCAGAGTTTGGGTTGGATGGTTGGCAGAGCTGTTTGCTCAAGTCTCTGCACTACTGCCTCTGCTAAGAACCTTGATATCGGCGATCCCATGGGTATTCCATTGGTTTATCTGTAAGTTTGTTGTTGAAAGTGAAGTTGGTGGTAAGGTATAAGCTTGATGATATTCTCCTTGTTAATGAAGTTAGTTGTGTTTGGTGTATGTGTCTTTGGGTCTTCTAATAGTGTAGTCAGTGTTTCCTTGACCAGGTTAATACTGATTGAAGTAAACAGGGCTGTTACATCAAAGGAAACCATTATTTCATCCTCTTCTACCTTAGTGTCTTTGATGGTCTTCAGGAATTCTTGGGAGGAGTGGATGGAGTGGCGTGAGCCTTCTACTAAGTGTTTTAGTCTTTCGTGTAGTTCCTTGGCCAATCTGAACTCTATTAACCGAAACTCTATCAACAAACACAATGAGTTAGACCCCATCTACTACCCCCTGAGAAAAGGAACAGGAAGTGACTTCACCACAGGAAATAGCATCACCACAGGAAATGACATCACCAACACAAAGAAATCCAAAAATATAAATAGAAAGCAGGAATTTTCAGCATTGCTTCGCATGAGGTCCACTGAAGATATTACCTCATAAGGTAACGAAACGTCTTGAAATGAACCTTTCAGCTCAGCGAGCAAGCCTACATCCAACACTTCAACCTGAGCTTCAAATCTTCTGAAAACTCGCTATTTCCAAGAAAGTTTAGAAAGACAGAGGAAGGAAATAGTTTTAGAGTTAGCAATTAGATTAGAATTGGGTTTAACCAGGGACAAAAGGAATGCTGAAATTGTAATGGAGTTCAAGCACTTAGGTGTATCAGGGAAACAGACAAGTGCAGTCAAATTAGAAAAACTTAAATTGCAATTGAATCAAATGGAGCTAGAAGCTAAAGAAAGGGAGAGAAGAGCCATGTTAGAAGAAAGAGAGAAAAGGCTCTAGGCTGAGCAAAATGAAAGAGACAGAGAATTTGAACTTCAGAAGTTGTGAATTAGTCATGAAAGTTAACAGGAGGGAGATGAAGAGAGAAAGTAGAGGTGTATACAAATTTGTTAAAGCATTGCCACATTTTGATGATAAAGATATCAAAATCTTCTTTACTCATTTGAAAAATGGCTAGGCAGATGGAGTGGCCAGAGAGCTTGTAGGTAATGCTAGTTCAGACTAAGCTGGTAGGCAGAGCTCGTGATGTATTTGCAGCGCTGTCAGATGAGGGGTCAAGAGATTATGAAGATGTCAAACAGGATATTTTGAGTGCTTATGAATTGATACCAGAACATATAGACAGCGGTTCAGAAACATGAAGAAGGAACCAGGTCAGACTTATGTTGAGTTTGAAAGAATTCGACATAGTAATTTTGATAGATGGGTGTCAGCCTTAAAAATAGATAAGACCTATGAGGCTCTAAGAGAGAGTATTCTGCTGGATGAGTTTAAAAGCGCATTTCCAGAGTTGATACATATTCATGTGGATAAATAGAAAGTTCAAGAAGTGAGAAGAATGGCAGAGATTGCAGATGAATATAGCTTCTGGCAGGAATTTCATCCTGTGAGGGACAGAAATTTGGAGAAGGGGAGATCCTACACTCCAAAACAAAGAGTAGAGCACACCTGTACCACAGGTGAAAAAAGAAGCCCAAGAGGGTGGAAAGGAGATGAAAGGCCTCAGGTGTTTTCACTGTAATGGAGTGCCAGTGGTTTAAGAATGGCACTGGGAAAAGGTGTTTTCACTGCCAGAAGGTGGGACATGTAAAGGCACAGTGCTGGTCTTTGAAGGTCATCTTGGCATTAGGAAGACTCAGGCTAAAGCACTGTGGGAAAAGATGTAGTAAAAGAGGCCATGCCAGTGGAATTAGTGAACGTAGTAAAGGAAGCCCAAAGAAAAATCAAGGAGCTGCAGCAGACTGCATAGCTTAGGCAGGGGCTGCATGTTGAGTTAGTGCCTGATCTCTCGAAAGACTTCATCTCCTTGGGTAAAATTTACTCAGGATGAACAAAGGGAGAAGGAAAGAAGTTAGAATTTTGAAAGATACAGGATCTGGGAAGTCTCCAACAGTAAGTGATGAACCCATTTGCACTCTTTCTGACATGTTACCTGAGAGAATGGTAATTTGTGGAATAGATGGATAGAAATGTAGTATCCCCCTGTGTAAGATCAGGTTGAAGTGCCAAACCTAGACTGGAGAAGTGAATGGCAGAATGTCACTTCCAGGAATACAGTTTGTTCTTGGCAATGATTTAGCAGAATCCAAGATGGGATTGACACCTCTTGTTGTGTCGAAGCCAAAGGAATACCAGGGAACTGTGGAGTTAAAAGAAAAATACCTTGGAATTTTTCCAGACTGTGTAGTAACAAGATCCCCATGTCATAAGTCACTGCAAGGAACAAAACGAAAGAAAAAGAAGTTGAGGTTCAGAAGTTGATGTAATGGTGCAGGAAAAACCTGAACAGACACAGGGTCATGTAGAGGTGTTTAGTCTTGAAAGGCTATTGGACATATGACTGAAAGACAAGACAATAAAATGCATACTCAGAAAAGGAATCAGAATGTACTCCTGAGCATTATTATCTTAAAGATTGAATCCTAAGACAAAAATGGAGACCACAGCAGGTTAGTGCAGAAGAGAAATGAGTGGATGTGCACCAGATTATATTGTCGGCATAAAGACAGGAAGTGTTACAGGTAGCACATGAAGTACAGTAGGAGGTCATCTAGGCATGAGGAAGACTCAGGCTAAAGTACAGAAGCATTTCTATTGGCCTGCACTGCATAAGGATGTGGTTAAACTTTGCTGTATATATCATATATGCCAAATGGTAGGTAAGCCACAGGCAGTAATAAAATCAGCACCTTTGTTGCCAATTCCTGCATTTGAAGAGCTGTTCACGTGGGTTATGCTTGATTGTGTAGGTCGCCTTCTGAAAACTAAAAGTGGGAACCATTACTTGCTAACCAAAATGGATGTGTCTACTAGATTTCCGGAGGCAATTCCATTAAGCAAAAAGTGTGATGGTGGACTTAGTAGCTTTCTTCACTTGGTATGGGCTACCCAGAGAGATTCAGTTCAGGCACGGGTCTAATTTTACTGCTAGGCTGTTTAAGGAGCCATGGATAGCTTAGGCATATGGTGCTTTAGTGTATATAATCCTGAATCCCAAGGAGCTTTCAAAAGGTGGCATCAGACCCTGAAGACCAAGTTAAGAGCGTACAGTCAGGATTACCCGAATGTTTGGGATAAAGGTATCCCATTCATAATGTTTGCCATTAGAGATGGCCCAAATGAATCTGCCCTTTGAACATGAAGTGAGAGGGCCTTTGAAATTAATTAAAGAGAAATTGACAGGACCAAAGTGAGATCTCACACTTGGATTATGTATCTAAGGTGAGGGAGAGCTTGAGTTGGGTGGTGAGTTAACTAACCAGCACCTGAAAAGGGCACATCATAGAATGAAGAAGGTGATTGATAAAACTCTAAAATTCAGACGTTTTTCCTGAGGAGATGATGTGTTAGTATTGTCACCAGTGATAGGAGATCCCTTCAAAGCCAGGTTTAGTGGTCCCTATCAAATTGAGAAAAGTTAAGTGAGGTAAACTATCTCCTGAAATGGTGGAGAGAAAAACATGTTATCAGGTATGCCATGCCTTACTATAATAGTGACAGGGAATTGGAGAAACAGTGTTAGTTACTGCCCACAGATTGAGGAATCAAACCCAGTGGAGTTTGATGTGCCTCAAAATACGTTAAATAATGAAGATGTACTTGACGAGTGGAATAGGCTAGTGAACTATCTATCTCAGGAACAAAGAAATGAGTTGAAAGGCTTGTTGCAGCAGAATGAGAACATATGCAGGAATAAGATGGCGAGAACTAACTGCATGATTGGAAGTAGGAAATGCTGATCCATTAAAACAACACCCCTATTGACTGAATCCTCTCAAAGCCACACAAGTCCAAAAAGGAAGTGGAACTGGATGTGATGCTCAACAAATTTATCATCAAACCAATTAAGATTGAGTGGAATTCGCCAATCATGTTAGTTCCCAAACTTGATGGGACTCAATGATTTTGTGTGAAATATCGGAAGGTCAATTCTATGACAAAATTGACTGCCTATCCAATACCAAGATTAGAGGACTTTATAGAGAAAGTTAGTCAAGCCATTTACATCACAAATTTGGACTTACTGCATATTTATTGGCAGGTACCTTCATCAGAGAAAGCAAAATAACTTTCTGCATTTGTAACCGCAAATTGGCTATAATCAATACAAAATGATGCCCTTTGGAATGAAGAAAGGACCATCCACATTCCAAAGACTCATGAACAGAGTTGTAGCTGGATTGTGCAGTTTATTTGGAAAGATAAGTCACAGAAAGATCACATGGTACAATTAGCTGACCTCTTTGAATGATTACAAGAAGTAATAAACTTAGAAGGTAATAAACTTGAAGAAAACTGAATTCACGAAGGCAGAGCTGACAATTTTGGACATAAACATCAGTCATGGAAGATTGACCCCAAGGAACACAAAGATGAAGGCCATCGAGGAATTTCTACAACCAACCTTGAAGAAAGAGATGCTTCGATTTCTGAGACTAAGAGAATTCTACCAGAAGTTTGTTCCATACTTCAGCCGTATGGTGGCACTGCTAACAGATTTACTAATGAAGAATAAAACTTTTGGTGGACAGAACAATGCCTGAAGGCATTTGACAACTTAAAAGCAGTATTACCCATCACAACAGTGTTAGCTGTACCAAACATTTTGAAACCCTGCAAAGTTGCATTTGATGCTAACAATATAAGAATTGGGGCTGTACTACCAAAGGAAGATGATAGAATTGTATGGCCAATTGGCTACTTTTCAAAGAAACTCAACACCCACCAGAGAAAATACTCTCCCATTGAAAAAGAATTATTGAGTTTGGTACTGGCCTTACAACATTTTAATGTGTATGTGATGAACAATGTGCTGGAGACAGTTATGTAGATTGCTCACAATACTTCTTACAGTCTTGGAAAGATTTAAAGACAAAAATATGACACTATTTCAATGGGAGTCTGATGTTACAGACTTTTAATTTGCAAATTGTACATGTCGCTGGTCGTAAAAATGTGATTTAAAGGAAAAAGTATAGATAAGATTGGACAGATTCCAATGTTATACATATGTGTGCAGAAATTAACATGAAAGTCTAACATAGATTAATGATCTATGTATTTCATTGTAAAGGGATTAAGAATTAGAAAAAAGAAATTAAGCCATCTTTTTCCTTAAGAGGGGAGGTGTTATGAAGTTGAATGTGTGTACTGTACCTGAGAGAATGAATGCTGTTTTGAACTGAGAGACTACAAACATCTGTGTATATGACTAGATGTCAGTCCCAGAGTATATTGGAAAATTGAAAATATGCAACATTTGGCTGTGAAATGAAACCTGAGATTTGCTTGCTGTTTTGACAACAATTGGAATTTAACAAATTAGTTTAAATTATACCCCAGGACACTAAACCCAATCAAGTTTAAATTTATTGTTTTGCCAACATTGAACCATTGATACAATGTGATGTGAGGGATATAAAAATGCAGGTATTTTGAAAATTGGCGAGAGAGCAACTGCCATCAAGATTGTTTCCTAATATCTTGGATCTGTCTCTGTCAAAACACATTTTCACATGAAACATACTCACTGTAAAAAGCAAGAAGACATCTCAGGGAATTTAGCAACTAGAAGAGTGAAGTCATAGAAGACAACCACGGCTGTGTGTAGTTTTGAAATTAAGTTGATGTAACTTTAAAAAGTGTCTTATTGGAACAGCATATTGTTTCAGATTTGGAGGCAGGTAATCAATAGTTAAGAGAAAGGGGGGTTTAGAGATGTGAACAGTTGTTGTTAAATGTTTACTTTTAGAGTTAAAAAACAAATTGATGTCATTTTCTTTAAATAGTGAAATTTGGGAGTTCTGTCACTCATATTTTAGCAGATTATGAAACAAGGTGAGCTCTTCTGGGTGTTTGTTTAATTACAGAGGAGTTCACTGTTGTGCTGTAACAATTATCAATGAATTAATAACAAAACATTTAGAAAGCCATGGCAGGATCAGACAGAGTCAGCATGGACTTATGAAGGGGAAATCATGCTTTTCAAATCTGTTGGAACTCTATGAAGATGTAGCCAGTAGAATTGACGAGGGAGAGCCAGTTGTTGGTGGTATATTTGGGCTTTCAGAAAGCATTTGACAAAGTCCTGCATAAGAGATTATTGTGCAAGATTAAAGCACATGGGATTGGTGGAAGTGTATTGAGATGGATAGGAAACTGGTAGGCAGACAGGAAACAAAGAATAGGAATTGATTGTTCCTTTTCACATTGGCAGGCTAGTGGGGTGCCACAGGGATTAGTGCTGGAACCCTAGATATTCACAATATTCATTAATGACTTGGATAAGGGATCAAAATTTGACATCTCAATGTTTGCAGATGATACCAAGTTGGGTGGGAGAGCGATCTATTCAGCATGATCTGGACAGGTTGCATGAATGGGCAAATCAATGGAAGTAGCAGTATGATATGGACAAGTGTGAGGTTATTCACTTTGGAAGCAAAAACAAGAAGGCAGAATACTATCTGAATGTCTATAAATTGGGAGGGGAATGTGTTTGTAGTGGGACCTGGGTGTCCTTGTGAAACAGTCGCTGAAAGTAAGCAGGCAGGTAACAATGCTGGACAATTTGTAGAAATATCAGAGGGAGCAGCTTTTTGCAGACAGAATTAATCTGCATTTGCAAAGGTAGGGATTAATCAATGATAGTCAGCATGGTTCCATTAAGAGGAAGTCATGGTTGACCAACATGGCTGAATTTTTCTAAGAGGCAATCAAATATGCAGATGAGGCAATATTTTAGGCATAATCACAAAGTATGGCGCTGGAAAACACACTGGTCAGGCAGCATCTGGGGAAGAGGAGAGTCAACATTTTGAGCATGAACTTGTCAACATTCCACATGTTTTGACTCTGATCTCTAGAATCTGCAATTCTCACTTTCACCTAATACTTTAGGTAATAGTCTACTTAGGCTTCACAAAGATTTTTGATGAAGTCCCACATGGGAGACTGTAGTGACAATATCAGCCTATGGAATCCAGGAAAATTTGACTCAGTGGATCCAGAACTATTGAGTGGCAGAAAGCAGAGGCTAATGGCTGAGAGGTGATTATGTGTTGGAAAGCCTGTGTTCAAAATGAATTCACAGGGATCAGTGTTGGCGCTCTTGTTGTTTGTAGTTCATATAAACAATTTGGATTTGAATGAAGGAGGGTTGGTGGAGTGGTAAATAACCTTAGTGGAAGATAACCTTGGACTAGACTAGATTCCCTACAGTGTGGAATCAGGCCCTTTGGCCCAACAAATCCACACCGGCACTCCAAAAAGTAACCCACCCAGACCCATTTTCCCTCTGACTATGGGCAATTTAGCATGGCCAATTCACCTGACCTGCACATCTTTGGACTGTGGGAGGAATCGAGAACATCTGGAGGAAACCCACACACACAGGGAGAATGTGCAAACTCCACACAGACAGTCACCCAAGGCTGGAATCAAACCTGGGACCCTAGTGCTGTGAGTCAGCAGTGCTTACCACTGATCGACCGTGCTGCCCCTAGATTGGAAGAGGATATAGACAGGCTGGTCAAATGGGCCAATTAGTCAATAATGGAATTCAATCTGGATAAGCTTGAGATGATGTAATACTGTGGGAAGCACTGATGATCACAATGACCTTGGTGTATATGTACACTGGCCCTTTAAAATATCATAACTAGTAGATAAAGTGGTTAAGAAGGCATAGGGTATACTTGCCCTTATTAGTTGCAACACACACAGTTTATGCGCAGGGAGGTGATACAGCAAGTGCATAGGATATTGGTTAGGTCACAGCTAGAGTATTATGTGCAGTTCTGGAATCCTATAGCAATAATGTGATGTCCCTGGAAAGGGTGTAGAGGAGAGTTACCAAGATGTTGCCTGAACTGGAAAGTTTTAGTTATGAAGAGAGATTAAATCAACTGGTCTGGGGAGATTGCTAAGGGATATGACTGAGATGTATATCTGAGATTTTCCTAGGATGATGACATCAGCTTGTACGAGAGACCATGACGACAAATTGAGGGGTGATAGATTTAAGACAGATGTCAGAGACAGGTTCTTTACGCAGAGAGTGGTAAGGGCGTGGAATGCCCTTCCTGCTAACGTAGTCAACTCAGTCACATTAGGGAGATTTAAACAAGCCTTAGATGAGAACATGGATGATTTTGGGATAGTATAGGGGGACGAGCTGAGAATAGTTCACAGGTCGGCGCAACATCGAGGGCCGAAGGGCCTGTTCTGCACTGTATTGTTCTATGTTCTATGTTCTATATATTATGAAGGGCAGAGACAGAAAGAATTTTTTTCTCCTTGATGCAGGGATCAATGATCAAGACGTATCAATTTAAGGTAAGGGGAAAGAGGATTAGCGCAGATATGATGATTTTTTTCCTTTCATCCAGAGGGTGTTAGGAATCAGGAAATCAGTGCCCAAAAGGGTAATTAGAGGCAGACACCCTCATAACATTTAGGTCATAATTAGATATACATTTGTGATGCTAAGGCATACAAAGCTATGGGCCAAATGCTGGAAAATGGAATTAGAATAGTTAGGTGGTTGTTTTTGACTAGCAGGTATGTGGTGGACCGATATCCCACTGTATCCTTTGACAAACTTCACACAATTCCATTAATCTTTGCATCATCTGCAAACTTATTAACCCACATATCTACATTTTCATCCAAGTCTATTATATATCACAAATAAGCAGAGGTCTCAAACTAGATCCCTGAGAAGCCCACTAGTCACGGATCTCCAGCCTGAAAAACACCTTTCCACCACTAGCCTCTGTCTTCTATGGGCACGCCAATTCTGAATCCACACAGACAAGTCAAGTAGATCCCATGCTTCTTGATCTTCTGGACAAGCCAGCCATGAGGTACCTTGTTGAAAGCTTTAATGAATGACATGTAAGCAATATCCACTACTCCATCCTCACCAATCAGCTTTTGTCACATCCTTGAAAAATTCCAACGAGTTAGTAAGACATCATCTGCCCTGCACAAAACCATGCTGCATGTCCCTAACTAGATCGTGCCTTTCCAAATGTGCATAAATCCTATCCGTAAGAATCCGTTCCAATTACTTCTCAAACTTCAATGTGAGACTTAGCAATCTATAGTTTCCTAGATTATTCCTATTTCCCTTCTTGAACAGAGGAACAACATTAACTTCTTGCCAGTCCTCCGAGACCTCTTCAGTGGCTAGCAGGGGTACAGAGAGCTTGGTCAAGGCATCAGCAATCTCCTCTCTTGCCTCTCTCCAAAAAACTTGTAGAGATACCATCAAGTCCTTGGGTCTTATTCACCTTAGTGTTCTTCAAGAGACCAAACAGCACTTTTTTCTTGATCTCAAAATACCCTATCTTAATAGCATGGCCCACACAAATCTTACTGAACTCCATGTCCTTCTCCTGGATGCAAAGTACTCATATATGATCTCACCCAGATCCTCTGCCTTCAAGCAAAAATTTCCTCCTTTTTCATTAAGTGGTCCTACCTTCTCCCCAGTTATCTAATTGTTTTCAATATATCTATAGAATGCCTTGGGATTCTTCTTAACCCTACTTGCAAAGGTCATTGGCAGCCCCTTCTTGCTCTCCTGATTCTCTGCCTGAGTACTTTCCTGCTTTCCTTATATTCCTCACAGGCCCTGTCTTATTTTAGCTTTCTAAAGCATACAAATGTTTCTTTTTTTCCCTTTTGACTAATTTCACAACCTCCCTTGTTATCCAAGGGTCCCTTACCTTGCCATTTGTTTCCTTCCTCCTTACTGGAACATGCTGGACTTTAACTCTCAACACTAGGATCCCCAATGTCAAATGTGGACTTGCCTGATAACAGCTCTTCCCAATTAACACTCCTTAGCTCTTGCCTAATATTGACATAATTTGCCCTCCCCCAATTTAGTACCTTCTTGCAACATTCTGACTTATCCTTGTTCATAGCTATCTTATAACTTAAGGAGTTGTGATCACTGTTTCAAAAATGCTCTTCCACTGAAAGGTCAGTCACCTGGCTGGGCTCATATGGCTAATACAATATCCTTTGCTCTAGTTGGACTATCCACATACTGTTTCAAAAAACTCTCTTGGACTACACTTGACAAATTTCACCCTGACTAAGTCTTTTGCTTTAAATGAATCCCAGTCAATATTGGGGATTTTATTTTAGATTACTTACAGTGTGGAAACAAGTCTCAACAAGTCCACAGCGACCCGCCAAAGCGCAGCCCACCCAGATCTACGTTTACCCCTTCACCTAACACTACAGACAATTTAGCATGGCCAATTCACTTATCCTGCACATTTTTGGATCGTGGGAGGAAACTGGAGCACCCGGAGGAAACCCATGCAGACACAGGGAAAATGTGCAAACTCCACACAGACAGTCACCTGAGGTGGGAATTGAACCCAGGTCTCTGGCGCTGTGAGGCAGCAGTGCTAACCACTGTGCCACCAGTCACTCATTATGACAATGCTGTTTTTATTGCACTATTCCATAACTTTCCATATTTGTTTCCTCAATTTGTTGGTGGCTATGGTGGGGGGAGGGGCTACAATATACTCCTATCAAAGTGATTGCATCCATCTTATTTTTGAGCTCTACCTATATTGTCTCAGTGGATGATCCCTCCAGCATGTGAGCGCAGACCTAACATTCTCCCTGATTGAATTGAATTGAATTTATTGTCACCTGTACAGTGGCACAGTGAAAAGCTTTGCCTTGCGAGCAATACAGGCAGATCACATAGTTAAGTTGCATAGATAAGTAAATAATAGGTAAACAGCAGCAAAACGAAAACACAGGTACAGGTGAATGTTAAGAGTTTGTGAGTCCATTCAGTATTCTAACAACAGTAGGGTAGAAACTATTTCGAAACCAGCTGCTGCATGTCTTCAGCAATGCAACTCCTCCACTTCTTTTACCTTTCTCTCTTTCTCATCTAAAACAATGAAACCCTAGAATGTTAAGCAGCCAGTCTTGCCTCCCTTTCATCCAAGTCTCTGTAATGGCCACAACAGCATAGTTCCATGTACTAATCCAAGCTCTAAGCTCATCTGCTTTATCTATAATACTCCTTGCACTGAAATAAACACACTTCAGCCCATTAACACCAATGTGCTCCTTTACATGTCCTTTCTTATTGATTTACTGGTCCTCTACATGCTGACCTGCTGCTCTGATTCCCAGACCACTGCCACTTGAGTTTTAAACATCCTGAGTAGCATGTTGTGGTTGAGGATGAAGCAGCTGAGTTACAGGATGGCATCTGGAAATTGGAATTGTTGATGTTGAGTACTGAGGCTGTTGCAGCAATGCTGTCACCATGGAGTACGTTGGTGTAGAGTGCCAAATTGTCCATTGTGTTGAGGAATGTTCCTGGTTCGACAGGTCTGTGGGTGCTGAAGCCTGTAAGAAGCCTGCAGTGATAGAAGCTGGGGGTTCCTTGTGCAATGGGTTTCAAAATGCCCTTGGCAGAGCCAAAGAGGTTCTCACATAGGGTTCCATTGCCTGATATGATGGGATGCCCGCGTGTGTTGGCTTTTGAAAAGAATGTGATGTAAAATAAACCTTTTGGACTGTAACCTGGTGTCATGTGACTTCAGACTTCGCTCTTTTAAGAATGGGAACAGTTTCTCTCTTTCTCTTCTGACCAGATGTCCGATGATTTTGAAAATTTCTAACAGATCTCCCATCATCATTATCCTCTCCAAGGAATTTAAAAAAGCACAACACCAGGGTATAGTTCAACAGGTTTATTTGGAACTACAAACTTTAGGACCACTGCTCCTTCGTCAGGCAGCAGTGTTCCAAAAGCTTGTACTTTCAAATAAACCTGTTGGACTATAATCTGGTGTTGTGTGATTTTTTTAAGCTTTGCCCATCCCAGTCCAACACCAACACCAACATCGTGGCTCTCCAAGGAACACAGTCTCAGCTTCTGCAATCAATCAAGTGAAGTTTCTCATGCCTAGAACTATTCTCGCAAATCTCTTCTTCACTCTGTCCAAAGCAACCACATCCTTCCTAAAGCCAGAAACGTATACAATATTCTTACCAATGTCTCATATAAATCTTATGCCCCTGCTCTTGTACTGTAAGCTCCTATTCATGAAGCTGACCTGCTGCTGCCGTTCCCAGACCCTTGCCACTCTAGTTTAAACCATCCTGAGTAGCATATTGTAGTTGAGGATAAAGCAGATGAGTTGTAGGATGAGAGTTTGGAAATTTGCAGTTGTCGGTGTTAAGTACTGAGGCTGTATAGTGCATGCTTTTTAATAGCTTTCTTTATCTGTCTGCCATCTTTAATGTCTTATGCACAGATACACCCAGGTCTCTCTGATCTTGCCCATCATTTAGAATAGAACCCTTTAGTTTATGTTGTCCCTTCTAAGGGACTCCCGTAGAGCAAGAGACTTAGATGAGGCCAAATTTGTTAAGGGCACACAAAGTGCGTTATATTGTTGAACTCACTTGTCATGTACCTGCCCACACCATCGATTTGACAAATGTGGTTTTAAGTTTTATCCAGTCTTTCTCAAAGTTTACAATTCTTCCAAGTTCTGAATCACTTACAAACTGTGACATTGTTCTCTGCAGACCAAAAGCTAAATTATTTATTCATTTCAGGAAAAGCAAAAGCCCCAAAGCCAATTCCTGGGGAATTCCACTACAAATCATCCTCTGGCCTAAAAAGTATCCACTAACCATTATGTTGTTTTCTATTCTTCAGCTAAGTTTCTATGCATGTTGTCCCTGACACTGATCTTATAACCTTCACCAAACATCTGCTTGTTATTAGCATTATACCCTAATTAGCTAAACTAACCAGCCTTTCAATAGTGGTTATTGCAAATGAACAAGGGTATATAACAGAAGGCAGATTCGTTGGAGGCAGACAGATTCGTTGACCATATCAATAGATTAGATTACTTACAGTGTGGAAGCAGGCCCTTCAAGTCCACACCAACCCGCCGAAGCGCAACCACCCAGACCCATTCCCCTACATTTACCCCTGCCCCTAACACTATGGGCAATTTAACATGGCCAATTCACCTCACCTGCACATCTTTGGACTTTGGGAGGAAACCGGAGCACCCGGAGGAAACCCATGCAGACACGGGGAGAATGTGCAAACTCCACACAGTCAGTCGCCTGAGGCAGGAATTGAACCCAGTCTCTGGCGCTGTGAGGCAGCAGTGCTAACCACTGTCGAGCCAGCTTCCCCATCTGATATCATAGTTGATCGCTTCGTGGACTCAGCTCCACTTACCCATTGGCTCACCATAACCCTTAAATCATTTACTGTTCAAAAGTCTAACTATCTTTAGCTTAAAAGCATTCAATGAGGGTAGCCTCAACTGCTTCATGGGGCTGTTGACTCAACAAGAAAGTCTCAGAGCACACAAAAATTTCAATATTAAAGTTTACTTTATTTCGATTAAGCCAGCAAAAGATAAATAATCTATAGTCCAGAGTATCAGTCAGAGATATCTGGATGTAGTAATGAAAGACCTCCAATTTTTTAGCAAAAAGGCAGCATATTTTATAACTCTTATGTGCGTAACAGTTTTGTATTTTTTTCATTTCCCACAATATAATGTTTCCACTTTTAATTAAGTTTCCATAATTAAAATTAAATGATTAGAATATTTTAGTTTAGTTCTCGTAGATCAAAAACAAAGCTAAAGATTTGAAATATTTCTTCATCTTCTCGCATCAAAATGATAAATCTAAACATTTATCAATATTCTACTCATTTCCTTTGCCGAGGAAAGCAGAACTACAAAGTTATGCCAAGAGTCACACATTCTTTGTTTCATTCTCATGGTCACTGTGACTTCCATTTTAAACTTGTAAGACAGATTATTATTGCAAGATGGAGATTCAAAATGGAGGCTTTAAATCATTGATTCCCCAATACTTTGTAAAGGCAGTGAATTTCACAGATTCACAACCCTTTAGATGAACAAGTTCCTCCTCAACTCTGTCCTAAATCTGCTCCCCCTCACTTTGAGGTTATGCCACCTAGTTCTAGTTTCATCTGCCATTGGAAGCGACATCTATCTTATCTACTTCCTTCATAATTTTATATGTTTCTCTAAGATCTCACCTCATTCTTATAAATTCGAATGAGTGTAGTCCAAGTTTGCTCATAAGCCAACACTCTCAACTCCGAAATCAACCTTGTAAACCTTCTCTGCAGCTCATTTAGTGCCAGTTCTTCCATTCTCAGGGAAGGGTACCAAAACTGTACATGATACATCAGGGTGTAACCCTATCAGCACCATATACAGCTGCAGCAGAAAACCCCCTATTTTAAAATTCCATTCATTGAGCAATGAAGTCAGGAATGTGACGGAATAGTCCCCACTCACGTGAAGGTGTACAGCTCCAACATTCAAGAAGCTTGACACTCTGCAGGACAAAGTGGACTATTGATGCCACATCCAAAAAAACAGGTTGCTGAAATTTACTAGACAACACTTTCCAAGCCCATGACTATTTCCATCTAGAATTACAAGGACAGCAGGTATGTGAGACCACTACTTGAAAGCTCCCCTCCAAGTCACTCATCCTAACTTGGAAATATATCGCCATTCCTTCACTGTCACTGGGTTCAAAGTCCTGGAACTCACATCCTTCAAAAAAGGAACCTTGGTAGTTCATGAAGGGAGCTCACCATTATCTTCACAAGGGCATCAATAGATCTTCAATAAATGCTGTTTCAAGTGGTAATGCCCATTTTCTATGAATAAATAAGAAAAAATATATCTAATAACCTTTGGCAAGGAGTTAACATTAAATGGAAGGAAGCAAGTGTAGAAATTGCTACAGAATTTTAAGACAGTTGATAATAACTATCTGCTTTAAAGGCATGTACAAAATAAAAATTATGGAACAGTCGAAATATGTATATTTGCAATTAAAGTCATAGTTTTGCTCATATTATTGTTTACATAGCTGTGTCAAGATAAATCACTCTACTGCTTTATTTGCTTTCTTCTATAGTTAATGTAATGAACAAGGGCCTGTCACAGCAGTGATTTAAGAACTACTGGGCAAGTGTTCCTGCCTACAAGCAGCACAACTTGTTAGCTTGTTGACGAAAATGCTTGTGTTTTTGACTAATACAATTTATGTTTCACAAATATATAAATAATTCTCATGCTGCATGAAACAATAAAAATGCTAGGCTGATAATTATTTACAATATGCAATAAATTAAATGAGCTGTTGTTATAATATAGTAACTTGTTGTTACTATATTATAACTGGCACTTCCACTGCTTATTCACACATACAAATTATAGTTTGTGTTCATAATCAATTGAGAATTTTGCAAGAAACATTTGTAACCTATATTAAGATGGATGGAAAAATAAAATTAAATATCACATGACGCCAGAATATAATCCAGTTTTCAAAGTACTTCCAAATAATCTGGTGTTGTGTGATTTTTAACTTACTCCACCCCAGTCCAACACCGACATCTTCACATCAGGGAAAAGAAATGCCTAAATTCAGAGCGCAAGTAAAGAGTGGGATAGGGTTTCTTCTTTGGTTAATATCAAGTGATATACTAGACTAGGTTGGGATATCTGGTCGGCATGGTCGGATTGGACCGAAGGGTCTGTTTCCATGCTGTACACTATGACACTATGAGTGATAAGCATCTAACCCACGAGAGGGAAAAGTGGGCTCATGAAGTAACTGTGTCCCTTTGCTCATTGCTATTTAATTTCAATCGGGCTCTTGCCTGGGTAGCATTGAGCATCCCATCTGATTAAACCCTCAGATAGGTGAATATGTGACCCTTGAGAACTGTTATGTAATCAGTATAGCTTCTGGGAGCAGTCGTCACTGCTGGTACTCTAGCAGGGACCTACAGAATGAGTTTATAATAGATTGCTGGGTGGAAGAGTATATGGGTGGATTGATGGTCACAAGGATTTGATGGCAGAAACAAGAGTGGAGAATGGGTTCCTGTGGGACCCTTACTCCTAAATTCAGGTCCACCACTCTGTTGTGAAGTTTGGTGGAATATGAGTGGATTGGGAGGCTGGAAGTCAGAATTTGGTGTTTGTAAAATGTGAGGTGGGGGAAGCTTTGTGTAGTTTGCTTAAAAGATCATGTGTTTTTTTCTGGGCTTAGAGATTTAAAATGGATGTTTGTGAGCAGCAGCTTGAAAGTTTGCAAGTTCCGAGAGAGCATTGAAGCATTTGTATCAAAAGGCCATATAGTTAGCAGGTTAAGCAGCAAGTTTTCACTAAGACAACAGGGTTTTGAATTTAGCCAATCAATTTGAACCAGGTACTGAGATACCAAAACTCTATTACATTTAAATCAGATAGTTTTTACAACATAGGACTAACCCTGTTGTAGAAATATTGATATATCATTAAGGGTATAAAAAGAAGGGAACAATTGGACAAAGACCCCAAAGCTAGCTGCCATCCTCCAGAGCTAATGGCACTCAGCTCTCGAGAGAGAGAATCGTTGACTCTCACAGCCTTGCTATGTCTTACCGAAAGCACTATCTGAATATAAACAGTATAATGGCACAACTACTTAATATGCATGACAGAGGAATCGGTGGAGCAGGCACAGATCCTGGTTGTAATTTCGAGATACTAATATATACAAGTGGGATTTGTAATTATTGGAACAGCATAGCATTAGAATTTTGCTTTATTCAGGAATATTTAGTGGTTAGAAAGGATTGATTATGTTTGTTTATACTTTAATTAATTTGTTTGCTGTTAGAATTCGATTGATAAATTGTTACTTGTTGATTTTAAAGTGAGTGTCAGGGATTTATTTACTCTAACCACTAGCAGTTGCTAAAAAGCAGGTTGCACCACTTTTCACACTCCTTTTACAGATTATGAGGTGAGGTGTTCTGAGAGGGGACCAACATCTGTGTAACAACAACTTGAACACAGATTTGTCACATATGAAGGATGTCCAGTAGGGTGCTTGCAAATCTAATAGATCACCTAAGGATCTCAACTGGCATCCAAGCACAAAAATTCCTTCTAGGCCATCTTCACTTAATGAGTAGGGGACAGGATGGTGGTTAGATCTCCACATTGCTCTCACCACCACAGAACTTGTGTGTTGCAGCATTACATCGCATCAAATAAGATGGAGACTTACAATCTCATACTAGTATGGGATCCAACAGCTAGGGATTATGCTGAAGTTATCCAGTTAGTTAGAACACGCCTACAATATTGCATACTATGCTGGAAGCCATAAGGTAAAAGGCTTACCCTGTTCTTCTCAGGCAAGTTGAAACATAAATCTCAATTTGCCCAATTTCAATGAGAAGAAGCAACATGTTGGGCTAAGGGTCTTCACTGCCAAACTGGTGGAAACTGACGTGGGAACCTAAATCAACAGATTGCATTTTGCAAGATATTGTTGTGTTTCCTTACCTTATGATACTGAAGACATATTACAAATAAAGTAGCCTGTAAAAGCACTTTTTTACCCCAAAATTGTGAATAGGATATTGCATGTGAGGATTTCAGGGATTTGAGACCCAGTGAGCAGATTAATCAACAGATAGAATTCATTTTCCCTTTCTCAGTTATGATTACAGTTGGTGTGCTCATTTAGGGTAGATGGATTAGGTATGCATGACTGTAAATTATCACATTCACAGTGAATGTCAGATGAAGCAGGTATAACTAGTTCAGAAATGGCATCAACATATTGCAAACTCAATCAGAAAGTAACCCGATGCATCAGTTTATTGCAAAATTTGATCATTTGCCTTTGCAATTGAGCATAAGAATGGAAGCAAAATTAAAGAAAGAAATTAATCTAATAATCAAAAGCATTATGAAATTGTAACAAAAATCAGTCCGATCTAACTTTCATTGTTATGTTCAGATCATTCAAATGTGAAACTCTATTTTACCACATAAATTATTTATGTTCAAAGTGTTACTGAAAAGAGAGACGCATAGCACAAGCTGAAAACATTGGCAATCTTGAGAAATTCAAGAATTCTAAATTTCAAATGATCTCAATAAGTTATACTATATGAGAAAAGAGTACTGACTAGTTGGCAAATTGATACCCTATTGGTCAAGGGATTGCCATGGAGAGATCAACAAAGAAATGTAGACTCACCATGCTTCTTGGAAGTTCAGAAAAAGTGCAAATCTTGAAACTATTCCCTTTTGTTGTGGAGATCAAATTAATGAATGTTACTTCATCAGGTACAAAAAATTGCACATTGTGAGCTCAACAAATCATCTTGAAACCATATTCGACCAGCCTGTGTTTGTAAAACCGAAAACTAACTGTTCAGTGTCAAAAGTGATTCCACCATTGGACATTACTGGCAAAATGATTCAGTAAATGCGACATGTTATATGAACAACTGATTTAAGATGATTAATCAAATCTTAGAGTGATACAGCATGGAAACAGGTCCAACTCGTCCATGCCAACCTGATATCCCAAATGAATCTAGTCTCATTTGCCAGCATTTGGCCCATTCCCTCTAAACTCTTCATTTTCATATACCATCCAGATGGATTTTAACTGTTGTAATTGTACCAACCTCCACCACTTCCTCTGACAGTTCATTCCATACAAGCATCATACTCTGTGCAAACATTGAACATAGAACATAGAACATTCAGCGCAGTAGAGACCCTTTGATCCTTGATGTTGCAACAAACTGTAAAATTAATCTGATGCCCATCCAGCCTACACCCCATTCCATTATTATCCATATGTATGTCCAATACCCATTTAAATGCCCTTAATGTTGCCAAGCCTACTATAGTCGCAGGCAGGCCGTTCCAAGCCCCTACTAATCTCTGAGTAAAGAAACTACCCCTGATATCTATCCTAAATCTATCACCCTTCAATTTAAAGCTACGTCCCTCATATTAGTCTTCACCGTCTGAGGAAAAAGTCTCTCACTGTCTACCCTATCTAACCCTCTGGTTATCTTATACATCTCAATTAAGTCACCTCTCAACCTTCTTCTCTCCAACGAAAACAACCTCAGTTCCCTCAGCCTTTCCTCTTAAGACCTTCCTTCCATACCAGGCAGCATCCTAGTAAATCTCCTCTGAACCCTTTCCAAAGCTTCCACATCCTTCCTATAATGCGGTAACCAGAACTGTATGCAGTGCTCCAGGTGCGGCCTTATAGCTGAAGCATGACCTCATGGCTCCAAAACTCAATCCCCTGACCAATAAACAACAACACACCATGTGCCTTCTTAACAACCTTATCAACCTGGGTAAAAACATTCAGGGATTTACGCACCTAGACACCGAGATCTCTCTGTTCATCGACACTGCCAAGAATTTTATCATTAGCCCAATATTCTGCATTCCTGTTACTTCTTCTGAAGTGAACTAGCTCATGCTTTTCCACATTAAACTCCGTTTGCCACTTCTCAGCCCAGCTATCTTATCTATGTTGTGCAACCCACAACACCCTTCGGCACTATCCACAACTCTGTCTACCTTAATGTCATCCACAAATTTACTAATCCATGCTTTGATGCCCACATCCAGATCATTTATAAAAATGACAAACAGCAGTCGCCCCAAAACAGATCCTTGCGGCCCACCACTGGTAACTGAGCTCCAGGATGACCATTTCCCATCCACCAGTACCTTCTGTCTTCTTTCAGCCAGTCGATTTCTGGTCCAAACTGCTAAATCACCTTCAATCTCAAAATTCTGTATTTTGTGCAATAGCCTACTGTGTGGAACCTTATCAAATAACCTCACTGAGATCCATAAATGTCACATCAACTGTTTTACTTTCATCTGCCTGTTTTGTCATCCTCTCGAAGAACTCAATGAGGTTAGTTAGACATGATCTACCCTTCACAAAACAGTGTTGATGATCCCTAATAAAATTATTCCTGTCCAGATGATTATAAATTCTATCTCTTATAAATGTTTCCAACACCTTACACACAACCAAAGGTAGGCTCTATGGCTGAAAATTACTAGTGTTGACAAATTCCCCTTCTTAAACAAGGGAACAACATTCACTATCCTCTAGTCTTCTGGCACTACTGCTGCTGACAATGATGACATAACGATCAAAGCCAAAGGCTCTGCAATCGCTTCCCTAGCTTCCCAGAGAATCCAAAGATAAATCCCATCCAGCCCAGGGGTCTTACCTATTGTCTGACCTTCCAAAATTGCTAAAACCTCCTCTTTGTCAACCACAATACCATCTAATCTTGCAGCCTGTATCTCCGTATTCTCACTAACATTGCCCTTTTCCAATGCGAATACTGACAAAAAATATTCATTAAGTGTTCTCCTATGTCCGCAGATTCCACAAAGAAATTTCCTGCTACTATCTTTGATTGGCCCAAATCTTACACTAGTCATTCTTTTTTCCCTCGTATACCTATAGAAGGCCTTAGGTTTTCCCTTGATCCTATGTGCCAACTTCTCATGCCCCCTCTTGGCCATCTCTTTAGATTTTTTTCCTGGCTAACTTAAATGGGAAGCCTTCAAAAATGAGATAACAAGAATCCAGAGAAAGTATATTCCTGTCAGGGTGAAAGGGAAGGCTGGTAGGTATAGGGAATGCTGGATGACTAAAGAAATTGAGGGTTTGGTTAAGAAAAAGAAGGAAGCATATGTCAGGTATAGACAGGACAGATCGAGTGAATCCTTAGAAGAGTATAAAGGAAGTAGGAGTATACTTAAGAGGGAAATCAGGAGGGCAAAAAGGGGACATGAGATAGCTTTGGCAAATAGAATTAAGGAGAATCCAAAGGACTTTTACAAATATAATAAGGACAGAAGGGTAACTAGGGAGAGAATAGGGCCCCTCAAAGATCAGCAAGGCGGCCTTTGTGTGGCAGACAGAAAATGGGGGAGATACGAAATGAATATTTTGCATCAGTATTTACCGTGGAAAAGGATATGGAAGATATAGACTGTAGGGAAATAGATGTGACATCTTGCAAAATATCCATATTACAGAGGAGGAAGTGCTGGATGTCTTGAAACAGTTAAAGGTGGATAAATCCCCAGGACCTGATCAGGTGTACCCGAGAACTCTGTGGGAAGCTCGAGAAGTGATTGCTGGGCCTCTTGCTGAGATATTTGTATCATCGATAGTCACAGGTGAGGTGCTGGAAGACTGGAAGTTGGCAAACGTGGTGCCAACGTTTAAGAACAGCGGTAAAGAAAAGCCAGGGAACTATGGACTGGTGAGCCTGACCTCAGTGGTGGGCAGGTTGTTGGAGGGAATTCTGAGGGACAGGATGTACATGTATTTGGAAAGGCAAGGACTGATTAGGGATAGTCAACATGGCTTTGTGCATGGGAAATCATGTCTCACAAACTTAATTGAGTTTTTTGAAGAAGTAACAAAGAAGATTGATGAGGGCAGAGCTGTAGATGTGATCTATATGGACTTCAGTAAGGCGTTCGAAAAGGTTCCCCATGGGAGACTGATTAGCAAGGTTAGATCTCATGGAATACAGGGAGAACTAGCCGTTTGGATACAGAACTGGCTCAAAGGTAGAAGACAAGAGGGTGGTGGTGGAGGTCTGTGACCAGTGGTGTGCTACGATGATAGGTGTTGGGTCCACTGATTTGAATGCGAACATAGTAGGTATAGTTAGTAAGTTTGCAGATGACACCAAAATTGGAGGTGTACTGGACAGTGAAGAAAGTTACCTCAGAGGACAATGGGATCTTGATCAGATGACGGGCTGAGGGGTAGCAAATGGATTTTAATTTAGATAAATGCGATGTACTGCATTTTGGAAAAGCAAATCAGGTCATTACTTAATGGTAAAGTCCTAGGGAGTGTTGCTGAACAAAGAGACCTTGAAAGATTCATAGTTCCTTGAAAGTAGAGTTGCAGGTAGACAGGTAGTGAAGAAGGCATTTGGTATGCTTTCCTTTACTGGTCAGAGCATTGAGTATAGGAGTTGGTAGGTCATGTTGCAGCTGTAAAGGACATTGGTGAGGCCACTTTTGGAATATTGTGTGCAATTCTGGTCTCCTTCATTTTGGAAGGATGTTGTGAAACTTGAAAGGATTCAAAAATGATTCACAAGGATGTTGCCAGGATTGAAGGATTTGAGCTATTGGGAGGAACTGAATTGGCTGGGGCTGTTTTCCATTGACTGTCAGAGGCTGAGGGGTGACTTTATAGAGGTTTATAAAATCATGACGGCATGGATACTATCGGAAGGATGTTGTGAAACTTGAAAGGATTCAGAAATGATTTACAAGAATGTTGCCAGGGTTGGTGGATTTGAACTACAGGGAGAGGCTGAATAGGCTGGGGCTTTTTTTCCTAGACCATTGGAGGCTGAGGGGTAACAGGTTTATAAAATCACAAGGGGCATGGATAGAATAAATGGACAGTGTATTTTCCCTTTGGTGGGTGAGTCCAGAACTAGAGGGCATAGGTTTTGGGTGAGAGAGGAAAGATATAAAAAGTGACATAAGGGGCAACTTTTTCACACAGAGAGTGGTGCATGTATGGAATAAGCTGCCAGAGGAAGTGGTGGATTTAGGATTAATTCTCAGCACAACATCGTGGGCTGAAGGGCCTGTCCTGTGCTGTAACTTTCTATGGTCTATGTTCTCAAACATAGAATAGTACAGCACAGTATGGACCATTTGGCCCTTGATGTTGTGCTGAACGTTTATCCCACTTTATCGCTTAAGTGTCCTTAATGTATCTGGCAATCACGGCTTTCTGTGTAAAGAAACTACTTTTCACATCTTCCCTAAACTTTCCTCTAATTATCTTAAAAACATACCCCCTCATGACAGCCATTTCCGCCCTGGGAAAAGGGTGCCCTGGCTTTCCACTCTATCTATACTTCTCATCATCTTGTGCACCTCTATCAAGTCACCTGTCATCCTCCTTCATCCCAATGAGAAAAGACCTAGCTCCCTCAATCTTTCTTCATAAAACATGCCCTCCAGTCCAGGCAGCATCCTGGGAAATCTCCTCTGCACCCTCTCTAAAGCTTCTACATCCTTCCTATAATGAGGCAACCAGAACTGAACACAATATTCCAAGTATGGCTTAACCAGGGCTTTATAGAGCTGCAACATAACCTCCCAGCTCTTAAACTCAATCCCCCTGCTAATGAAAGGCAACACACTATACCCATTCTTAATAATCCTCTCAACGTGGGTGGCAACTTCAAGAGATTTATGGACATTGACTCCAAGGTCCCTCTTTTCCTTCATACTGCCAAAAATCCTGCTTTTAAGTCTGTAATATACATTCAAATTAGATCTTCCAAAGCAAATCAATTTACACTTTTCCAGGTTGAAGAGCACAGCGCAGAGGTCCCAGAACCGATCCAGTTGAACACCACTGGTCACCAAGCTCCAGACTGAACACTTTCCATCTACCACCATCCTCTGCCTTCAATGGGCCAGCTAATTTTTCATCCAGACAGCCAAATTTCCCAGTATTCCATGCCTCCTTAATTTCTGAATTAGCCTAGCATGGTGAATTTTATCAAGTGCCTTACTAAAATGCATATTCACCACATCCACTGCTCTACCTTCAATGTGTTTTGCCTCATCCTCAAAGTATTCACTTAGACTTGTGAGGCATGACCTGCCCCTCACAAAGCCATGTTGCTTAATTATTAATCCTATCTCTCAGATACTCTCCAATAATTTGCCCAACACCAACGTAAGACTGACTAGTCAGCAATTCCCAGAGTTATTACTCTTCCCTTTCTCGAAAAATTGAGTAAAATTTTCCACCCTCCAATCATCTGGTACTACTCCAGTAGACAGTGAAGATGCAAAGATCATCACCAAAGTTGCAGCAATCTATTCCCTCACTTCCTGTACTGACATTGGTTATATCCTGTCTGGCCCAGGGGACTCATGTATCTTCGTGTTTTTCAAAATTTCCAACACATCTTTCTTCTTAACATCAACCTGTTCAAGCGTACCAGCCTGTTTCACGCTGTCCTGATAAATGACAAGGTCTCTCTCACTAGTGAATACTAAAACAAAGCAATCCCCTATCTCCTCTGACTCCTGGCATAATTGGCCCTACCCTCACTCTGGCCATCCTCTTGTTCCTCACATAAGTGTACAATACATTGGGGTTTTCCATAATTTGACCTGCATTTTCTTACCCCCTTCTAGCTCTCCTAAATCCATTCCTCAGTTCCTTTCTGCCTACCTTGTAACCCTCTGGAGCCCTGTGTGATCCTTGCTTCCTTAACCTTAAGTAAGCTTCCTTCTTCCTTTTGACTAGATGTTCCACATCTCTGTCATCCAAGGTTCCTTCACTCTACCATCCCTTCCTTGCCTCTGTGGGACAAACCTATTGAGCACTCACAACAAATGCTCCCAAAACAGATTCCACATTTCTGTTGTACATTTCTCTGAGAACATATTTTCCCAATTTATGCTGCACAGTTCCTGGCTAATAGCATTGTAATTGCCCTTCCCCCAATTAACTACTTTCCCATATCTTCTGCTCCTATCCCTCTCCATGAGTATTGTAAAGATCAAGGATTTGTGAACACTATCATAGCAATGCTCTCCCATCGAGATATCTGACACCTGACCTGGTTTGTTGCCAAGCACCAAATCTAGTATGCCCTCCCCTCTATTCCACCTATCTACATATTGAGCCAGGAATTCTTCCTGGACACACCTGACAGTCCAAACTATTTGCACTGTGAAAATTCCAATCAATATTAGGGAAGTTGAAGTCACCCATGACAGCAAGCCTGTTACTTCTAAAGCTTTCTAAAATCAGACTCCTAATCTGCTCCTCTGTTGCTATTGGGAGGTCTAATAGAAAACTCCCAATAAAGTGACTGCTCCTTTCCTATTTTTGACTTCTACCCATAATGACTCAGTAGACAAACTCTCCTTAATGATCACCCTTTCTGCAACTATTATACTATCCCTGATTAGCAATGCCACTTCCCCACCTCTTTACCTCCCTCCCTATTTATTTTGAAATATCTAAACCCTGGAACATCCAATATTACATTCCTGCCCCTGTGTTATCGAAGTCTCCGTAATAGCCACAACATCATAGCTCCAATCTATGCTCTACATTCATCAGCCTTATTCCTGACACTTCATGTGTTAAAATAGACACACTTCAACCCATCACACTGATTGTAATGTTGCCCTATCAACTGTCTATCCTTCCACACAGATTGCTGTATCTGTCTGCTCACCAACTACCCCATCCTCTGATGTGTAGCTCCAGTTCCCACCTCCCTGCTAAAATAGTAATTAAACTGCTAATTAAACTGCTTTAACTAATTTATTTTGCATACACAGGTATGAGTCTTCAAGATCTATGGTCAGAACCAACCATTCTGAAGAAGTTTAATTGGATTCAGTACGTTGACTTTTTTTTTCCGCTACAGATGCTGCAAGACCCAATGAGTTTTTCCAGCAATTTCTGTTTTTGTTTGAGGTTGGTATTCATGCATTCCTTTATTAGTGCTATGCTTCACTGGGATAATTATCAAAACAAAAAGTAATTCTAATAAGTAGTGATATCCACAGAAAAGCTGACAATGCAATTTCCTACCATTGTTTGCAAGCTTCATTTAACATTAAATCAGAAAATTGAATTGGCAGACAAACCGAAGATCACCATGACATTCTATAGTTATTAGGTGCTGTTCTGCCGTGCTTTTCACATCATATCATGTTCTCTTCAGTAAACATCACATGGTTTCTCTTTCCTTCTTTCCAGAAGTAACTGTTCCATCTCTCTGGATAACAGGGCTTATGTGGCACAGTAAAATGTTTTTGTTGATAGTAATGTGTGAAGCATATTGTTATCACACTGGCAAAGATCAAGGTGTCATACTACTTCACACAGTTCTGCTTCAATATTTATATAATGGCAGTACTAGGAAATAGAAGTGTAATCTGTGGAGGTAATCTCGGAATCACATCTCACATAATGTCAGGCAGATTGGAAGTGCTGTCATGTCATTCCAGTTTTGGTTAAGGCAATGTAGATCCACATCAGGAGGCTGTCAGTGGAACCATTACAAATAATATTACAGAAAGCAGAATGATGTTATATGGCTTTATCCATCCCTGAGGAAAGGTGGAAAAATTGATCATTATATCAAAGTTATGCCTTCATGTGAAAGTCCATACATCATATTTTCACAGTTACATGGATTGTGAAGCCATTTAGAGGAAGCAAACAAGACCTGGTGCCAGATTTTTGCCCCATTCCTGAAGTCCTCAATTTATGCTGCCAAAGAGTGAGGATGCAATGGACAGAACGCAATTGACAATCCCAAACCTTTCACTCCTGTGGAAGTTGGCATATCCTAGCCTTGAACAAGTTTTAAAACATAGAACATTACAGTGCAGTACAGGCCCTTTGGCCCTCGATGTTGCGCCGACCTGTGAGACCAATCTGAAGCCTATCTAAACTAACTATTCCATTTTCGTCCATACGTCTATCCTATGACCATTTAAATTCCCGTAAAGTTGGCGAGTCTACTACTGATGCAGGCAGTGTATTCCACACCCTTACTACTCTCTGAGTAAAGAACCTACTTCTGACATCTGTCCTGTATCTATCACCCCTCAATTTAAAGCTATGTCCCCTTGTGCTAACCATCACTATCTGAGGAAAAAGGCTGTCACTGTCTACCCTATCGAACCCTCTGATTATCTTATTTCTCTCAGTTAAGTCATCTCTCAGCCTTCTTCTCTCTAGCAAAAACAGTCTCAAGTCCCTCAGCTTTTCCTCATCAGACTTTTCCTCCATACCAGGCAACATCTCAGTAAATCTCCTCTGAATCCTTTCCAAAGCTTCGACATCCTTCCTAAAATGTAGTGACCAGAACTATATGCAATACTCCAAGTGTGGCTCTACCAGAATTCTGTACAGCTGCAACATGACTTCATGGCTCCGAAACTCAATCTCTCGACCAATAAAAGCACACACCATATGCCATCTTAACAATCCTATCAACCTGGGTGGCAACTTTCAGGGATCTATGCACATGGACACTGAGATCTTTCTGCTAAGCGACACTACCAAGAATCTTACCATTAACTCAATACTCTTTATTCCTGTTGTTCCTTCCAAAGTTAATCACCTCACACTTTTTTGCGTTAAACTCCATTTGCCACCTCTCAGTCCAGCTCTCCAACTTATCTCTGTCCCTCTGCAACCTGCAACATCCTTCAGCACTATCCACAAAGTGTGGCACTTTAGTGTCATCCACAAATTTTTTAACCCACCCTTCTACACCCTCATCTGGATCATTCAGAAAAATGACAAATAGCAGTGACCCCAAAACAGATTCTTGTGGTATACCATTAGTAACTGAACTCCAGGATGAACATTTCCCATCAACCACCACCCTCAGTGCTCTTTCAGCTAGCCAATTTCTGATCCAAACTACTAGATCACCCTCAATCCCATGCTTCTGTATTTTATGCAATAGCCTCCCATGGGGAAACTTATCAAACGCCTTACTGAAATCCATATACACTACATCAACTGCTTCACCCTCATCCAACTATCTGGTCACCTTCATAAAGAACTCAATAAGATTTGTGAGGCACAACTTACCCTTTACAAAACCATGTTGACTATCCCTAATCAACTTATTCCTTTCTGGATGATTATAAACCCTATCTCTTATAAACTTATCCAATACTTTACCCACAATCAAAGTAAGGCTCACTGGTCTATAATTACCAGGTTGTCTCTACTCCCCTTCTTGAACAAGGGGACAACAATTGCTATCCTCCAGTTTTCTGGCACTATTTCTGTTGGCAATACTGACAAAGATCAAAGCCAAAGGCTCGGCAATCTCCTCCCTGGCTTCCCAGAGTATCCTCGGATAAATCTCATCTGGTGCAGGGGACTTATCTATTTTCACACTTCCAGAACTGCTATCACCTCCTCCTTGTGAACTTCAATCCCATCTAGTCTAGTAGCCTGTATCTCAGTATTCTTTTCAGCAACAACATTTTCTTTTTCCAGTGTGATACTGACAAAAAAATATTCATTTAGCACTTCTATGTCCTTGGACTCCATGCACAACTTCCCACTACTCCATGCCAACTACTGTCCTTGATTGGCCATAATTTACTCCAGTCTGTCACAACTCTATAACCCCAGATTCACTGCCCCACATAAATGACATGAACCATAGTACAGATGCAAGGACCTTTTTGAAAAGTAAGGTTCAAAGGTTTTACACATGCTGCCTATGCCCAGTTACATCTTTTACCCTTCATGCCCAACCATACTCCTGACTCCAGTATTCTTCCATGGCAGTTCTATGCCTAATCTTCTAGTGGTTCCTTACAAAGGTTGGTTCCTTACAAAGAACCATGAAATAACAATAGTGTGTACACAATTGTTTAAATAAACAGCTGTTTATACTTTTATTTGAAAATCCATTATTGTTATAACACGCTTAAAAAGTCATTAAAGCAGAAAGTAAAAGTATCAGTTGCAGAAGTTAGAAGCATTTTATGCCTCATAATAAAAAAACATAGAATCCCTACAGTGTGGAAACAGGCCATTCAGCCCAACAAGTCCACACCGACATTTCGAAGAGAAACCCACCCAGACCCACTCCCCCTAGCCTATTACTCTGCAATTACCTCTGACTAATGCAGCTAACCTGCACATTCCTGACACCATGGGCAATTTACCTAAACTGCATATCTTTGAATTGTGGGAGGAAAGTCGAAAACTGTGGTGCTGGAAAAGCAGGCAGCATCTGATGAGCAGGAGAGTCAACACTTCGAAAATCCTTCATCAGGAATTAATGAGGAAACTGGAGCTCCCAGCGGAAACCCACGCAGATATTGGGAGAACGTGCAAATTCCATACCCGTGTGGTAATTGCACCCGGGTCCTTGGCGCTGTCAGACAGCAGTACTAATCACTGAGCCACTGTGCTGCCCTCACCAAAATCCTTGAGATCAATAAAAGAGATCACAGATAAAGCTCTTCAAACCACCTTAAAACAGTCAATTCGAACCCTCACCCCCCAAACTCAACCTGCATTAACAAACTCACTCTTATAATCCCTTTGTAAAAGATACTGGACTATCAGCTAAGCATACAGTTTGAAGCTTGACTGAGAGCCAAAGCTTCTACAAGAGGATGTCTTATCTCTCTAACTCAACATTTATTTGCATAAGATGAAGATGTTCCAAGTGCTTATAGCTTCTGTTGTTGATATTTTAAAGGTTTGTTTAAACTGACAGTATAAAAAACAGTGTATAATTTATCTGTATTAATATGGTATTTGAATTTTAACATGCAGGCAGCTGGGTGTTGATTCCTTCTGTGAAGAGTTCTTTTTTTAAATAAACAAGGTCAGAAAGATGTGGAAGCAGTCATATGGGAATCCAAAACAAAAATAAGAGAAATAGAAAATCAGCAGATGGAAGAAGCACTAGGTTTGGGAGCAAATAGAAGGATATGAAGAAATAAAAGAGAAAGTTTGGACTAAAAAAGTAATGTCAAGAAAATAACATACTTCCATTTTAACAAGATGATATGCCAAAAGTAATTGCTCAAAGTCAAATGGGTGACTGGCAGACACATAAGAAACATTTAACAAATCCAAAGAAAAGTGTGTATTTGGAAAGGAAATAGGTATTAAAAGTTAGTTCTTGTACAAAGGAAGCATGGTGGCTTGGAATTTACTAAGAATAGAGAGATGATGGTGATAAGGAATAATGTGGAGGTGCCAGAGTTGTACCGGGGTGGACAAAGTTAAAAATCACACAACATCAGATTATAGTCCTACAAGTTTATTTGGAAGCACTAGTTACCTGATGAAGGAGCAGTACTCTGAAAACTAGTACTCCCAAAAAGCCTGTTGGACTACAACCTGGTGTTGTGTGATTTTTATCAGTGATAAGGAAATAATAGTTGGTGACCATATCAGGAATAGTGACCACAATTCAATTAGATTCAGTATTAATACAGAAAAGGATAGAGATAAATCAGTAGTAACTGGGGTAAGCCAAATTTTAGAAAACGGAGAAGTGATTTAGCAGAGGTAGAAAGGACAGGACTGCTAAAGGATAAATCAGTGGTAAACCAGTAAAATGGGGACAAAGCAAATATGCTCCTTCCAGAAATAAGAATGGTACCACCAAATCTGGGCCCCCATGGTTATCTCAAAAATACAGGGAAAATTAATAAGGGAAACAAAGCTTATGATAGTCACAAAACAAAAAACTCAACACTGCAGATAACCTAGAGAAGTGTAGAGATTACAGCATTCAAGTTAAAAAAAAGGAAATCAAACAGAGAGTATAAATAAATTAGCAAACAAGACTGGAAGGAGTGCAGAAGAAATTTACAAGGATGTTGCCAGGACTCAGTAGTCTGCATTCTAGGGAGAGGGTGGACAAGCTAGGACATTTTTCTTTAGAGCCTAGGAGACTGAGGGGGTATCTTGTTGAAGTATATAAGATAATGAGAAGCATGGATAGGGTGAATACACTCAATCATTTTTCCAGGGTTGGGGAATCGAGGATGAGAGGGCATCAGTTTAAGGTTAGAAGGGCAAAACTAAAAGGGAATCTGAGGGGCAACTTTTTTACACAAAGGGTGGTAAGCATATGGAATAAGCTGCCAGTGGAAATGGTTGAGAAGGGTATATTAACAATATTTAAAAGGCATTTGGACAAATAGGAAAGGTTTGGAAGGATATGGGCCAGTTGCAGGGAAGGGGAGTTCGTGCGGATAAATGACACGGAGATTGAATCCCTTATTAATTAAAACCAAACATCCAAAAAAGCTATCCTTGCCTCATAATTTGTTAAAAAGTAAGTGAGTGACAGAGAACTCCTAATTTCCACTATTTAAAGAAAATAACAATTTATGTTCCTAACTCTAATAGTGAACACTAAACAAAAACTATTCATATATCCAAGCCCTCGTTTTTTAACTACGTACTATTTGACTCCAACTCTGTAACAATGCCACAATTATTAAACATTACGTTAATTTAATGTCAAGACTGCATAGTCTCTGTCTTCTCCGCTGTCTTTAATTTTCCATCTGATCTCCGAGTCATCTTTTTGTTTTTACATGAGTATGTTTTACATGAAAAGACATCTTTTGATAGAGATTGTTTTCTAATTTCTTTGAGTGCAAGATGTTAAATGGGCAATTAGCTCTTTCACTGTACAGCAGTTACTTGGCTGATTGGTGGCAATTGTTCTCTGACTAGCTTTCAAAATACCAGGTTTATATGCCCCCATAACACATTTTTAAATAAATTAATTGGTTCCTAAGTGACAAAATAATAAAATTCAAATTCTATTGTCTTCTGGTATCCTGTGCATAATTTAAATGAATTGGTTTAAATTTGAATTGTTGTCAAAACAACAACCAAAACCCAGGTATCCATTTAACAGCCAT
The DNA here is from genome assembly GCF_047496795.1 of Chiloscyllium punctatum. NCBI lineage: Eukaryota > Metazoa > Chordata > Chondrichthyes > Orectolobiformes > Hemiscylliidae > Chiloscyllium > Chiloscyllium punctatum. The sequence goes on along the minus strand of NC_092758.1, from coordinate 68,430,969 downwards.
TTTCTACAAATGTCTATAGGGAACAGGTCATTCCCCCAGCTTTTCCATTCAGGCAGCTGAGCCTGTACTTTAAGTTTCCTTCAAAACCCAGAAAACGCTTCAATTATAAAGTGACCATACATGCTTTTGACTTTGTAACAAGTCAGCATGGATCAGTTTGGACTGAGGAGGCTGTCCTTGTGCTGTTGGACTCTATAACTATGACTCGAAAACAAATGAAAATCTAAAGATATTTTATTAGCATAATAAGAGCAAAAGATTAATTAAGTAACTCTTGGGACCTATCAGAGATGAATAAAGGAACTTACGTGAAGAATCAGTGGATATGTGAAGAATTTTATTTGATCTTTTTGACTCCATATTCACAAAGGAAAGGGATGATGTGGATATAGTGATCCAAGAGGAACAGTGTGAAACAGTGGATAAAATAATCATAACAAATGGGAAAGTGTTCAAGCATCTTTGAAAGTGACTAAGTCACCAGAACCAGGTGGATTGTTCCCAAGGATATTATAGGAGGTCAGGGAAGAAGTAACAGATGCTCTGATGATTGTTTTTCTGTCTTCACTAGACAAAGGTGAGGTGGTGGAGAATTGAAGAAATACAAATTTGGTTTCCTTATTTAAACAGGATACAAAGGAAATGACAGAGGAGAAAGTGAGGACTGCAGATGCTAGAGATCAGAGCTGAAAATGTGTTGCTGGAAAAGCGCAGCAGGTCAGGCAGCATCCAAGGAACAGGAGAATAGGAAGGGCTAAAGAATTCCTGAAGAAGGGCTTATGCCCGAAACGTCGATTCTCCTGTTCCTTGGATGCTACCTGACCTGCTGCGCTTTTCCAGCAACACATTTTCAACAAAGGAAATGTCAAACAATTTTAGGCCAGGTAGACTTACTTTGGTGGTGGGCAAATTGTTAGAATCAATCATGAGAGATCACATAAATTGTCACTTAGAAAGGCATGGACTATTTGGGGATTTGCAGAATGATTTTGTTAAGGAATGGTTTAATTGAATTCTTTGAGGAAGTTAGAAGAAGGATCAATAAGAGTAGTGTTGTGGAAGTTGTCTACATGGACTTTAGCAAGGCATTTGTCAAGCAGACTGGTCAAAAGAGTAAAAGCCAATGGGAAATAGGATAACGTGTTGAATTAGGTCAAAAGTTGACTTAGTCACAGGGACCAAAGGGTAATTGTTGAAAATTGCCCTTGTGAATGTAAAACTGTTTCAACTGGTGTTTGGAAGAATTTAGTGTCAGAACCCTTGCTATTTGTTTTGTGCATTAACAGTTAGGATTTGAACATAGGGACAGAATTGGGAGATTGCACATGGCAAAACGTTGGCCACATGGTGGACAGAGTAGAGGATAGATCTAAGCTCCAAAATGACAAAGATGGATTGGCGGCGTTGGCAGGAAAATGGCAAATGGAGTTAAACTCTGAAATTTGTGAGGTAATGCATTTAAGGAGGTCAAGCAGTAAAAGAGAATACACAATAAATACGAATATGCTGAGATGGGTAGTTGAAGTAAGAGATCTAGGAGTGCAGGTGTACAGCTCCCTAAAGGTAATGGAACAGATAAAGAAAACGTTAAAGGATGCAGATGGAATACTCTCCTTCATTAGATGATGTATAGGATACAGAAGCAAGGAGATAAAGATTAAACTGTGTAAGACACTGGTGAGTCTACAACTGGAGTATTGTGCACAGTTCTGGTCACCAAATTATAGGAATAACTAGTAGTAATTATCCTGGAGAAAATGCAGAGAAGATTTACTGGAATATTGCCAGAGGTTGAGAATTGTAGCTATGAAGAGAAATTGGAGAGGTTGGAGTTGTTTTCCTTGGAACAGAGCAGGCACAGTGGTATAGGATTGAGCAAACCCCCCATCATTTGAAATACTGGACAAGACCCTGGACTTTTCTCACATCTAAAAATATTGGATAAAATCCTGATCTTGGGCTGCAACAAATATACAACAGGGCCAACAGAATGGAGAATGCTGTCTGAGATTATTGTTCAGCATTCCAATTTATAAATGCGCACTAAAAGGACAATCAACCAAAACTCCTGCAACAGCTTTTACACCTCGGGCTACCCATCACAGAAAGTACAGGGCCAAGGGAGATACTGAACATTCAACTTCAATCAAAGTTCACCCAAACATACTCTTAACAATCAGGCAACCAACTGACTTCAGAAGGAAACATCAGAAGCGCAATTGACAATGCAGATTTGAGGGAATATAACAGGATATACAGTCTGTATAACTGCTAGCCCTGATCTGACCTGAGGACAAGTCTCTCCAACAGTAAGCTTCTGTGCAGTTTCCCCACAAGGCTTCCAGCTCTCAAAAATCAGCTTCAGAACCAAGAAGTACAGAGGCCAAACCAAGAACCAAGAAAAGGGAAGTCAAACCAACACCATCATCAGAAAAAAAAATATCCAAGAGGAGGTATGCTAACCAAATGCTACCTGAATAGGTGGTATGGTGGCACAGTGGTTAGCACTGCTGCCTCACAAAGTTTCCAGCTTAGAGTGACTGTCTGTATGGACTTTGCACGTTCTCCCTGTTTCTGCATGGGTTTCTGCTGTTTGCTCCAGTTTCCTCCCACAATCCAAAGATGTGCAGGTTAGGTGGATTGGTCAAGCTAAATTACCCATAGTGTTCAGGGATGTGTAGGTTAGGTACATTAGCCAGGGGAAATGCAGAGTTCTAGGGATAGTGTAGGAGGATTTGTCTGGGTGGGATGTTCTCTGGAGGGTTGATGTGGGCCTGTTGGGCAGAATGGCCTGCTTCCACACTGTGAGAAAGTGAGGACTGCAGATACTGGAGATCAGAGTCGAGAGTGTGGTGCTGGAAAAGCACAGCAGGTCAGACAGCATCTGAGGAGCAGGAGAATCGATGTTTCGGGCACAAGTCCGAAATGCTGCCTGACCTGCTGTGCTTTTCTAGCACCACATTCTCGACTCTGTTTCCATACTGTGGGATTCCAAAGAGACCTTCCAGACACAGGTCTGTTCTGAGCTAAGAGAACTGACTGCAAGAAGCTCAACAACCGGATGCACTTTAAAACTGTTTCCTTAGTGGTAAGCTGAAACACCCGAGATCCCAAAGTTCTGACCTAGCTAGCGGGGAGGTGAAGGCAGGTGATTATAGGGCACAGGACCCCAAGGTTAGTTTTTGTTGTTTTAGGTTTTAATAGTGTTTAATCTGTGTTTAACTTAGTAATGTATTTAATTACTGAGCTCTGTGTGATTGATTATGTTCATTTCACTGTTTATTACATTTATTTTTATTTCTTGTATTATATTTCTTCTTTTTAAATAGAGAGTCATTATCTCTGAAACACTTGTCTACTGCCTTCTTCATTTCACATTTCCCAAATATGTCCAGTGTCTAGAACCAGGAACCTGGGGTAATTCAAACAACCTAAAGTCAAATTTGTGACTGCAAATCACAAACCTACAGAATGGTGACCATGGACACAAGCAGAAGGAATGTGATATGATTGAGCAAAGTCTCTGATGGAGAAGAGGTTCTCCTCCTGTGTATTTAAAATATATCGAAGAAATAGTCCCTTGATCTCTTGCAAGCTGAGCATCCAGTGGCAGCAGCACTTCTCTGCCTTTAGCAACAGGTCCAGGTACAGGATAAGAAAGTCAGAGAACTGAATGCAGAATTAAGGGAGGCAAAGGGAAGTTCAAGCATATGGACCAGGACTGGAGAAATGCTGTATGCAGACCTGAAGCAAGAGAGGTGGCAAACAGAGGAAGCAAACTGGATTACCTGTTGTGTTAGGTTACAGAAGCCAAGAATAGTGGACAGGCATTAAAAGAGGAGAGTATCTGTCTGGGGGAAACAAGTTAAAGTACAGGAGGAGAAGCTACAAGACATGCTGACAGCCTACAAGCTTGCCTGTAGTGAAGGGTATCAGAGGGGAGAGCATGGTCCCCTGCCAGGAGCAGATTTATAGGCTGAGCCTAGCTCTGTTTCAGGCCAGAGGCATGATTTGCCTGAAAAGTCTGATTGCAAACCAGGCAGGCAGAGAACAGCAAGGGGTGGGGTGGGGGGAGGGCTGTTGAGGGTGGTTGGGGGTGGGGGATGGGATGCAGAAGCCAACTGTAGGGTAGTTGGGGATGCTCGGTTACCTGTGGCACAGGGGAAGGGTGTGGCTCAGTTAGTCAGCAGATGGAGGCTCAATCTGTGCCTGCAGCACCAGGAGTAGGCCCTGTCTGGCGGTAGTTAGGTGAGGTGCAGGGCCAGTACAGGAAGGGTTGGGACCAGGGCCTTGTGCCCAGTATGGCAGCACAAATATGGTATGCACCAGGATGGTCAGGAGCAGGGGGATCTGGAGAGTCACTTTGTGTCCTTGCATGGAATCCAGCAGCTCAGGGCTATGGTGGTACACCTGGAGAAGCCCACACATAAAGAGGTCGCGTCTGTACACTTTATGGAAGTGGAACAGGTGGGATAAATAACTGGCTGCAATGATGCAGATATTGCCAGGTGGCTGTTGTTCTCCTTTACTGCAGGCTGTACAAGATCCTGTTGGCTGATGGAAAGACAGGGCAGAGTACATTCACCACCATCCAGAAAGAGATCCTGGAAGCCAGGGGCTTCAATGATGGAAGCCCATTCTTTTGAGTAGAGAATACCCCACAGGTTGCAGGTGAAACCCCACAGGCGCTCGCGTATTGGCTGTGGCCTGTTTATGAAAGTACCTGTGCAGGGTACCTCAACCGAAATAATTTCTGGGGGCATGATGAGGCTTGCTGAATCCATATCCTGGAGGCCAACAGTCTACCAAGGTTGCGGATCAAGGCAGAGCTGTGGTTCGACCCCAAAGATCCCCAGACCATCGAGGAGATGGTAGTAAGGTGGCTGTCCCTACAATTCATGAATGGCTGGGGGAGGAAGAGTCACCCAAGGGTGGGGTACACAAACTAAAGTTCACCCGGCATAACAAACAATGATACCCAGTGGAGATAGTCCTCCCAATAAAAAGTGTGACTGCTTTGTGTGCATGAGAAATGGTCATTGGTTGAAGGATTGCCCTAACTCATGGAAAAAGAGGGAGGGGAGGGATCATCCCATGCCTGTCTGGGAACCAGACTCCCCTAACTCCTTTGAGGGGTTTTTAGAGGCACTCTGGGCCACAGTTATAGGGTCAGAGACAGGAGCCTCAGCAGCCAGTCCAAGGGCTCCCACTGTCCCACATCATAACCCCAACCTGTGACTAGAGCCAGGAGGGTTCAAAGTGAACCCAAAGAAGGCAAAGATCAGCCAAAAGAAAGGAAAATTCTTGTGACTGTGTGAGAAGGGGAAAGAGGAAAGTCTGAACGCCGTACTGAAGGCAATCACCAGGCTAGCACACTGGCTGAGGAAGGCACCCAAGCGGGGATCTGCTGGGACTCAAGAGGCGCAGACCCTGGCAGCAGCAGCCAGGAATAGAGGGGGAGTGAAGAGGGGTGCAAGGGTAGCATTGGCCCCACATTAGGCACAGGAACCTATCCTTAACCTTCTCCTGGGAATGTTGGCTATTGGAAAGAAGATAGAGGGCCAACACAAAATAACAAGTCAGCTAGGTGTTGTGGGGTGGGATAAGGGAACAGGCAACTAGACAGTGCCCCTGGACTGTGGAGACCCCCAGGGGAAGACACAGTCCCACAGGCTGCAGCACCTGGGTCAGTGAACTACCTCACAGGGCAGATTAGCCTGCCCTTACTTTGGGACTCAAGAGGCTCACCAGTTAGAAAGGGGGAGGAGATGTGCTGAAGAGAACTACTTGGGCTCGAAGGCCAAGGATGCCGTGGGTGCCTGGTTTACTTGTCACCTAGAGGCTGCAGGACGTGTTCACTTGCCCCAGATGGTGAAAAGCCCCCAGGGCAGGCAGCAGATGAAGCGGCGACTCCAGACTAAAGATAGCACCTAGGCCACAAGCAGCCACAGACAGTGAAGAACCCCTGGGGGAATCTATAGTCACACCAACCACAGAGCCAGGAACAGCCAAGACCTCCTCAGGCCAGACCAGCCTGTTCATGGCCTGGGACTCAGGAGGGCCCTGGTAAGCAAAGAGAGAGCACTGCAGAGGACGTTCTGAATTGTGAGTCTGGGGATACAGAGGCCGCAGCAAGGATAGACATCAGAATTTAGCTGGCCACTTGGAGATGGTTGACACTGTATATAGGTTTTGACTAAAGTTTAAGGATAGGTTAGAGGTTTACATTTTGTTATGGTGTTTATACTAAAGTTTAAACTGAAGATCACTTACCCAAATGGTATTGAAAAGTGTGGTGCTGGAAAAGCAATGTGGGTGGAGCAGAAGAGGACTGAGAGATAAATAGGAGGAAAGGTGGGACTGGTGGAAGGTAGCTGGGAAGGTGATAGGTAAAGCAGGATGGTGATAGGTCAGACTGGAGGTTGAAGCAAACAGGTGGGAAGGAAGATGGACCGGTAGGATGTCTCAAGAGGGAGGTGCTGAGTTGTGCAGGTGGGGAACGATGGTGTTTTATCTCTCAGCCCCCTTCACACCCCACCCCCACCACATTCCTGATGAAAGGCCTATACCTGAAATGTCGATTCTCCTGCTCCTTGGATGCTTCCTGACTCTTGCGCTTTTCTAGGACCACACATTCAACTCTGATCTCCAACATCTGCGTCCTCACTTTCTCCTTACTCAAATGGTGCCCAAGGGAGATAGGACGACTGCACAAAACATTAATCCTGGGGATGTTCCAAAGGTTCCACTAGCTAGAGTTTGGGTAACACAAACCACCAGACACACTAGGAGACATTAACCCAATGGGAATCAGTTGGAGTGTGAGGCATCCAGCCCACAGACCCCGGCAGAGAGAATACAACAGGTTAGAGATGGAGTGTTTGTGAAAACTGTCTTCCTGGGGAGACCTTTGATAGGGATGTAACTTGGTTTCCTGTGTAAAGGCAAACTGTGTATAAGGTTTAAATCTAGTGTTGTGTATGTGTACTATGTACAGTTATACCTGTATGGTTTGACTTTTCCCTAATCCTGCCTTGTGTTTTCCTTTCAGGGGACAATGCTCTGTCTCTTAAGGGAAAAATGTGGGTGTTAGGGCTAAGTAATTTGGGGAATTGACTTTTGGGTCTCCATCATTTTTGCTCACCCACATGATGTTCTAGAATATCAAAGGGAGGATATGTAGGATTGAGCAAAAATCCCCATCACTTAAAATACTGGACAAGACCCTGGAATTTTCTAACATCGAAACTACTGAATAAAATCCTAAACTCAGGTTGTAACAAATATCCAACAGAGCCAACAGAATGGAGAGTTCTGTCTGGGACTACTGTTCAGCATTCCAGTTGACACCTCCTCTCTAAAAAGACAATCAGCCAAATCTTCTGTGACAGCTTTTACAGAACAGCACAGACAGTTTGGGGCCTAGAGAGATACTGGACATTCAACTTCAATTAAAATCCATTCACATTACTCTTAACAATCAGAAGACAATTGACTTCAGAAGGCAACACCTGAATCACAATGGACAACACAAATTTGAGGGAATATAACAGGACATGCAGTCGGTTATAACTGCTACCACTGATCTGAACTGAGGGTCAGCCTTTTCAAAAATGAATTTGTGCATAGCTTCCCCAAGGGCTTTCAGACCCAACAATCAGCTTCAGAACCAAAAACCAATAACAGAGAAGTCAAATGAAGAGCATCATTGGAAGAAAGGACATCTGAGAGGGGGCAAAGCCAACCAAGTGCAATCTGTATGAGAGCTTCCAGGCACAGGCCTGTTTCGAACCAAAAGAACAGACAGCAAGAAACTTAGCAATGGGATATACTTTAAAACTCTGCTTTTCTCAGTGGTGACTTGTAACTCCTGAGACCCTAAAGTTCCCACTAGGTAGCAGGAAGGGATGGCAGATGGTGACAGCACATGGGATACCAAGGTTAGGAAGTCTGATTAGTTTCTGTGATTAAAACTGTTGTTTCAGCCTCTAATACTGCTTAATCTGTGTTTAATTTAATAGTGTATTTAAATACTGTCCTCTGTATTTGCATTTACCTTTATTTCTTGTATTATACTTATCTTTTTATATTTAAATAAATGCAGAGATTCTTTTGCATTGAAACACTTGTCTACTGAGTTCCTCATTTCGCATTCCTCAAAAAAGTCCAGTGTCTCGAACCAGGAATCGGAGGGTGATTTGAACTGCCTAAAATCAGCAAATTACTGAGTGCAATCCAAAAGCCTACAGTGATGACATGATTAAGATGTGTGGAATTGTGAGAGATAGAGATAGAGTGGACAGGAGGAATCTATTTCCCTTGAAACAGTTAAAAAATCAGTGATCAGAGATTCAAGTTAAGTGGCAGAGGATTAGAGGGGATGTGAGGAAAAATGTTTTAATGCAGGTGGGTATCTGAAACTTGCTGCCTGAGTTGGTGATGGAGGCAGAGACTCTAAACCTTTTTAGAAAGTACCTGGATCTGCATCTTAAGGCCATGAGCTGCAGGGCTATGGTCTGTGTGCAGGAAGATAGGATTAGAAAGAGTATCTGGATGTCTTTGGTTTCACATGGACAAGATAGGCTAAACGGCAACTTTTTGCCCTCTTTGGTTCTATGACTTAGGACCATCACAAAAATGCTTCTTCAGTTTCTGACAATGACAATCAGATTACTGGAGGTTCTGAACATTTTACTTCAAAAGGTAAATTTGTTTATTTTGTTTCAAATCAAAGATGTAAAACAATAAATATATTGAGAGATAATGGAGCAAACTAGTCACTGATGCTGGCTAATGATACTATTTGTCTTTCCCGGCTGTTGAAGTGGGAGATAATATTAATTGCATGTGCATAAGGAGGTCACAAATCAATTATGCAGAGTGGAATTGAACGGTGACTTAGTAAATGGAAAAGTTATAATATGTGTAGTAAAATAACTGTCCATAAAAGGAAATGACCTGACTGTTTCAAAAACATCGGCCTTCCTTGGGTGGTTGAACAACCAGTCGAGGTAAAAGAACCTGAGATGGTCATGCTGGAATGTTTCCTAACGGTGTTGACCCCATAGAATTAGTCAAGAAGAGGATGTAGACTATGACGAAAGGAGATGATTTGGAATCTCAATTGAGGAATGGGCTGTAATTCATCAGCTGGATATTGCAACAATGTTTTATTAGAAACTTACAAAACTCTTAGGTATTTGGAATATACAGGCTAAAATACTAAGATATTTTATTTGGCAAGAAATACACAAAAACGTGATCATAATTTCCCAGACATGCTGTACATTTCTGAGGGTGGGGAAACTCAAACTATCAGTTAAACCCACGCCTTTAATCCTGATGTCGAGGTGTCGATGTTGGACTAGAATAGACAAGGTTATAATCCAGCAGGGTTTATTTGAAATCACAAGCTTTCAAAACACTGTTCCTTTGTCAGGTGACATGAAGAAAAGCACACAGGCACAAAATTTATCAACAGAGAGATCAACAGACAGAGAGATCAAAAGATCAAACAAATGGTGTGAGTAGAGTGTTGATTGGCTGAATAATAAGTCTCTGCAGGTGAGCAAAATTGATAGATAGTGTGAGTGAAATATCAACAACTGATCAACAAGTAAAGAGTTGACCTATAATCCAATTAACTGAGGCAGAGAGATAGCTATAAAAAAAAGTAAGGTGGTGCTGGCGACAAACCAAACAGCTGGAATAACATGTTAGGTGTAAGAGGTGCATGCTGAGAGTCTAACCAAAGTAACAAATAATCCAAAACTGTACAAACTAATTAAGGGAGAGAGATCACAACAAGTTATTAAGCTGATGGTGTCATTGATTGGACAAAGAGCAGGAAGGAAGATTTTACAAATACAGAACAGAACATGTAGCGCGACATGAATCCAAGATCACGGTTGAGGCCATTTTCATGGGTATGGAACTTGGCTACTAGTTTTAGCTTGGCAAATCTGCATTGTTATATATTTCAAAAGCCATCCTGGAGAACGCTTGTCCGAAGATTGGAGGCTGAATGGCCTTGACCGTTGAAGTGATCCCCGACTGGGAGGGAACATTCCTGTCCAGTGATTGTTATGCAATGTCCATTCATTCATTGTCATAGCATTTGTATAGCTGGAACTGACAAACAATGAGTTGAGCATTGTATCCTGTTCTTGTGGATAAGACCACAAGACATAGGAGCCGAAATTAGGTCACTCAGCTCATCAAGACTGCTCCACAAGTAATTTATGGGTGGTAAGTTTCTCAATCCCATTCTCCTCCTTTCTTCCTGTAACCCTTGATCTCCTTGACAATAAAGAACCTGTCTATCTCCGTCTTAAATACACTTAATGACCTGGCCTCCACAGCCTTCTGTGGCAGTGAATTCCATAGATTCACCACTCTCTGACTAAAGAACTTTCTCCTTTTCTCCATTCTAAAAGGTCTTCCCTTTATTCTAAGGCTGTTCCTTTATTTTCCGAAGCGAACAGCCTTAGAATAAAGGGAAAGCCTTTCCTAACATCTACTTTGTCCAGGCGATCCAGTATTCTATAAGTTTCAATTAATTTCCCCGTCAACTTTCTAATCTCCACTGAATACAGACTGAGAATCCTCAAACATTCCTCTTACGTTCAGCTTTTCATTCCTGGGACTATTCTTGTGAACCTTCTCTGAACAGTCTCTGGGGTGAGTATATCCTTCCTGAGATATGAGGCCCAAAACTACACACAGTACTCCAAATGTGGTCTGACCAGACCTTTATAGAGCCTCCGAAGTACGTCCTCTCAAAATAAATTCCAAAATTGCATTTGCCTTCCTAACTACGGAGTCAATCTGCAAGTTTACCTTGAGAGAATCCTAGATTAGAACTCCCAAATTTCTTTGCATTTCAGACTTCTCCCCATTTAGAAAATAGTCCATGCTTCCATTCTTCTTACCAAAGTACATGACCTCACACTTTCCCATGTTGTACTCCATCTGCCAATTCTTTGCCCACTTTCACTGATTGAACTGTTCAATCTTTTTGATGTAGTTGACTACTTCAACAGTCATTCTTGGTAATGTTCAATCTCTCCGCACACAAGGACATTTTCTTGGCATAGATAGTACACAGTCTTGGTTGCTCAGGATCACACAGGTGGATGGTTCCTTCTTGTGCACCAGTGCTGGCAATGGTAAGTCCACACAGCAGGGCAAGTTCGATCTTGATTCTAGTAGTCAGTGCTAAAGCAAGGGTTAGGATATCTGAAACAGAAGGAGAATTACTATTCGAAAGACACATCTTTATCTTAGTAGTCTGGTTCCGGTTCCTCTCTTAGTTCCCTTTCATTCATCTCCACCATCTCGATCATTTCCATCATCTCCCCACTTTGGAGGGGTTTGTGCGATGATCTTGCAATGATGGAGGTGGACCCAGGCAAGGCATCCAGCGACCTTGGCAGCAATTGGGCTGGTGAGGAGGATCGGGAAGGGTCCTTTCCAACGAGCTTGGAGGCCATGGAGTGTCCATTGCAATTTAATATAAACCATTTCCCCTTGCCCATGTGTATACAAAATACACATAATCAATTAAAATAGGCAGCAGCAAGGAAGGAACACAAAGTTGTCCAATAGGGGTCATGCACATTCTGGTTTGAGTATCGAGGGAATACCCTATTTGAGGCCATAGTCTGTGCTTTTCAGCAGGGGCATCACCCATGATTTCTGTATCTTATCCAAGGCTGGCATATCAGTCCTTCTACTGTGTCTAAGCAGGTTTTGCTGGGGGACCTGATGGGACCAGATATTTGGGGTGTAAGACTGCCTGCCTAGCAGCTGCATCCACTTGCTCACTACTTTAGAAACAGTCTCAGATTCCTTGGCATGAGTCAAGCATCTTGATAATTGCCAGATTAGATTAGATTAGATTCCCTACAGTGTGGAAACAGGCCCTTCGGCCCAACAAGTCGACACCAACCCTCCGAAGAGTAACCCACCCAGACCCATTCCCCAACATTTACCCCTGACTAATGCACCTAATACTACGGGCAATTTAGCACGGCCAATTCACCTGACCTGCACATCTTTCGACTGTGGGAGGAAACTGGAGCACCCAGAGGAAACCCACGCAGACAAGGGGAGAATGTGCAAACACCACACAGACAGCTGCCTGAGGTGGGAATTGAACCCGGGTCCCTGGCGCTGTGAGGCAGCTGTGCTAACCACTGAGCCACCGTGCTACCCAAAAAATATGGAACGCTTCACGAATTTGCGTGTCATTGCTTGGACAAAACAGCATTACTATAATGCTGCAGCTTGGGGGTTAAATCTTCAATGTTCCCACAAGGCTCCATAATCATAGATCATATTAAAAGCACAATGAAGAGTCAATGTACATTAATAGTTATTCCTTTTGCTAGGACGAAAGCATGTTGATTCTCCACGTCAGCTCCAAAGTAACATTAAATACACATGACTCCCCAGTGGCCACATTTCAAAACTTAAAGCAAGGGCCAGCCATTTGTCCCTAGGGGATTTCGCGGTCTTGTTCTCAGTCTCAAAGGTGAAATTCTGGGGCCTGTTTGACCTATTTTCGGTTGCGCAGGTCGGGTGGGTACCTGATGAAGGTTCCGCCCCCCCCAGTGGGCATCCTGGTTCCAATCAATCCTATCAGGGCTGGCATATGGGATTTGGATTGCAAGGTTGCTGGACATAATTAGTTTTACTTGTAACTTGCATTGTGCCTCAGTCCGGTTCTGACCATCTAATAGAAAACCACCGCTCACCTCATTTGCGACTGGAAATTCCTGGACTGGTTTGTATTGTTGGTCTGGATCACGTCAATGATTCCAGGTGGAAAACATTGCAAAAGCATAAGGTTAAACAAAGGTAATTGAGCTTCTTGATTATTGTTCAATTGTATATCACTTCCGTCAGACAGATAGCCACATATTTCAATCTTGTAACACAAGCCATTCGTATTCAGGCTACTCCCAGAATTTTACTGCATTTACATTTGTATCACACTTGGACATATTGAGCAAATTGGACTGGTTTGGTCTTGCAGTCAGGGGCATGCTTCATTAACATATCTCTAGTTCCCGGGATGGTACCCGGTTTAGGATGGCGCAGGCCACTCATCCCTATGATATCGGCTATGAAAACTGGATGCTTCATTTTCAAAAGAAGGAAAGATTTGTAGTAAGTGGGTAGTTTGCTGGGGGCAATCAGGAGATTTTAGGGGCTCAGTGGGTATCTAGGAACAAAATCCCCATCCTCAAAAAAGGTCGGTATGCCAGATATAAGCTCGGGATTCCTAGTAGAATCTAAGTTCTCTATTTTACAGTATTGTTGCTTTGATCCGGTTTGTAAATTCCTCAACATTAGTGGCCTTATACATTCTCGTATGTCCCTTTTATTTTTCATATATCCATTCACAGTTACCTCCCAGCTTTTGGGAGTTTCATCTGCTATACATAAGTCTATCCCCCAATCACATGCAGATTTTCTTCAACTGGTCAGTAAGGTAGCTTTCCATTCTTTAGTTAACAATGAATTAATGCAGCCATGCTTCAAATTAATCATCAGGCAATGAGACAGGTCACTGACAATGTGTAAGGGAATAAAACCAAACGATCCTGCCAATTAATTTTGATTTTGTGATTCAGGCGAATACAGCTGACTATTAAAAATAATAAATGAAATAATCACTATCTGTAATTCAAAGGTGGAAAGTGAACAAGTGACGAAGACATTTTAAAAGTCATTAATATAAATTGGAAATTCCTTTATTCAATATTTAATATTTAAAATGCAAAATGTATGCAGTTTCCAACTTTGAAATCCACCACAATTATCGGTTTTAGTCCCTTAATTTAAATCCAAGTTTAGGTTCCTTAATTGGTCCTGACCAGTCATTACTCATTTACAATGCTATAGATCGTGAAATGGCTGCAGTTACCTTAAAAGTTTTTGTCGACTCAGATGACAAAAAAAACTTCTAATGCACGAATAATGGCTGAATCCAAAGACACAGAAATTAACCATAGGATATTAATTTTGTTACATGATTTATCACAGCGTAATGTTGAATTAAACTACAATCACCATTGAAGGAGGGGACTCACTCAATAAAGCTGTGGCTGGCACATCATAATCACCAATGAAACACAGCAGTCTTAAAATTAAGTGGAAACAAATGAGTCTGAAACAAAAAAAAGGTTATAATGTTGTCTTCCTCTGTATTAAACTGATCTGATATTGAATAAGGTTGGCTTTCATGTAAGGACAAAAGGTTAGTTAGAAACTGACAGTCGGGCAGTCATGACCTGTAAGAAGAATGGGGTTAATATTTCAATATTTCATTTCATAATCACTGATGAATCCTTAACCTTAAAAGAAATCATGTTAATTTTCCAAAATGCAAATCAGATTCAAAATGGGGGCAGCACAGTGGCTCAGTGGTTAGCACTGCTCCCTCACAGCACCAGGGTCCAGGTTCGATTCCAGCCTCGGGTGACTCTCTGTGTGGAGTTTGCACATTCTTCCCGTGTCTGCATGGGTTTCCTCTGGGTACTCCGGTTTTCTCCCACAGTCCAAAAATGTGCAGGTCAGGTGAATTGGCCATACTAAATTGCCCATAGTGCTAGCTGCATCATTCAGAGGGGAATGGGTCTGGGTGGGTTACTCTTCGGAAGGTCGGTGTGGACTGGTTGGGCCGAAGGGCCTGTTTCCACACTGTAGGGAATCTAATCTGATCTAATCTAAAACAGTCCCGGATCTCAAGCTCCAGGGAACAAAACATTGAATCACCAACAAACAAATGTGCATCCAAACTGAATCACAAAGGGTTAAACTTTCTACAAGCTGTGGGGCTTTCTCTGTCCCTCTCTCTCTCACACACACACACCCTGTCTTACTCTCTCTCTCTCTGTCTCCTTTCTCTCACACACATGAACATTTTTCAACCTTCTTCATAGCTCAGTTTTTAGCTTTTGTTTATTCCTTTCTTGTAAGGGTAATGAGGCCCTTACATTCCAGAACAGTCAATGTTAGGGAGTTTAGTCACATAAATCCTGGCTGGGATACATAACAAACTAAATGTGCAAAATCTAAATACCTCTCAGCTGTTCCATTTGCAATTCGAACAATATTTTCAAGACAACTTTTTTTTGTGCCTCTGCATTCGCCCACAACTTGGGGAAATACAACGGAGTCTTTAATAGTTACCTAATGTGTCCTGTATGCCAAATTCATTAAAGTCTGGATATCCTGAAGCAAGCAACTATAATTTCAGTAGATTTGTACTAGCCAATTAAAACTAATGTTGGGCACTCAAGTGCATCAGGGGCATCTTGAAGCATGAAGCGGATTTCAGCGTGGGTCCAGGGCTTATCAAATGGTGTTTCAATTGTCATAACCCTGGGGCGAGCAAATTCTCTATTGCTAATTTTTTAAATCTTAAGATGCTTTCAGCAGAACTTTCTGTCCGCACCCTATTGAGTACGCACACTAATATCTTGTGGTTGAGTAGCAAGAATTGTATCAGCATTTCTAACAGTAATTTTGTCCTTAGCCAGCTTTCTTTTTTTTTAAACATGACAAAGGCAACAAACACCCTCCATATTTCATAAACAAAGAACAAACACCAAAACAAGTAGAAAAAAAACAAAAGGTAGCAAAGTAAGACAAGCCAAGCCGAACAGATATGATAGAAATAAACTTGACATAAAACTTGCACTAATCAATAGCCTGACAATGAGCAACGAGACTAATGATTTCTGCAGAACATTCCTGACATTCTAAAACCCTGACAGTTTCGTTCTAATATATTGCGATACTTCTTTATTTCACAGAACAATTTAACTATCAATTTAAACAATGCCAATCCAACTGAATCTTATTGCTCAATCTCTTTTTCTCATAGCACCCCGCCAGATCCCATTTATCTCCTTTTCTTATTTTACCAAGACTGATCCTTTACAGTCTGGACTGAGATGGAAGACAGCGAGGGGTCAGGTCAACCATTACTTGAATGAGACGAAAACCAGATGAATATGAAAAAAAACTCACGTTTGCGTGGCCGATTCCTCAACACTCAACAGTGAAAGACCCAAGGTTCTTACACCATTGTCCACAATCCGTCCATGTCATATCTGAGTCACAGCACCATATGAAGATCTAGACCCCTCCCCAAAGAGATCGGTCAAAAGAATCACTAGGATTGTGGTCTATTTCAGCAAGGTTCACCAGTTTATTACAACGTCGGGCACAGGTTAGTCCAGCAACACAGAGGTTAACAGCTACTGTGTTCCTTGGAGAAAACTGTGCAATTGAATTTGAACAAGCCATTTTTATATGTTTCTTAAGAGACAGTACAACCCTAATTACAAGGCAAACCAATGAAATGTGATAAGGTGACTTAATGGACAGCAGATTAATTCAATGATATTTCCTTGGAAACAGTACTGTCTTATGCATATTATGTCTCACACTTGCAAGTTCAAGGTTAGTCAGGGTGGTCAGTTAATTTTTTTTAGATTCAATTCCCTACAGTGTGGAAACAGGCCCTTTGGCCCAACCAGTCCACACTGACCCTCCAAAGTGTAACCCACCCAGATCCATTTCACTCTAACCAATGCACCTAACACTACGGCCAATTTAGCATGGCCAATTCACCTGACCTGCACATCTTTGGACTGTGGGAGGAAACCAGAGCACCTGGAAGAATCCCAGTCAGACAATGTGCAATCTCCACATAGACAGTCACCTGAGGCCGGAATCGAACCCTTAATGTCTTATGATTCATTTTATGAAGACTTCATTGTCTGCTTTATCTTTTCATTTAGCCAGCTCAGCAAAGCAGGAATGCAGCTTTCAACCATTTTAGCACAGTATTAATCCTGAATCCATTTTGTCATGTTATTTTATATTGAAAAGTCATTTTGTGGTTAATAAAAGCCCACATAGATTTGTTGCTCCTGACAACAGCCTAAATCCAGATTTTAGATCCTCACTCAAACTGTGATTTACACATGATAAACAACCAGCCCAGAAAGTTTGGTATGTTGATAGATGCTTAGTGTTGAGGAAGCAGTCTTTGCCAGGTAGAAGACCAGAAAAAATAATCTAACACCTCAGCCACCCTGAGAAGGAAAACAACGAACATGAAGCGTGATTACCTCAAACAAACTGCTAACTCACTGTCATCTTGAGCTACTAAGATCAACACCCACTTTGTGCCATGTGTTAGCCTGTCTTCTGAGATGGCAAAACATTCCAACGTGTCTTAGGTTTCATTTAGCTTGTGCAGTATGTTGAACCTGTTCAATCTAATAAACTACTGACTGAATTACTTTTAAATCATTTAATGTTTCTAACTCCAGTTAGATAACTCAAACTCAACTGAAAATCTTACTGAATTAGTGTTAAAATGGAATCTTTAAGATGGAGATTTCTACCAGATTAAATGCTAGACTTCAGCCAATTTGATCTATTTCACATGAGATCAGGCAACAGCTGAATAGATGAAGTAAAAATAGTGAACCTGAACAAATTCCTGCTATGGTGCCTCAGACATTTGTTCTAAAACAAACACAGCTTTTGCCTGGTTGTTCAAAGTAGCTACAACAAAGGAAGTCATAGAAAATTTCCTCAGTATGTTGCATTCAACCAGCCAAATACTGTCCCATCAGTCGACTGTCTATCATCAGGAAGGTGATATTGTCAGTTCTATCAAGCAGCACTTACTCACCAATAGCCTGTTGAGTGATGCTCATTATGGATTCTGTCAGGACAGCTTTATATGTCATGTAGCCTTGATCCAGCTTTAGTCAAATTAGAGTCATAGATAGAGTCATAGAGATGTACCGCATGGAAGCAGACCCTTCA
Source organism: Chiloscyllium punctatum (assembly GCF_047496795.1). Classification (NCBI taxonomy): domain Eukaryota; kingdom Metazoa; phylum Chordata; class Chondrichthyes; order Orectolobiformes; family Hemiscylliidae; genus Chiloscyllium; species Chiloscyllium punctatum. The sequence goes on along the minus strand of NC_092758.1, from coordinate 68,413,107 downwards.
GTCCAACCTGTCCATGCTGACCAGATATCCCAACCCAATCTAGTCCCACCTGCCATCATCCGGCCCATATCCCTCCAAACCCTTCCTATTCATATACCCATCCAAATGCCACTTAAATGTTGCAATTGTAGCAACCTCCACCACATCTTCTGGCAGCTCATTCCATACATGTACCACCCTCTGCGTGAAAAAGTTGTCCCTTAGGTTTCTTTTATATCTTTCCCCTCTCACCCTAAATCTATGCCCTCTAGTTCTGGACTCCCCGACCCCAGGGTAAAGACTTTGTCTATTTATCCTATCCATGCCCCTCATAATTTTGTAAACCTCTATAAGGTCACCCCTCAGCCTCCGACGCTCCAGGGAAAACAGCCCCAGCCTATTCAGCCTCTCTCTGTAGCTCAAATCCTCCAACCCTGGCAACATCATCTTTTCTGAACCCTTTCAAGTTTCACAACACCTTTCCGATAGGAAGGAGACCAGAATTGCAAGCAATATTCCAACAGTGGCCTAACCAATGTCTTGTACAGCTGGAACATGATCTCCTAACTCCTGTACTCGATACTCTGACCAATAGACGAAAGCATACCAAACAACTTCTTCACTATCATATCTACCTGCGACTCCACTTTCAAGGAGCTATGAACCTGCACTCTAAGGTCTCTTTGTTCAGCTCCCTAGGACCTTAACATTAAGTGTATAAGTCCTGCTAAGATTTGCTTTCCCAAAATGCAGCACCTTGCATTTATCTGAATTAAACTCCATCTGCCACTTCTCAGCCCATTGGCCCATCTGGTGCAGATCCTGTTGTAATCTGAGGTAACCCTCTTCGCTGTCCACTACACCTCCAATTTTGGTGTCATCTGCAAACTTACTAACTGTGCCTCTTATACTCGCATCTAAATCATTTATGTAAATAACAAAAAGTAGAGGACCCAGCACCTATCCTTGTGGCACTCCACTGGTCACAGGCCTCGAGTCTGAAAAACAATCCTCCACCACCACCCTCTGTTTTCTACCTTTGAGCCAGTTCTGTATCCAAACGGCTAGTTCTCCCTGTATCCCATGAGATCTAACCTTGCTAATCAGTCTCCCATGGGGAACCTTGTCGAACGCCTTACTGAAGTCCATATCGATCACATCTACTGCTCTACCCTCATCAATCTTCTTTGTTACTTCTTCAAAAAACTCAATTAAGTTTGTGAGACATAATTTCCCACACACAAAGCCATGTAGACTGTCCCTAATCAGTCCTTGCCTTTCCAAATACATGTACATCCTGTCCCTCAGAATTCCCTCCAACAACCTACCCACCACTGAGGTCAGGCTCACCAGTCCATAGTTCCCTGGCTTGTCTTTACCATCCTTCTTAAACAGTGGCACCACGTTTGCCAACCTCCAGTCTTCTGGTACCTTACCTGTTACTAACGATGATTCAAATATCTCAGCAAGAAGCCCAGCAATCACTTCTCTAGCTTCCCACAGAGTCCTCAGGTGCACCTGATCAGGTCCTGGGGATTTATCCATGTTAGGAATAAAAGAATGACTAGGGAAGGAATAGGTCCAATCAAGGATAGTAATGGGAAGTTGCGTGTGGAGGCTGAAGAGATTGGGGAGGCGCTGAATGAATACTTTTTGTCAGTATTCACTCAGGAACAGGACATTGTTGTCGATATGAATACTGAGGCACGAATAAGTAGAATGGATGGCTTTGAGATATGTAGAGAAGAGGTGTTGGAAATTCTGGCAAGGGTGAAAATAGATAAGTCCCCTGGGCCTGATGGCATTTATCCTAGGATTCTCTGGGAAGCAAGGGAGGAGATTGCAGAGCCATTGGCCTTGATTTTTGTGTCCTCTTTGTCGACAGGAATAGTGCCAGAGGACTGGAGGCTAGCAAACGTGGTTCCCTTGTTCAAGAAGGGGAGTAGGGATAATCCTAGTAACTATAGGCCAGTGAGTCTCACTTCTGTTGTGGGCAAAGTCTTAGAGAGAATTGTAAGGGATAGGATTTATGCACATCTGGATAAGAATGATGTGATCAAGGATAGTCAGCATGGTTTTGTGAAGGGCAGGTCGTGCCTCACAAACCTTATTGAATTCTTTGAGAAGGTGACTAAGGAGGTAGATGAGGGGAAAGCGGTAGATGTGGTATATATGGATTTTAGTAAGGCGTTTGATAAGGTCCCCCATGGTAGGCTACTGCAGAAAATACAGAGATATGGCATTGAGGGTGAGTTGGAGGTTTGGATTAGGAATTGGCTCTCTGGAAGAAGACGGAGGGTAGTAGTTGATGGCAAAGGTTCATCTTGGAGTGCCGTCACTAGCGGTGTTCCGCAAGGATCTGTTTTGGGACCATTGCTGTTTGTCATTTTTATAAATGACCTGGAGGAAGGGTTAGAAGGTTGGGTGAGCAAGTTTGCGGATGATACGAAAGTCGGAGGAGTTGTAGACAGTGAGGAAGGATGTGGCAGGTTACAGCGGGATATAGAGAAGCTGCAGAGCTGGGCAGAAAGGTGGCAAATGGAGTTCAATGTAGCTAAGTGTGAAGTGATTCACTTTGGTAAGAGTAATAAAAAGATGGATTACTGGGCTAATGGTAGACTACTTGGTAGTGTGGAAGAGCAGAGGGATCTTGGTGTCCATGTACACAGATCTCTGAAAGTTGCCACCCAGGTAAATAGTGCAGTGAAGAAGGCATATGGCGTACTGGCTTTTATTGGTAGAGGAATTGAGTTCCGGAATCCTGAGGTCATGCTGCAGTTGTATAAGACTCTGGTGCGGCCGCATCTGGAATATTGTGTGCAGTTTTGGTCACCATTCTATAGGAAGGATGTGGAGGCACTGGAACGGGTGCAGAGGAAGTTTACCAGGATGTTGCCTGGTATGGTAGGAAAATCCTATGAGGAAAGGCTGAGGCACTTGGGGTTGTTTTCATTGGAGAAAAGAAGGTTTAGGGGTGATTTGATAGAGGTGTACAAGATGATTAGGGGGTTAGATAGGGTTGACAGTGAGAACCTTTTTCCACGTATCGAGTCAGCTATTACAAGGGGGCATAGCTTTAAATTAAGGGGGGGTAGATATAGGACTGATGTTAGGGGTAGGTTCTTCACTCAGCGAGTCGTAAGTTCATGGAATGCCCTGCCAGTAGCAGTAGTGGACTCTCCCTCTTTATGGGTATTTAAGCGGGCATTGGATAGGTATATGGAGGATAGTGGGTTAGTGTAGGTTAGGTGGGCTTTGATCGGTGCAACATCGAGGGCTGAAGGGCCTGTACTGCGCTGTATTCTTCTATGTTCTATGTTCTATTAACTGTTTCAAGACATCCAGCACTTCCTCCTCTGTAATCTGGACATTTTGCAAGATGTCACATCTATTACCCTACAGTCTATATCTTCCATATCATTTTCCACAGTAAATACTGATGCAAAATATTCATTTTGTATCTCCCCATTTTCTGTGGCTCCACACAAAAGCCGCCTTGCTGATCTTTGAAGAGCTCTATTCTCCCCCTAGTTATCCTTTTGCCCTTAATATATTTGTAAAACCCTTTGGATTCTCCTTAATTCTATTTGCCAAAGCTATCTCATGTCCCGTTTTTGCCCTCCTGATTTCCAGCTTAAGTATACTCCTACTTCCTTTATACTCTTCTAAGGATTCACTCGATCTATCCTGTCTATACCTGACATATGCTTCCTTCTTTTTCTTAACCAAACGCTCAATTTCTTTAGTCATCCAGCATTCCCTATACCTACCCACCTTCCCGTTCACCCTGACAGGAATATTCTTTCTTGGGATTCTTGTTATCTCATTTCTGAAGGCTTCCCATTTTCCAGCTGTCCCTTTACCTGTGAACATCTCCCTCCAATCAGCTTTCGAAAGTTCTTGCCTAATACCATCAAATTTGGCCTTTCTCCAATTTAGAACTTCAACTTTTAGATCTGGTCTATCCTTTTCCATCACTATTTTAGAATGAATAGAATTATGGTCGCTGACCCCAAAGTGCTCCCCCACTGACACCTCAGTCACCTGCCCTGCCCTATTTCCCAACAGAAGGTCAAGATTTGCACCTTCTCTAGTAGGTACATCCAAATACTGAATCAGAAAATTGTCTTGTACACACTTAAGAAATTCCTCTCCATCTAAACCTTTAACACTATGGCACTCCCAGTCTATGTTTGAAAAGTTCAAATCCCCTACCATAACTACTCTATTATTCTTACAAATAGCTGAGATCTCCTTACAAGTTTGTTTCTGAATTTCCCTCTGACTATTGGGGGTCTATAATACAATCTCAATAAGATGATCATCCCTTTCTTATTTCTCTTCCACCCAAATAACTTCCCTGGATGTATTTCTGGGAATATCCTCCCTCAACACAGCTGTAATGCTATCCCTTATAAAAATGCCACTCCCCCTCCTCTCTTGTCTCCCTTTCTATCCTTCCTGTAGCATTTGTATCCCGGAACATTAAGCTGCCAGTCTTGCCCATCCCTGAGCCATGTTTTTGCAATTGGTATGATATCCCAGTCCCATATTCCTAACCATGCCCTGAGTTCATCTGCCTTCCCTGTCAGGCCCCTTGCATTGAAATAAATGCAGTTTAATTTATTAGTCCTACCTTGTCCCTGCCTGCCCTGACTGTCTGACTCACTTCTGTTCTCAACTGTACCAGTCTCAGATCGATCTCTTTCCTCACTATCTCCCTGGGTCCCACCCCCCCACCTTACTAGTTTAAATCCTCCCAAGCAGTTCTAGCAAATTTCCCTGCCAGTAAATTAGTCCCCTTTTAATTTAGGTGCAATCCGTCTTTCTTGTACAGGTCACTTCTACTCCAAAAGAGATTCCAAAGTTCCAAAAATGTGAATCGTTCTCCCATACACCAGCTCTTCAGCCATGCATTCATCTGCTCTATCCTCCTATTCCTGCCCTCACTAGCTCATAGCATTGGGAGTAATCCAGATACTACTACCCTTGAGGACCTTTTTAAATTTCTGCCGAACTCTCTGTAATCTCCCTTCAGAATCTCAACCTTTTCCCTTCCTATATCGTTGACCTCTTGTTGGCCCCTCTCCTCCGTGAGAACATTCTGTACCCTCTCTGAGACATCCTTGATCCTGGCACCAGGAAAGCAACACACCATTCTGCTTTTTATCTGCTGGCCACAGAAACGTCTGTCTGTACCTCAGACTACAGAATCCCCTAACACAATTGATCTCTTGGAAGCCAACATATCTCTCGTTGCATTAGAGCCAGTCTCAATACCAGAAACTTGGCTGTTCGTGCTACATTCCCCTGAGAATCCATCACCTTACCTGAGAATCCATCACCTTTCCAACAGCATACCTGTTGGAAATGGGTATATCCACAAAAAGAATCCTGCCCTAGGTGCCTTCCTCTCTTACCCTTCCTGGAGTTAACCCATCTATGAGACTGTATCTGAGACTTTCCCCCCTTCCTATAACTGCCATCCATCACATACTGTTGCTGTTGCAAATTCCTCATCGCTACTATCTGTCTCTCCAACCGATCCACTCGATCTGATAAGATTCGCATCCAACAGCATTTATGGCAGGTATAATCCGCAGTAACCCTTAAACTCTCTTTAAACTCCCACATCTGACAAGAAGTACATATCACTGTAAAGGCCATTTTTGCTCCTTCACAATCTACAGACCCAGAAAATAACACTGTCTTATTCCTCTGCAAAACACTGCACCAGGCTAAATTAATAGCTATGGCTTATATTTTAAGTTTAATCATGAGACTTATCTCCAAAAAATATATAATCAAGGAAGAACCCACTGTACTCACTAATATAGCCTTTCTCTTGGACAGACTTCAAACAACAACTAACATTTCTGATTCTGTGTTATGAGCTTCACCCAAACTGGTTCCTCCAAGATTAGTTGTGAATTTCACTGTTTGTTAATTTTCCCAGATGCACTTCAATGTCCAGTGACACATGAATTTAAAAACAGCAAAGGCAGTAACTGTGCAGGTTCTCTCTCTCTCTCTCTCTCTCTCTCCTGCACTGTCCTCACCATGTGCTTCCTTTGTCTGTTCTTCTCCCTTTTAAAACTGCTGTTGTTTTGACTTTTTTTTCCAAAGTTCCAAAACAATGCAACAGTATATAAAATAGTAATTGCTGCTCCTGGAATTCAAGGAAATCACCTCCAGCACCTAAATTACCTCAAAAAAAGGAGAAGCTCTTACAGCCAGAAATTTTTTCCCGTCCTCCATCTTGGATTACCCAGAATCCGCATTGCTGAGATAACCTACACAAATATTAGATTACATACAAGCCCACATCAACCCTCCGAAGAGTAACCTACCCAGACCGACTCCCCTACCCTATATTTACCCTGACTAATGCATCTAACACTATGGGCAATTTAGCATGGCCAATTCACCTAACCAGCACATGTTTGGATTGTGGGAGGAAACTGGAGCACTCGGAGAAAACCCACGCAGACACGGGGAGAATGTGCAAACTCCACACAGTCGCCAAAGGTGGGAATCAAACCTAGGTCCCTGGTTCTGTGAGGCAGCAATGCTAACTACTGAGCCACCGTGCTGCCTAAATATCTTGAAAATATATTGCAAAAGCACATCTGAAATAACGATACTTGAAAGACAATTGTTGCTCTATTTATACATTTAGTAAAGTGAATAATGATATATGGTAATTTCTTATTCAGTTGACATTGAGCATTTTTTGATATATTGATTACAATTTGTTCCCAACTCATATATTTTCACTGGACATTTATTTCAGAAATATGTTCTCTAGTTACAGCAGTAATCAAAAATGCCACAACCCCCTCCTTCTATCCTTCTTATAACATTTCAAACCTGGACATCCCTCAGCCAAGTTTCCGTAATGGCTATGACATCCCAATCCTGAAGAAGGGCTTATGCCCGAAATGTCGATTCTCCTGCTCCTTGGATGCTGCCTGACCTGCTGCGCTTTTCCAGCAACACATTTTCAGCTCTGATCTCCAGCATCTACAGTCCTCACTTTCTCCTATGACATCCCAATGCCCTGTTCCAAAACATCACCTGAGTTCATCAGCATTACATGTAAGACCCCTTACACTGAAATACATGCAATTTAATTCTTCAGAGCTAATTCATACTCTGACATGCTCTTATTTGTCCTTTCTAAATAACTTGTTCTATTCAGATTCAAAATCCTCATCACATGATAGAAAGATTGGTGGGGTGTTGCAGATATCGAGGAGGATTATCAGAGGATTTTTTTTTTGTCATTTTCTCAGCAGGAATGGGAGGAGCGACAGTGAAGTCCAGAGGCCCACCGGAAAGATAAATGTATCGTATATAAACTTACCCCAGGGGTTCAGCAGTCTTCATTTTATCAGCAGCAGTTGAAATGGGAGTCGTTCTCCCCGTGTCAGCATGGGTTTCCTCCGGGTGCTCCAGTTTCCTCCCACAGTCCAAAGATGTGCAGGTCAGGTGAATTCGCCATGCTAAATTGCCCGTAGTGTTAGGTAAGGGGTAGATGTAGATGTAGGGGTATGGGTGGGTTGCGCTTCGGCGGGGCGGTGTGGACTTGTTGGGCCGAAGGGCCTGTTTCATCACTGTAAGTAATCTAATCTAGTGACAGCGAGGACCAGAGGCCCAACGAGAAGGTAAATTTAAAGCATATAAACTTACTTTGTGAATAGGTGGAGCACACGCTGAGTAGGAGCAGATACGGGACTGCTGGATAAGTGAGGCTTTATATTTGGATGGTTGCTTTACCTGAAACACTACTCAGGTAGTATTTCCCATCTGTCCTCTTCCTCTAACCAAAAAAAAGGTTCTGTACCCTGGATTGGTAAGTGGACTAATTTCTTTTTCAGTAGTTTTCTGTTGTCTCGCTGGGAATTTAGAATAGTGGGACTGGAGGTTAGGGCAGTTGAATGTTCCTCCTGTAGAATGTGGGAGGTAAGGGATACCAGTTGTGTCCCTACTGATTGCATATGTGGGAAGTGCACCCAACTCCAGCTCCTTGAAAACCTTGAACTGGAACTGGAGCTGGATGAACTTCGGATCATTTGAGAGGAGATACAGGGAGATTACTTACTTACAGTGTGGAAACAGGCCCTTCAGCCCAACAAGTCCACACCGCCCCACCGAAGCGCAACCCACCCATACCCCTACATCTACCCCTTACCTAATACTATGGGAAATTTAGCATAGCCAATTCACCTGACCTGCACATCTTTGGAGTGTGGGAGGAAACTGGAGCACCTGGAGGAAACCCACGCAGACACGGGGAGAATGTGCAAACTCCACACAGAGAGTCGCCTGAGGCGGGAAATGAACCCGGGTCTCTGGCAATGTGAGGCAACAGTGCTAACCACTGTGCCACCATGCCACCCACTAAAGCCACAGAGACACCCCAAATGGGACCTGAACCCACAACCCCTGGCTTAGGAGGCAAGTGCCTTATCCATTAGGCCACTGGGGCCCCACTGGAGGTAGTCACACTTCAGGTAAAATAAGGTAGATGGGTTATTGTCAGGGGTTGGAAAGGCAGGCAGTGCAGGGATCCCCTGTGGTCGTTCCCCTCAACAAGTATATTGTTTTGGTACTGTTGGGGGGTGGGGGGAGGGGGCGACTTACCAGGGGTAAGCAATGGGGCACATAGGAGGTTTTGTCGGAATGAGAGAGACTCACGGTTGGTGTGTTGCCTCCCAGGTGCCAGAGATCATGATGTCTCTCATCGTGTTTTGAGGATCCTTGAGGAGGAGGGGGAGCAGCCCCAAGTCACAGTTCACATCGGCCCCAACGACATAGATAAAAAAAGAGATGAAGGTTTAAGGCAGACATTCAGGGAGCTAGGGTGGAAGATTAGAGCAAGGAGAAACAGAGTTGTTATCTGTGGTTTGTTGCCCATGCCACATGCTTGCGAGTCAGGGAATAGGGAGACAGATGAGTTGAACAGGGATGGTGCAGAAGGGAGGGTTTTGAATTCCTGGATAATTGGGACTCTTTCTGGGGTAGGTGGGACCTCTACAAACAGGATGGTTTTCACCTGAACCAGAGAGGTACCAATATCCTGAGGGGGGAATATTTGCTGATGCTCTCCAAGTGGGTTTAAACTAATTCAGAAGTATGGGAACCCGTACTGGCAGGCAAGAAGTTGGTTTGAAGTGTGTCAATTTCAAACCAGGAGCAATCCAGAATAAGGTGGCTGAACTTGCGGCATGGGTTGGGACCTGGGGTTTCAATGTTGTGGCCATTTCAGAGACATGGGTAGATCAGGGACAGGAATGGTTGTTGCAGGTTCTGGGGTTTAGATGTTTCAGTAAGAACAGAGAAGATGGTAAAAAGCAGGGGTGTGGGATGTGGTGGATGTTGAGACATTGTTAGTCAAGGACAGTATTATGGGTGCAGAAAGGACATTTGAGGAATTGTCTACAAAGGTAGTATGGGCTGAGGTTAGGAACAGGAAAGGAGAGGTCACCCTGTTGGGAGTTTTCTCTTGACCTCTGAAAAGTTCCAGAGATGTAGTGGATCACCCTCAACAGGAGCGAGAGTAACAGGGTAACTGTTTATGGGGGCTTTAACTTTCCAAATATTGACTGGGAATACTATAGTTCAAGTAATTTAGATTGTCAGTTTTTGTCCAATGTGTGCAGGAATGTTTCCTGACACTTTATATAGTTAGGCCAACAAGGGGCAAGACCACATTAGATTTGGTACTGGGTAATGAACCCTGCCAAATGTTAGATTTGGAGGTCGTTGAGCACTTTGGCGATAGTGACCACAATTCGGTTCTATTTACTTGAGCAATGGGAAGGGGTAGGATAGGGATATACTGCAGGGCAAGAATTATAGCTGGGGGAATGGCAATTACAATGCGATTAGGCAAGATTTAGAATGTATAGGATGGGGATGGCCACAACTGAAATATGGAGCTTATTCAAGGAACAGCTACTGTGAGTCTTTGATAAGTATGTACCTGTCTGGCAGGGAAGTAGTTGTCAAACATGGGAGCTGTGGTTTACTAAGGAAGTTGAATCTCTTGGCAAGAGGAAGAAGAAGGCTTATGTGAGGATGAGATGTGATGGCTCAGTTCTGTGTTGAGAGTTACAGGTTAACCAGGAAAGACCTAAAGAAAGAGTTAAGAAGAGCCAGCAGGGGACATAAGAAGTTGGTGGCAAATAGGATCAAGGAAAACCCTAAAGCTTTCTATAGGTATATCAGGAATAAAAGAATGACTAGAGGAACATTAAGGTCAATCAAGGACAGGATTGGGAAGTTGTGTGTAAATTCAGACGAGATAGGGGAAGAGCAAAATTAATATTTTTCATCAGTATTTACACGAGAAAAAGATAATGTTGGCGAGGAGAATGTTGAGATTCAGGCCACTAGACTAGATGGGATCGAGATTCACAAGGAGGAGGTGTTAGCAATTCTGGAAAACATAAAAATAGGTAAGTCCCCTGGGCAGGATGGTAATTATTCCAGGATTCTCTGGGAAGCCAGGGACGAGATTACTGAGCCCTTTGCTATGATCTTTATGTCACCATTATCCAGAAGATTGGAGGATGGCAAATTTGTTCCTTTGTTTAAGAAGGGGAGTAGAGACAACTTTGGTAATTATCAGCCAGTGAGCCTTACTTCGGTTGTGGGTAATAATCATCTAGTCAACATGGTTTTGTGAAAGGTAGGTCGTGCCTCACAAACTTTATTGAGTTCTTTGAGAAGGTGTCCAAATAGGTGGATGAGGGTAAAGTAGTTGATGTGGTGTATATGGATTTCAGTAAGGCATTTGATAAGGTTTCTCATGGAGTTTATTGCACAAAATATGGAGGCATGGGATTGAAGGCGATTTTGTGGCTTGGATCAGAAACTGGCTAGCTGAAAGAGGACAAAGAGTAGTGGTTGATGGGAAATGTTCATCCTGGAATTCAGGTACTAGTGGTGTACTGCAAGAATCTGTTTTGGGGCCACTGCTGTTTGCTATTTTTTTTAAATGACCTGCAAGAGGGTGTAGAAGGATGGGTTAGTAAATTTGCAGATGACTCTAAGATCGGTAGAGTTGTGGATAGTGCAGAAGGCTGTTATAAGTTAAAGAGTGACATAGATAAGCTGCAGAGCTGGGCTGAGAGGTGGCAAATGGAGTTTAATATGGAAAAGCGTGAGCTGATTCACTTTGGAAGGGGCAAGAGGAATGCAGGGCTAATGGTAACATTCTTGGTAGTGCCAATGAGGGATCTCAGTGACCATGTACATAGATCCCTGAAAGTTGCCACCCAGGGTGACGGGGTTGTTAGTGAAGTGTACAGTGTGTTAGCTTTTATTGGTAGTGGGATTGAGTTTTGGAACCAGGAGGTCATGCTGCAGCTGTACAAAACTCTAGTGCGGCTGTACTTGGAGTACTGTGTACAGTTCTGGCCACTGCATTATTGGAAGGATGTGGAAGCTTTGGAAAGGGTTCAGAGGAGATATACTAGGATTTTGCCTGTTATAGAGGGAAAGTCTGACGAGGAAAGACTGAGGGACTTGAGGCTGTTTTCATTAGAGAGAAGAAGTTTGAGAGATGACATAATTGAGACATATAAGATAATCAGAGTGATAGATAGGGTGGACAGTGAAAGACATTTTCCTTGGATGGTGATGGCTAGCACAAGGGGGCACAGCTTTCAATTGAGGGGTGATAGATATAGGATAGATGTCAGAGGTAGTTTCTTTACTCAGAGAGTAGTAGGGTTGTAGAATGCATTGCCTCCAAGAGTAGTATACTCGCCAACATTATGGGTATTTAAATTGCCTTTGGATATAATAGGGATGAAAACAAAATAATGTGGATTAGATGGGCTTCAGAATGATTTAAGAAGTTTGTGCAACATCGAGGGCCAAAGGACGTGTACTGCGCTATAATGTTCTATGATACAGCAGGATATCGATCAGTTGGAGACATGGGCAGTAAATTAGCAGATGGAGTTTAATCCAAACAAACATGCATTTTAGCATGTTATGTAAAGATAAAAATTATACAGTGAATGGCAGGACACTTAAGAGTACTGATATGCATGGGGAGCTGGGAGTGCAGGCCCACAGATCACTGAATGCAGTCATGCAGATAGATATAGTAGCAAAAAAGGCCTATGGCATGCTGCTTTCATTGGAAGGGGCATTGTTTATATGGATAGAGAAATTATGCTGGAGCTTTATAGAAAGTAATGCGGCTACACTCGGAATATTGCATACAGTTATGGTCACCACTCTACCAGAAGGATGTAAATGCTTTGCAGAGAGTACAGGAAAGGCTTTCCAGGATGTTGCCGTATATTTGAGACTTTAGCTATGATGAAAGGTTGAACAGACTAGGTTTGTTTTCATTGGAATGCAGGAGGTCGAGAGCTGACCTGATAGAAGTTGATAAGATTGTGAATGGCAAGAATAGAGTGGGAAAGTATGAGTCTTTTTTCCTAGGGTGAGGGGGGGTTAATTACTCGGGACTCTGGTTCAAGGTACAGTGGAGTGTAGGGCAGGAATTGAAAAGAGATGTATGAGACAAAATTTTCACACAAAGGGTGGTGACTGCCTGGAATTCTTTGCCAGAGGAGGTCGAGAAAGCAGGCAAAAGTGCAGCATTCAAGAAGGGCATGGAGGAACACATGAACAGGAAGGGAACAGAGGGAGATGGATCTTGTAAGTGAATACAGTTTTAGTATGGAAGAGCAAAATGTGTCAGTGCAGGCTTGGAAAACCTGTACTGTATTGTTCTTTGTTTGTTCTATTTATCTTTTGATATACTGTGCAATACCTCCACCCCCACTCTCTAATAGTTTATGGTTTCTCTTCATAATCTTCCTGTTATGATATTGGTCCCTTCTCTTTACAGGTGAAACTCATCCTTTTTGAACATGATTTGGAGAAGCTAGTGTTAGACTGGGGTATACAAAGTTAAAAAACCCACAATGCCAGGTTATCGTCCAACAGGTTTATTTGGTAGCTCTAGCAGCGGTCCAAAAACTAGTGCTTTCAAATAAGCCTGTTGGACTATAATCTGGTGTTGTATGTTTTTTAACCTTTTTGAACAGGTTTTTTCTGTCCCAGGAGAGATCCCAATGATCAATGAAACTAAATTCCTGAACATTACACCAATTCTTCAACCTTTGATTTATCTCCTTTATCTTTTTATTGTAAGACCAGAAGAGAGTGGAGCAGAAATTAGGCCATTCAGCCCACCAAGTCTGCTCTGCCAGTCAATCATGGCTGTTAAGTTTCTCAAACCCATTCTCCAGCTTTCTCCCTGCAACCCTTGGTACTCAAGAACCTATTTCCCTCATTCTTAAATATACTCAATGACTTGGCCTCCTCAGCCTTCTGTGGTAATGAATTCCATAGATTCACCACTCATTCCCTCATTTGAAATTTGGGAGTAAACCAGAAATAACTACTTTTGAGGAACTGTTTTTAATCTTCTACCTAACTTCTTGTATTTACCTTGTAAAGCTTTAATCAAGCAGAGTCTCAGCATGACTCCACAAAGGGGAATCATGCCTGACAAATTTATTGGACTTATTTAAGGATGTAACGAGCAGGATAGGTAAAGGGGAAGCAGTGAATGCAATCTATTTGGATTTTCAAAAGGTATTGATCAGGTAGTATACTTTGGCTACCTAATAAGGCAAGAGCCCATTATATTGAATGTAGTATATGAACATCGATAGAGGATTGGCTAACTGATAGAATACACACTTTGTGTAATGAAGGCATTGTTGGCATGGCAATTTGCAACTAGAGGAGTGCCACAGGGATCAATGATGGGACCACAATTATTTACCACATAGATTAATTAAATGGATGAAGAAAGTGAATGATCTATAGCCAAGTTTGCATATGAAACAATCATAGGTGGAAAGGCAAGTGCTGATAATGACACAAACAGTCTGCAGAAAGTGTTAAGTGTGTAGGCAAAACTTGGCAGATAGAAGAGAATGTGGGAAAATGTGAGATAATGCAGCTCAACACGGAAGAATAGAAGAACTGAAGGTTATTTAAATGGATACAAACTGCAGAAAGCACACAAGATTTGGGAGGACTCATGCATAAATCACAAAAAGCTAGCATCAGCATTGCAGATATCAGGGAAGGCAAATATAAAGTTAGCCTTTATTTCAAATGGGTCAAATATAAAAATATGGAAGAGAAAAAATGCTCAAACTATACAAAATGCAAATCAGACCAGAGAGGGAATCTGAACACTTTTGCCCTCATTATTTAAGGAAAGATATATTAGCATTACAAGTAGTCTAGAGAAGGTTTCCTAGATTGATCATGGATATGGAGAGACTGTCTTAGGTAGAATGGTTGAATAGGTTAGGCCTGTACTCTTTAGAGTTTTGAACAATGTGAGGCAACCTTATTGAAACATATAAGATGCTAAGAGTAGAATGCAAAAAGCCAAGGGTAGATGCAGAAAAGGTGCTTTCCTTGGTGGGAGGGTCTAGGAGCAGAGGGTGTAAATTTAAAGTGAAGGGTCACCCATTTAGAACAGCAATGAGGAGGCATTTCTTCCCTCAGAGGCAACTGTGGAATTCATTACTGCAAAGGATAGTTGAGGCTGGGCCCTTAAGTTTTAAAAGTAAATTTTAAAAGATATAGAATCTTACTTCAGGAGTTCGGTGTTCTTCACATTTGTTTTGGCTGCAGTTGGAGTGGGAGGAACAACAGAGAGGACCAGAGGCCCAATGGGAAGGTATATTTTAAAAGATATAAAAGGTTTACTTTGTGCATTAGGCAGAGTGCACACTGAGCAGGAGCAAAGACGGGACTGCTATGTAAGTGAGGCTTTATACTTGGGTGGTTGCATTACTCGAAACACTAGGAGAAAGTGAGGACTGCAGATGCTGGAGATCAGAGCTGAAAATGTGTTGCTGGAAAAGCGCAGCAGGTCAAGCAGCATCCAAGGAGCAGGAGAATCGACGTTTCAGGCATGAGCCCTTCTTCAGGAAACTGAAGAAGGGCTCATGCCTGAAACATCGATTCTCCTGTTTCTTGGATGCTGCCTGACCTGCTGCGCTTTTCCAGCAACACATCTTACCCAAAACACTACTCCATGAGTGTCTCCCCCCGTCCTCCTAAGCAAAAACAAAAGGTTCTGGGCACCAATTGGTAAGGTGACTGGTTCCTTTTGTTTTAGTTTTTCAATAGACTCATTGGGAATTTAGAATAGTGGGGATGGATGTTAGGGCAATTGAATGTTCCTCCTGCAGAATGTGGGAGGTAAGGGTCACTAGAAGTGTCCCTGCTGACTGCACCTGTGTGAAGTGGACCCAATGCCAGCTTCTTGAAAACCACGTTAAGGAACTGGAGCTGGAGCTGGATGAACTTCACATCATTCGTGAGGTGGAGGGGGTTATTGAAAGGAGTTACAGGGAGGTACTCACACCTCAGATAAAAGAAGAAGGTTACTGTCAGGGGATGGAAATGGAACTGGCAGGAAGTGCAGGGATCCCCTATGGCTGTTCCCCTCAACAACAAGTATACCATTTTGGATACCATTGGGGGGGATGACTCACTAAGGGTAAGCAATAGAGCACAGGTCTCTGGCAAAGAGTCTATCCCTGTTGCTCAGAATGGAAGGGGGAAGAGGAGCAGAGCATTAGTCACTGGGGACTCCACAGTTAGGGGGACAGATAAGAGGTTCTGTGGGAATGAGAGAGACTCACATTTTGTTGGTTGCCTCCCAGGTGTCATGGTTCATAATGTCTCATTGTGTTTTCGGGATCCTTGCGAGGGAGGGGGACCAGCCCCAAGTCATGGTCCACATAGGCACCAAAGACATAGGTAGAAAGAGAGATGAGGATTTAAGGCAAAAATTCAGGGAGCTTCGGTGGAAGCTTAGAACTAGAGCAAACAGAGTTGTTATCTCTGGTTTGTTGCCCATGTCATGTACTAGCCAGGCAAGGACAGGGAGAGAGAGGAGTTGAACACATTGCTACAGGGCTAGTACAGGAGGGAGGGTTTTGGATTCCTGGATAATTGGGGCTTTTTCTGGGGTAGATGGGACCTCTACAAGCAGGGTGGTCTTCACCTGAACTAGAGAGGCACCAATATCCTGTGGAGGAAAATTTGCTAATGCAATTCGGGTGTGTCTAAATTAATTCAGCAGTGGGATGGGAACCAAAATTTTAGTTTGTGTATATGGGAGGTTGAGAGTAATGAAGTCAGAACTAAGATTTCAAGATCGCAAGAAGGCACCGGCAGGCAAGACATTGGTTTGAAATGTGTCTACTTCCATGCCAGGAACATCCAGAATAAGGTGGGTGAAAATGCAGCATGGGTTGGTACCTGGGATTTCGATGTTGTGGCTATTTCAGAGACATGGGTAGATCAGGGACAGAATTTTTGTAGCAGGTTCCAGAATTTAGATGTTTCAATAAAAACAGAGAAAATGGTATAAGAGAAGTTGGTGTGGCACTGTTAGTCAAGGACAGTATTACGGTTGCTGAATGAATGGTTGAGGACTCCTCTACTGAGGTAGTATGGGCTAAGGTTAGAAACAGGAAAGGAGAGGTTACCCTGTTGGGAGTTTTCGATAGTTCCAGAGATGTGGAGAATAGGATAGCAAAGACGATCCTTGATAGGTGCGAGAGTGACAGGGTAGTTGTTATGGACTTTAACTTTCCAAATAGTGACTGGTAATACTATAGATGGTCAGTTTTTGTCCAATGTGCACAGGAGGGTTTCCTGACACAGTATGCAGACAAGCCAAACAGGGGCAACGCCACATTAGATTTGGTACAGGGTAATGAACCTGGCCAAGCGTTAGATTTGGAGATAGGTGAGCACTTTGGTGATAGTGACCACAATTTGACTATGTTTAATAATGGAAAGGGATAGGCATATACCGCAGGGCAAGAATTTATAGTGGGGGAAGGCAATTATGATGCGCTTAGGCAAGATTTATGATGCATAGGATGGGGAAGGAAACTGCAGAGGATGGGCACAATTGAAATATGGAGTTTATTCAAGTACCAGCTACCGGGGGTCCTGGATAACGATGTACCTGTCTGACAGGGAAGAAGTTGTCAAGCGCAAGAGCCGTAGTTTACGAAGGAAGCTGAATCTCTTTTCAAGAGGAAGCAGAAGGTTTACATTAGGATGAGAAGTGATGGCTCAATTAGGGCGCTTGAGAGTTGCAAGTTGCAGGAAATACCTAAAGAGAGATCTAAGAAGACCCAGGAGGGGTCATGAGAAATCATTGGCAGATAGGGTCAAGGAAAACCCAGGCTTTCTATAGATATATTTGGAATAAAAGATTGTGTAGAGTAAGGTTAGGGCCAATCAAGCATAGTAATGGGAAGTTGTGTGTGGAGTCAGAAGAGATAGGGGAAGTGCCAAGTGAATACTTTTCGTTGGTATTCACATCAGAAAAAGACAATGTGGTCGAGGAGAATACTGTGATGCAGGTTACTAGGCTAGATGGAATTGAGTTGCAGAAGGAGAAGGTAATAGCAATTCTGGAAAGTGTAAAATAGATACGTCCCCTGGGCCAGATACGATTTATCCTAGAATTCTCTGGGAAGCCAGGGAAGAGATTGCCGAGCCTTTGGCTTTGATCTTTATGTCATCATTGTCTACAGGAATAGTGCCAGAAGACTGGAGGATAGCAAATGTTGTTCCCTTGTTCCAGAACGGGAGTACAGATAATCCTGGAAATTATTGACCTATGAGCCTTACTTCGGTTATGGGTAAAGTGTTGGAAAGGGTAATATGGATAGGATTTATAATCATCTAGAGAGGAATAAGTTGATTAGAGATAGTCAACACAGTTTTGTGAAGGGTAGGTCGTGCCTCACAAACTTTATTGAGTTCTTTGAGAAGGTGACTAAACAGGTGGATGTGGGTAAAGCGGTTGATGTGGTGCATATGGATTTTTGTGAGGCGTTTGATAAGGTTCCTCATGCTAGGCAATTGCACACAATATGGAGGCATGGGACTGAATGTGATTAGGGGTTTGGATCAGAAATTGGTCAGCTGAAAGAAGTCAGAGGGTGGTGGTTGATGGGAAATATTCATCTTAGAGTTCAATTACTAGTGGGGTACCACATGGATCTGTTTTGGGTCCACTGTTGTTTGTCATTTGTATAAATGACCTGGATGAGGGCACAGAAGGATGGATTAGTAAATTTGCGGATGACAATAAAGTCGGTTGAGTTTTGGATCGTGATAAAGAATGTTGTAGTTTGCGAAGAGACATAGATAAGCTGCTGCAGAGCTGGGCTGAGAGGTAGAAAATGGAGTTTAGTGTGGAAAAGTGTGAGTCTATTCAGTTTGGAAGGAGTAACAGTAATGCAGAGTACTGGGCTAATGGTAAGGTTCTTGTTAAAAAATGAGCAGAGAGATCTCGGTATCCATGTACATAGAGCCTTGAAAGTTGCCACCCAGACTGATAGGGTTGTTAAGAAGGCACACAGTGTATTAGCTTTTATTAGTCAAGGGATTAAGTTTAGGAACCATGAGATCATGCTGCAGCTGTACAAATCTCTGGTGCAGCCACATTTGGAGGATTGTGTGTAGTTCTGGTCACCACATTATAGAAAGGATTTAGAAGCTTAGGAAAGCATTCAGAAGAGATTTACTTGGATGTTGCCTGCTGTGGAGGGAAGGTCTTACGAGGAAACGCTGAGTGACTTGAGGCTGTTTTTGTTAGAGAGAAGAAGGTTGCGAGGCAACAATTGAGACATATAAGATAATCAGAGGGCTTGATAGGTTAGGCACTGAGAGTCTTTTTCCTTGGATATTGATGGCGAGTATGAAGGGACATAGCTTTAATTTGAGGGGTGATAGATACAGGACAGATGTCAGAGGTAGTTTCTTTACTCAGAGAGTAGTAGGGCAGTGGAATGCCCTGCCTGCAACAGCAGCAAACTCATGAACTTTAAGGGTATTTAACTGTTCATTGGAAAGGCATATGGACGAGAATAGAATAGTATTGGTTAGATGGGCTTCAATTTGGTTCCACAGTTCGTCGCAACATCGAGGGCTGAAGGGCTTGTACTGCGCTATAATGTTCAATGTTTTCTATGTTTCTATGTAAGCATATTGAAGGTTGAGACAGACAGACTATTAATCAGTAAGGTATTCAAGGATTATGGGAGAAAGGCAGGAAGAGCAGTCAAGGGTTATTAGATTAACACTGATCTCATTGAATGACAATGCTGACGCAATGAGCTGAATGGCCTACATCTGCTCCTATGTATTGTAGTCTTGTGGTCAGTTCATCTGCTGTAGTGATACTTACAGTATTTTTGGGAAAGGAGATTCAAGGTTTTGATCAAAAAGAACATCAATATAGCTACAAGTCAGGATTTCATTTGCCTTTGAGGGAAGTTTGCTGGTGTTCCTAATTATTGGCAGCCTTGTCCTTCTAAGTGGCAATGGTCAGGGTACTGCTGAAGGAGACTTTGTGAGTTGCTCAGTACCATCTTATGGATGGCACTCAATGCTGCCACCATGCACCAATGATGAAAAAATAAATATTTAAGGGGGTAGATGGGGTGTTGAAAAGTAATAATTTAAATCAGTCAATTCTTCTGTTAAATACAGACAAGTCAATGACATGCAAATACATTGTGAAAATTGTAATTATTTAGCTAAGTTGAAGATCAGTATTAAGGATTTATTGCTACAAGAGTATCTTTTAATAAGGAACAATTATAAAATTGAATACTTTACTCATTTTTAAAAAAAATTCATAAGTTGCTAATAATTGTAATGATAAACAAAGCTGATGAGTTTTTTTGCACTATTTATTTTATATGGAAAATCGTTTTACATCTTGACTGCAAGTTATGGTTTTATATCTGAATGAGTGGCAGCACAATGCTCAGTGGCTTACACTGCTGCCTCACAGCACCAGGGAGCCAGGTTCAATTCCACCCTCAGGTGACTGTCTGTGTGCAGTTTGCACATTCTTCCCATGCTTAAAAATGTGTTGCTGGAAAATCGCAGCAGGTCAGGCAGCATCAAAGGAACAGGAGAATCGACGTTTCGGGCATAAGCCCTTCTCCTGTTCCTTTGATGCTTTGCCTGACCTGCTGAGCTTTTCCAGCAACACATTTTTAAGCTCTGATCTCCAGCATCTGTAGTCCTCACTTTCTCCTACATTCTTCCCATGTTTGTATGACTTTCCTTCCACAGTCCAAAGATGTGCAGGCTAGGTGTATTGGCCATGCTAAATTATCCATAGTGTCCAGGGATGTGTAGGCTAAATGGGTTAGCCATGGGAATTGCAGGGTTACTGGGATAGGGTGGGGGACATGGTTGTAGGTGGGATGATCTTCAGAGGGTCTGTGTGGATTTGATGGGTCAAATGGCCAGCTTCTATACTGTAGGGATTCTATGATTCTATGAGTAACAGGCAATGAAGTTACCTAAATTTGAAAGTACCAACTACATATCCACTTGGAATTTTGTTCCAAGACAAAACAGATGGTGTTTCTATCTTGAACCAGTTCATGCTGTCCAACAAAATCAATTAGAAACTAATGCTTGGCACTTCAGATAATGCTCACGGCATGTTATAATCCTAGAATTATGAAAAATAAATTATTGCAATCAGGGTGATTTTTTAGATTGTTGGCCTTCTGCCTTGAAGACCTTAGAACTGGAATGTTCGTCCAGTTTAAATTAATATTTGACTCACTTCAAGTCTCCTGGACAACATGATGCAAAGAAAGATTTTGGTGGCAGTTGGCATCAGGTCTCAATGTTCTCAACCAAATTTGGATCATGAATCACTATTAGCTGTGTGATCATGCAACATGTTGATTTCAATGCAGATATCTTTACAGTTTAAATTGATTGTACATTTGATTCATCAAATGCGCAGTCTAAACTTTGCCTGAGAGTAACAACCGAGGTGAGAGGAATGCTTTTTTTTAGTCCACCACTCCATGGGTCAGAGCACAAATTAAAGTGCGTTACCCAGTTTCTAATTTGGTTAATCATTTCTCTATATTTGACAAAATGAAAAGATCCATCAACAAACAAAAAGAAAGAATTCTTGATTTAATATATGACAAAACTTATGCCACAATATACTTAATTTGTTATTACTTTGTAATTTAAAAAAAAAATATCAGCATTTACCTCTTTAAATAGTACAAAACACACACACACACAAGTTATTGGATTTCTCTCTTCAGAGGTTCACACTGGGGAAAAGGTTCTTTTAGTCAAAATTAGTTCTTGAAGCGAAATCAAAATAAAGTAAGGAATATTTGGGTGTTTGCTGATCTGTTCTGACACCTGGAGAAAGATCATCATTCATAACAGCTGTCATTACAATCTTAGCAGATGCAGCTTGTTCAGGAAACACTGTACCAACTCTCATTTCAATAAGTTGTTTTGGAAGAGCAGGAGAGATAGATTTTGGCTGCAGTAATAGAAGAGGTTCAAAAGCTCTCCCTCGTCACATAGGAGGAAGAAACACACAGTGACAATATTGATTGGGGAAAGAAAAGCATCAAAACATCAAGAACTTGAAAGATAATTGCAATATTCTTGACTGTTAATGATTGCAGAAATCAACTCAGCAATCATGGTGTCAGCTCAAACCCTTCAATCTCAAGAGAATGCAAGTAATTCAAACTGTTTATTCCTCTATCTGCCTCTTCCGCTGTACACCATCCTGTTCTAACTATGTACCTATTTGTTTATGCATGCACATGACTGCACAGAGGCATATGTTTGATGTCATATTCTTGTTCTTTCTTGTGGTTAGCAGTTAATAAAATTGTTCTTTCTTTCACTCAAAACAAAGCCTGTAATTAACTCCTGATTGCTTCTGGTGAAAACAGTGAACTACATTTTAGTTAGACAAAGGTATACCTGAATGCTGAGAAGAACATAAATCTTTGTTGCAACCAAACGGGGAGGTTGAAAAGACAGAAGCTGATTCACCCCTCCTTACCTGGTCATAGTAAAGTTGATCCAAATGAGAAAGGTATCACAAACAGGTACAATGTACATCTATTCAGGTAAAATTAATCTGCTTCAGATGAGACCCATTTTCTCTGCTACCTCTAAATAATGTCCTCATCCCATTCATATTTCCAGAAATGTTTTTAAAAGTACAACAATTTTATAGTAGAGCTCTGTACCCTTAATGAATTGTTGCTAAAATTTAAAAATGTATAACTTTTAGAAACTGAACATTATTTTAACAAATGGTATGGAGCCACAGCTCACAAAAGAACTTGGCATCTTTCTCAATTAGATTGAGAGTCACTTAATATGTTTACCTTGAGGGTGACCTCAGGGTGACAAGTGTGGGCAAGGTGAGGAGGCAACCCTCCATGAACAACAATAGCCAGCATGGGAACTGAATCCATTCTGTTGGCTTTATTCTGCACCACAATCTAGCCTACTGAGCTAACCAATACCACACTACCTACCATTTTAAAATATGATCGCATAAAACATAGCTGTCAATATATCATGCTTTAAAGTTGCAATATTTTTGTCTAGAATACATGGAATATCATGAAATTATTAAAAGTGCATTTCTGTTCTGGATTATCTAAAATATAGCGAACACTGTTAGAACTTTTACAAGATTGACTGTTAACTATGGATTTTTCGGTGTACAGCATAAAATAATACTTAAAAATATAAATATATTTTATTTCATTTGACATTTATATCAAGGTGCTTTGACAAGCTGAAATCAATTTTTGGATCAAAGCTAAATGATCTTCTTCTATGCTTTTCCTAAGATAAATTGATAGCAAAATTGAGCAAAATCCTAAAATGAATATGTAAATTGCAAAGTGTGGCAATTTCCTTTTGAAGCCTCTGACCAACAGTGACCTCTCCCTTGACTGAACTGAAGACTGACCCCTACCAGACTTGGACATGACCATTTGGTTGAATAAACAGTGTTTTAACTTTTCAAGTAGGTGCCATATGCTTTTGCTTAATGCAAAGAATGGATGTTGGATCCTATATAATTCCTCAGATTCACAGGAACTGGCAACATTTCGAAAATGTTCTTTTGCTGGCTCAGATTTTCCAAATGCCAGACAGGCAGTTGCTTTTGCAATCCAGCCTGGAGTTGTGCAAGTGGACTTTGCAGAATCTCAGATATAGCAGATTCTGAGGGAATTTCAGATTCCGATAGTCAATTCCTGTGCATCCTGAATCTTCACAAATAATCCACAGAGTTATGTTGCATTTAGCGAATTAAAATTTATTTTGGTAGGATTGGATCGAAAACCAATTGCCAAGTAGACTTAACAAAATAAATTGATTTAACTCCTGTTGCTTTGCCATTTTTTACTGTTGGAAATTAGATCTTGTTTCATTGCAACTGTTGTGAGCTGACAGAGTTTTGTGTCTTGTTCATGTTTACCTCTTTCAATAACTGCAGTGTCATCTGCAGAGTCTGCCTGGTAGAGTCTCAGTGAAGAAATGAACAATTTAAGATTTCATCCAACTCCTGAATAACTATGAAACTGACCACCAAACCCACCCTGCATTACACCTCCACCAGACCTGACATCGCCTTTCGCATCAGCAGAACTTAACTCGGGTCAATCTTGACCTCCTCTAAAGACGCACCTTCTTTCCTGGTGTCATTCTTATTTTATGCCATTGGACCCTTCCACCTGGCACCCTAACATACAAGTACAATAATATGCATGCTTACTCTTTTACAGGAGTCATCAAAGTTGCTCCCAGCGACTACTGCTGTGGAAAATGGAGCATGGTTTGAATTCCCCAATTATCTCGCACTACAAGAACACATCTAGATTAAATCATAGAATACCTATATCATGGAAGGAGGCTATTTAGCCCATCCAAAGAGCATCCCACCCAGACCCACCCTACACTGCATTTCCCAGGGCTAATGCACCTAACCTACACATCCTTGGACACTGAGTTTTTTAGCATGGCCAAGCCACCTAACCTGCACACCTTTGAACTGTGGGTGGAAACTAAAGCAACCAGAGAAAACACACACACAACCACAGGGAGAACGTGCAAATTCCACACAGACAGTCACTCGAGGGTGGAATCGAACCCAGGTTCCTGGTGTTATGAGGCATTAGTGCTAACCTCTGAGCTATCATGCTGCCTTCAAGATACATTCCATGCAGGTCTTTTCCCTGGGATGAGGGAGTCCAAAGCTAGAGGGCATAGTTTAAGATGAGAGAGGGAAAGAGACCTAAGGTGCAACTTTTTCACACAGATGGTGGTGTGTGTATGGAATAATCTGCCACAGGAAGTGTTGGTGGCTGGTACACCGTTTAAAAGGCATTTGGATGGGTATATGAATAGGAAGAGTTTAGCAGGTTATGGGCCAAATTATGGCAAAT
The DNA here is from genome assembly GCF_047496795.1 of Chiloscyllium punctatum. Lineage (NCBI taxonomy): Eukaryota > Metazoa > Chordata > Chondrichthyes > Orectolobiformes > Hemiscylliidae > Chiloscyllium > Chiloscyllium punctatum. Next base: position 68,388,757 of record NC_092758.1, on the reverse strand, counting down.
GGAATTCAATTTATATAGGATACCTGGTCAGCATACACGAGGAATACATGGACCCAAGAGTTTATTTCCATGCTCTATATCTCTATGATTCTATGACTCTATATAAAATTAAAACTCCTGCAGTTAGTCTCTTGAAAACACTGTTCTTGCTTGTAAACGTAGATAATTCTACAAGATCATAAAGATCTATAGGGGTATAGAACTTTTGTTTTATTACATACATTATTTTACAAAATGTGTAATTAAACTGCCATTATAAGGTCCATTCTAAGATTTACTGTTAAGTGTATTCTATTTGATTACAACTGCTTTGTAGATTTTTTGCTCAGTGATGGACCTGCCAAAAAATCTGTCAATGATTATGATGCCTCTTGGTCCCTCACTTAGACCTATCCTTTCTGTCAATGAAAATACTCCAATAGTTCTCACAGTTTCCTAGAAGACTAATCAAAATTAAATTTCAAAATAATACTTCAGGTTACTGTTAGAGATATATTATAATTTTTCTGTTGATTGACAGTAATTAGCAGATTCACCTTTGGAAATTTCAGCTAAGTTTGGGCCTATAGTCTGCACAGTCCTCCAGCAGTAATTCAGAATTCTGAGCTTCAAAAAAAAAGGTTCTAGCTGCTCATTAGTATGAGTCTTTAGTTACAATTTTCACATAAAGCTTGAATGATTGAGTAAATGGAGGATGTGTTTAGCCAATTAAGCTGGGTCACAAACATTAATGCTTTTTTTTTGAAAATTGGAATATTTATAGCACATGTAAAGTAATTGTTTACTACCTGTTATCTACATGAACTGTTGTAATCAGTGATGATGTGTGTTTGGGAAGATATTAATAATCACTCACTCTACAAATTACAATCCAGTTGTTTAAAGATTTCTAACAAGAGTGATTGGAACGATGGCCAGATGAATCTCATTGACTAAGAGATTCTTGTTTGGGGTTGTTAATCCAGGCCAATGAGGTAGCCCTGCATGAAAGATATAAACAGGAGATTCAGGTAGTCTTCTCACTTTTAGAGACTGTCTGTCCACACCTAGTGTATACTGCTGTTGTTTGTTTTTGGGAGAATGTGATTCTTCAGCTGGCTTATAAAGCCGGTTTTGTGAACTGGTGTTTTTTTTAAGTGAGGGCTGGTTTCTAGATTGATTTATACTCTGTTTCAGATGTAATTCAGCCCTCATTAGGGGCCTGTTGTTTCACAGGCTGTTGACTGGTACTTTGTGAGTGACTCTGCCTTTGTAAAGACTGAATACCTGTGTGTGCTGGGAGGTGAGCAGCTGTTGCATTCTGGCATGAGCTCTGCTGTTGGGAGTAGGTTCTGCCTTCTGTACCTGAGTCTGACCAGCCTTGCTGTGAGCTGGAAGGCTCAAAGGTTGCCCTCTGGAAAGTAGTCACCCCTTGATCAGTTGTACCTGAGAAGGGGTAACTAAGATGGGTTGTCCAAGAGGTGGTTGGGAGATGTATGGGAGTAGTGGCACCCTGAAGGTGCATAGGAACAATTTGATCTAGATGGCTTGTGGGCTGCTGTGTGTGCTATTGCCCCAGGGAGGGGTGGACTGTCCTAGAGGTGGCTGGAAGGTGTCAGGGCTGTCTACAGGCTAGATGGTATGTAGGGGCAGGCTGAGAGCTAGAAGGTGGGTAGACTGTCCTTAGTGCTGTTAACCTGTGCAGGTGCTAGGTTGTCTTAAAGGTCATTAGAAAATGTGGGTGGCTAGTGAAGTTGAAAGCTAGGTAGATTGTCAGGATTGCTGTCATCTGAGGTGGCTGTTGGGAAGTAGCATAAGCTGTCCAGAGGTGGCTAGAAGATCTCCGGGTGGACTGAGAGCTTGTAGGGGTGGGCTGTCTTAGTGGCTGGAAGGTGGGATCTGTATTCTATACACTTTCTTATCTAATTGGACTGTCTTGTATGTAGCTGCTACTCAAGTGGGGTTTGAGTTTGTTGTTTTCCCCCTGGAAACCGTTGTGGTAAAGTTTGGGACCTGGCTTTGCTCCTGTCTTGTAAATTGCTGTTTCTCTATACTGGTGTGAATGTTAATGGCTTATTTGTACTCTTTGATAAACTAAAAATTCAGACAGCCTCCAGCCAAGATGCTGGCTACCTATAACCAGTATATGCTACTGCTGTTGATTTCTGACTTTTTGAAAATAGGATTCTTGAACTTGCTGATACTATGTTACAAGTGTAATTCTGTTTTCATTAGGGAACTGTCATTGTTGCATTGGCTGGTTACAGCCTGTTCTTTTCGGAGACTATGATGTTTGAGGCAGGGCGAGTCCTTGCATTCTAGTTTTTGCTCTGCATGTGTTTTTACTTTGTTTTTACTGGGCCTGAGATACTGTACCTTTCCAGATGAACTCTGTAGGTAGACCTGAAGATTGAATACCTGTATGCTGGGAGGTAAGATTTGCTATATCTGCCTTTGCTTTTGAGGTGTACCATTGAGTTAACTGTGCCTTTCACAATGAACTGCTTCTTTTTTAAAAAAAATCACCAGGTTAACAGGTTTTTGGAGCACTGCTGCTCCACTCTTGTGACAATTCTGTCTTACACATTCCAAGTTTGTGATATAACTATATATTGAAAGACCTAACTGTTAACAATCCAGTTATATCACTCAAATGTTTTGCTATAAATTATCTTAAGCTTATATTCCACCCCTCCATAAGCACTCGCTTTGAGTGCTGCTCCTTTCAAACCTGTTGGGCTACAACCTGGTCCAACATCAGCATCTCCAAATCTGTTCCTGTAAGCAGTGCTAGTCCTCCATGGATAGACCAGTCTCCTCTAGAGACTAAGTGCATTTGCTGACTTCAGGAGTAGATTCTGCATTCCAAAGTGTCTATGGTAATGGATTCTGTCCCAGAAGGGACTATTTGTTGGTAATTCACTGTCTTGTGGGTTGTTGGGTTTATTGCTGCACTCTTATCCCTGGGTCTGGCAGGCCTTACTGTGAGCTGGGGTGTTCAAAGTAATCCCAAAAGCTGTTGCCCTAAAGGATGGGCTGGTCTAGAAGTGGCCTAGACACGTCAGGGTAGTGCATCAAGGTGGGTGAGAAAATGTGGATGTTCTAAAAGAATGAGTTGGAAGTTGAGGTGAAAGATGCTAATCAATTTTAGCACACTTAAACAGTATAGATGTGGTGACAAGCTTCAGTTGAAAACTGCTAACAACCCACAACTAAGCAAATCTGAATTTCAGAGTTTGCCTTAAGTCAGAGGTGCCAGACCCCTTACAGGGGTGAGGTCAATATCTCAAGGTGTTATCTAGAGTGGAAAACAGTTGTGCCTGGATGAATATCTTATTGGGGAGAGACTTCTAGATTCTCTGAACAAAACACCCTTCAGCTTTGTGCCAATCTTTATCCTACTGTCAGATCAAACTAACCAACATACCCTTCACTTTACCATCATCCATGTGCCTATCAGTCACATCAATGTCCTGAATGTGACTCTACTACCATTGGCAATGCATTCTGTGCTTGGTACACTCCCTCATGAACAAGGGAGTTGTCAGAGGTCTGTTTTTACAGAAACAGTATACAAGTAAAGCAGATAATAAACTGAATGAAATGTTTGGCTAGAACAATATAATATTGTTGCAACTAAGGTATTTGACTCCATACCTGGAGTATTCTGCCCAGTTTTTGTTGTTTGAGGGAAGATGGAGTGGCATCAGTTTAGTGGAGGCTGATTCCAGATGTGAGGGTTTTGTCCTAGAAAATGGCCAGTTTAGGCCTATACTGGCTGGAATTTAGAATGAGATCAAATTGAGGTGTTTGATAAAAGGGGAGGATAAAATAGACTTAGTGGATGCTTTTTCTGGGGCATTCTAGGATAGGAGGTTATAGCCTTCAATAAGGGGTAGTAAAATTAAAATACTTGTGGAGAAACTATTCCTAGTGTAGTGAATTCTAGATTCTCAACCCTGAAAATGTAAATTTAAGGACTTGGATTTTTACTTGATTATGGGTTGAAGGGATATAGAGAAGGCAGGAAAATGAAAAGTGCATCAGCCATGATTGAATACCAGAACAGATGGAGCTGAATGGCCTAATTCTTGTGTTCAGAACATTATCACAACTGCAACAAGGACATATCAGCATAGCAAACACAGCACCTGCCATGCATACAGCCTATTGGCCAGTTTTGAGTGACCCAGAAATCTTAGTGAGGGATGGTTGAGGCATACCAGAGCTGACCAACTATAATACAACCTCTCCTCATGCAATTCTCAGACCATTGGTACAAAATCAATGATTCATTTACTGCAAATGGAGAATTTCACCCTGATCACTGATTATCTGTCAATTGGAAATTTAAACAACCCTCAAGGTGTGCATGTCAGATGCACTGAAATAGTCTGCTCAATGCAGTTATAATATGTATAGCACAAACAGACCCTTTAGTCCAACTCACCCAGGCTGACCAGCTATCCTAATCTAGTCCTACCTGCTAGCATTGGCCCATATCCCTCCAAACCCTCTCTATTCATATACCCATCCAGATGACTTTAAAATGTTGCAATTGTACTAGCCTCCACTGCTTTCTCTGACAGCCCATTCTTCTGTGAAAAAGTTGCCCATTAGGGGTGTCTTGTCTTCCCCTCACGTGTAAACCTATGCCCTCTAGTTTTGGACTCTCCCACCTCTAGGGTAAATAAACAAGGTCTTTCCCTAATCTATGCCTTCATTTTTATAAACCTGATCACCACCAGGGAAATCAGCCTTAGTCTATTCAGCCTCTCCCTGTAACTCAAATCTTCCAACCCTGGTGACCTCCTTGTAAGTCTTTTCTGAACCTTAGTTTCACAACATTCTCCTGATGGGAAGGAGACCAGAATTGGCCACAAGTGGCCTCACCAGCATAATGTACAGCTGCAATATGACCTCCCAACTCCTGTACTCAATACTCTGACCAATAAAGGAAAGCATACAAAACATTGCCTTCACGATCTTCACTTGTGACTACATTCATAGACCTATGAACCTGCACTCGAGGTCTTTGTTCAGCAATACTCCCTGGGACCTTGCCATTAAGTGTAAAATCTTGCTTAAGATTTGATTTTCCCCAAAATGCAGCACCTCACATTTATCTAAATTAATCACTATCTGCCACTCAGCCCACTGGCCCATCTGATCAAGATCCCATTGTGATCAGTTCTTTGCTGTCCACTACACTTTCAATTTTGGTGTCATCTGCAAAGTTACTAACTATATACCTCTTGTGCTTTCATCCAAATCAAAAATGACAAAATAGTGGACCTAGAACTGATTCTTGTGGCACTCCACTAATCACAGGCCTCAATCTGAAAAACAACCCTCCACCACTGTCTACCTTTTTGAGCCAGTTCTGTATACAAATGGTTAATTCTCCCTGTATTCCATGAGATCTAATTGCTCATCAGTCTCATGTGAACCTTGTCAAATGCCTTACTGAAGTCCATGTAGATCATGCCCTCATCAATCCTTTGTTACTATTTCAAAAAAACTCCAGTTTGAGACAAATTCCCACCAACAAAGCAATGTTGACTAGCAAAAATATTTTCTGCAAATAAGCAAGTTTATGGTCAGTCCTTTTGGGAATGTTCTAGGAAGTATGGTTAGTAAGATTGCAGATGACACTAAAATGGTGGTGCAGTAGACAGTGAAGATTACTGCAGCGTATACAGTACCTTGATCAGATGGGCTAAGGATGGAGTTCAAACTTTGCAAATGTGAGGTGTCTTTGGTAAGGCAAACCATGGTGAGACTGATTAGTTAATGGTAAGGCCTGGGGAGTGTTTCCAGAGACTGAGTACAAGTGCATAGTTAAGTGGAGTTGCACAAAGCAGGGTTGGGGGAATAAAGGTCTTTGGTATGTTTGTCTTCACAGGGCATAACACTTTGGAGTTGGGATGTCACATTGTGGTATTACAGAACATTAGTTATACAACTTCTGGACTACAGTCTACAATTCTGGTTTTCCTTCTGTAGAAAAGATCTTAAACTTAAGATTTACAAAGATGCTAGGTTTGGATAGATTGAGTTGTAGAGAGCCTGAATAGGCTGGGGCTTTTATCTATGGAGCATCAGAATGACAGTTACCATAGAGGTTGATGGGCATGGATTGGGTGAAGAGCAAAGATCTCTTTCTGGGTGGAGGAGTCCAAAACTAGATGGCACAAGTTTAGTAAGAGCGAAAGACTTGAAAAGGACTAGAGGGACAACCTCTTCATGCAGAGGGTGGTGCATGTATGGAATGAGCTGCCAGAAGTTTTTAAATATAATTAAAAGGCATATGGATGGTGAGATGAATGAAGCCTTTTGAGATAAAGGCCAAATGCTGATAAATGGGACTAGGTCAGATTGGAATGTCTGGTAAGTGGGTGAGTTGGACTGAAGGGTTAGCTTCTGTGCTATATGACTGAGTTTGACTCTTCATGTTACCCAAAATCAGATCTGACTGAGCAAATAGTTTGTACTGTTAAATTACTCATCCTGCTGCATCCCATATAATTTCATATCTTCATAATGTGCAGAAGAAACACTCAAACCCATTCTGTCTGCACAAAGTACCACTAAAGGTATGCTAATCCCAATTTCCTGCACTTGTTCAATATCCCTGAATGTTTTGGTATCTGTGCTCATCCAAATATTTTTAAAGGTAAGCATTCCAGCCTCCCCTACCTTCTCAGACAATGCATTTCAGATTTCCACCACTTGAGTGAAAAAGGTTCCCCAAAGTGCCTCAATTTTCTGCCCCTTAACCAAGGGGAACAGCTGCTCTCTATATATTGTCCATATATATCCATCCTGTCCTCTAATCTATATATCCTGTCCATATCACAACCTTCTACTCAATCATGTACTCCCTTAGTCTTTCCTGCTCAAAAGACAATGTTCCAAGCTCCTGCCCCACTGAATTAATGTCCCATTCCCCAGTCTAGGAACTCCCACATATTTGGGATACCACTCACTTCTCCTCCCCCCCCCCCCCCCCCCCCGCCCCAAGACTTTAATTTCCCTAACCCCCAATGCCTCATCACAGGACATTCACTCCCAATACACCTCCATCCGCCATGACCGGTGCCTCCAAGCCCTGTTTTTTCTTCCCTGTCCCCACCAGTACCTTTTCACTGCTTTAATTTGGCTGAACTGGTCCTTGCCCTCAACAATTTCTCCTTCAAATCTTCCACCTTCTTCCAGATAAAAGGAGTAGCCATGGGCACCTGTATGGGCCTCAGCTATGCCTGTCTCCTCGTCAGCTACATCTCTTCAGTTACACTGGCACCATTCCACCTTTTCCTCTGCTACATCACTGCATTGGTGCCATCTTATGCTCCCATGAGGTTGAACAGTTCATGAACTTCAGCAACACATTCCATCCTGACCTTAAATATGCCTGGGCTATCTCTGACACCTCTCTTCCCATCTTGGATCTCTCCATCTCAAGTGACTGACTATACCTGACATTTTTTTACAAACCCACACATTCTCTCTCCTACCTGGATTACACCACCTCCCACACTCCCTGTAAAAATTCTATCCCTTATCCTTTGCCTCCACTGCATCTGTTCCCAGGAAGACCAGTTCCACCATAGAACACACCAGATTACCTGCTTGAAAGACAGCAATTTCCCCTCATGCCCTCTAGCATATCTCATCCACTTGCTGCATCTCTGCCCTCAAACCCCACCCACTCCAACCACAATAAGGACAGGACCCCAGTATATATCATATCCTCTGCCATTTCTACCACCTACAAACACCCCACTACTAGACATAAATTTCCATCCCCACCTCATCTGCTTTCTGAAAAGACCATTCCTCCATGGCCCCCAATAACAACCCACTTTCCTCTGCCACCACAGGAATTGCAAAATCTGGGCCCACACCTTTCCCCCCCCCCCCCCCCCCCCCCTTCGCTTCTGTCCAAGGCACCAAAGGAGCCTTTCACATCCTTCAGTTTTACCTGCACTTCCCCATATTTACTATAATCTGCTCTGATGTGGTCTCCTCTGGGGAGAATGGATGCTACTTGCAGAGCATCTCCAGTACAGCCACACCAACCCCCACCACCTGTGGCTGAACACCTCAACCAACCCCCTCCACTCTGCTGATGGCATACAGGTCCTGGGCCACCTCAGGACTCTGATGCCCTGGGGTTGTAATGTGGACTTCCAGTTTCCTTATTTTTCCCTCCCTTCACCTTGCCCACATTCCAAACTTTCAGCTCAGCACTGTCCTCATGATCTGTTCCACTGTCCATCTTCCTTCCCACCTATCTGCTCCACTGTCCTCTGACCTATCACCTTTACCCCCACATCCATCCACCTACTGTACTCAGATAACCTTCCCCCTGTTCCTCGTGTCACTACATCCCCTCCCTGTTTATCTCTCCACCTCCTAGGCTCCCAGCCTCATCCCTAATGAAGGGCTTTTGCCCAAAACAGCTCTTTTCCTGCTCTCTGCATGCTGCCTAACCTGTGCTTTTCCAGCACCACTCTTGACTAATCTTCAGCATCTGCAGTACTCTTTCATCTAGTTGATTTTAACCTTATTATGCAGCTGCTTCCAAGGATGAAGCAGTTCTTCTGAGTCTCTCACTGCACCCCCCCCCCCACCCCAGGTCATCTTCTACCCTGAAGTTCTTCAGCCACATCCTCAAGCAGAGTTGCATAGCCACATCTTCAGTGCCTTAAGGAACCATCTGATCCTACATGGATATTAAATCCTGTTCAGACCAACACTGGATCTGAACATGACAACTTGTCGACACTACTAATTCTAAACCTCCAGCAACAGTTCTCCTTTGCTCTACACTCAAGCCACGTACCACCACCTAATCTCTCTACAGTCAGCCCTGCTGCAGCTGATAGCCACGCTCTCAAACTTAAACACTTTCTCCACTATTTCAAACACTTTGTGCTAACCTAGATGAATACAAAACTTAGAACATTATAGTGCAGTACAGGTCCTTTAGCCCTCCGGTTTAAATGCCCTTGAAGTTAGTGAGTCTACCACTGTTGCAGGTAGTGTTCCACACCCTTACAACTGAATAAAGACATTACCTCTGACATCTGTCCTATATTTATCACCAACTTGATCCAAACCACTTGATGATCCTTCATCCCATGCCTCTATTTTGTGCAATTGTCTACTGTGGAGAAACTTATCAAACCCCTTACTGAAATCAATGTACACCACATCAACTGCTTTACACTCAACCACCTGTTTGGTCATTTTATTGAGCTATTTGAGAAGGTTTAAGAGGCACAACCTACCCTTCACAAAACCACACTGACTATACCTAATCAACTTATTCCTTTCTAGATGATAAATCCTATCTCTTATAACCCTATAACCAAAATAAGGCTCAGGTCTATAATTTCCAGGATTGTCTCTACTCCCCTTGAACAAGGGAAGAACACTTGCTATCCCCCTGTCTTCTGGCACTCTTCCTGTACCCAATGCCTACACCAAGATCAAAGGCTTGGCAACCTCTTCCCTGGCTTCACAGAATCCTAAAATAAATCTCATCTGGCCCAGGGGACTTGGCAGTTCTAGAAAGTCTAAAAATAACACCTCCTGCTTATGCATCTCAATCCCATCTAGTCAAGTAGCTTGTATCTCGGTATTCTCTTCGATCACTTTGTTTTTGTCAGTATTCACACTAGAAAAAGACAAAGTATTCAATTAGCGCATCCCCATCTCTTCTGCCTCCATGCACAACTTCCTACTATGTTTGGCACTAACCTTATTCTAGTCATTCTTTTATTCCTGATACACCTATAAAAAGCCTTAGGGTTTTCCTTGATCCTATCTACCAACAACTTCTCATGGCCCCTCCTGGCTGTTCTTAGCTCCCTCCTTAGGTCTTTCCTGGCAACTATAACCCTCAACTGCCCCAACTGAGCCATCACCTCTTATCCTAATGTAAGCCACCTTCCTCTTGATGAGCTTCAACTTCCTTCATAAACATGACTCCCATGCTTGACCACTTCCTCTCTGACAAGTGTATACTTATCAAGGACCCACAGTAGCTGGTCCTTAAATAAGCTCTAGTTTCAATTGTGCCTGTCCCCTGGCAGTGTCCTTTCTCCAAATGTCCTTTCTGCAACCATAATACGGTCCTTGATTAACACTGTCACACTGCCACACCACCACCTCTTTTACCATTTTCTCTTCTTACTGAAACATCTAAATCCTGGAACCTGTAATAACCATCCTGTCCCTGCTCTACCCACGTGTCTGAAACCACCTTTTTAAATGCTGTAATTTTACTAACCTCCACTACTTCCTTTGGCAGCTCATTCCATACACACCACTGAAAATGTTGCCCCTTGGGTTCTTTTATATTCCCCCTCACTCTAAACCTGTGTTCTAGACTACCCCCCCCCCTTCAGGGAAAAGACCTTGCTTGTTTATCCTACAATGCCCCTCAGATTTTATAAACCTCTAAGGTCACCCCTCAGCCTTTGCTCCAGGGAAAACTGCTCCAGTCTATTCAGCTTCTGCCTCTGCTCCAGTCCACCAACCCTGGCAACATCCTTTTAAAATCCTTTCTGAACCCTTTTCAAGTTTCACAACATTCTTCCAGTAGAAAGGAGACCAGAATTGTATACCATATTCCAAAAGTGGCCTAATCAATATCCTATACAGCTGGAACATGACCTCCACTCCTATACCCAATGCTCTGACCTGCTGCAAGTCCTTTCCAAGAGACCCACCTCCCAATCTCCTTTCTCTCCCACATCCACTTGCGCCTACCACACCACACAAAAACCTTCACCCACTGCATGCTGTCACCCTTCTTCCCCACCCCCCACCTCAATCTTCCCCCTCATCAGCCATCCCAGGTTTCCTACTCCTGAGCACTGCCACACACTTACTATGCCCCTCAACCATAAACTGAGGCTAAAAGGTCTGCCCTCAGGAAAGGGCTTATGTTTGTACTTCTGTCCCCACCTCAACAAATTCTCTGGATCCACCACAATGTGGAGCAATTCTTCCATTGCCTCATCTGTCTGTCTTTGGCAAAGACTCCCAACTGATCTCTTCTCTCACCACCAACCTTCCTCTTCCACATGGTCACCATCAGACAGCCTTGTTTCTGCCCTCTGTCTCTATTACTGACTGCCAATGTGACAGTGGTCACTTCTATTTCTTCACACCCCTCACCAACTCCAACCATACCCCCTCCAAACAAACAGCACTCTACCCATTCTGCAACAACCCCCAGTTTAACATTGCACCTGACCAAAGTGATGCAATAGTAGTCTGGAGAACAGAACTGTAGAGGCTGAATGCAAACTGACACCTCATCCTACCTCCCCCTTGCCTGTAACCCATCAGGCTAAAATTAAACACATGCCTCATTGCCTCTGATCTCCCCACTACTGCCTCTAAACTTTGTCCCTAGCCCCATACTGGCCAGTTCTACCCACTCCCAAGATCCACAAGCCCAACTATCCCAGCCAACCTATCCTCCTGACATGCTCCTGCCCCACCAAACTCATCTGGTCCTGCCACAACTCCATCCTGTTGTCTTCTACCCCACCCCCCTTAGTTCAAACATTTCCCACCTACTTCTGTGACTCCAATGCTCTCCATCTCGAACTTCCAGTTCCCCAGCCCCTAACACTCTATCCTCACTATGGACATGCAGTCCTTATACAGTCCATACCCCACATGATGGCCCCAGCCCCTTTGCTGCTTTGACTCCAATTGGCCCAACCAGACCTCCTCTACCAATATCCTCCTGGTTAGTACTACTGCCTCACAGCGCTGGAGACCTGGGTTCAGTTCCCACCTCTGGCAACTGTCTGGAGTTGCTGAACTGGTCCTTGCCCTCTAATGTTTCCTTTCACTCTTTTCCACTTCCTCCAAATCCAGGGGTGGCCATGGGCACTAGCTATGCCTGCCTGTTTTGCAATAATTGAAGTGTCTCTTCAGTATGTACACAAGCATTGACCAACTAGGTTGCACCCTCAACCTGCTTCACCACCCCTTTACCTCTGCCACCCCATTTATTTGCAGCTCCCCCACACCCATCCCCAGTAATGAAGGTTACACCCAAAATGTCAACTTCTCCACCTGGTGCTACCCAGTTATTGAAAAGAAGCAGCCACTACTCTTCTTCCCATTTGGACAGATGGCACTATTGAACTGCCATTCTGAGCCATTGTTTGCATTCCTAATGGGAATTTGATCATAAATTCTCACTGACACTCCTCTTGATTTAGAGGCAGTGAGGTAGTATGAGAAGATCTATTGAGAGAATGTGAACTTTCATTGCATTATCAAATATCTGTAGGTTGTCTGCATCCAACAACCTTAACCTAGGGCAAAGATGTGTTTGTACTCATTGCATTGAGAATTTTTATTCGTCAGTCTTTCTTCAAAATCTGCAATTAAATAGATGCTAGGCAGGTGGTGCTAAAGGTTTAGAATAGGAAGAGAAAATCCACAAGAAATGCTACTTGACAAATAGCTCTTACACATTTGAATGTTCAAGATTCACTTGTCTTTAGCATAGAATCTAGAGGACAATCCAGAGATGAACTGAAGACATTCTTAGACACTCATAGAACAAAATAGTCACCTAAGATTAAAATACTAGGTCTCAAGTGTATGTAAAAGATTCTTCTATTTTGAAGAGAAGGGAAGAAGCTCTAATTTAGGATAAATTCACCCTAAATATTGTTTTTTTACTTTTTCCTGCAAACTGAAGCTAAATGCAGGTACAGCAGCATATCTCCAACAGATTTGAGGCTACATTGTCATTTGTATCTTTTTGGTCATATGGGAGATGAGTGCTTTGAACTAAAATTAAGTTTTCTCTCCACATTTTAACCTTAAGAAATTATTTTTTTACTATCACTGAATACTTTCAATTTCTGTAGGAATATATAAGCTGCAGTGTAACTCCTGAACAACAGGGGTAGTACCATATCAAATGAATGTCACATGTCTAGTATTTGAGGTGTTATGCCTGTGAAAATATGGATATTCCTGTTGAACATGCACTTTTGTTGATTACAGAAGTTGAATAGTAAAACTTTATGTATAACTTCAAGTTTCTTACATGAATGCTCCATTTGCTGGCTAACACTTTTGCTTGTGTAACCATATTTGCACATTATTGCAGTTATTCTAATTGGAGTTGCCTTTGCTCACTATTTTTATTAGCATAAACTATTCAGCAAATGTTGGTAGAATTTATGGATGCCTGAATAGCTCTTGCCTACCAACCTTTTTATAATACTAAAGAAAAGAATGAATAATTGCAGATGAATATTTGCAATGCATTGGTCACAAATTAGCAGTGTATAGTTTTCTTACTAAGTATCTTAAATTTCTGGTCAAAGATGGCAGAGTAAGACACTCTTGCTGGCCCTCCTCTCCTGCCTGTTCTGTCCTTTTCCCCACTGGAGGTGATTCTGGAGCAGTGTCATGTGAGCAAAAAGTCCTGGAGCAGAACCTGGACTGCAAGCCTGAAACAGCCCATGCACTGCTCCAGGGATGCTCCTGCTATGAGCCCCAGGCAAAGACTAGTGTGGGGAGATTGTACTAAATTTGGAGCAGCTGAGGACTGGAATGGTATACTGGCTGTTTGGAGCAGAGCAGGGATGGTTTTTGGACTGAAGCCTGGTGTGGGTTGTCATGCAAAGGCCCCGTGCTGAGCTATGACAGTGTAATGTTTTTAAAATTGTTTACTCTAATGTCCTCTATAATGCCTGATTTCTAACTTTAAAATTTTGTAAAGTGGTGCAACTACTTCCTCTGTATCCAACATTTGTACCTAAGTACTTGTACTTAAAACGTCACCATAAGAGGTAGATGTTTTAAAAGCTTTTCACCATATCTGACAAAGGAGTACACAAGTGTATTCTATTGATTATTTGTTTTCATACTATATCTGCCATGGAGTAAGCACTTAAGTTTATGTTTGGGCTGTTAGAGATAAACACCTTCATCCATTTAGTTCATTAAACTGGAGTCTTGTGATGAATGTGGTAAAGCAACATTGAAGTGTCAGCAAACATGTCCTTCTTTGCTTATAGGAAGGATGTAGATGCATTACAGGGTGCAGAGGAGATTTACCAGGATGTTGACTGGATTGGAGGGCTTCTCTTAGGAAGAGGTGTTGAGGGAGCTCTGGCTTTTCACACTGGGGAATAGAAGGAAGACAGGTGACTTGATAGAGGTAAGATAATAAAAGGTTTGGTGTATATAGCCAGAGACTTTTCCCAAGGCAGAAATGGCTGTCATGAGGAGTCAAACTTTCAGGTGATTGGAGGAAGGTATGGGGAGATGTCAGAGGTAGGTTCTTTACTACCACCACTGGCAGTGCATTCTCTCTACCTAGTCAGACATTAGGGATACTTGAGGCAAGCACATGGATGATAGTAATGAGGTTAGGTTGACATTAAGATAAATGGTTGGCACAACATGAGCTGCAGTTTGTACTGTTTGTTCTCAAGGTTAAAGGCTAGGTCACTTCAAATCTAATTTTACTCAAGATTTGTTCGTTCATGTTCATAATAACATCTACTCTGGTTTTGTCCTGTTGAATTATACCTTTGATAAGGTCCTGTGAGACCGACAAGAGCCCATGGAAACTGAAGAATTTTGGTAAATCAGATCCAGAATTGGCAGAGTGGCAAAAGCAGGGGCTAATAGTCTGACTGTTTTACTGATTGGAAGCCTGTATCCATGGGGTTCTTAAGGGATCTAAGTTGATGTCTTTGCTTGTGATTCAGTAATATAATGCAGTAGTTGTGATTTTGTATTAGAGTTGTGCAAAAGAAATGGACCCATGAGAAAATAGATTTGGGTGGATTACCAAAAAATCAAATTGAGAAAATTTAGTAACTTGCCTAATACAAACAATAGCAATCTGTCAAGGAAATGGGTCTGGGTGGGTTACTCTCTGGAGTCGATGTGGACTTGTTGGGCTATAGGGCCTGTTTCCACACCAGATTAATTTAAAAAGTCAATGTTGAAGTCCTTTTTAATGAAATACCAAATACTTTACCTGAAGCTGGAAGGTAATTTGAAGATGTTTGGGTTTCTTGCAGTTCTGCAATAAGAGAAGGACTGAGGGTCATTGTCATTTCTTGGTGTGGTCAGCTTAGTTTTGTCTTCAGACTGTGGTTTTTCTTGGCTAGCTCAAATATCTCGTTTTTTTGCTATTTTGCCATCTTTCATTTAAGAAGCTGTTCATAGGGTGCAAGGTAAGACTTTATGCCATGAACTGCTATCCTGCTGTGTTCTCCATTTGTAGTCATTTGTCTTCTAAACTGCAAGTGTTTCCCAACTTCCCTCAGGATAGAAGACCAAAAGGGAAATGAGAAGCTCTCATGGACTTAATCATCTCCAACTCTCCCATTCTCTTCCCCCTCCCCACCCACCCCCACACAAAGCAACAGGTTGTTTTAGATCAGCTGTGGAGAGGTCTATACAATGGGTACCTGCAGCTCCTCAATATCCTCAGTCTTCACTTTTCAAATCCCATTTGCTTGGCTAGAGTGACAATGATCTTTGGAAGTTCCTCTGATCACTTACCAGCTTAAATCATAAATCTAGGAAAAGCTTCTACTCGACTGCATGTAAGCAGTCTTTACACTCCTCACCCCAGGCCTCCACAATGATGCTAAGTGTTCTTCATCTTCAAGATCTTTCAAAATTGAACACTTTTTTTTCTCATTATCCCCTTAGCTGCAATAAAGAAGCTTTAAAAGCTGTTATTGCATGGGTTGAAAGAGAAAGGTTGTGATCAGAGTAGAATTAGCACTTTTCAGTGGTGGGCAGATGTCTTGGTGAATGGTCCAGAATGAGAAGAGTCTTAATTCAAATTCTGACATTTTTTTCAAAACCGCCTTTGAAACATCAATAAAGTCAGGAAAAAAATTCTCCTCCTTCAGGACAAGAGAGGCTGAAGTGTAAACCTAGAGTGGACTTAATTTTTCAAGGTTTGCAGAGTGGTATGCCACAACAGGTTTAAGCTTTAAGTTGTCATAGCTTTGGCACCCAACAACAGTCATATGATCCTTGTGACCCTAAAGCCTGGAGTGTGCTTATTTCTTAGAAATACAGGTTCTGGATGGCATTCGCTCCAGTATAAACCTGTCTTTTCAAAACTGGATATTTGACCCAAGGTTCTTCCTCAACCAATCATTCCACTAAGGGAAAAAATGACAGCACACATTCCTCATCTGCACTGGCAGTGTTGCCACCACTTTATGCTATGAGAAGTATAGTGGTTCTTAAATCCAGCAAAACCAGCCATTAGCACTGCAGGATTTTGAGCTATTTTTCCTTCGGTCCTCAAACAAAGTATGGTGGGAAAGGTGGTCCCAAATTGATTGTTTTCTAAAAAAAAAAAAAATTTCTATCCATTTAGAAGCCTCCATCTCCTTAAATGCCTTTGTCCATGATCTCTGACTTGCTTGCGCTCAGACTTGTCTCAGCAATTCAGCTTGCTTTAATTCTTTCCACATTATCTCCAATGTTGTGTAGCATAGACTTCTATTCTTGTGCAAACAATGTCATATGCTCTTTCATTATGCTCAAACACTTTATAACATCTAGCTTCTGATCAAGTACTTTGGCTTTCTTTTACAGTCAGCACCTGTGGTTTTGTCACCTGGATGCTTCCTGTTGACATTCTTACAACTTTGTTTTCCATGAATATGGAAAGACACCAAGATTTGCAAAAAACAGGACTAAGTTAAGTGTACTGCACTGTACCTTTCAGGAAGTACTTTGCCACAAAGCCCAACAAGTGATTGACCATCTGATGTCAACACCAGTCCAGTCCTCAGCACACCACAATTAGTGCCAGGGATGGAATCACATAATGGTCAATGGGAGTCCCACAATTGACCAACTGCATTGAAGCACATGTTGTAGGAGAATGTTTCATCTCTGTATATAACCGATTTAGACTTGATTAACCCTCATGCAGTCAATCAGTAAGCTTGCAGATGTGAATATCTGTGGGGTGGTAAGTAGTCTGGTAGAACCCTGGGAAGCACTAAGGGTCAGAGGGACTCTGATTTACACTGACCTGTTAAGATTGTGAGACAGAATTTAAATGGTTAAGACAACATGACTTGCCTTGAGTTTAAGAGCAGAAGGTTAATGCTAGAAATGTACAAAATATTAAGGCAGCAGCTAGTGTTATATAATTCTGTAATCTACACTACAGTTGAGATGTGATTGTACTGAAGAGGGTACAGTAGATTTAGGAGAAAGTGAGGACTGCAGATCAGCTGAAAAATGTTGCTGGAAAAGTGCAGCAGGTCAGGCAGCATCCAAGGAGCAAGAGAATTGACACTTTGGGCATAAGCCCTTCAGGAATGAGGGTGTGCCAAGCAGGCTAAGATAAAAGGTAGCGAGGAGGGACTTGGGGGAGGGGTATTGGGAATGTGATAGGTTGAAGGAGGTTAAAGTGAGGGTGATGGGCCAGAGGGCAGGAAGAAGATTGCCGGTCAAGAAGGCAGTGCTGAGTCTAACGGTTGGGACTGAAGGTGGGGAAATGAAGCTGGAGAAATCTGCATTCATCCCTTGTGGTTGAAGGGTTCCTAGGCCGAAGATGAGGTGCTCTTCCTTCAGGTGTCATGTTGCCATGGTCTGGCGATGGAGGCCAAGGACCTGCATGTCCTTGGCAGAGTGGGAGCGAGTGTGTTCAGCCAGTGTGGTTGGGTTAGTGGTGCAGGTGTCCCAGAGGTGTTCTCTGAAACATTCCGCAAGTAGGTGGCCTGTCTCCCCAATGTATAGGAGGCCACATCAGGTGCAGCGAATGCATTGTGGAGGTGCAGGTGAATTTGTGACGGATATGGAAGGATCCCTTGGGGCATTGAGGGAAGTGAGGGGGAAGTGTGGGTGCAAGTTTTGCATTTCTTGCAGTTGCAGGGGAAGGTGCTGGGAGTGGAGGTTGGGTTGGTGGGGGGGGGTGTGGATCTGACGAGGGAGTCGTTGAAGACGTGGTCTTTCTGGAATGTTGATAGGGGAGGGAAAACCTCCTCCATTGTCAGACCATGACAACATGATGCCTGGAGGAAGAGTGCCTCATCTGCCTAGGAACCCTCCAACCAAAAGGGATGAAAACTCCTCCCCTATCAGCATTCTGGAAAGACTACTCCTTCCATAACTCCATCAGGTCCACGCCCCCCACCAACCCAAACTCCACTCCTGGCACCTTCCCCTGCAACTGCAAGAAATGCAAAACTTGCACCCACACCACCACTTTTTTTTCCCCCCGCCACTTCCATCCAAGGCCCCAAGGGATCCTTCTATATCCATCACAAATTCACCTGCGCCTCCCCACACAACTTACTACATTGCTGCACCAGATGTGGGCCTCTACATTGGGGAGACAGGCTGCCTACTTGCGGAATGTTTCAGAACACCTCTGGGACACCTGCACCAACCAACCCAACTGCCCCATGGCTGAACACTTTTTTTTTTAAAACTCCCTCCTCCCACTCTCCCATTGCCAGACCATGGCAACACAATGCCTGGAGGAAGTGCACCTCACCTTCCATCTAGGAACCCTCCAACCACAAGGGATGAATGCAGATCTCTCCAGCTTCATTTCCCCTCCTTCCCCTCCCCAGACCTTATCTCAGTCCCAACCCTCAGACTCAGCGCCACCTTGACCTGCAATCATCTTCCTGACCTCTCTGGCTTATCACCCTCACCTTAACTCCTTCCACCTATCACTTTCCCAATGCCCCTCCTCCCTACAGTAGATTGCCCAGGCTGAGATTCTCTTATAAGGAAAGATTAGATAGACTGGAGTTCCTTTCCTTGGAGCAGAGGAGATGACTGAAGGGGTATTAGAGGCTGTCAGGCTTTAAAAACCAACAAATCCACAGACCCAGAAATTAGATTAGATTACTTAGTGTGGAAACAGGCCCTTCGGCCCAACAAGTCCACACCGACCTGCCGAAGCGCAACCCACCCATACCCCTACATCTACACCTTACCTAACACTACGGGCAATTTAGCATGGCCAATTCACCTGACCTGCACATCTTTGGACTGTGGGAGGAAACCCACGCAGACACTGGGAGAACGTGCAAACTCCACACAGTCAGTCGCCTGAGGCGGGAATTGAACCCAGTCTCTGGTGCTGTGAGGCAGCAGTGCTAACCACTGTGCCACCGTGCTGCCATTGCATTCCAGGCTGCTGTGGGAGGTAAGGCAGGATATTGCAAGGGCTCTAACACAAATTTTTAATTCTTGTCTGGCATGGAGAAAAGTCTGAAGGAGTGAATTAATATCCACTTGGAAAGGTGCAGGTTAATTAGGAATAGTCAAAATGGCTTTAAGGGAGGTTGTGCTGAATAAATTTGTTGGTTTTGGAAAATATGATGTATGGATCAGAAGTTCAGCTGATGTAGTTAATATGGATCTTAAGCAAAGTTGTTGACAAGGTCCCAAATGGGAGACTGAAGATTAAAGCACAAGGAATTGCATGGAACCTGGTGAGATGGATAAGAAACTGGCTTTGTAACAGTTCAGTGTGGTGGTAGAAGGCTATTGAAGTGACTGCAGGCCAGTGTCCAGCAGTGTGCTATAAGTCAGTACTGGGACTCTTATTGCTTTGTTATATACATCATTTATGTATATAACAAAGCAATATGAAAATGTGTAGGAACATTCTGCAAATTTGCAGATCACACTAAGGTTGGAGGCATGGTTAATAGTAATTTGAAATGGTTGTAGGCTCTAAGATATAGATGGGTTGGTCAGATAGGCAGGTCAGTGGTAGATGGCATTTGCTAATCAGTGCAAGGTGGTGCTCTTTAGACTAAGAAACAAATTGAGGGAGTATTTAATAAATGGCAGGAGACGGGTAGCTGAGAGAAAGAGGGATCTTAAGATAGTGATCCATAGATCCCTGAAGCCAGCAGAGCATCTAAATAGGATAGTTAGAAGCCATAATGGAGCCTTTAATCAGAGGAGGCAATGGCCTAGTGGTGATAACTAGACTTAATCTAGAAACTAGTGTTCTGGGGACCCAGGTTTGAATCCAGCTATGGCAGATGGTGGTATTTGAATTCAATAAATATCAGGAATTTAATGATCATGAATTGATTGGAAAACCCATGTGATCCACTAATGGCCTCTTTTAGGACAGTAAACTGTTGTCCTTACCTGGTCTGGACTAATGACTTCAGACTCACAGCAATGTGGTTGACTCAACTGCCTTCCCAATTAGAGATGGGCAATAAATGTTGGCCCAGCTAGTGATGCCTCTTTCACATGAATGAAGAAAATCAGTTGTGGCATTGTGTGAAAGCAAGAGGTCATGTTGGAGTTGTACAGAGCATTGATTTGACCACAACTGTTTCTGTTCACCTCTTTACAAGAAGGATGTAAAAGCATTGGAGGATGTTCAGTGTTGTGGGAAGGAGAATTTGAGCTACCTAACTGACAGGTATGAAGGGGTAAAATTAAGGAACCTTGGACAAGAACAGAATAGGATTAGATTACTTAGTGTGGAAACAGGGGGAGGAAAGGGAGCACCCGGAGGAAACCCACAGACACGGGGAGAATGTGCAAACTCCACACAGTCAGTCGCCTGAGGTGGGAATTGAACCCGGGTCTCTGGTGCTGTGAGGCAGCAGTGCTAACCACTGTACCACCGCGCTGCCCCCACGGTCCATATGGTCTCTGGAAACTACAATAGGGTTCACTCTGTCATTTTATACAGAATCAACCATCACCTAACCCTTCATCCTTATTTTATTTATGTAGTTTTGAATTTTTTTAGTATTTGTATCTCTGCTTATGTAAGTTGTAATCAAGAAATTAATAAGATTCAATTTAACACTTTCAAATTTAGCAGACCCTTTATTGCCAATCAAATCACAGCCCTCACATGACATCACTTCTCAATTTCTCCTCAGTTGAAACTTTCAAATCTGAATACCTTACCTTCCCAGGCTGTTCTGCATTCATTCCTGCTCAGCTCTGGTCCTGAAGTGCAGGCCCCAAATCCGAGGTAAGTTTTTAACCTTCCCAGATGGCTGTGTATTTGCTCCTGGTCATTTCTGGTCCTGAAGTGTCAGACTTATTAGATTTCCCCTACTTCCCACAAAGAGGCTGCAGAAGAATCTAACTCTTCTGTGTCCTTTCATCAACACTTAAACCTCTCTTTGTACTGCTGAGTCAATCTTGCTGAGATTCTATGCCATGAAATACATCTGGCAACTGTTTCACTGGGATGATATTCAGGTCATAGAGGATTACTGGTCTGGAGGGATTGGCTTATGAGCAAAGGCAAAATATGACTTTCTGGCATTTAGAAAAATAAAAGGTGATCTCATTGAAAAATATTGAATTATTAAAAGGCTTGATAGGGTAAATGCTGAGGATGGGACAATCTAGGGTCTCAAGGGTGTAGTCTCAGAACAAACGATCACCAGTTGAAGACTCAGAAGAAATTCCTCTGAGTTAAGAGTCACATTGATCAACAGTATGACCCATAAAAGGCAGACTACAGACTTGCTGCAAGAATAAACATAGGTTAAATTTATCCTGTAAATTTGAGGCATTTCTACAGAAAACATTCTCTGTAATTTGTAAGATTGATTCTCTGTAGTCCTTTGAGCTGACTAATCATAAACCTCTTCATGGCAGTAGATGGCATGGATATCACAGGATTAATTTCTACATTGACATCCCTTTTCACACTCTTGCAGCATTACTTAATTTGGTTATAAAATTATCATCCACACAAGGCAATTTGATTTCAGATCTCTCTTGTTTAAATGTAAAGTTGTGTACAAGGAAGAATTTGGCCAATCATTTTACTTAATGAAGGGGCTTATTTTGCTTGACTTGAAATATAAATTCAGTGGCTGCAAAATTAGATCAGCAAGTAACTCTCCACCTAATTTCCCCAAAGCCTGTCCCTCACTTCCAAGGCACACCAGGAGTGTGAATACTTGCCATTTGCCTGGATGAGCACAGCTGTAACAAAATTCAAAGAGCTCAATCCCATACAGCACATAGAGCCTGCTTGATTGTCACCATGTCAGATCCTGATCGTCACCGAACGAGTTAGGGAACTGGAACTGGATGAACTGAGGATTATTCGAGAGGCTGAGAGGGTGATTGATAGAAGCTACAGGGACATAGTTACACCGGAGAACAGGTAGCTGGGTAACAGTTAAAGGTGGGAAGGGGAAGAAGCAGGCAGTGCAGGGTTCCCCTGTGGTTGTTCCCCTAAAAAAAAAAATAAGTATACAGCTTTGGAAACTGTTGGGGGGGACAGCCTTGCAGGTGTAAGCTGCATTGAAGGGGTCTGTGGCTCTGAGACTCAGAAGGGAAAGGGGGAGAGGAGGAGAGCGCTAGTTATAGGGGACTCTCTAGTTAGAGGGACAGACAGGCGGTTCTGTGGACATGGGCGAGACTCTCGGATGGTTTGTTGCCTCCCGGGTGCTAGGGTCCGAGACATCTCGGACCGTGTCTTCAGAAGCCTTAAAGGGGGAGGGTGTGCAGCCAGAAGTCGTGGTACACATTGGCACCAACGACATAGGTAGGAAGAGGGGTGGGGAGGTAAAAGCTAGGACAGACAGAGTCGTCATCTCTGGGTTGTTGCCAGTGCCACGTGACTGAGGCAAAGAATAGGGAGAGAGTGCAGTTGAACACATGGCTGCAAGGATGGTGTAGGAGGGAGGGCTTCCAATATTTGGACAATTGAACTGCATTCTGGGGAAGGTGGGACCTGTACCAGAAGGGCACCAATATCCTGGGGGGTAGGTTTGCTAGCACTCTTCGGGGGGGGGGGGGGGGGGGTTAAACTAATTTGGCAGGGGGATGGGATCAGGACTTGTAGTCCAGCAAGTAAGCTAGCTGTGTGTCAGGATGCCCAAGACTGTAGGGAGGCTGTGGAGAAGGTAGCACTGACAGGGACTACTTGCGGACACAGATGGGCTCAAGTGCGTATATGTCAACGCAAGGAGTATCAGAAATAAGGTGGGTGAACTTAAGGTGTGGATCGGTACCTGGGATTACGATGTTGTGGCCATCACGGAAACATGGATAGATGAGGGACAGGAATGGCTGGAGGTTCCTGGTTACAGATGTTTCAGTAAGATTCGGGGGGGGTGGCATTGCTAATTAGAAATGGTATAACGGCTGCAGAAAGGAAGTTTGAGGGGGATCTGCCTCTGGAGGTAGTATGGGCTGAAGTCAGAAATAGGAAAGGTGCAGTCACTTTGGGTGTTTACTATAGGCCCCCCAATAGCAGCAGAGATGTGGAGAAACAGATTGGGAAACAGATTTTGGAAAGGTGCAGAAGCCACAGGGTCGTAGTCATGGGCGACTTCAACTTCCCAAATATTGATTGGAAGCTCTTTAGATCAAGTAGATTGGATGGGGCGGTGTTTGTGCAGTGTGTCCAGGAAGCTTTTCTAACGCAGTATGTAGATTGTCCAACCAGAGGGGAGGCCATATTGGATTTGGTACTCGGTAATGAACCGGGACAAGTGGTGGGCTTGTTAGTGGGTGAACATTTTGGTGATGGTGACCACAATTCTGTAACTTTCACCTTGGTTATGGAGAGAGATAGGTGCACACAACAAGGTAGATTTTACAATTGGGGGAAGGGAAATTACGATCCTGTAAGACAGGATTTGAGGAGCATACGTTGGGAGCATAGGCTGTCAGGGAAGGATGTGGTGGAAATGTGGAACTTTTTCAAGGAGCAGATACAACGTGTCCATGATATGTATGTATCTATCAGGCAGGAAAGAAATGGTCGTGTGAGGGAGCCTTGGTTGATGAGGGAGGTTGAATGTCTAGTAAAGAAGAAGGAGGAAGGTTGAGGAAACAGGGTTCAGACAGAGCAGTGGAGGGATACAGGATAGCCAGAAGGGACCTGAAGAAAGGTATTAGGAGAGCTAAGAGAGGGCATGAAAAATCCTTGGCGGATAGGATCAAGGATAACCCCAAGGCATTTTTATGCGTATGTGAGAAACCTGAGAATGACTAGAACGAGGGTAGGTCCGATCAAGGACAGTAGTGGGAGATTGTGTATTGAGTCAGAAGAGATAGGAGAGGTCTTGAACAAGTACTTCTCTTCAGTATTTACGAATGAGAGGGACCGTATTGTTGAAGAGGAGAGTGTGAAACGGACTGTTAAGCTAGAGGAGATACCTGTTAGGAAGGAAGATGTGTTGGACATTTTGAACAACTTGAGGATAGACAAGTCCCCCGGGCCTGACGGGATCTATCCTAGGATTATGTGGGAAGCAAGAGGAAATTGCAGTACCGTTGGCAATGATCTTCTCGTCTTCACTGGCAACGGGTGGTACCAGGGGACTGGAGAGTAGCGAATGTTGTGACCTGTTCAAAAAAGGAATAGGGATAACCCCGGGAATTACAGGCCAGTTAGTCTTACTTTTGTGGTAGGCAAAGTAATGGGAAGGGTACTGAGGGATAGGATTTACAAGTATCTGGAAAGACACTGCTTGATTAGGGACAGCCAGCACGGATTTGTGAAGGGTAGGTCTTGCCTTACAAGTCTTATTGAATTCTTCGAGGAGGTGACCAAGCATGTGGATGAGGGTAGAGCAGTGGATGTAGTGTACATGGATTTTAGTAAGGCATTTGATAAGGTTCCCCATGGTAGGCTCATGCGGAAAGTCAGGAGGCATGGGATAGAGGGAAATTTGGCCAATTGGATAGAAAACTGGCTAACCGGTCGAAGGCAGAGTGTGGTGGTAGATGGTAAATATTCAGCCTGGAGCCCAGTTACAAGTGGAGTTCCGCAGGTATCAGTTCTGGGTCCTCTGCTGTTTGTAATTTTTATTAATGACTTAGATGAGGGAGTCGAAGGGTGGGTCAGTAAATTTGCAGATGATATGAAGATTGGTGGAGTTGTGGACAGTGAAGAGGCCTGTTGTCGGCTGCAGAGGGACTTAGATATGATGCAGAGCTGGGCTGAGGAGTGGCAGATGGAGTTCAACCCTGCCAAGTGTGAGGTTGTCCATTTTGGAAGAACGAATAAGAATGTGGAATACAGGGTTAATGGTAGGGTTCTTAGTCAGGTGGAGGAAGAGAGGGATCTTGGGGTCTATGTACATAGATCTTTGAAGGTTGCCACTCAGGTGGATAGAGTGTGTAAGAAGGCCTATGGAGTATTATCGTTCATTAGCAGAGGGATTGAATTCAAGAGTTGTGAGGTGATGTTGCAGCTGTACAGGACTTTGGTTAGGCCACAGTTGGAGTACTGTGTGCAGTTCTGTTCGCCTCACTTTAGGAAAGATGTGGAAGCTTTGGAGAGGGTGCAGAGAAGATTTACCAGGATGTTGCCTGGAATGGAGAGTAGGTCGTACGAGGATAGGTTGAGAGTTCTCGGCCTTTTCTTGTTGGAACGGTGAAGGATGAGGGGTGACTTGATCGAGGTTTATAAGATGATCAGAGGAATAGATAGAGTAGACAGTGAGAAACTTTTTCCCTGGGTACGACAGTGTTACAAGGGGACATAAATTTAAGGTGAAGGGTGGAAGGTATAGGGGAGATGTCAGGGGTGGGTACTTTACCACTCCCACGGGCAGTGCATTCCATGCCCCCACCACTCTCTCTGGGTAGAGTCAGAATCATTGGCAACCTTTAAGCAGCATTTGGATAGGTACATGGATGGGTGCTTAATCTAGGTTAGAAGTTCAGCACAACATCGTGGGCCGAAGGGCCTGTTCTGTGCTGTATTGTTCTATGTCACCACATCCACAAACAGTCACTCCAGCACCAATTCACAGTAGCAGCAGTGTGCAATCACCTGATTGAAAGAGCAGCATTCTGAAAGCTAGTGCTTCCAATTAAACCTGTTGGACTATAACCTGGGTTTGTGATTTTTAACTTTGTACACCCCAGTCCAACACTGTCTCCAAATCTTATCTAAATATGCAGTGCAGGAATTCACCAAGGCTTCTTAGGCAGTACCTTCTAAACCCAGGACAACTGCCATCTAGAAAAAGGCCAGCAGATACATGGGAATACCACCACATGCAAGTTCTCCTCCAAGCTACTCACCATCCTCACCTAGAAATTTGACACCATTCCTTATTATTGTTTGGTCAAAATCCTGGAACTAATGGATTAGTGGTGTTAGAGCACAGCATTTCAGGCAGCATCTGAGGCTTCTCGGATGCTGCCTGAATTGCTGTGCTCTTCCAGCACCACTAATCCAGAATCTGCAGTCAGTTTTTACCTACTTACCTTTTATGGGTTTACCTACACCAAATGGATTTCCACAGCTCACCACCTTCTGAAGGGAAGCAATGGATAGTTAAATAACTGGCCCAGCTGGGTTTGCCCATGAATGAGTGAATAAAAATAAATAGCCAGAAAAATTAGGATCCGCCTGGCGAAGGTTCCAAGTCTGTGGCTGACACCTCAGGGTCTGCTAATTCACCGATAGCATCTTGTACCTGCAACAGATTGAAGCAACAAGTGTAACTGGCCAGCTGTAAATGTCCACGCCAGAGTAGCCAACCCGCCAGCAGAATCGAACAGACTTTAATGCTTTTGTTGTAGCGCTGGCCTCTGCCTGTAGGGAGGCATTCCCAGTGCAAATGGACATGATCAAAATAGCAATGTGTAAACCAGGTGAGACAGTCCCAGTACCTTACACACTTCACTGAAGTCCATAATGCTCATAGTGGACTAAGACCACCTGAAGACATAATGGCAGCAGAAATCACACCATATGGAGCACACCTGAGGAACAGCTTCAATGGAATGAGGGATGAAATAGGAAAGTTGGTCACCCAGCCATTGGAGGAAGGTGCTACAGAAAACAGTTGCAGAAGAGATGCTGCAGAAGTAGATCTGGCAGGTGCTTTGTTTGCAGAGCAATGGAACACTGGGTGAGGCAGTGCCTACACACAGTCCCATTGGCCCTGGAGGCTGGGTAGCCGGGTGACTGACAGGGGAAGGCTGAGGTGGGCAGCCCACAAGGTACAGGTAAGCCTCTTTTTCCCCTATACTTGGCAATGAAGACATTAGGTGCAGGAGTAGGCCATTCAGCCCTTCTAACCTGCACTGCTATTCAATATGATCATGGTTGATCATTCCTAATCAGTATCCTGTTCCTGCCTTATCTCCATAACCCTTGATTCCACTATCCTTGAGAGCTCTATCCAACTCTTTTCTTAAATGAATCCAGAGACTGGGCCTCCACTGCTCTCTGGGGAAGAGCATTCCACACAGCCACCACTCTCTCTGGGTGAAGAAATTTCTCCTCATCTCTGTCCTAAATGGTCTACCCCATATTTTTAAGCAGTGTCCACTGGTTCGGCACTCACCCATCAGCGGAAACATGTTTCCTGCTGCCAGAGTGTCCAATCATTTCATAATCTTATGTCTCAATCATATCCTCTCTCCGTCCTCTAAACTCAAGGGTATACAAGCCTAGTCGCTTCAGTCTTTCTGTGTAAGGTAATCCCGCCATTCCAGGAATTGACCTCGTGAACCTACGCTGCACTCCCTCAATAGCCAGGATGTCTTTTCTCAAATTTGGAGACCAGAACTGTACACAGTACTCCAGGTGTGGTCTCACCAGGGCCCTGTACAGCTGCAGAAGAACCTCTTTGCTTCTATACTCAATTCCTCTTGTTATGAAGGCCAGCATGCTATTAGCCTTCTAGCAAGTAATGGTTCTCACTTTTAATTATAATGGATGTGTCTACCAGATTTCTGGAGGCAATTGCATAAGGCATAAAGGGTGGTAGAGGAGTGTCATGGAAATTAAATGGACTCAGCTTTTGCCCGAATTGTTGGGTTTTTTCCCTGCTCCTCAGATGGTGCCTGACCTGCTGTTTTTCCAGCACCACTCAAAAAAAAACTAGATTAATCATCCTTGTCATAAAATGGCAAGGGGGAAAATAATGGAAATTTAACATTTACTGTGAAATCTGAAATCTCTTAGCAATTTGTAAAAAACTTTCTAAATTTAATACTGTGCTCAAGTTCAGAGTGATTTTGCTGATTTCTGCAGTTAAGGAGACAGCTTGTTTCTGTTTCTGTGGAATTTAGTAAACATTCAACCTAGCCTTGTGAGCACTCAAAATTCAGCAAAGGATACAAAGGACAGTGTGTCCAAATAACAAAAGGAATGAAAACAAATCGCAAATGTGCATAGTCTTTGTCCTTGATGTGATAACACGAAAGTGAAGCATTTGAATTATGCTCTGGGTCTTTGCTAGCTGTATTTTGCTAGCTGCATTATGCCTCTAAGAGGTTAGACTAATATAAAACTATTTTAGATAGTTGAGTAGAGTCCATTTTAACTTCCATGACACTCCTCTACCACTTTTTTGCCTTAATACGCCCTAACAGAATTGCCTCCAGAAATCTGGTAGACACATCCATTATGATTAGCAAGTAATAGTTCCCACTTTTAGTTTTCAAGAAGGGACCTTCACAATGAATTATAACATGTGGCACATGACATGAAAGGTGAAAGTTAACCATCTCCTTGTACATTCTAGGCTAACAGAAATGGTTTTGTACCTTTAGCCTGAGTCTACCTTACACCTCAGTGATCTCAGCAACCCAATCTGATGCACTTTCGCCCATTTCTCATCTCAGGACTAAATACTTCTGTGACCCTCTGGCAGGGTGTCCGCGAACAGGCTTCCACTGCACATCTGAGCATCCTGTAACTAGTGAACAATGTTGGCTCGCAACAGCATTGTATTTTGTTTTTGAGATTCTAATCTCCTGGTTATATATTTTTTTGCCTTGTTTAAAAATATTTCTTCCCCAGCATCGATACTGTGTGCAGGTTTAGGATAGTGAAGAACAATTAATGCAAAAATGTTTATTTATGTTCAGCCACTAGGAAGAAAGGAAAACACCCATGTGCCTAGTGACAAACTGCCCTTCTTCACAAAGCCCAATGCTGGGTGATCGAACAAATGCAAGGGGTGGAGGGGGCAGCGATTAAATCAAAATAGAGTTGGAGGGGGAAATAAAGCACTCCACACACAGCAGTGCCCACCTCTCCCTGAAAACCTTGAGTATTGATTGACACCACGTGCTCCTTCTCCAGAACACCTGGACCTGCACATAGTTGCAGAAGAGGGGCAGGCAATAATGACCTCCTCCACGGCCTGATGCCTGGACCTGTTGATGACTGGCCAGGCCCAGGAGCAGACTCACAAGGAGATCCTGTGACTTGCCCTCAACCCTCTGTACTAGATACCCAAAGATCAGGAGCATGGGGCTGAAGTGCAACCAAAAACACAAAAGAAGGCCTTTAAGAAAATGAAAAAGGGGAATGCAAACACCTACACCCCACATGTACGTGGTCCACAGACTCAACAGAAGCACAGAACAAGCACGATGGTAGGTGTGATGAGAGTTGACCATGTTCCAGACAGTGAGCAGGTCCTGTTAAAGACAGGCAGCATCCTGAAGGTGACTTCCAGACTGTCAGCTTCAATAAGCAGGAGCTGTGTGTCGTAGTTGAGGTTGCATACCTGGCAGAAAAATAATAGTGCGAGGGCACACTATTTACGAGGAGGCTCAATGTAAAGATATTACTGCAAGGTCTGAAGGTGGAAAGTCTCTACCTGGATGCAGATGCAGACGCATACTAATGACTGACCGCCTTCCTGAATAGGTAGACTCTGAATCTGTGCTGTGACCCAGTGCATCTTGTTTCTCAAAAAGTGAACAAACACTCTCTGGATGTCAGCGACAAAGCCAGGAGGAGGGACTAAAGGGACCTGCCGGTACAACAGCATGACCAGCACTTTATTCCTAAAAGACAGCACTTGGAGCAGTCCCATCCAGTGGCACAAGTGAGATGAGGTTTTCGCCTCCAGGTCCTACCAATTAGCTGGCCAGGATTTTTCAGCCGAGCTAAGGTAGACTCCCAGATTGAGAGATGGTTGGTACTTCAGCTTTAATCCCCTTAACTCGGCCGGTGGAGCGATACCTGCCATGGAGCGATGAGTCCAGAACATTTGGCTGAGTTGATCCCAGTGGAAGGTGCTGCCGCTTACACTGCTTGGTCAGCCAGGCTGGTGAACATGAGGAGCATGTCATTAGCGTAAGCTGAAAGGATCATGCCTGCACCAGTGTCATGCAGAACCAGCCTCAACAACCTCCTCCGCAGAAGGCATAGGAAAGACTCCATGCATGGGGTTACAGCTGGCTGGACCATTACCATAAGACATCGGAGCGGAAATTAGGCCAGTCGGCTGATCGATCTGCTCTGCCATTCAATCATAGCCGATAGGCTTTTCAACATCATTTTCCCACTTTATTCCCATAACCACTGATTCCCAAGGCAATCAAGGACTTATCTACCTCTATTTCAAATATACTCGGTGACCTTGCATTTGTTGTTTTTTTTTCACTGCGTCTCACATCTCCACACACACCACATGGGTGCTGGGGGAAAAGTAAATACTACTGTTGTTAGACAGTAATGTGGGGATAGAATAAAGGAAAAATCAACAACTAGGAGATTTAGAATCTTCTCAGTTTAGCGATCTGACACTTGTGCTGGCTGGGCCACAGTCAGTGTGTAACTGGTGCTGTTGGTCTCTGCTAAGGAGGAGAGTTTTCTTTTTCTTTCCCCTTGTCCAAGGAAGACTTCTGTTTTTTTTTTTGTTTGTTTTCCTGGGATTTTTTTGTTAAAAATATACTCTGTGACCTTGCACTTGTTTTTTTTACTGTCTCACACCTCCACACACATCACATGGGTACTGGGAGAAAAATAAACACTACTGCTGTCAGACGGCAGTATGGATGTTATGAAAAAAGGTGTTAGAAAATCTGACAGTGAGGAAAAAAAGTGTCAGAGCTTCTGTTCACTCTGAGGGCTGGCTCTGAGGGAATTGGAGAAGTGGTGATGGACTCTCCATTTTGTGTTAGGGAGGGAACTGATACTGTGCTGTCTGGATCACAGTCAGTGTGTCACTGCTGTTGCTTTTCGACTAAAGAGTGTTTTCTTTTTCTCTTCCCCCTTGTTGAAGGTAGACATTTTGATTTCTGAATTTCTTTATTGCTTGTTGCGGTTGTCTTTCTGGGTTTCTTTCTGTGTTTCTTTCTGTTTATTTCCTTTTAATTTGAGCTGTGCTCAGCTAAACATGCAGCTACCATAACCACTGCTGCTGCTGCAGCCGGGGTCTCACACTTCAGCACTGTTGCTGGTGGCTGGGGCACTACTGAACTGGAGACTGTTGCTGCTGTCTGGGGTCTACTTCCACCTTTGCCGCTTGGGGCCTCATCAACACCAGAGACTGTTGTTGATGCTTCTGATCTAGGCTATCCAGTTTGTCATCATTGCCCAAGTCCCGTAAAGAGGAAGACCACCTAAAACCATCAGGCAGCACAACATGGTGAGCCCCAAGAGAGCAGGCCCCAGCCACATCTATGTCAGGGTAGACGCTGCCTTAGGCTCAGCTGCACCAGCCCTGGTTGTAAATACTTCCACCTTCAAGCACCAAACTAAATGCTTGGGGGTTAAGGCCTACTCCACCCGAACATGGATATTGAGGCTTGCAGTAAGGCCATGACTGGTATGGTCTGCTGGCTAGCCATTGTTGCTGCAGCCAATAGAAGACAATAGGTGCAGGAGTAGGCCATTCTGCCCTTAAGCCTGCACCACCATTCAATATGATCGTGGCTGATCATCCTTAATCAGTATCCTGTTCCTGCCTTACCTCCATAACCATTGATTCCACAATCCTTGAGAGCTCTATCCAACTCTTTCTTAAATGAATCCAGAGACTGGGTCTCCACTGCCCTCTGGGGCAGAGCATTCCGCACAGCCACCACTCTCTGGGTGAAGAAGTTTCTCCTCATCTCTGTCCTAAATGGTCTACCTTGTATTTTTAAGCGGTGTCCCCTGGTTCGGCACTCGCCCATCAGCGGAAACCTATTTCCTGCCTCCAGTGTGTCCAATCATTTCATAATCTTATGTCTCAATCATATCCTCTCTCCGTCCTCTAAACTCAAGGGTATACAAGCCTAGTCGCTTCAGTCTTTCCGTGTAAGGTAATCCCGCCATTCCAGGAATTGACCTCGTGAACCTACGCTGCACTCCCTCAACAGCCAGAATGTCTTTCCTCAAATTTGGAGACCAGAACTGCACACAGTACTCCAGGTGTGGTCTCACCAAGGCCCTGTACAGCTGCAGAAAAACCTCTTTTCTTCTACACTCAATCCCTCTTGTTATGAAGGCCAGCATGCTATTAGCCTTCTTCACTACCTGCTGTACCTGCATGCTTGCCTTCATTGACTGGTGTACAAGAACACCCAGATCTCTCTGTACTGCCCCTTTACCTAAATTGATTCCATTTAGGTAGTAATCTGCCTTCCTGTTCTTGCCACCCAAGTGGATAACCATGCATTTATCCACATTAATCTGCATCTGTCATGCATCTGACCACTCACCTAACTTAGAACATAGAACATAGAACATAGAAGAATACAGCGCAGTACAGGCCCTTCGGCCCTCGATGTTGCGCCGATCAAAGCCCACCTAACCTACACTAACCCACTATCCTCCATATACCTATCCAATGCCCGCTTAAATACCCATAAAGAGGGAGAGTCCACCACTGCTACTGGCAGGGCATTCCATGAACTTACGACTCGCTGAGTGAAGAACCTACCCCTAACATCAGTCCTATATCTACCCCCCCTTAATTTAAAGCTATGCCCCCTTGTAATAGCTGACTCCATACATGGAAAAAGGTTCTCATTGTCAACCCTATCTAACCCCCTAATCATCTTGTACACCTCTATCAAGTCACCCCTAAACCTTCTTTTCTCCAATGAAAACAACCCCAAGTGCCTCAGCCTTTCCTCATAGGATCTTCCTACCATACCAGGCAACATCCTGGTAAACTTCCTCTGCACCCGTTCCAGTGCCTCCACATCCTTCCTATAGTATGGCGACCAAAACTGCACACAATATTCCAGATGCGGCCGCACCAGAGTCTTATACAACTGCAGCATGACCTCAGGACTCCGGAACTCAATTCCTCTACCAATAAAAGCCAGTACGCCATATGCCTTCTTCACTGCACTATTTACCTGGGTGGCAATTTTCAGAGATCTGTGTACATGGACACCAAGATCCCTCTGCTCTTCCACACTACCAAGTATCCGACCATTAGCCCAGTACCCCATCTTTTTGTTACTCTTACCAAAGTGAATCACCTCACACTTAGCTACATTGAACTCCATTTGCCACCTTTCTGCCCAGCTCTGCAGCTTCTCTATATCCCGCTGTAACCTGCCACATCCTTCCTCACTGTCTACAACTCCTCCGACTTTCGTATCATCCGTAAACTTGCTCACCCAACCTTCTAACCCTTCCTCCAGGTCATTTATAAAAATGACAAACAGCAATGGTCCCAAAACAGATCCTTGCGGAACACCGCTAGTGACGGCACTCCAAGATGAACCTTTGCCATCAACTACTACCCTCTGTCTTCTTCCAGAGAGCCAATTCCTAATCCAAACCTCCAACTCACCCTCAATGCCATATCTCTGTATTTTCTGCAGTAGCCTACCATGGGGGACCTTATCAAATGCCTTACTAAAATCCATATATAGCACATCTACCGCTTTCCCCTCATCTACCTCCTTAGTCACCTTCTCAAAGAATTCAATAAGGTTTGTGAGGCACGACCTGCCCTTCACAAAACCATGCTGACTATTCTTGATCACATTATTCTTATCCAGATGTGCATAAATCCTATCCCTTACAATTCTCTCTAAGACTTTGCCCACAACAGAAATGAGACTCACTGGCCTATAGTTACTAGGATTATCCCTACTCCCCTTCTTGAACAAGGGAACCACATTTGCTAGCCTCCAGTCCTCCTGCACTACTCCTGTAGACAAAGAGGACACAAAAATCAAGGCCAATGGCTCTGCAATCTCCTCCCTTGCTTCCCAGAGAATCCTAGGATAAATGCCATCAGGCCCAGGGGACTTATCTATTTTCACCCTTGCCAGAATTTCCAACACCTCTTCTCGACATATCTCAAAGCCATCCATTCCAGGTCACCCTGTAATCTCCTAATATCCTCATCACATTTCACCCTGCCATCCAGCTTAGTATCATCAGCAAACTTGCTAATGTTATTACTAATACCATCTTCTATATCATTAACATATATTGTAAAAAGCTGCAGTCCCAGTACTGATCCCTGCAGTACCCCAGTGGTCACTGCCTGCCATTCCGAAATGGAGCCGTTTATCACTACTCTTTGTTTCCTATCAGCCAAACAACTTTCAATCCAAGTTAGTACTTTGCCCCCAATACCATGCGCCCTAATTTTGCTCATTAACCTCCTATGTGGGACTTTATCAAAAGCTTTCTGAAAGTCCAGGTACACTACATCCACTGGATCTCCCTCATCCATCTTCAGAATTACATCCTCAAAATTCCAGAAGATTAGCCAAGCATGATTTCCCCTTCACAAATCTATGCTGACTCTGACCTATCCTGTTACTATTATCCAGATGTGTCATAATTTCATCCTTTATAATAGACTCCAGCATCTTTCCTACCACTGAGGTCAGACTAACTGGTCTATAATTTCCTGCTTTCTCTCTGCCACCTTTCTTAAAAAGTGGTACAACATTAGCCACCCTCCGATCCGCAGGAACTGATCCCGAATCTATCGAACTCTGGAAAATAATTACCAACGCATCCACGATTTCTCGAGCCACCTCCTTCAGTACCCTGGGATGTAGACCATCAGGCCCCGGGGACTTATCAATCTTCAGACCTAACAGTCTCTCCAACACCAATTCCTAGCAAATATAAATTCCCTTCAGTTCAGGTCCTTCAGCCACTGTTACCTCAGGGAGATTGCTTGTGTCTTCCCCAGTGAAGTAGCAATTCAATTCTTCTGCTAGATCTTTGTTCCCATAATATATTCCCCTGTTTCTGCCTTCAAGGGCCCAATTTTAGTCTTAACCATTGTTTTGCCTTTCACATACCTAAACAAACTTTTACTATCCTCCTTTATATTATTGGCCAGTTTACCTTTGAACCTCATTTTTCTCTGCATATTTCCTTAGTATTCCTCTGTTGTTCTTTAAAAGCTTCCCAGTCCTCCGTTTTCCCACTTATCTTTGCTTATGTTATACTTTTTCTCTTTTTAACTTTTTATATGTTTCTTAACTTCCCTCATCAGCCACAGCCACCCATGCCTCCTCCTAGGATCTTTCTTCCTTTTTGGAATGAACTGATCCTGCACCTTCTGCATTATACACAGAAATATCCACCATTGTTCCTCCACTGTCATCCCTGCTAAGGTATTGCACCATTGAACTTTGGCCAGCTCCTCCCTCATAGCTCCATAGTTCCCTTTATTCAACAGACATATTGTCACTTCAGATTGTACCCTCTCCCTCTCAAATTATAGATTGAAGCTTATTGTATTATGGTCACTACTTCCCAATGGCTCCT
Organism: Chiloscyllium punctatum; assembly: GCF_047496795.1. NCBI lineage: Eukaryota > Metazoa > Chordata > Chondrichthyes > Orectolobiformes > Hemiscylliidae > Chiloscyllium > Chiloscyllium punctatum. The sequence continues at coordinate 68,353,284 of NC_092758.1, read as the reverse complement.
TCACTTCAAGGTCCCTGACCAATTCTGGTTCATTGCACAATACCAGATCCAGAATTGCCTTCTCCATGGTCAGCTCCAGCACCAGCTGTTCTAAGAATCCATCTCAAAGGCACTCCACAAAGTCTCTTTCTTGAGGTCCAATACCATCCTGATTTTCCCAGTCTACCTGCATGTTGAAATCCCCCATAACAACTGTAGTAACATCTTTGTGACAGGCCAATTTCAGCTCCTGATTTAACTTCCATCTGACATCCAGACTACTGTTTGGGGGCCTGTAGATAACTCCCAAGAGGGTCTTTTTACCCTTAGTATTTCTCAGCTCCACACTAACTCTACATTCCCTGATTCTAGGTTCCCCTCCCCCCTCCCCGCGCAAGGGACTGAATATCATCCCTTACCAACATGGCAACCCCACCCCCTCTGTCTGTCAGTCTGTCCTTACGTGTAGCACTTGAAGCCACATCTCAGTTATCCCCACAATATCATATCTGGCAATTTCCAAAAGAGCCTCAAGCTCATCCATCTTATTTCTAATGCTTCATGCATTCATGTATAGTATTTTTAATTTGTTACTGCCCTCACCCTTCCAATCAACTCCTATTTCACTCAACCTTACAGCATGATCCCTTTCTGAGTTTTCTGCCTCATTGATACAGTTGTCTTTCTTGACTTCCCTTGTTCTAACTTTCTCTCCAATTTCCTTCTTAAACGTCCAGTTTGTCCCCTTTCTTCTCCCCCCCCCAATCCCCCCGCTACTTAGTTTAAACGTAGCTGTGTTGTTGTAGTAGCAAACCTGCCTGCCACATTGTTGGTCCCTAACCTATTAAGGTGCAAACCATCTCTCTTGTAGAATTTATGCTTACCATAAAATATACCCCAGTGATCCATGAATTTAAATCCTTGCTTCCTGCACCAGTTCCCCAGCCACACATTCAAGTGCATTATCTCCTTGCTTCTGGCCTCACCAGCCCGAGGAACTGGAAGCAATCCGAAGATAACCACCCTAGACGTCCTGCTTTTCAGCCTTCTTCCTAGTTCTCCGAAGTCCTGTTGTAGTATGTTCCACCTCTTCTTCCTGACATAATTTGTGTTGACATCTACCACCACCTCTGGCTCTTCACCTTCGTCCTTGAGGATTTCCTGCACTCTGTCTGTGATGTCTTTAACCCTGGCACCAGGAAGGCAACACACCATCCTTAAGTCCCATCTGCTACCACAAAAACCCCGATCAGTTCCTCTTACTATGGAGTCCCCTATTAGCGTGGCTCTGTGCGATGTCCGACTCTTCTGCTCTGTCTCCATGCCAACCTTTGATTGACAGACCTGGCTGCCTCATGGACTGGCAGTGTCATCTGTCTCTACTGTTTCCAAAAGATTTAACTTGTTCCTGACAGGTACTTCCCCTGGGGTCTCTTGCACCTATCTCCTCTCTGCCTTCCTCATTGTCTGCTCTCTTCTGGTAGATTGGTGTAATAACCTCGCTGAAGGTCTTGTCCAGAAAGCTCTCGTTCTCTCAGATGAGCCTAAGGTCCTCGAGTTCTTTCATCAGTGCTGCAATATGCTGTCAGTAGCTGAACGTGCACACACTTTCCACACTTATACGAACCAGACACACCAGAGTCATTGACCTCCCACATCAAGTATGTAGCACACTGAACCAGCTTGGCAGTCATGTCTTCACCCTCTTCAACTGTGGTGTAATCACTTCACTTCAGGCCACATGACCACCAAGGTGGGCAGGGAAGGAAGAGCCCATAAAGTACCCCCGTCTCCCTGAGGAAGAGGTGCCGCCCCCCTGGAGGGGAGGGACTTCCCACTGGTATGCAGCGGTGGCAATGTCCACCCCCATAGGATGATCCTACAATGTATTGCGCCTGTTCTGCACCCTGGCCCGACACCCTGGGGACTGCAGTAATTCCTTTTGCTGTCACCATTTCACCAGACCCCGAGAACCAACTAAAATCCAACGTCGGCCGCGGTGCTGGTAGTAACATTTTTAATATCACTGGGTCATTGAGCAGTGAAGGGGAGGAAGGTGTTCCCCCACGCCTCCATCCCACACTGTTTTTCCGGGCTCCTTGGCCCTAGGGGAGGACCTTTTCCCTAAGGAGCCGGGCATCCCGGTGTCAGGACAGGAAAGGGGCCCTGAGCCTCTGCAGTCAGATAACCCGGCCTCGGGGCACTCCAGGAAGGGGTGTGCTGAGGAGGTTACCACCGGTTCCCCTGAGGGAGGGGTTGCAAGGTGTTTTGAGGCCAGCTGGCAGTGCCAGGAACACTATTGGCTGGGAGAAAGCAGGGGTGTGGTGAGGATGGGTAGAGCCAGCCATGTTACTTCCTGTTGCACCCTGGGATATCATGTGCTTTTTGGTGAGGTAGGCACCCAGCTTCTAGCCCAGAACCCCTCTCATGGTGGGTGAGGGGTTAATGACTGAGGGCAACACCCCAGAGGATGGTCTGGACTCAGTGGTGGACACTGGGATGACATGAAGTCTATCTCCATGTGAAGTGTTTGACTCCTGGGTGCCCCCACCAAGCTCCCCTCATTCCTCTCAGGGCACTTCAGAACTTTGTCGACGAAACTCGCAGTCACCGGGATACATCCAAACTGGCACTCCACCTCTGGACCTCCTTCGAACAATTGTCCTGGTCAGCCCAGGCTGCTCGCCAAGCATCTGGGCAAGAGATAAATGAGCGAAAGCATGTCAGGAACTTCCTTCATGCAGTTCTGGTGAGGGCGAGGGATTTTTGTGCCCCTCCCTCGTCCCAACGGTAAATGGAACAGTTTTAACTATATTTAGTGGTGATTGCACAATACTGCTGTCATGAAGGCTACCACAACTGAGATGTGTCCGATCGTCTCACCTCCATCGACAAAGGTCAGTGCATTGTCCTCAGGGGAGATTTTAACTGCACCCTTGAGGACAGGGACCATGGCTGTGCCCAGTCTGATTTTGTGTCGGAGAGGAAGTTGGGGGACCTGGTTAAGTCCTTCGACCTGGCGGACATCTGGTGGAATCTCTATCTTGACTCCATCACCTTCACCTTCGTGAGGCCTGAAGTTGGAGTGTCCAGAATCGACAGCCTGCATGTTTCGCGGGCGTACGCCTCCTGCCTTTTGGTGGCCTCCATACTGCAGGTGCCATGCACAGACCATCACCTGATGTGGGTGGAACCCCTTCCATTTGGCACCGGCTCGGGTCTGCATACTGGCACTTTAACAACATGCTGCTGGAGGACGAGCGGTTCCGGGACTTGATCTGCCAGTTCTGGTCCGGCTGGAGAAGGAAGCGGGGAAGCTTCCCCTCCCTGAGGCTACAGTGGACATGGGCAAGGCTCACATGGGAGTTTTCTGTCAGGAGTATGTGAGGGGGTCGACAAAGAGGCGGAAATCCAGGATCAATGAATTGGAGAAGGAGGGTTTGATCTGGAGTCACATCTTGGTCAGCTCAATGTGGACCTGCCCCTGCACAGGGCGTACGAAGAGAAGAAGGCCGCGCTCTGAGATTTGCAGCTCGTCGGGTCCCGGGTCGTGTATGTGAGTTCACAGATCCAACTCCTCTAGGACCTGGACCGCGGCTCCCCCTTCTTCTACTTGCTGGAAAAAAAGAGATGTGGTACCCGTCAGCAGCTCTTTCTGCTGCTGGCTGATGGCGGGTCCCTCGTCTCAGATCTGGAGCATACCAGGGCCCAAATTTGCTCCTATTACAGCTCTGTTCTCTCCAGATCTGTTTAGTGAGGATGCTTCTAGGGTTTTGTGGGAGGACCTACCGCATCTTATTGCGGAGGATGCTGGAAGGCTCGATGCTCCTGTCATCTTAGAGGAGCTGATTAGTGCCCTTGACCAGCTCTCGAGGGGCAAGTCCCCGGGGCTGTTCAGGCTGACTGTGGAGTTCTTCAGGGCATTCTGGGGATCGACTAAACACAGGGCCTGGGGGAGTGTCTCAATGCCGGACAGCTGCCCCTTTCTTGGCGCAGGGTGGTGATTGCCAAAGAAAGGGGACCTTCATTCTTTGAAGAACTGACGTCTGGTCTCCCTCCTCAGCACGGATAACAAAATGCTCGCCGGGGTGTTGGTTTCTTGACTGGCTTCTGTGCTGGTCCACATGATTCACCTGGACTCAGTCCTACACAGTCCCGGGGCAGAGGATACACGACAACGTCCATCTGGTCAGGGACCTGATCCATTTCTGTCAACGGACTGGTCTGCTGAGCACCTTCCTGTCCCTCGACTAGGAGAAGGGTCAATCACTAGTATCTGCTTGGGTCTCTGTAGTTATTCAGGTTCAGGACGCAGTTTGTCGCCCGGATCTGACTTCTGCATATCACCACAGAGTGGTTAAAGTTAATGGGTTGAATGGCGCCCCTTCGCTTTGGGAGAGGAATATGTCAAGGCTGTCAGGGCGCACCACCGAGGAGGAGGAGGCTCAATGTAAAGGTATCGCTGCAAGCCCTGAAGGTGGTAAGTCCCCACCTCGCTGCGGACGCACATAGTGACTGACTGCCCTCCTAAGTAGGGAGGCTCAGGACCTGTGCCGCAACCCAGTGTACCTTTTTGTCCCCAGAAGTGAACCAATGTTCTCTGAATGTTAGCGACAAAACCAGCAGGAGGAGGGATCCAAGTGACCAGCCGGTACCACAGCATGGCAGTCACCAGCTGGTTTATGACCAGCACTCGACTCCTAATAGACAGTACTTGAAGCAGTCCTGTCCAGTGGCCTAGGCGAGCCAAGACATTAGCCTCCAGCCAGTTCATCGGTCAGGATTTCACAGCTGGGTTAAGGTAGGCTCCCAGAGAGAGGAGATGTGTGGTACTCCAACTGCACCCCTGTAACTCCTCCAGAAAACAGTTCATCCGCCATGAACCAGCCAGGAGACCAGAACATTTGGCCCATTTGGTCCTGGTGGAAGATGTTGCCGAGTACATTGCCTGGCACTTGCGCATCCTCTCCAGCTCAGCTGGGTCGGTGAAAGTAATGAACACATCATCAGCGTAAGCCAAGATGACCACCCCCATGCCCACGCTGTGCAGAACCAGCCCTGACAGCGTCCTCTGCAAGAGGCACATGAAAGGCTCCATCACAAGGAATATAGCTGGCTGGGCAGTGGGCCGCATTGACAGACTCCTCTCCCAAGGCGAAAGGGTGCCATCATGGACCCATTCACTTGAACCAGACACTCAAGTCAGAACGGGGCGATGAACTGCTTCCCAAACCCAAACGCCTGCAGAGTCTCGGGTAGGTACCTGTGATCGACCCTCATGATCAAGAGACAGCAAGGCGCTCGGCAGACCAGCCCATCGACAGAAATGGATCCGGTCCTGGACCAAATAGACATTGTCACAAATCCTCGGCTTGGAACTGTTTAGGACTGGTCACGGTGGATCATGTGGGCTAGCTTGGAAGCCAGGTGAGAAGCCAACATCCTGGTGAAATGTTTCTAATCTATTCTGAGGAGGGAGATGGCATGATAGTTCTTTCAAAATGAAGGTCACCCTTCTTAAGCATTCGTGCATGATGTCCATCCTGTGCCAAGAAAGGGACAGCTCTCCAGCAGTAAGTCACTCACCTAAGACGTCCCCCAAGAATGTCTGAAGAACAACACAGTCAACCTGTGCAGCTCCTGGTCTTGCCCTTCGAGTGCTGGTCGAGGGTGCCGATCAGCTCCTCAAGAGTGATGGGATCATTGAAGCTTCCGGTGACCTCCAGGCTGAGCTGCAGCAGGTCGTCCCACAGAAGTCTGCGAGCATCCTCCATGGAGAGGTCTGGAGAGAACAGTGCCGCGTAAAAGGCATTAATCTGGACCCTGACACCCTCCGGATATGAGACGAGGGACCCGTCGCCAACCAGCAGCACAAGGAGCTGCTGACGGGTACTGTGCCTTTTCTCCAGCTAGAAGAAGAAGGGGGAGCCAGTGTCCAGATGCTGGAGGAGATGGATCACAACCTCATGTACTCGCCCCGGGACCAGACAAGCTGCCGGTCTTGGAGCGCGGCCTCCTCCTCTTCATACACCCCCACAAGGCAGAGTCCATGTCGTGCTGATCAAGACGTGACTCCAGATTGAACAGCTCCTTCTCCAACTCCTCGATCCTGGATTTCTGCCTGTTCGCCGACCCCCTTGTTTACTCCTGACAGAAAACATGGAAGTTAGCCTTGCCCACGTTCCACCCATAGGTAGCCCAGAACCGACAAAACAAATCCTGGAACTGCTCATCCTCCAGCAGCAGGTTGTTAAAATGCTAGTATGTGGACCCAAGCCAGGTGCCGAATGAAAGAAATTCAGTCCACACCAGGTGATGGTCCATGCACGGCACCTACATGGCATGGAGGCGGCCGGAAAGCAGGAGGTAACCCGCGAAACATGCAGGTAGTCGATTCTGGATGCTCCAACTCCAGGCCTCACGAAGGTGACGGCGATGGAGTTGAGATGGAGAGTTTGCCAGATATTCACCAGGTCAAATGACTTGACCCAGTCTCCCAACCTCTTCCTTGACTTCAAGCCAGATTGGGCATGCTGTGGTACTGTGCGCGAGGATGCAGTTAAAACCTCCCTCTAGGATAACACACTGGACTTCGTTGATGGAGGCGAGATGAGCAGACACTTCTCCGTAGAAGTGCATTTACCTCGGTTTGGTCATAGGAGATAGACGTTCACAAAGTGAAACACCTCACCCCCAGCGAACTGCCAGGTGAAGCAAACGGCCAGGCACAGGTTCCCTCACCCCCACGATCTCCGGACGAAAATGTGGCGCCAACAAGATAGCCACCCCGCCAGATCCGTGTGAGGTGACTCACGTAGATCCTCACCCCTTCGCCACTCCAGGAGCCAGGTGGCTTTGTGTCCCAGGGTAGTCTGGGTTTCTTGCAGGAAGCACATTGCATACTTTCCAACCCAAAAGACTGAGAAGTTCTGGAATCTGTGCTGTGACTCCCTGCCCCCATTGATATTGAGCCTGGCTATGGTAGTCTTCCTGTCAGCAGCAGTGTGCAGCTACCACCAAAACCATTAAAAATAAACACATTTAATGAGAGGATGGGGAAAGAGGTGCAAAAATCCCTCTCCCCACCAGGAGTGCTCCGAGGAAGTTTCTGAACTGCTTTCCTTCATTTTGGTCCAGCCCAGGTGTTTGAAAAGCAGCCTGGGCGGACGAATAGATCAATTCAAACATTTTCCAGTGTCTGAGCACCAGCGCGTTCTATCTCGGCAAATGTGAGAGTCCTCAACAACATCTCAGAGTTCCTCGAGGAGGATGAGGGGGAACTCAGTGGGGGCATGAGAGAGTCAAAAAGCTCACGGGCGATAGACTCCGCATTACCCCCAAGGCCCACCACTGACCCTGACCTCTCCTCCGAGCAGACGTCGTCAGTCATCAGCCACTCCCACACGTTGAGAGTGTGGGGGCTGGTCTGACACCACAAGCTAGCCCCACACCCCAATGACCCCACCCCCACGGCCTCAATGGAGTGCACTGAGGAATGCCCCAAGTCTGGATGCCCAGCTCCTTTGGTTAAAGGTCCTTTCCAGGGCCAGGGTGCCAGGGGAAAAACAGTCTCTGTGGGATGAGTGAGGAAAACGTCTTCCTACGCTCCACTGCTTGATGACTAAGCAACATTAAAATTTACATTGCTTGTACCATGGTCTACATGGGGCTCTGGATCATCCCTGGGGCCTGGTGGAATTGTGGCAGCAGGAAGATATGCTGCAACCTAGGACTCTGAGGAGGTCAGGCTGCAATGTGGAAGAGGCAGAAGGCACCACGGGCTCACGCCTGGGGGCAGGAACTGCACCAGATGTGTCAAGGGAAGTCCTCCCCCTGCAGGGAATGCAAAGCAAATGTGGCTGTGAATATAGTCCACCCACCCCAGCCCACCCTAGTGTTCAGCTCAAGTCTCCATTTCCCAGCATTTCCAGGTATACATTTGGCTGGGACAAGATGGGGGCATGGCCAGGGTAGGAAAGCAAATTGTGTCATTTTCTGCCCCACCCTATGACTATCAGGTGATGGTAGTCAAGGCAGGGACCTCGTTTCCTATCCAGGATCCCTGAACTCAGCCAGCACAGGATGGAGGATAGCATTGGAGTCCCTAAGACCAGGTGAGTTGGGTCAGGGTCAGAAAGAGCAAGACAGATGGACCCAGTGATCCCAGGATCTAGGGTTGCTGAATGGGGCTCAGGCACAGAACTAGGGGATTGAGGGTTGGGATCCTTGTGTCAAGATAACACTGGCTAGGCCACAGGGGCATTGTCATGCCAGGGTGATGCAGGTTGAGGGTCGGATTCCAACACGTAGACATGGTGTAGGGAGCTGGGATGGGAGGACACGGGGTCGCATCCACAAGAGCAGGCTCAAAATGATTTGCCTTTCCCCGCGCTTCTGTCTGGCTGGATGCTCACCCTGCTCCCCACCAGAGGCCGTGACGCCAGCAGCCTCCAGCTTATACCCCACTGACGGGACTTTCAATGCTGCCTTGGGTGGGGAGGGGTGGGTTGTAGGTGTGGCATTACCAGTGCTGCTGCCAGTGGTGGGCCGGGCAGCCTTCTGGGTGGAGCAGTTCTTCCATATGTGCCTCACCTCTTGGCAGTGGTGGCACCACACACCATCCATCATCCAGAATCCATGGTAGGCAGTACCCTCATGGAGCACAGTAAAGGAGTCCTCCATCACCTCCTCCTGGGACAAGCAAATGAATATCTGGCGCCAAGAAGTAGACATGCCTGAGGATGGGGTCCTTTGGACCAAGCAGAAGTGACTCCACACCTGATCGGGTTTCCCCAAAGTATGGAGATGGCGGAAGAAGAGCTCACTGGCAATGAAGTGCAGGAAGTTGGAAATCATGACCCTCTGGGCAATGACATACGGGTGTTGGTGCAAACAGATAGAAAGTCCCATCCACAGTGAGCCTCTTCTGCATGGCCTGCTCAGTCTTAAGGAAGAAAATGGGTAACAGTGGCGATGGCCAGTGGATGGACCACACTAGCCATGACCTCACTTGCAGACCTTGATAGTCATGTTGGGGTGGGGATAGGTCTTCACCCCCAGGCATTTGGTCAGGTGCCTGAAGGGGGTTGGAGGTACAAATGGGGCTGGAGCAGTGGCTACCCTGGCATATGTGCAGCTCGAACCTGCTGCCTTCAGACTGGTGATGGTGCTGTTCAATCATTCCTGGGGTGGCCTCCAGTGCAGGCTGCAGGCCTCAAAGACTCTGTCAGCAGAGGCAACAGTCTCCGTTGTCATAGGCGCCCCAGGCAACAGCAGTGGAAGCTAGGCCAAGGCAGCAGCAACAGAGGTTGAAGGCTCAGGCCCAGGTAGCAGCAGCAGATCCGGGGTCCAGGCAGTAGAAGTAGTGGTAGGCTCGGGTAGCAGTATCAGCAACACTTCCAGGTATGGGTGGGGCCTCAGCAGCAGTATTGGAGGTAGGCCCAGGCACCAGCAACACAGGTAGATCCAGGCAGTTGCAGCAGTCCCAGATGTAGGTAGGGATCAGGCAGCAGCAGTAGTAGAGGCAGGCCAAGGCATTGGAGACAGGTCCAGGCAGCAGCAGAGGGATGCCCAGCCAACAAGACCAGATCTGGATTGGGGCACAACCAGCAGCAGCAGAGGCAGGCCTAGCCAACAGATCTAGGCATCAGATCCAGAGTGGTGCTCAGGCAACAGCATAGGTAGGCTGAGCCAATAACACCAGATCTGGGGTGAGAACCAGGCAGCGGCAGCAGCAGAAGCAACAAAACCAGCCAGCAGGAGTGGAAATAGAATATGGCATACACAATCAAGAAAGAAAGTTGAACTGACAGTGCAGTTCAACACTGAGTGACGTCCTGCCTCACATTACACTGGCTGTGGCCAGCCAGCTTGGAGTCAGTCCCTAAAATGAGGAGACTTCCTTTACACTTTTTTAAAAGTTTTTTTTTAAATCAGAAAAGTTCAAAGGACACCTGAACCTGGATATAACTGCGGGAGAAGGGCAGGCAATTGGCCATAATGATCCCCACCATGGCTCACTGCCTGGACCTGATTTTGGCCATCCTGACCAGGACAATGAACAGATCCAATAGGTGATCATCCGACCTGCCCTCCCCCCTCCGCACTGGGTGCCCAAAGATCAGGAGTGTGAAGCTGAAGTATAACCAAAAACATTGAAAAATAAACCTTTAAGGAAAACAAAAAAAACATACATAGTCCACATACCTCACAGCAGTTGGGCTGGGAGTCCATGAACCACTACAATCTTGGTTGCAGGGGACTGCTACGTGCAGCATTCTCCATCCCAGATCCCCGAGTGAAAAGGGGAGGAGACCTGAGTAGACAGCCCTCCAGTGGGGATCCCCACTGCCCGGTGACAAATCAGCACACAAAGGCATGTCCGGGAAATGGGTTATAGAGAAGAGATAGATAGTGTGCAGCAGCAGTCGGTGCAGGACCCTTCGTTTTACAACCCGGAAGGAGACAAAACTAAAATTCCGGAGGCAGCTCAGGTTTTGGGGCACAGGCTCCCGCAGGAAGTATGAGACCTTGGGGCCAATGTGAAATTCCATCTGGGCAGGGATATGTGCAGACAGAATTCCACTGCACGTCTCAGCGTCCTTCAACTGGTGCACTATGTTGGGTTCGAGCACCACCATTTTAAGGAGTCGTATGGCAGTGGCTATGAAACTGAACATCTACCATTGCCCTGCTCTCTATGTCCTGCTGCAGCTTCCAGCATAGACCCACCCAGCATGTCCCGACCCTGGTCATCCTCTCCAGCAGCCGCTCATACCCTCGAGTACGGAGGTGCGGATTCCTGAGCTCCCTGATGCTCACTACTCCTGCCGTAGGGTAGATGGGATATGAATCAACCATATTGCAGACAGTGATCAGGTCCTGATAAAAGCCAAGCAGTGTCCTGAGGGCAACCTCCAAATGATCACATTCGATAAACAGGAGCTACGAGTCATTGTTGAGGTGGCAAAACTGGTAGAAAAAATATGCCACCTAGGTGGAAGCTCAACGTAAAAGTATCGTTGCAAGGTCTGAAGGCGGCAAGTCGCCACCTGGGTGTGAATGCACACCTGCGACTGACTGCCCTCTTCAATAGGGAGACTCAGGGCCTGTGCCATGACCCAGTGCGTTTTTTGTCCCAGAAGGAGTGAACCAATGTTCTCTGGATGTCAGCGACAAAACCAGGAGGAGGGACCAAAGCATGGCGGGACCAGCTGGTTTATGACCAGCATTTAGAGCAATCCTGTCCAGCGGCCGAAGCCTTGGCTTCCAGCTCATGCCAGTTCGCAGGCCTGGATTGCTCAGCTGGGCTGAAGTAGACCCCCAGGAAGAGGAAATGGGTGGTACTCCAGCTGAACACCCGTAACTCCTCCGGCAGAGAGTTCACCGGCCAAGGAACAACCAGTAGTCTGGAACATTTGGCCCGGCTGATCCTGGCAGAGGACACTGCTAAGTACACCACATGGCACTCGAACATCCTCCCCAGGTCAACCAGCTCGGTTAAAGTGAGGACCATGACGTCGGCGCAAGCAGAGAGGACCACCCAATGCCCGTGCCATGCAGAACCAGCCCCGACAACCTCCTCCGCAAGAGGCACAGGAAAGGCTCGATGCATAGGGAACATAGCTGGCCGGACAGGGGGCAGCCTTGAAACACTCCTCTCCCAAAGTGAAGGGGTGCCATCAGGGACCCGTCAACTTTACCAGACACACTGCAATGGTGTACAAATGTCAGATCCAGGCAACTAACTGCGTTTGGAATCCGAATGTCCTGAGCAGATACTTGTGATCCAACCTGTTTAATGTCTTCTCCAGACCGAGAGACAGGAAGGCGCTCAGCACAACAGCCCAGCATCAAAAATGGATCAGGTTCCGGACCAGATGGTGTATCCTCTGGTCCGGAACCGTGTAGGACTGGTCTGGGTGGATCATGTGGGCCAGCAAGGAAGTCAGGCGAGAAGCCAACACCCTGGCAAACATTTTGTTATCCATGCCGAGGAGAGAGACCAGATGCCAGTTCTGCAGGGAACAATAGTTTTCACTTTGCCAGAGCGGCGAGGAGAGAAGGTGAAGTGAAATGAGGGCTGCAGGGAAGGTAAGGACTTAATTTATATTCGGGCAGTGGCTAAACCCGAGATACTACACGTGTAGTATCTCCCTCCTGCCCCCCTCCTCTAACTGGAAGAAAAAGACTGTGTAAGGTAAGGCTTTTATTTCTTATCTTTCTTTTTCATTTATTTAAGTGCATTGTTTGGTTTTAGTGAGTACATATAAAGCTAAGATTACGATGACAGGAAACCTCAGACCCGTGGCATGTTCCTCTTGCTTAATGTAGGAGCTTAGGAACGTGTCTGACATTCCTGACTCTTACACTTGAAGAAGTGTGTCCAGCTGCAGCTCGTGTTTGATCACATGACGGCTCTGGAGCTGTGGATGGACTCACTGTGGAGCATCCGTGATGCTGAGGAGGCCGTGGATAGCACTTTTAGTGAACTGGTCACACCGCAGGTTAGAATCACTGAGGGAGACAGTGAATGGGTGACCAAAAGACAGAAAAAGAGTAGGAAGTGCAGGTGTCCCCTGCGGTCATCTCCCTCCAAAACAGGTATACCATTTTGGATACTGTTGAGGGAGATGACTTTCCAGGGTAGGCCAGCAGTTGCCAAGATCATGGCACTGTGGCGGGCACTGCTGTTCAGAAAGGTGGGAAAAAGACTAGTAGGGCCATGGTCATAGGAGATTCTATTGTGAGGGGAGTAGATAGGCGGTTCTGTAGCCGAGAACAGGACTCCTGGATGGTATATTGCCTCCCAGATGCTCGGGTCAGGGATGTCACTGATTGGCTGCAGACCATTCTAAAAGGGGAGGGTAAACAGCCAGTTGTCTTAGTGCATATAGGCACCAACGATATAAATAGAAAGTGAGATGAGGTCCTGAAAGAAGAATTCAGGGAGTTAGGAAAGAAGTTAAAGAGGAGGACCTCAAAGGTAGTGATCTCAGGATTACTACCAGTGCCACGTGCTAGCCAGCTTAGAAATGAAAAAATAGGCAGGATGAACACGTGGCTTGAGAGGTGGTGTAGGAGGGAGGGGTTCAGATTTGTTGGACATTGGGACCGGTTCTGGGGAAGGTGGGACTATTACAAAAGGGACGGTCCACATCTGAACCAGACTGGAACCAATGCCCTTGGGGGAGTTTTTGCTCCTGCTGTTGGGGAGGTTTTAAACTAATGTGGCAGGGGGCTGGGAACCAGAAGAGAAAACAAGTAGACAGTGACATGGAGACTGGAAACTGTGAGAATTATGAAGATAACATTAATAAAGGGAAGAATAGGCAGAGAGCAGGTGAACGCAAAAGCACTGGTGGCCTGAAATGCATCTACTTTAATGCAAGGAGTACAGTGTGTAAGGCAAATGAACTTAGAGCTTGGATTGGTGCCTGGGATTATTGCCATTATTGCCATCACAGAGACTTGGCTGAAGGTATGGTTTGATGATTGGCAACTAATTGTTCCAGCATATAGACGCTTCAGACAGGACAGGGAGGGAATTAAAAGAGGGGATGGAGTTGCATTGCTGGTCAGGGATGATATCATGGCTGTGCTCAAGGAGGACACTACGGTGGTCTTGGGTAGTGGAGCTGAGAAATAAGAAGAGTGCAGTTACATTGGTGGGGCTGTATTACAGACCTCCCAACAGTGAGCGTGAGGTAGAAGAACAAATAGGTAAAGAGATTATGAATAGATGTAGAGGCAGTAGGGTAGTGGTAATGGGAGATTTTAATTTTCCCAACATTGACTGGGATACACTTAAAGTCAGAGGTCTGGATGGAGTAGAATTTGTACGAAGTGTCCAGGAGAGTTTGTTAGAGCAGTGTGTCAATAGTCTTACGAGGGAAGGGGCCATATTGGACCTGGTACTGGGGAACGAGCCAGGACAAGTGGTAGAAGTTGCGGTGGGGGATTTCTTTGGGAACAGTGACCACAATTCTGTAAGTTTTAGAATACCTTGTAGATAAAGAAGAGAGTGGTCTGAAGGGAAGAGTACTAAACTGGGCCAAGGCCAATTATATCAAAATTAGGTAGGAGCTGGGAAATGTGGATTGGACATAGCTATTTGAAGTGAAAAGGTAAAAACAAGAACTGCAGATGCTGGAAACCAGATTCTAGATTAGAGTGGTGCTAGAAAAGCACAGCAACTCAGGCAGCATCCAAGGAGCAGGAAAATCGATATTTGGGGCAAAAGCCCTTCATCAGGAATACAGGCAGAGTGCCTGCAGGGCAGAGAGATAAATGAGGGGAGGGTGGGGGTGGGGAGAAAGTAGCATAGAGTACAATAGGTGAGTAGGGGTGGGGATGAAGGTGATAGGTCAGAGAGGAAGGTGGAGTGGATAGGTGGAATGGAAGATAGGCAGGTAGGACAAGTCATGGGGGCAGTGCTGAGCAAGAAGTTTGGAACTGGGGTGAGGTGGAGGAAGGGGAAATGAGGAAACTGTTGAAGTCCACATTGATGCCCTGGGGTTGAAGTGTTCCGAGGCTGAAGATGAGGCGTTCTTCCTCCAGGCATCGGGTGGTGAGGGAGCAGCGGTGAAGGAGGCCCAGGATCTCCATGTCCTCAGCTGAGTGGGAGGGAGAATTGAAATGTTGGGCCACAGGGCAATGTGGTTGATTGGTGCTGGTGTCCCGGAGATGTTCCCTAAAGTGCTCTTCTAGGAGGCGTCCAGTCTCCCCAATGTAGAGGAGACTGCATCGGTAACAACGGATACAATAAATGATATTAGTGGATGTGCAGGTAAAACTTTGATGGATGTGGAAGGCTCTTTTTGGGCCTTAGATAGAGGTGAGGGAGGAGGTGTGGGCGCAGGTTTTGCAATTCCTGCGGTGGCAGGGGAAGGTGCCAGGACGGGAGGGTGGGTTGTTGGGGGGGGAAAACGTGGACCTGACCAGGTTGTCATGGAGGGAATGGTCTTTGCGGAAGGCGGAAAGGGATGGGAAGGGAAATATATCCCTGGTGGTGGGGTCCGCTTGGAGGTAGCGGAAGTATCGTCGGATGATTTGGTTTATGCGAAGGTTGGTAGGGTGGAAGGTGAGCACCAGGAGGGTTCTGTCCTTGTCACAGTTGGAGGGGTGGGGTCTGATGGCAGAGGTGTGAGATGTGGACGAGATGCGTTGGAGGGCATCTTTAACCACGTGGGAAGGGAAATTGTGGTCTCTAAAGAAGGAGGCCATTTGGTGTGTTTTGTGGTGGAACTGGTCCTCCTGGGAGCAGATACAGCAGAGGCGGAGGAATTGGGAATACAGGATGGCATCTTTGCAGGAGGTAGGGTGGGAAGAGGTGTAATCCAGGTAGCTATGGGAGTCGGTGGGTTTGTAAAAGATGTCGGTGTCAAGTTGGTTGTCATTAATGGAGATAGAGAGGTCCAGGAAGGGGAGGGAGGTGTCAGAGATTGTCCAGGTAAATTGAAAGTCAGGGTGGAATGTGTTGGTGAAGTTGATGAATTGCTTAACCTCCTCGCGGGAGCGCGAGGTGGTGCCAATGCAGTCATCAATGTAGTGGAGGAAGAGGTGAGGAGTGGTGCCAGTGTAACTACAGAAGATGGACTGTTCTACGTAGCCAACAAAGAGACAGGCATAGTTGGGGCCCATACGGGTGCCCATGGCTACCCCTTTGGTCTGGAGAAGTGAGAGGATTCGAAGAAGAAATTGTTAAGGGTGAGGACCAGTTCAGCCAAAAGAATGAGAGTGTCGGTGGAAGGGTACTGTTGGGGACATCGGGAGAGGAGGAAACGGAGGGCTTGGAGGCCTTGGTCATGGCAGATGGAGGTATAGAGGGATTGGATATCCATAGTGAAGATGAGGTGTTGGGGGCTGGGGAAATGGAAGTCTTGGAGGAGGTGGAGGGCATGGATGGTGTCTCGAACATATGTGGGGAGTTCCTGGACTGGGGGGATAGGATTGTGTCGAGGTAGGTAGAGATGAGTTCAGTGGGGCAGGAGCATGCTGAGACAATGGGTCGGCCAGAGTGGTCAGGCTTGTGGATCATGGGAAGGAGGTAGAATCGGGCAGTGCGGGGTTCCTGGACTATGAGGTTGGAAACTGTGGGTGGGAGATCTCCTGAGGTGATGAGGTTCTGTATGGTCTGGGAGATGATGGTTTGGTGATGGGGGGCGGTAGGAGGAGGTGTCCTTGAGTTGGCATCTGTCTTCAGCGGTGTAGAGGTCAGTGCGCCAGACTACCACTGCGCCCCCTTTATCTGCTGGCTTGATGGTGAGGTTGGGATTGGAGCAGAGGGATTGGAGGGCTGCGTGTTGTGAGGGTGAGAGGTTGGAGTGGGGGAGGGGGTAGACAGGTTGAGGCGGTTAATGTCCCCGTGGGCAGTTAATAGGCCAACATGGGGTGTCCAGGTGGATGGAGTGTGTTGGAGGCGGGCGAAGGGGTCCTCAAAAGGTGGGCGGGAGTCCTAATTGTAAAGTAAGCTCGGAGGCGGAGGCGGCGGAAGAAGTGTTCGACGTCATGACGTGTATTAAATTCATTGATGCATGGGTGGAGGGGGACTGATCGCTCGTCCTCAGTGAGGGGGAGGTCTGGAGGGATGGTGAAAACTCAGCAGGGCTGGGAGCTGGGACCCGGTGTGAGTGTGGAGCTGGGAGTGGGGGCAGAGCCTGTTGCTGGAGGGGTGTTGAGGTGGGGGGAATGGAGGCGAAGTCATGAGCAGGGGTGGTGTTCCCCTCAGGGTTCTGGGGGGTGGGGATAGTGACAGTGGAATCTGTGGGTGGCATTGGTGGGTGCGGAAGTGGTGGCGACCACGGCAGTGGGGGGGGGCAGAAGTCACTA
Source organism: Chiloscyllium punctatum (assembly GCF_047496795.1). Taxonomy (NCBI): domain Eukaryota; kingdom Metazoa; phylum Chordata; class Chondrichthyes; order Orectolobiformes; family Hemiscylliidae; genus Chiloscyllium; species Chiloscyllium punctatum. Next base: position 68,336,475 of record NC_092758.1, on the reverse strand, counting down.
AGTGTTTGACATCAGCGATGATGGGAGGGGCAGAAGAGATGTGGGAGGCTTTCAAAGATAGGTTAATGGTAGTGCAGGATAGGCATTCCCGTTGAAGACAAAGGATAGGGAGAGCAAGATTCGTGAACCGTGGATGACAGGAGAAATTGTACGACTGGCCAAGAGGAAAAGGGAAGCATACATAAGGTCTAGGCAGCTAAGAACAGAACGGGCCCTGGAGGAATATCAGAAGAGTAGCACAAGTCTTAAACAAGGAATTAAGTGGACTAAAAGGGGTCATGAAATAGCTTTAGCAAGCAGAATTAAGGAAAATCCCAAAGCATTTTATTCTTATATAAGAAGCAAGCGGGTAACTAGAGAAAGGATTGGTCAACTAAAAGATAATGAAGGGAGGCTGTATGCCGTACCTGAGAGAATGGGTGAGATTCTGAATGATTACTTTGCATCAGTGTTCACTGAGGAGAGGAACATGATGAATCTTGAGATTAGAGATAGAAGTTTGATTAGTCTGGATCACGTTGGCATAAGTAGGGAAGATGTGTTGGGTATGCTAGAAGTTATTAAGGTGGACAAATCCCCAGGGCCGGATAGGATCTATCCCAGTTTGCTGAGGGAGGCAAGAGAGGAAATAGCTGGGGCCCTGAGAGATATCTTTATGGCATCCTTAAATACAGGTGAGGTGCCGGAGGACTGGAAGGTTGGTCATGTTGTCCCCCTGTACAAGAAGGGTAGTAGGGATATTCTGGGTAACTACAGACCAGTGAGCCTGACGTCGGTGGTGGGGAAGTTGCTGGAGAGGGTACTAAGAGATAGGATCTATTTATATTTAGAAAAGAATACGTTATCAGTGATAGGCAACACGGTTTTGTGCGGGGAAGATCATGCCTTACCAATTTAATAGAGTTCCTCGAGGAAGTGACCAAGTTGTTGGATGAAGGAAGGGCTGTTGATGTCATATACATGGACTTTAGTAAGGTGTTCGGTAAGGTTCCCCATTGTAGACTAATGGAGAAAGTGAAGTCACATGGTGTGCAGGGTGTTCTAGCTAGGTGGATAAAGAACTGGTTGAGCAACAGGAGACAGAGTAGTAGTTGAAGGGAGTTTTTCGAAATGGAAAAAGGTGACAGGGGTCAGTATCGGGGCCACTGTTGTTTGTAATATACATAAATGATCTAGAAGAGGGCACTGTTGGTATGATCAGCAAGTTTGCAGATGACACAAAGATTGATGGAGTAGCAGAAAGCATAAGGGATTGTCAGAGAATACAGGAGGATATAGATAGACTGGAGAGTTAGGCTGAAAAGTGGCAGATGGATTTCAATCCAGACAAATGTGAGGTGTTGCATTTAGGTAAGTCTAATTTTCGAGCAAATTATACAATGAATGGAAGAGTTCATGGGCAGAGAGATCTGGGAGTGCAGGTCCATTGTACCCTGAAGGTTGCACAGGTGGATAGCGTGGTCAAGAAGGCATATAGTATGCTTGCCTTCATTGGATGGGGTATTGAGTATAAGAGCTGCCAAGTCATGTTAACATTGTTCGGCCGTATTTAGACTACTGTGTACAGTTCTGGTCACCACATTACCAAAAGGGTGTGGATGCTTTGGAGAGGGTGCAGGGATGGTTTCCAAGGATGTTGCCTGGTAATGAAGGTGCTAGCTATGAAGAAAGGTTGAGTAGGTTAGGTTTATTTTCACTAGAAAAAAGGAGATTGAGGGGCGATCTGATTGAGGTTTACAAAACCATGAAGGATATGGACAGAGTGGATAGAGACAAGCTTTTTCCCAGGGTGAAAGATTCAATAACGAGAGGTCATGCTTTCAAGGTGAGAGTTGGAATGTTTAAGGGGGATATGCGCAGCATGTACTTCACACAGAGGGTGGTGGGCATTTGGAACATGTTGCCAGCAGAGGTGGTAGAGGCAGGCATTTTAGATTCATTTAAGATGCATCTGGACAGATGCATGAGTAGGTGGGGAGCAGAGGGACACAAATGCTTCGGAATTGACCGACAAGTTTAGACAATACATTTGGATCGACTCAGGCCTGGAGGGCTGAAGGGTCTGTTCCTGGGCTGTAAATTTTCTTTGTTCTTTGTTCTTTAGCAACAGGACGATGATTGCCTGTGCCCAGAAAGGTGCAGTTCTCCGCCATTAAGACATTCCCCCAGGACTTGCACATAGTCACTTCCCAGGATATCCCAGAACGCCCTGAAGTACTCCACAGTCAGCCCGTCCAGTCCCGGGGACTTGCCCCTTGAGAGCTGGTGACGGGTGCATCGAGACTTCCAGCATCCTCTGGGCTGAGCTGCAGCAGGTCCTCCCACAGAACTCTGTGAACATCCTTGCTGGACAGATCAGGAGAGAACAGAGACATATAATAGGAGTGAATTTGGGCCCTGATACTCTCTGGATCTGAGACAAGGGACCCATTGTCGGCCAGCACACAAGGAGCTGCTGACAAGTGCTGCATCTTTATTCCAGAAGGGGGAGTCGTGGTCCAGGTCCTAGAGGAGCCGAATCTGCAACCTCACATCCAAGCTCCAGGACTCCAAACTGCAGAATCCAGAATCAGCTTACAATGAAGAGGAGAGTCCACCCCTGAAGGCAGCAAATACTCACCCCACAGCATAGACACCAGTGCTCAGTCTCCATAGAGGCCTGGCCCATCCACAGAGAACCAGGCCCACTTTCAGGAACACAAAGGTTCTGTTAACTCACAGGGGTTTGAGTCCACTCCCAAATTCCAGAATGCAGCAAATGCTCACCTCCCAGCACACACACAGAGGTGTTCAGTCTTTACAAAGGGCCAGGCCTACTCACAGGAACAGCTCATCTGGAAAGGTGCATATTCTCACAGGGGCTCAGCCCAAACACCAAGTCAAAAAAGCAAAAACTAGAATGCAAAGGTGAAGTCCTTCCACAAAATCAATACTGTCCTTTTTTCAGAATAAAATAGAAAGAGTAAAATACAAGCTGTAACCAGCCAGTAAATCAACATTTCCCTAATGAGATAACTTGAAATACTGACTGTATAGATCAGGCAGTTTAAAAATCAGTCCACAATAAAAAGGAATACCAGTTAACAAACTGGCCATATAATAAAGCCAGTTCAAGAATCAGGTTAACCCCTACCCCCCAAAAAAAGCAAAAACCAACAGCATAGTCACTCCCCAGGACAACATAGTCACTCCCCAGTAACACATTGACAAACACAGAGTCTATCCCCTAAACTGAGGAGATTTATAATCTCTTGGTTATATTTATTTTATTAAATAGTACGATTGACAAACAATTAACATTAACAGCTGTATACAGAGAAACAACAATTTACAAGGGAGAGGAGCAGCAATGCCAAACCCCAAACCCCACTGTTCAACCAGTTTTCAGGGAAATAAGGACAAACCTCAAATCCTACTTTCAGTCATTACAAAATTAACAGTACATACAAGATAGAACAATTAGATAAGAAACAATGAATAGAATACAGATGCCCCAGCAATTCACCCATCCCTCCCACCTAAGACAGCCCGCCCCATGCCGCTTCCGGATCTTGGTTCACCCCATGTCCCTTTCAGTTCTCAGATTACCCTGACACACTTTCCGACCACTGCTAGGACAGCCCCTCCTGCTTCCCCAAACCCCCAGGATGACAGCGGTCAGGATGGCCTACCCACCTTCAGGCTTCCCTAACCGCCCTTCACACCTTCACACCTCTGGGACAGCCCACACTGGTACCTGCCTGGGGTGACAGTGCTGAGGGCAGTTAAACCCACCTTCTAGCTCTCAGTTTGCCCCAGCATACCATTGGGCTCGTGCCATCCTGATGTGCCATCCAGTCTGTGGACTGGCCTGACACACCTTCCAGCCACCTCCAGGACAGCCCATCCTCTTCCCTGGGATGACGGCACACAGGGCAGCCCACAAGCCTTCTGGATCTCGACACTTTCTGCGTCTCGGCCACTCTGACACACCTTCCGGCCACCTCTAGGAGAGTCCGTCCCGATTACCCCTTCTTGGAATGACAGTGCTCAGAATGGCCTACCCACATTCTGGTTCTTAGGGTGACCGGCATCAGGGTGGTCTACCCACCTTCCCATTTTTGGCGCAGCCTACCCACCTTCACAGGATAGCCTACCCACCCTCCAGCTCTTGGGACAGCATACCCACTTTCAGGTTAACAGAACGGCCGACCTACTCTCCTGCTCTTGGGATGACAGCCTTCGGGACACCTTATGAGCCTCCTAGTTCACAGAAAGGCCTGCCAGACCCAGGAACACACAAGACAGTGTGTTGATAACCCAACAAGCAACAAAACAATTACCAACAAACAGATTCCCTTCTGATCCAGAGTTCTCTTCAAAACATAGAGTCCATTCCCAGGAACAGAATCTACTCCAGTATACAAAGTGCATTGTCAGAAATAGAGTCCACTCCAAACTGCAGACTTCCAGACTCCATTGCCAAAAACAGGGTCAACAACCCAGGGCAGAGTCCATTCCTGAAGGTAGCAAATGCACACACCACAACACAGAGGTGTTCAGTGTCCATAGAGTCCTGGCCCATCCATAGAGAATCAGGCCCATTTGCAGAAACACAGTACATTGTAAAGGTGTAGTTGACTCACAGGGGTTTGGTCCACTCCTGAAGGCACTCCCGAGTCCATTCGAGGACGCAGCAAACGCTCACCTCCGAGCACACACATGGGTGTTCAGTCTTTACAGAGGCCGGGTTCACTGACAAAGAGCCAGCCCTACCCACAGAGGTACAGTTCAGCTGGAAGGGTGCACACTCTCTCACAGGACCTCAGTTCAAACACCAAAAGGTGAAAATGCCTGCGAGAAAAAGAAAGAAAACTAGAGTGCCATAATATCAACAAAGTCCCTTTTTCAAAGTAAAAAAAAAGGTGTAATACACAGGCTGTAGCCAGCCAGTAAAACAGTTCCCTAATGAGAACTGAATTACACCTAGAATACATTGACTGTGCAGATCAAGCAGTTTAGAAATCAGTCCTCAATAAACAAAGAGTGCCAGTTTAGGAATCAGGATCTCCCCAAAATAAACAGAAACCAACAGTAGCAATAACACATTGACTATGGCCCAGCCAGCACAGAGTCTGTCCCCTAAACTGATGAGATTCTAAATCTCCTAGTTATATTTTGTGACTTGCCCTCCCCCCTCCACATCGGCTGGATCCCCAGTTTATATTTTCTTCACTCAGGAGATTCTAAATCTCCTGATTTTTTTTTGTGTGTGAGACACAGTGAAAGACAACAGGTGTAAAAAGTTTTAATTTTTTTCTCCTTTCTTTTCTCTTTTTTCTCCCCCCCCCCCCGCCGCCGCCTAACTGCAGTAGTGCTTATATTTTCTCCAGCATCCATGTTGTGTGTGTGCAGATGTGAGACATAGTGAAGAACAACAGGTGTGTAAATCTTTATTCATTTCCCACTACAAGGAAGAAAGGAAACACCCAAGTGGCCAGTGACAAGCAATGCCCTTCACATCAAAAGGCAATTCTGCGTGATCAAAAAAGTGAAAGGGAGGTAGTGCTTGACTGTGATTAGATTAGATTAGATTAGATTACTTACAGTGTGGAACAGGCCCTTCGGCCCAACAAGTCCACACCGCCCCGCCGAAGCACAACCCACCCATACCCCTACATCTACCCCTTTCCTAACACTACGGGCAATTTAGCATGGCCAATTCACCTGACCTGCACATCTTTGGACTGTGGGAGGAAACTGGAGCACCCGGAGGAAACCCACGATGACACGGGGAGAATGTGCAAACTCCACACAGTCAGTCGCCTGAGGCTGGAATTGAATCCGGGTCTCTGGCGCTGTGAGGCAGCAGTGCTAACCACTGTGCCACCGTGCCGCCGTGTGGTAGTGCTTATATTTCCTCAGCACCCATGTTGTGTGGGTGCAGGTGTCAGACACAGTGAAAGACAACAGGTGCGCAAATCTTTATTTATACTCCACAACCAGGAAGAAAAGAAATGTTCGAGTGGCCAGTGACAAGCAGTGACTCGAGTGTGTTGGTCCAGGGACACCCGGGCACGAACATAACCTCAGACGGGGGGCAGGCAATCAGCCATAATGACCCCCTTCATAGCGGATGGATCCCCATTTTATTTATTTTTTGGTCTAAACACAAAAAAAGTGAAAACACATTCCAAAAAAAAACTGAATGCAAGGGCTAAGCCTGGCCACAAAATCAACATCATCCTTTTCTCAAAATAACAGAAAAGAGAGTAACACACAGGATGAAACCAGCCAGTGAAACAACAGTTTCCTAATGAGAACTGAGTTACACCTGCAACACCTTAACTGTTTAAATCAGGCAGTTTAGAATTCAATCCTCAATAAAAAAGGATTACCTTCAGGGAGAGGTGGGCACCCAGGGAGTGGAGTGTTTTATTTCCCCCTCCAACTCTATTTTGATTTAATCCCTGCCCTCCCCTTCACTTTTTTGATCACACAGCATTGCCCTTTGATGTGAAGGGCACTGCTTGTCACTGGCCACTCGGGTGTTTCCTTTCTTCCTGGTGGTGGAAATTTGAATAAAGATTCATGCACCTTGTGTATTTCATTGCGTCTCATACCTGCACACACATTACTGGGCTATTGGGGAAAAAAAACACTGTAGCTACAAAAGCAGGTCAGAGGCAACAGATAAATCACCCCTGATTCCCAAAGCCTGTCTGATATCCATAAGACATTGAAATGTGTTGAAATTCTCTCTAATTACACAAGGAAGCATGGCTCCGAAAGTTCTCAAGAAGCACAACACTGCCTCTTATGAACCAGCTACTTAATCGACACTTCATCTATCACTTTAAGCATGCACTCCACTCATCATCAATTGTAGAGCAATAGCAGCATCTACCATCTATCATCTTACAATTCTCTAAAAGAACTCTCCAAGCCTGTTGAACAGCATATCCAAATGTGCAACCTCTATCTTGTAGGACAAGAGCACCAGATGCATGGACCACATCTTCCTGAAAGTATTCCTCCAAGCAGTGATTTGTTGTAAAAGGTTCTGAAAGGGTTCATAGAATCACTACAGTGTGGGAATAGGCCTTTCAGCCCATCAAGTCCACATCAAACCTCCCAAGAGTATCCCACCCAGACCCATTCCCTTACCTTACTTAACATACACATCCTTGAACACTATGGACAATTTAGCATGACCAATTCACCGAACCTGCACATCTTTGATTTGTGAGAGGATACCGGAGCACCTGGAAGAAACCCACGCAGACACATGGAGAATGTGCAAACTCCACACAGCCAGTTGCCTGTGGCTGGAATGGAACCTGGGTCCCTGTCGCTGTGAGGTAGTAGTGTTAACCACTGAGCCACTGTGCTGCCACATGGTTAAAGCTTCTGCTACATTGACTCCAATTGTTCTACTAATGTCACACAGTCTACGCTTGGAAAAAATGAATTTTGCTCTGGATGTAAGTTTGCTCGCTGAGCTGGAAGGTTCGTTTTCAGATGTTTCATCACTATACTAGGTAACACCATCAGTTAGCCTCCGGTGAAGTGCTGGTGTTATGTCCTGCTTTCTATTTATGTGTTTTGGTTTCCTTGAGTTGGTGATGTCATTTCCAGTTCTTTTTCTCAGAGGGTGGTCGATGGGGTCCAAATCAATGGGTTTGTTGATAGAGTTCCATGCTTCTAGGAATGTAATCCAAGTGCAACAAACTAATCCAGAAGAGATGGAATTTGTTTACAACAATGAATATCCTGTTGATTTTTCTCTTGATACAGGAGCATGTTTCACTGTTGTACTAGAATATTGTCACAGCTAAAGAGATAGGTACAGCATACAGAGATAAGACTATGTGATGATGGTTGAACAACTGCCAGAGACATAGGAATACTACAAATTATGCAATACACATGTGTCCAATGTTTTCACAAATTAAATTCCTTTTTTATAGGTATTTTTATTGAAAAAAGAAAACTTTTAAAGATTTTTTTACAAAAGTAATACAAACAAGTATAAACACTGATATAAAATTTTAAAAATAAGAAAAAAAGAAAAGAAATAAATAATAAGCGAAACAAAAAAAAGAGAAAAGCCCAACTATCTACTGATCTATCCTACAAACAGCCAAAACATAAAATAGGATATCATACATTACTAGCGATAAAGAACAGAATAATTAAATAACTAAGTACATGCTCAAAATAGATTTACATCAAGTCATAATAAAACCCATATTTATACGGGATTCCTCCTCACAGGGGTCCCTGGACCAGCCAGAACCATCACCACAGCCAGACAAAAGCTCTGGACAATATGGCCAAAATATCTGTGTCGATATAGTTCAAAAAGAGCTGCCATATTTTATAGAATAATTCAGTTTTTGGGTGCACCATATTTGTGAGGAAGTCAAGGGGAATATATTCCATGATTAACTTGTGCCAGTTTGAAAGTTTTGGAGGGCCTTCAGCTGCCCAATTTATTAAAATATTTTTCCTTGCACAAAAAGCGAGAATGGAAAGTAGTTTCCTCCCGTGAACATCCAGGGAGAGAAAATCTGAAAAGCCCAAGAATAGAGACACTAGATCCAATCTAATCTCCATACCCAAGATCTCTGTCAAGGCATTCGCTACTCTGTCCCAATACCTGCGGATCTTATGACATGTCCATAGACAATGTGTGAGAGTGCAAACTTCTATTTTGCATTTTGGACACATTGGGCATGCTCCTACCTTAAATTTTGTGAGTTGTTCAGGTGCTATATGAGTCCTGTGGAGTACCTTTAATCGGCCATAGCACTCTTCTCTCCTTATCCAATTTGTAGGGATTGCCTATTAGTGTTGTCTTCTTCTGTACATTATCTCGTATTTGGAAACACCGAAAAAGGCCCCTGTTAGGCAGTCCAAGCTTCTGGTGCAACTGCTCAAAAGACATCATAACCTCCCATCGAACAGGTCCCCCAAGGAAGAGATACCTCTGGACTTCCAAGTTTTAAATGTAGCATCTGTCAGCCCTGGCTGAAATCCTGATGCTCCCACTATAGGAGTATAAGGGGAGGTTTTTTGCAGGTTACCCTCATCTTATTGCATTATCCTCCAGGCTTTATTTGTATTTAATACAAAGGGTTTTTGCAATAGTCCATAATAGCTCTCAGCTTATCCATAAATAAAAGATTGATGAGGCAACACTTTGCTTGGGAGGTCTTAATATCTAACCAAATTGATTTTGGTCACAGGAGACCCAATCGGCTACATAAGATAATAAAGAGCTCAACTGATACCTCCTCAAGTCTGGAAAGTCCAGTCCTCCCCTTGCCTGTGGAAGCTGCAGCTTTTCTAATTTGATAAGGGGCTGTCTATGATTCCAGGTAAAGAAACCAAGCCAGCCATGGAGCTTATGCAACACCAGTCTTGGCAACATCAGAGGGAGCAGTCTCATAGGATATAGAAGACGAGGTAGAATACTCATTTTAACTAAGGATACTCTGCCTAACCAGGATATTGGGAGATCTCCCCAGCGTTGAAGGTCCTACCTTATTTTCTCTAATAGGTGCACAAAATTGACTTTATACAGCTGACCAAATACTGGGGTGATAAAAATACCTAAGTATAGAAAACCTTCCAGTGACCATCGAAAGGGAAAGCAAGATCACTTAAGAAAAGGAGGACATCATCTGCATAGAGAGTAATTTTATGTTTACCCGAACCAACCCTCCAAGTCGCTATGTTAGGATCAGTTCGTATAGCTTCCGCTAGTGGTTCGATTACTACTGTGAATAATAATGGTGAGAGAGGACATCCCTGACGACAGCCCCTACCAACACTGAAGCTATTTGAACCTAAACCATTGGTGATCACAGCTGCTTTGAGGTCATTGTATAATACTGTGATCCATTTAGAAAATACCTCTCTGATACTGAACCTTTCCAGTGTATAAAAAAGATATGGCCATTCTACCCGATCAAATGCCTTCTCTGCATCCAAGGAGACAACTAACCCTGGTATTCTTCCTGTTGACAGGCTTGTATCATGTTTAAGACTCTTCTAATATTATTAATTGATCTGTGGCCTTTAATAAACCCCATATGGTCCTCTTTTATAATGTATGGTAAGACCCTCTCCAATCTTGATGCTATTTTAGAAAGAATTTTAAAATCCACATTTAACAAGGATATTGCTCTATATGATGAGCAATCTTCTGGGGCCTTTCCTTTTTTAAGAATGAGAGAGATATTTGCTTTTCTCAATGAAGGCGGGAGGCAGCCCTGACTATGTGAGTAATAATACATATTTATGAGTGGCCCAACCAGTTCCCCTATAAATTCCTTATAAAACTCATCCTGGAGTCCGTTTGGTCCAGGCACTTTGCCACTCTGAAGCTGTCTAATTGTGTTGAGTACTTCCTGAGTTGTCAAGGGGGCATTCAAGATCTGCTCCAAGGTTAAGCCCAAAAAGGTCAAGTTTTTAAAGAACGACTCCATCTTCTCAGTTCTATCCTCACAATCCTGCGATTTATACAGTTCAAAATAGAACTTTCTAAAGGCAGTATTGATCTTTTTATGATCACAAGGCAAAGTACCAGCACTTTCCCTAATGGAGGTAAAATCTTGAGGAGCCTTTATTTTCCTAGCAAGGTATGTTAGGTATCTGCCAGGCTTGTCGCCATATTCCTATAATCTCTGCTTTGCGAATAATATATCCCTCTTCGCTGTTTGAGTAAGTGCGGTATTCAAGGCTGCCCTAAGGGCTGTGATCCTTTGTAGCTTAGTAATAGAGGCCCAACAACAAACGCTGTCTCAGCTGCCTTCAAGTGAGCCTCGAGCAGGTGCTGTTGTTCTCCCTTTTGTCTTTTCTGGGTCATAGAATATGAGATGACCAAACCTCATGCATAAGTCTTAATGGTCTCCCACATTGTCGACTGGTTACTGGCCGTATCTGAATTAATTTCCAAAAAGTTTTGAATTCCTGAGAAAAACATTTTATAAATTTGCTATCCTTCAATAAGAAAGAATCCATACGACAATGTCGGGGGCCTATCCAATAGTCCCAAGTCTTGACTTCCATATATACTGCGGTATAATCAGAAATAGCTATATTGCCTATTTTACAAGATAATATGGAATTTAAAAGGGTCGAGGGAGCAAAGAACATATCAATCCTGGTATCGCACTTATGTGGGTTAGAGTAGAAAGTAATGTCTCTACCCTGGGACTGAAGGCACCTCTACACATCTGCTAGCCCTAGCTCCTTATTCAGATCCGCCAGTTATCTAGGTCTAAGAAATATACCCATAGTGCTGTTAGGTATCCTATCTGTCTCTGGGTCCATAATACAGTTAAAATCTCCTCCTATAATTGTATCATGGACTCCAAAAGCCATCAACTTAGAGAACGCTTCTGTTACAAATTTAAAGGGGTGCGCGGGGGGTGGGAATAAAGATTCAAAATTCCATATTCCTCTCCATATATCAGGGCTTTGTTTAGTATATACCATCCAGACTCATCTTTTATCTGGCTTAACATTTGGAAAGGAAAATTCTTCCGAATAAGAATGATTACTCCCCTACCTTTTGAACTGAAAGATGAGAAAAAAGCTGATCAAATCCGCCCTGTTGTAGCTTTAAGTGTTCTTTGTCAAGTAAGTGTGTCTCCTGTAAGAGAGCTATGTTAATCCTTTCTTTTTTGAGACTTAATAATATCTTTTTCCTTTTGATTGGTGAATTACTCCCCTTGACATTCCAAGTGCACTACTTAAGCGAATGGCAAGCCATGATTGTCCAGGCAAGCCCGAGACCCCCCAAGAGGAAGAACCCCACCCAAAATACCTTGAATAAAGACCATAGAAAATTCACAAATGCAAAAATTCTTTAAAATATTTACACCAACACAATTAAAAACTATTCCTAAGTAAAGAAAACACAAAACATATTTGAAAGGAAACTTTCCCCATTGCTCCCAGGGGGCATGACTACCTGTCAATAACACCACCATAACCTCTCCTAGCTAGGGCCCTGCCCTTGGCCCAGGCATTATAGAATGGAGTAGACAAATTCAAGTATTCTATAAAACCAAAGTTAAAAGTGAGTGACCCACCTCCCCACACCCCACACCAACACCTAGGTGCATTTAGCAAGCATAATACAAAATATAAATATATAAACTACAAAGTTACAATCCTAGCAAGTATTAGCTAACTAAGTAAAATGACAAAAGATGAAACCCTACTCTAAAGAAAGGTAAAACAAAACAAACCCCACTCCCACACAAATCGAATAAGCCATACGACCTGTAAAGAAGAAACCAAAGAGAGAGTAAAAAACAAGCGCCTCCCCCCCCCACCCACACACCCCCCCACACAACCCCCAGGGAAAGATAATGGAAAAGAGACGAAGAAGGAAAAAAGGGTAAACAAGGGCGGAGCAAAACAAAATCGTTATCCATATGGTTTAAGTCCCACAGTCTATTTAATAGAGTCCAAGAATTCTTTAGATTTTTCCAGCGATCCAAAGTAATATACGGATCCTTTTTGGCTGAAGTGCAGCATTGTCAGGTAATGCATGGAGTATTGAATATTTAGGTCTCTTAGATGCTCCTTTGCCTCATCGAATGCCCTCCTCTTGCGGACCACGGCTGGAGAGCAGTCCTGAAATAACATTACCCTGGAACCTTTGTGCATCATGGCCTGGGATCCTTCCCCAGGACTCTGGAGGCTGCCAGGAGCATTTGTTTTTCTCTATAACATTGGAGTCGGAATAGAACTGGGTAGGGGCCTGGTCCGACCTGGACCTATGTACAGCAACCTGGTGGGCCCACTCCACCCGCCCCTGGTGTGGTATCGAGTCCAATCTTTAATATTTATGGGAGCCATCGCTCCAGAAAGTCTACAAGCTGGCCTTCCTCTTCCCGTTCAGGAAGGCTCAGCAACTGAATACTTTTTTGACGGCCCCGATTGTCGAGGCATAGATGTGCTCCTCCAAGGTCCGGATTCACTGCTCGAGAGCCTGCATATGTATCTCAACCTCAACTTCACCAGAAGAGTTGGAGGAGTTTGACAACATTCCAGAGAATAACTAGTTCAGAAATAGAGGACTATTCAAGCAATGGTTCAAGAACAAATTTGTTGGCAAAACAGTCAAGAGGCAACCAATGCAAGACTTCACTGAGTTTACCAGACTTAAGGCGAAACCTATAGAGAAGAAAGAAGAGAGGAAGATCACATGCTTTGGAACAAGAGAGCTGCGTAACATCGTCAACATAGAGCAAGTTACAAATGTTACAAATTGAAACAGTCAATGCTAGTGTGAACGATAGTGCTGAGTAAACAGCGATCTTTCAGCAATGATTGAGACATCTAGCCTGATCAACAACTTGAGGAAATTAAGCAGCATATGGGATACAGAAGACAGATCCAGGATTCAGTCAAGAAGAAGAAATTAACTTGTCTCCAAAAATGAGTCTGCATCTTTAATCTAGAAAGTGATTGTTTGATCCAGTTTGCCGGAATGCTACAAGGAAGAGTAGCTGTCTTTCAGTAAGGAAATTCAGGAGTTCAATGTCCTCCAGATAAGGTAATAGAGCAATAACAAAGTGTACAAAGAACACCATCCTCCATATCTAAAAGCTAAATGATCATCTACTGGAGAAATGATCCATAGATCAGAACAATGGTCAATAGGAATAATGTTTTTCCAAGTCCCAAGTTCGTGCTTTCCAAGAAAATGTGAAATTATCAACATTTGTAAATTCAGACCCCAAGGAGAAAAATGGATATTAGTAGTAGCAATGTGGTTATATACATGTGTACGTATGAGGCACGTACAAAAAAAAGGACAAAAAAAAAGCAGGGGTGAAGATTTAATGCAGGTCATGGTCCAGAAGGGGTTAATGCTCATATGATAATAGCTTCACTCATTTTCCTGATGTCTCACACACCCTGTGGATGGTGGCAAGGAGTTTTACTTCAGCTTTGAGAGGGAGCAGAAGCATCTGTACCAGCTCCCTACAATCCTGAAACGCTATTCCTGACCAAATGCTGTTGAACATATTGCTGTCATATTAATAAACTTCCTTGTCATTTAAGCATAAAGCCTCATCTATAGATATTCTATGGTGGTGTATCATATGTATCTAATCACTAGACAAGACTAAGGCACATGAAAGGTAAAGGAGGATTTGTGGCAGTGACCTATCTTAAATAATCCCTACCCAGTATCACATACTAGTAGAGTGTGCCTGTAGTGACCATTTGGGAAAATACCATGTGCACAATCTTAACTTAGAGCTATAACATTGCTCCGTCATTGTCACTGGGTCAAAATCTTGAAAGTCCCTTCCTAACAGCAGTATGGGTGGAACGACACAACATCGTCTGCAACAGATCTTGAAGGTGGCTCATCAACCAGTTTTCAAAGTCATTTAGGGATTAGCAATAAATTTTGGCCTTCCTAACAAACCTCATACCTCATGAAAGAATGAAAATAAATTGACAATTCCTAGATTTTAACCAAAATAGAGCACTAAGTAATAATTCCTTGATTAGCCATAACTGATTCCAAAATATGACTGATTTGTCTTATACTTCAAATATCAATATTATAATTCATTGCAATGAAATGGCTCTACACAATAACTTCGTAGGAAAATTCCACTCTGCAGTTTTGACAGATGTAATTAAATAGCTTAATGCCTGGTTAAAATTGAAAACAGAGGGATTAAGGCCTTGCTGTATTTGTCAACCTCTACCAGTATGTGATACTGGGTAAGGGTTTAGTGTATCCTGGGAGAGTTTTATTTCCAGGCCTTTACCTTTTTTCCAGAGCCTTCTTTGATAGTTCCCACTATGAATGAGATAAAGTAGTTTATTCAAATTGCTAAAGTACACTATTAAATTCTCATAATTTGAAGGGCAAACCTTATGGGATTTAGTTGGACTAACTGCAAATGCAGCCATAAATGTTTAACATGTATCAGAATAGATTCAGATAATATTGAATAATTAGAAGATTTAATCAGATTCTTGTCTTCAAATTTCCTTTTGAAATTATGGTATAAGTGACCTCGTCACACAGCTCTCATTGGAAAAAAAGGGTTCTGAAAATTGTCTTAGAAGAGTCTATCCAATTTCCAAGCCTAAATAAAAGACTTGTAGTAGAACCTGTGGCAGTAGTAATGTCCATACTTCTGAGCTGAAAGACATGGGTTCATACCCCACCTGTATTATAGTATGCCTAATTAGGTTAATTTAAAAATATCAAAAATCTAAACAATCCATAAATATTTCTGTTGATATCAAACCTTGCACAATGTTTGCAAGGGAGGGGGTAATCAAAAAGTGCTAGGAAATTTGTCTGTGATGTAGGATTGGTCTTGTTTTTTTTTCTTTGTTTCCTCTTCACTACTACCATACAGCTGTAGACAGATGTCTCTTGTATTGTGCTATAAAATTGTGCAGAAGGATTTACACAGGGATCCCACCAGTCAGCTCATAAATCAGACAGACAGTCGCAGAAACTCAAAAAAAAGTCAGAGAACCACAACACAGTGGTTCATTGCTAATGCCCTTTCAGAAGTGAAGAAATGATTTCTAATAGTCACAATTTCCACAATGATACTGTGGACTGCTGCACCATCACATGACAAAGACATAAACCAGCAACATGACAATGGCAACACTTGTGAAAAATAATGTTATAATAAATTGTAATGATTTAGGGTTTGATTGTATGCAATAAAATATCATAATAAAATCCGCATTGTCTAAGCAGCTCAGACATTTATATTACATAACGGCCTGAACATGACCTGATACTCCTGGAATGTATTCATATGCTGAATTCCAATAAAGTCCAAGCTGATTTGATCTTTCATAAGTATCATAGCATTTAAGTGTAGAGCCAACTCTCAAATGTTTCAAGGATTAATTTACACCTGGAGTATTATTCAAAAAAGGTTAGAAGTTCTATGTTTTGAGCAAGAGCGCTTTGATAATGAGGCTTTGTATGTTGAGGCAATCATTGTAACTGTATTGTTTGTAATCAGTAGTTCCAAGGAATAAGTGGTAGCGTCCTGAACTCTGAGCCAGAAAGGCCAGACTCAAGTTCTTCCTGTCCCAGAAGTGTGAGAGAACACATCTCAACAAGTTGGTTAAGAATATCTATAATTGGTGCTACAACTAGTTGCTAATCTTATATATGAAATGCAACTCTTCCAGTAAAAACTTGTTGTTAATATTCCATGAATGACATGATAATTAGCAAGCTGAGAAATACCAAGGGAATAGGGGAGTTGATATCAGCTGATATCATTAAATATCAGCTGAAATTAAGTATGTCTCCTGGTCAGCATTAGTTGTGTCATCTAGGTCCCCTTTAAACAAGACAACTAAGACCAGAATTTATAATTGAATTTGCCCAGGTGTTCCACAAAACCAAAGTGGTCAAATCAATATGAACACAAGCTGGTATCAATGCAAAGCAGTCCCAACTTGTAAGAACAAAGTTACAATAATCATTCGTACTAAGCATAGTATCTCTAATCTTGTTTGGCCCATTAAAGTTGCAATACATCATGAATCATTAGTAAATTTATGCAGTTGCACTCTCTGTCACTCTGTCTCTGGGTCTGCAAAGCTGCTTTCTTCCTCTGTATATATATATCTGGATGGTCAGCTGGTCTCTGCTTCTTACCATGCTGGTCACCTCAGAAGGCCTCAGATAATTCCAAGAATGGTTTGAAGCGAGGTTCCAACAGCAAGACTGCAGGTGAACTCCTATTTTTACACCTTTTAGATGGTGTTCTGGAACTTTCTATACAGTTAATATGTTGAAACAAGTGGCAATCATTTAGATGGCAAGCTACTGTTAGTTTCTCTGTGTAACAGGGCTCAGTGGCTTTCTGTCTGGGCTCTCCTTCATTTAGTGAATAAGTTGTTGGGGGTGTCTGTCCAGAACACCTGTTGCCTTTTACATTATGCTAATGTCTTAGCACCTGTCTGCCATGTTTGCACTGTGAGTGGTGTGTGGATTTTGTGAATTCAGAGTTTCACTTGGCCAATGTATCCAACATCCCTTGCTATTTGGCCAAGTTAGCAATCTATCTATGTTTAGCAGTCAGGAGGCTGCTACAATTGTATCACTGATCTGGATTAAAGTCACAATATTCTGAACTGTGTATAGTGACTCAAGTAGAAATAGATTGACCATAAAGAACTACCAAAGTTTATGATTAACAAACATGATATATAAAATGTGCTATGTATGGCAAATTACATTACACAAAAAGGATACATTTTTTGAAGTAGGTTTGTAGGAGTTTATTACCAAGCATTTATATTTGGCATGATTTTTTAAAACCTTGAATTCATATCATTCATTTTACTGTTTTGTGCAAGGTTGTGAACAGGAATATATCTATATATATAAAACCAATGTTTAAGATATTGGTTCTAATTTACACAATTCTTGGTAAATTCTGAGGTAATTAAGGTGGAAAAATCCTCAGGACCAGATGGGATCGATCCCAGGTTGCTGAGATAAGCGAGAGAGGAAATAGCTGGGGCCCTGACAGATATCTTTGTGGCATCCTTAAATACAGGTGAGGTGCCAGAGGACTGGAGGGTTGCTCATGTTGTCCCCCTGTACAAGAAGGGTAGTAGGGATATTCTGGGTAACTACAGACCAGTGAGCCTGACGTCGGAGGTGTGAAAGTTGCTGGAGAAGGTACTGAGGGATAGGATCTATTTATATTTAGAAAAGAATGGGCTTATCAGTGAGGTTTTGTGCGGGGGAGATCGTGCCTTACCAACCTAATAGAGTTCCTTGAGGAAGTGACCAAGTCGATAGATGAAGGCTGTTGATGTCAAAATAATGGACTTTAGTAAGGCGTTTGATAAGGTTCCCCATGGTAGACTAATGGAGAAAGTGAAGTCATATGGTGTGCAGGGTGTTCTAGCTAGGTGGATAAAGAATTGGTTGAGCAACAGGAGACAGAGAGTAATAGTTGAAGGAAGTTTCTCGAAATGGAGAAAGGTGACCAGTGGTGTTCCACAAAGGTCAGTGTTGGAGCCACTGTTGTTTGTGATATACATAATTGATCTGGAAGAGGGCACTTGGTATGATCAGCAAGTTTGCAGATGACATGAAGATTGGTGGAGTAGCAGAAAGCAAAGAGTACAGGAGGATATAGATAGATTGGAGAGTTAGGTGGAAAAGTGGCAGATGAATTTCAATCCAGACAAATGTGAGGTGATGCATTTAGGCAAGTCTAATTCTAGAACGAATTATACAATGAATGGAAGAGCCTTGGGAAAAGTTGATGGGCAGAGAGGGCTGGGAGTGCAGGTCCACTGTACTCTGAAGGTTGCTGCACAGGTGGGTAGAGTGGTCAAGAAGGTAGAAAGTATGCTTACCTTCACTGGAGGGGGTATTGAGTATAAGAGCTGGCAAGTCATGTTAAAATTGTGCAAGACATTGGTTTGTCTGCATTTAGAATACTATGTACAGTTCTGGTTGCCACATTACCAAAAGGATGTGAATGCTTTGTAGAGGATGCAGAGAAGGTTTCTGAGGATGTTGCCTGGTAATGAAGGTGCTAGCTATGAAGAAAGGTTGAGTAGGTTAGGTTTATTTTCACTAGAGAAAAGGAGATCGAAGGGGGATCTGATTGAGGTTTATAAAATCATGAAGGGTATAGACAGAGTGGATAGAGACAAGTTTTTCCCAGGGTGAAGGATTCAAAAACGAGAGGTCATGCTTTCAAGGTGAGAGGTGGAAAGTTTAAGGGGGATACGCGCAGCATGTACTTCACACAGAGGGTGGTGGGCGTTTGGAACGTGTTGCCAGCAGGCGTAGTAGAGGCAGGCACGGTAGATTCATTTAAGATACGTCTGGACAGATGCATGAGAAGGTGGGGAGCAGAGGGATATAAATGATTCGGAATTGACCGACAAGTTTAGACAGTACATTTGGATCGGCTCAGGCTTGGAGGGCCGAAGGGCCTGTTCTTGGGCTGTAAATTTTCTTTGTCCTTTGTTCTTTGTTCTGACTGAGTGTGCATTTTTAAATAATCTCTCTGCTAGATGCCCAGTCTTGAATTGCTAGATTGATAGAAATTTGACACATTCAGCTTGGTGGTGTTCAAAATAACACAATAGAGGGTTTCCTCTGTGAAGGTGAGTATTAGTCTCCATAAGAACTATTTGGTGGTCACTCCTACTGTTACTTACATGAACAGATCAATCTTCAACATGTTCATTCATAGAGATGAGAGCAAGTACTTTTTTCCTCTTGGTTCCCTCACTGCCTGCTGCAGACCTGTCTGGCAGCTCTGCCTTGTAGGACCCAGCCAGTTCAATCAGTAGCGACGTTCCCAAATCAGGCTTGGTGTCAGATATTGAAGTCTCTCACTCACAGTACAATCTGTGCCCTTGCTTTCTTTAGTTTTTCAAGTGGTGTGCAACATGACATAGAAGTGATTAATTAACTAAGGGACTTCTTAGGTTGGAATCAATAGGAGGGTTCCTTACTTCCATTTTACCTGAAGCCATCGGGTCACGCATTTATCCTAGTGCCTCCGAAGGGCTGCTCCCTCCCATTTCTTTACCATTTTGCTCCCAACCACCAGGATTTATCATGTGCATGGACATGGATGAAGATCTGGCTGGGACGTGGGATCAAACCTTATGACAACATCAATGCTGTAGATTTGTTCACCGAGGATATGCTTTTCTGCTGACATTTTTGTCATCTCGTTAGGTGACATCGTCAGAGTGCCCCCGCTAAAGCATTGGTGGTCTGTCCTGCCTGGTATTTATGTGTCTCTGTTTTCTGGTATTTCTGGTTCTGTATCTGAGTGGTTTGTGTATAGGGTCCATTACGATATGTTTATTAATTGAGTTTTGGTTGGTGTACCAGGCTTCAAGGAATTCTCTTGCATGTCTGTTTTGCCTGTGCCAGGATGGTTACATTGTCCCAGTTGAATTCATGTCCTTCATTGTCTATGTGGGTGGAAATGAGAGTACTGGTTGTGTCTGGCAGTGGTGAGCTGGTGTTCATGTACTTGTATAGTCAATTTTCTTCCTGTTTGACCAATGTAGTGTTTTTCACAGTCCTTGCAGGGTATCTTGTAGATTACGTATGTCCTGTTGAATGTGGGTGTTAGGTCTTTAATGTTTGGAAGGAGCTGGTGAAAGGTGTTTACTGGTTAGTGGGCCACTATGATTCCTAGGGGTCTGAGTAGTTGAGTAGATATTTCTGATATGTCCTTCATGTACAGCATGGCCACTATCATTTCTGGTCTTGTGGTGTTTTCTTCCTTTATTTTGTTTTGTACGTACTGGTGGATAGTGCTCTTGGGGCAATATTCCATTTAAATCTCTTGAATAAGTGCTCCTGTTCTGCCCTCTCGAGTTCTGGGTTGCTGCAATATGTCCTTGCCCATTTAAATAGTGTTGTAATGCAGCTTCTTTTGTGGCCGCTGTGGTAGTTGCTGTTATAGTTCAGTATCTGCTCTGTATGGGTGTTCTTCCTGTACACACTGGTCTGGAGTTCAACGGCAGGTGTCTGTTCCACTAAGGGGAATCTGCTGTTGTTTGCCTCTTCTTTAGTGAACTTTATTCCGCTGAGGATGTTATTGATATGGGTGGTGAGCTTCTTCCAGTTGTGTGTTCAATGGGATGACAAAGGTATCATCTACATACCAGATCCAGAGTTTGGGCTGGATGGTTGGGAGGCCTGGAGTCCTGAGGTCCTAAGTCAAACACAGAATTTGGCAGCAAGAAAATGCTAAGTTATGGATAATATTCAGCTGTTCCATTCTTTGGGAAGGGTAGCTACCATCCTGACCCAGTTTCAACTCCATTCCCACACTGCATAGTTCATACTGTTCAGTGATTACCAATAAATAATACACTACCATACACCAAAACGTAATTAAGTGTTGGACACAATTAAAGCAAATAAAGATTATTCGCAAAGTACCTAAAATTGGTTGAATCTGGCAGTGATGGGGAAGCAATAATTCTGTGACCTAAAAGGGAAGTGTGATAACACTGAAATGATAAGCTGTCAAACTGTCAAGCACAAACTACATTAAACTATTTGGATGAAAATACATAGCTGCTGAACTCCACTGTTCCATATGATTTAACTTCAATTACCTTCAATCTTGTTAAACTTTGGAGAGATATTTGGAGAAGAAGTGGCATTAAGAACAGTTTTGAATTCTTTGCTCCCTTGTGTGCTTGTCCATTTGAAGTGCTTGACATAATTAACTTGCTTTTGAGACATAAATGGACTCACAGAAATTGGTTTAGTTGAGATGAAATCTGAATGTAAAAATGCTCAGGGGATAAGTTTAACCACAGAAAAGGACATCTATGTTTTTAGAAAAACCTAAATCTGACATCATTTCTCGTCCCTTATTGAGCATATTGGCTTTAACAGAGATAGGATAAAGAATGGATGAATTGGAAGGAGGAGTCATCATTGAAACATTTTATTGAGGCTGTACATCTTCTGTTGCTTCAAATTTTCACTGCTGAGCTTTTCTGCTGTTGGCTGAACTTTTCTGTGCTTGGGAAAACCAGCAAGGGAAAAGAGGCAAAGAGTGCTGAATCTGTGATGGTTTTGCTCTTGCAGCACATTTTGTAGGCCAGAAGATGCTGGAATATTCTGTCTACACCCAACAAGATAATGTAATATAACCTACAAACCCGCGATCTGGCTCCTCCAACTCTGTCCACCATTCTCCCTCGCCCTTGTCCCTGTGATTATCTCTTCGACACATACCATTAGACCTGACTGCTTTCAGCCTGATTCAGCCTTGTGCTGCAGGCTTTCTCACTCAATAAATTGTGCTCGGCCCAAAAGAAAATGACAAAAATACGTACTGCAGTTCCAATTCCTGACTTCATCCCTGCATCCTCCACATGGAAAACAATTCAGTGGAAAGCTTGTTAGCTCTGTTTCTTTTGCCATAGTCATTAGCTTAACTAATGAGCATTTTTCAGCATTTACTATTTTTGAGAGCTAGACAATTTTTGAAATTAAACAATTCAAAAGATCCAATAAAATAACCACTTCTTGCAACACAAGTCATAGTACTCCAGCACAAACCTTTATGTAACGTAACCAGCGTGGCTCTTCAGCAAATCTGATTGAATGTGGTTCATTAAGAATTCATGTGTGGCTCATGACCTTTATCTAGTGAATACACTTTGGTAATTAGATTGCTTGCTTCATTTTTCAAAGTTTTATTAACGTTACACTTGTGAGAAAACTATCATTCAATGAACAATTTTTTCACAAAAAAAATTGTTGTTGAAATGTGTGTCTGTCTCATCTTTCAATAGCATTGACATTGGATTAAAAAGATCTTATGGATATTCTTATTGAGGTTGCCAATCCTGCCATGGTAGTTCCATCTTTTATTCTAGGCTAATGAGGCTTTTAATTACTGATACAACCAAATTGTAATTATAAAAGATCATAACACTGTTTTATTAGGCTGTTTCTAAAGTACCAAACAAGGTAAACATCCTAGAAAGCAAAGTACTGATGCATTGGTTGAATCAAGCTGGTGCTGCCAAATTTGTTGGAACTGTCACTATCTAAATGTGTTCTGATTTTATCCTTATATTGGAATCCATTTTCAATTCCCCTAAACTTCCCTCACCTGTATATAACGTGTTCTTCTTGAGGCACAGATGATTTGGACCAAAGGGTCTGGTTCCGCGCTGTACAATGCTTTCAAACAATGACTCAGAAATGCCATGGTAATAGAGTCCACTGTAGCATAATTATCCCTTCTTTGGAAAGATCTATGCCACTGTTCTGCATGCTGTATTCAATTTTTTAAAAAAAGATTAGCCTGTTGGCCATATCAGCAATAATGAAACATGGTTCTACTATTTTGCACAATCTTTCTGTCCGATCACTCTTGCTGAATTAACCTTAATGCAATCAGCAGCAATTGTATTGAAAAACTGTCAAATCTGAACATTTGTTAAACACTGTGAAATGAGACCTGATCCATTTTTAAACTTTGGCATTAGCATGAAGCGGGATATCTACCTCATGCATTACAACCCAACCAAGAGTCAAAAAATTATTTCAAGTGCTCTTGAAATTTTTTTTAATCACTGCTTTTCGTTTCTCAGGGGATTTTCCATTCTCAATAGCTCCTTTATATCAAAAAATAGCTACACACACTCTCCAATTATACCCTCTCATACCTGGAAACAGTCAATCAGCCACTCAGAGCAATCAGGCTCAGGACTCACCACATAAGGTGTGAGGAACCAATATCAGGCAGTCCACCACCTGTCTTGGTGCTTTCTGTACCATTATGAGCTATCTTGTCTCTGGAATTGGAGGCACCTGATACCATGGAAGATGATAATGGGTGGCTGAGCCATTAGTTTCCATTCAGGTGGTGAGGGGTCCCAAGCATTTAAGTAGACAGTGCAGACGGCATGTCAGTTAGTGCTGTCAGGAACTGAGGTGATTAAGAGTGAGTGAGTGAGGGAAGGAAGATGTTTTAGGAACTGTGAGAGTGGCAAAGCATGAACCTTGGTGAGTACAGTGGCAGAGCTGGAATGAATATTAGATATCAGAGAAAAGACATTTATGCTGGCAGCGTGGAGAAAATCATCGATCCAGAAATTCCTCCAGCTGGCTGCAATTGTTGTAACCCAATAGAAATGTCAGATCAGGTTGGTCTGGTCTGGTGTCATGGTCTCCACTGCTGGCGCCAGCCTGTCCGAGAGGATCTCCAGATCTTTGCCCACAAAGTAGAGTGATGGTTTCCCTGTCTGCCAAGTCTGGGGCAAATTCAGAAACCATACAGGGCTGCTCTGGAACAGCAGTACTTATCTGGGTGCATCACAAGTTTTTAAAGATAGCTCAGGTGCAAAAGAAATCAATGAATTCCGAGATATCCTGGCAGTGGAAAGTCGGTCCAGGAATGATCCATGGTAAGATAGAAAAGGAACTAAACATGAAGGACACTGTTGAGGCATGGTAGGTAATAAATGTGTTGAGTTTGGTAAGGTACAGCAAGAAAGTACCCAAGGCTTTGCAGCATATAAACTTCTAAAATATTCAAGGCAATGCATACTTATCCAAATAAAGTAATACTCAATCCCAAGAATTCTAACCAGGGAAGAATAATGGTTGATTGTGGTTGGGGAGGATTTCTTCCTTTCAAAAAGGAAAAGCATGGCTTACTGTGTAGAGTGGTAGCACTTCTGCCTCACAGCACCAGGGACCCAGCTTCAATTCAAACCTCGCGCAACTGTGTAGAGTTTACGCATTGTCCCCACGTCTGCGTGGATTTCTGCTGGGTACTCCGATTTCTTCCCACAGTCTAAACGTGTGTAAATTAAGTGGATTGGCCATGCCATGTTGCCCATAGTGTTCAGGGATGTGTAGGTTAGCTGCCTTGGAATGAGTCCAGCAGTGTTACAGAGATAGGGTAGGGGGTTGGGTCCAGTTGGAATGCTCTTCAGAGGGTTGATTTGGACTTGTTAGGCTGAATGGCCTGTTTCCACACTATGGGGATTGTATTTTATGAACTGTAAGTATTTCTTCAGAAATTGATTAGCAGGTCAGAGTGATGGAATTGAATTAAACTTTATGCAGATAGATGGAAAATTATACATTTTGGGAGAATGGATAACGAGAGAGTTCATACATTCAATGATAACACTTCATGAAAGTTTTTGCCTTGAGATTTTTAGTTCATATAGTAAGGAAAAGTTATTTAACAAAAGCATTCCATAAGTAGGTTACAAGCAACCATCCTTTAGTGTAAGGTGAGAGTCCATTGGATCTTTCAGAGATTGAGGAACCTCCGAGGTAACACAAGCCATCTTGTTAAAGGAATTAAAGTACACATTATAAATTGTTCCCCACAGAATGGTAAAAGGATTGATGGCTATTTGACTTTCCTGCTAGTTATTCTGACTGCAGAGTATTTCAAAGGTTAGTGCAAGACCATACCTTCTCCTGATATCAAACAGCTGATTGGGAATGAAAAAGCATCATGCAGAGCATGTCCAGCACTACTTTGAGGTCTGTCATGTTTTACTGTTCACTTGTTGATTGAGATTCAATGATATTCAGAAACTCCCTGTGACACTGGACAGACTTCACCAATACCATCAATATTTATTCGGAAATTCTCTGAGCACTCCAACTAAAAATAGAGTGAGTGTTGTCCTCTTTTACCTTATGGACAATTTATAGAAGTTACCAGAAGAAAGGTAGTGTTTCACTATGAGCAATCTGTTAGAAGTTCCCTTTGATTTACTGGACAGCTGTTTGATGTGGGGTCAAACCTTTCATTATTTATTCAGAGGTAAAAATCCAACCTATGAGGTAGAGAGAACAAAACAAAGTTTTTGGATAAAGCTGAAAATAACA
The DNA here is from genome assembly GCF_047496795.1 of Chiloscyllium punctatum. Classification (NCBI taxonomy): domain Eukaryota; kingdom Metazoa; phylum Chordata; class Chondrichthyes; order Orectolobiformes; family Hemiscylliidae; genus Chiloscyllium; species Chiloscyllium punctatum. The sequence continues at coordinate 68,311,061 of NC_092758.1, read as the reverse complement.
GAAATGGACAAGAGGCTTTACGATGGGGCTCTAGATTAGAGTGGTGCTGGAAAAGCACAGCAGGTCAGGCAACGTCTGAGGAGCAGGGAAATCGACGGTTCGGGCAAAAGCCCTTCCTCAGGAAAGCAGAGTTTCAGCGTGGCCAACTCTTCCAGGCTTTTGCCTGAAACGTCGATTTTCCTGCTCCTCGGAAGCTGCCTGACCTGCTGTGCTCTTCCAGCACCACTCTAATCTAGACTCTGATCTCCAGCATCTGCAGTCCTCACTTTCGCCTAGTTGCTTTACAATGGCCTGTTATGTGAATGGAATTATGCAGAGTCATGAAGGTCTGCTGAGAGTTAAGGTTGCAAACAATCAGTAACTGTTGTCCTATCAAATAAGGCATATATTGGCCAAAACATTCAGAGTTGGTCAAGTGCACGGATAACTCCAAATAAGGCTTACACTTGGCACAAAGACTTGTGTATAAACTGTCAGAAGAAATCCCTTTGTTCAGCATAACTTCGAAGATTAATATTGAAAGAAGTACTATACTTCAGAAAGAGTGGTGAAGACATTGAGCAGACTTTCAGCCTGGTCAACTCTTCCAGGCGATAACATTTGGGTTTATTTACAGAAATCATTGGGATACCTCTACCAGTTAAACGTGTGCGGGTGTTATCTCAGACCCTGGCACCTGGGAGGCAGCATACCTTCCCAGAGTCTCGTTCCTAATCACAAAATCTCCTGTCAATCCATCTAATTATTGAGTCCCCTACCACAAGTGCTTTTCTATTTCCCCCTTTCCCTTCTGAGCCATAGTGTTGTAACAATACCAAATGCTTTCTTCACTATCATATTTACTAGCGACTCTACTTTCAAAGAAGTATGAACCTGTACTCCAAGGTCTCTTTGCTCAGCAACACTCCCCAGGACCTTACCATTAAATGTATAAGTCCTGCTCTGATTTGCCTTTGCAAAATGCTGCACCTCGCATTTATCGAAATTAAACTCCATCTTCCACTCCTCAGCCCATTGACCCATCTGATCAATGTTGTACTCTGAGGTAACCTTCTTTGCCGTCCTTTCCACCTCCAATTTTGGTGTCATCTGCAAACTGACTAATTATACATCCTATGTTCACATCCAAATCATTTAGAAAAATGATGAAAAGCAGTGGACTCATCACCGATCCTTGTGGGACACCATTGGCCACAGGCCTCTAGTCTGAAAAGCAACCCTCTACTATCACCCTCTGTCTTCTATGTTCAAGCCAGTTCTGTATCCAGATGGCTAGTTCTCCTTGTATTCCATGAGATCTAACCTTGCTGACCAGTCTCCTATGAGGAACCTTGCTGAGGAACCAAACACCTTACTGAAGTCCATATAGATCACGTCCACTGCTCTGCCCTCATCAATCCTCTTCATTACTTCTTCAAAAAACTCAATCAAGTTCACGAGACATGATTTCCCACGCACAAAGCCATGCTGACTATCCCTAATCAGTCCTTGCCTTTCCAAATGTACGTAAATCCTGTGCATCAGGATTTCCTCCAACAACTTTCTGGTGGCAGGAGCAGAGAGCGGAAGAAGCAGAGCCTGCTGAGAAGGTAAATGATTGTTTTTTAAGTGGGTATTTAATACTGTGTTGGCTTTCAGAGTAGCAGGGTATGGATGTTAGGGCAGTTGCATATTCGTCCTGCAGAATGTGACATGTGAGAGACACGACACATGTCTCTGCTGGCCACATCTGCAGGAAGTTCACCCAACTCTATCTCATCGAAAACCAAGGTAGTGAACTGGAGCTGGAGCTGGATGAACAGCGGATCGTCTGGGAGGCTGAGGGGGAAATTGAGAGGATGTACAGGGAGGTGGCCACTCCTCAGGTGCAGGATAAGGACAGCTGAGTTATAGTCAGGGGGAGGAAAGGGGACCAACGGACAGAACAGGGATCCCCAGTGGTCTTTCCCTTCAACAAAAGTATACCATTTTGATACTGCTGGTAGGGTCAGCCTACCAGGGGAAAGTCATAGTTGTTAGGTCTCTGGTACTGAGCCTGGCACTATGGCTCAGAAGGAAAGTGCTAGTGGTAGGGGACTGAATAATTAAATGGATTGACAGGAGATTTTGTGATCAGGAACGTGACTCCTGGAAGGTATGTTGCCTCCCAGGTGCCAGGGTCTGGGATAACACTGATCAGATTTACAAGATTATGAAGGGGACCGTGAGCAGCTAGAGATCCTGGTACACATTGGCATCAATGACATAGCCAGGAAAGGGATTGAGAATCTGAAAAGTGACTATAGAGAGTTAGGTTGGAAGCTGAAGAGCAGGACAAGTACAGTAGTGATCTCAGGTTTGTGACTGGTGCCACAAGATAATGAGGTAAGGAACAGTCAGCGAGTGCAGCTTAACACGTCGTTGTGCAGCTGGTGCAGGAGAGAGGGCTACAGATACTTAGACTATTGGCATGCCTTCTGGGGAAGGTGGGACGGCAGATTGTATCTGAACTGGAGGGTGCACAAATGTCCTGGGTGGGAGATTTGCTCGAGTGGTTCGGGAAGGTTTAAACTAGTTTGGCAGGGGAGTGGGAACCAGAGGTACACATCTGAGAGGGGCTAGTTGTAGATGAGGCAGTGACAGAATGTAGTGAATCTATCAGAAAGGCTTTTCATGTGATGGAACAAAGGGATCGGTTAAAGTGTGTCTGCTTTAATGCTAGGAGTGTCAGAAATAAGAGTGACAAACTTCATCCAACAGATTTAATTGGAAGCACACTAGCTTTCGGAGCGCCAGTCCTTCATCAGGTGAAGAAGCAGCACTCCGAAAGCTAGTGTGCTTCCAATTAAACCTGTTGGACTATAACCTGATGTTGTGTGATTTTTAACTTTGTACACCCCAATCCAACACCGACATCTCCAAATCATGACAAACTTAGTGCATGGATCAGTACTTGGGACTATGAATAACTCATAGGCCAGCAGATTTTGGAAAAATGCAGATATAGCAGGGTTGCTGCTATGGGTGATTTCACCTTTCCAAATATTGGTTGGAACCTCTTTAGTGCAGATGCTTTGGATGGAGCTGTTTTTGTCAGGTGTGTTCAGGAGGGTTTCCTTACTCAGCATATAGACATGCCAATGAAGGGAGAGGCCATTTTGGATTTGGTGCTTGGCAATGAACCAGGACAGGTGTCAGTTCTCTCGGTGGGAGAACATTTTGGTAACAGTGACTATAACTGTCTCACATTTACCATAGCCATGGAGAGGGAAAGAAGCAGTTATCATTGGATGATGAGAACAGAGGAGCTTCTCGTCAAAAGGAAGAAGGCAGCTTATGTAAAGGGGAGGAAGCAAGACTCTAGAACAGCTTTAGCGGATTACAGGCTTGATAGGAAGGAGCTCCAAAATGGACTGAGGAGAGTCAGAGGGGGCACAAAAAAGGTTTGGCAGGAATGATTAGGGAGAACTTAAAGGTATTTTACTCATATGTGAGGAATAAGAGAATGATCAAGGAGAAGGTACGGCGGATCACGGAGAGGGTAGGGAACTTGTGCATGGAGACTGGGGAGCTCTAAATTGGTTTTTTGTTTTTGTTTTCGAAAGGGAACTTTTTGTGTATGAGAACTTTGAGGAGCCAGGAGACAGGTTTGTCCAGAATGAGATTGAAGAAATGGATGTGCAGGAAATTTTGGTAAACATAAAGATTGATAAGTCCCCAGGGCCAGAACAGATTTATCCTAGGTTGCTCTGGGAAGTGAGAAAGGAGGTTGCTCAGCCGCTGGTGAAGATCTTTGCTTCCTCACTCTCCACAGGAGTCGTACCAGAGGATGGAGGGAGGCAAATGTTGTTCCTCTTTTCAAGAATGGGAATAGGGAAATCTTTGGCAACTACAGACTAGTCAGTCTTACATCTGTGATCAGCAAGGTTTTGGAAAGCATTCTGAGGGATAGGATTTACGACTATTTGGAAGAGCATTGTGTGATTAAAGGCAGACAGCATGGCTTTATGAGGGGCAGGTCATGCCTCATAAATCTTATTGAGTTCTTTAAGGAAATGACGAGGCAAGTTGATGAGGCAGGTTGAGCAGTGGCTGTGGTGTATTTAGACTTCAGAAAGGCATTTGATAAGGTTCCCCATCATAGGCTCATCATAAAGTCAGGAGGTATGGATACAGGGAGATTTGGCTGTCTGGATTCAGAATTGATTGGCTGACAGAAGGCAGAGAGTGGTTGTAGATGGAAAGTATTTTGCCTGGAGGTCAGTTGTGAGTGGTGACCCACAGGGCTCTGTTCTTGGGCCTCTGCTGTTTGTAGTTTTTATAAATGACTTGGATGAGGAGGTTGAGGGTGGGTTAGTAAATTTGCTGATGAGACAAAGGTTGGAAGTACCATTGATAGTATCGAGGGCTATTGCAGGCTGCAGCGTGACTTAGACAGGATGCAGAGCTGGGCTGAGAAATGGCAGATGGAGTTCAACCTGGATAAATGCGAAGTGATGCATTTTGGAAGGTCGAATTTGAATGCTGATATAAAATTTAAGACAAGATTCTTAGCAGTGTGGAGGAACAGCGGGATCTTGATGTTCAAGTGCACAGATCCCTCAAAGTTGCCACCCAAGTGAATATGGTTGTTAAGAAAGCTTATGGTGTCTCATCTTTCATTAACAGAGGGATCGAGTTTAAGAGCATCAAGGATTTGCTGCAATTCTACAAAACTCTGGTGAGACCACAGTTGGAATATTGTGTCCATTCTGGTCGTCCTATTATAGGAAAGAAACAGAGGCTTTGGAGTGGTTGCAAAGGAGGTTTACCAGGATGCTGCCTAGACTGGAGGGCTTGTGTTATGAGGAGAGGTTGATTGAGCTTGGACCTTTCTCTCTGGAGAGAAGGAGGAAGAAAGGTGACCTGATCGAGGTGTACAAGGTGATGAATGGCATGGATAGAATTGATAGCTAGAGACTTTTCCCCAAGGCAGGATTGACTGCCACAAGGGGTCATAATTTTAAGTATTAGCAGGAAGGTATAGACGAGATGTCAGAGGTAGGTTCTTTGCACAGAGAGTTGTGAACTCACGGAATGCGTTGCTGGTGGTAATGGTGGAAGCAGAGTCATTAAGGACATTTAAGGCAACTGCACGACATGCACATGTACAACAGTGAATTGAGGGGAACGTGGGTTAGATTATTTTATTTTAGATTAGGATTAATCCTCAGCCACAACATTGTGCTGTACTCTTCTATGTTCTAACTTGCCCAACACCGATGTTAGGCTCACCGGTCTATTGTTCCCTGGCTTTTCCTTCCCACCTTTTTTAATAGTAGCACCATGTTAGCTGATGTCCGGTCTCTTGGTACCTCACCTATGACTATCGATGATACAAACATCTCAGCAAGGGGCGCAGCAATCACTTCCATAGCTTTCCTAGGGTACACCTGCTCAAGTCCAGGGAATTTATCCACTTTTCAAGACATCCAGCACCTACTCCTCTGAATAATGGACATTTTTCAAGATGTCACCATCTATTTCCCCAAAATCTTCACAGTAAAGACTAATGCAAAATTCTCATTTAGTATCTCCCCCATCTCCACGCATAGGCTGCCTTGCTGATCTTTGAGGGTCCCTATTCTCTTCCTGGTTACCCTTTCTCCTTAATGTATTCATTTAAAAAAACCTTTAGATTCTCCTGTCTGTATCGCTTTTACATGTTCTCCTTGTGTCTGAGTGGATGTCCTCTGGATGCTGGCAGTTTCCTCCCACAATCCAAAGATGTGCAAGTTAAGTGGATTGGCCATGCTAAATTGTTCTGTAGTGTCCAGGGTAAGTTAGGTGGGTAAATGTGGTTTAAGGGATACAGTTGGGAACTGGGTTTGGGTGGGGTGCTCTTTGGAGTGTCGGTGTTGTGTCGATGGGCCAAATTACCTTCTTTTTGCTACTGCAGCATTTCTACAATTAAATTCATTGGAACAGGATCTGTAGAATTTTTAAAAATGCATTGGCAGAAATTCTTTAAGCGGGCAAACATATGAAAAGGAAAATCTCTGAATGCAAAAAGCCAGGGGAACAATTCGTTCTCTCAGAGAGCTGTATAGAATCAAATATGACTCTTCTAATCTGTAAAGTTTTATAATTCTCAGCTACAATTAAATCACAATTACCAATCACATGCAGACAGAATTATAAAAATGGTACTTAAATGTGCCAAGATGGTGCAACAAGTATGGACATTCAAATTTAGAATTAAAACTCATCAATGTGCGAAAGTTATTTGAACTTTACCCTGAATCTGATCCATATTGAGCCTGATCTGACCTGAAGGTATTTATTACTAACACTGAAAACCAAAATTTGAAAAGGCTTTATCCCACAACATTCTATACAGAACTATATAACATGGCATTTCAACACAATTCATCATGATCATATCAAATTCAATTCAGCAAGAACAGTAGCAAAGAAAGACTGTGAATACAATTGTTTTATTATTGCTGACGTGAGCAACTCACTGTTAAATAGGCCATTTAAAACATTGGATAAAACATGTAGTACGGTAATACATCTCTCCAGACAAGGGCATTTATTCCAGGTCAGACAAGTTTGTTAAAGGTTCTGGGGCTACTTGTGCATTGTTTGCAGTCTGATGTACTTTAAATTGTAACTATTATTTTGTTAAAAAAAAACACAAAAGAACCACGGAAATCAGAAACAAAAACAGAAATTGCTGGAAAGTATCAGCAGATCTGACAACATCTGTGGAGAGAAATCAGAGTCACTGTTTCGGGTCTGGTGACCCTCTCTCAGAATTAATGGTAGCTAGGTAAAAAAATGTTTTCTATTCAGAATATTTGGTGGGATGGTGGGTTTGGGGGGGGGTCATGAAGGCTGGTGGTAAGGAGGGTGGCCCAAAGAGAGACAATGGTAGACAGACAGAGGAGTGGATAATGATCTGCCTGGGTGAATTAGTAGCTATTATTGGACAATTAGTGGCTAACAATGGGTGGTATATAATAGCAGATCATGTGATAACAAGGTCTGGTGTGGAGGCAGGGATAACGATATGGGAGAAGGTGCCTCTTTCCCCAAAATTGCTGAACTCTATACTGAGTCCAGAGGCTGTATGGTTCCCATGTTGAAAATGGGATACAGTTCTTCCAGTTTGCACTGAGCTGCACTGAAGCACTGCCTGAGACAGAGATATTGGGAAAGGATATTGGTGTGTTGAAGTGGCAGGCAACTAGAAGTTCAGGATCTTTTTTGCAGACAAAACATCGGTGGCCTGCAAAGCAGTCACCCAGTCTATGCTTTGTTTCTCCAATATGGAGGAAACCACATTGTGAGCAATAAATTGTAGTAGATTTAATTGAGTAAAGTGTGGGTAAAACACTGCTTCACCTGGAGGTTTGTTTCGGCCTTTGGGTACTGGGAAGTGAGAAAATGAGGGTGAAGGTATTACATCTTTTGCAATTGCAGGGGAAAGTGTCATAGGGCTTTGAGAGGGTGTTGGGAATGAAGGAAAAGTGGACCAGTGTGTGCCAGAGGGAACAGTCCTTGCAGAAGTCTGACAGAAGAGGGAAGGGGAATATGTGCCTGGTGGTAGGAACCCACTTTTGGTGGCTGAAATGGCTTTTGGGTATGGATGCTGGTGGAATGGTAGGAAATGACAAGTGGGACCCTGTCACAGTAATGGGAAGGAAGAGAAAAGGTGAGGGCTGAAGTGTGGGAGATGGGTCAGATCTGGCTGAGGGCCTTGTCAACTATAGTGCTGGGAAATCCTTGGTTGAGGAAGAAGATGGACATTTTGAGGGCTCCCTTGTTGCAGTTGGTATCATCAGAACAGTTGCAATAGAGACAATGGAACTGGGAGAATGGAATATAGTCTTTGCAGGAAGCAGGGTGTGAGGATGTCTTGTCAAGGTGACTGTGGGAGTTGGTCGGTTTGTAATGAATATCGATGGATCTGGAAATGGAAACAGAAATGTTGAGGAAAAGAAGGATGGAAGATGGACCAGGTGAAAGTGAGAGCATGGTGGAAATTGGAAGCAAAGTTGATGAATTTTTCAAATTCCAGGTGAGACAGGGAAGCAGCGATAAACCAGAAAATGAGTTGTGGGTGGTGGCCACAATAAGACTAAAACAAGGAATATTCTACTCACCGCACAAAAAGACAGGTGTATCTGGGGGCTATGTGGGAGTTTCTTTATATCAGCCTTTACACTAACATCAGTATTTGGTTTTGACTTTACATTTAAAGTCTGTGAAGTTATGAATCTGATCTGACCTCAATAGATGGGTACGAGAGACTACTATGATGGATAACTCGTGTTGTGGCTAGCTGTAAAGCTGAATGGATGATAAAGGTGAAGAAGCAAGAGCAAGAAGAATGCTGAAGGCGTGCAGCCTCTCATTGACCAATGATTGACATTTTCTTTTCTGCAAATGGAGTTTCTTTCTTTGTATTTTACCTCTTTATTTTAGTACTGTCTCTTAAATCATGGAACATAGAACACAGAACAGTACAGCACAGAACAAGCCCTTCAGCCCATGATGTTGTGCCGACCATTGATCGCCATGTATGTAACCTCAAATTTCTGTGACCATATGCATGTCCAGCAGTCTCTTAAATGTCCCCAATGACCTTGCTTCCACAACTGCTGCTGACAACACATTCCATGCTCTCACAACTCTCTGTGTAAAGAACCTGCCTCTGACATCCCCTCTATACTTTCCTCCAACCAGCTTAAAATTATGACCCCTCATGTTAGCCATTTCTGCCCTGGGAAATAGTCTCTGGCTATCGACTCTATCAATGCCTCTCATTATCTTGTATACCTCAATGAGGTCCCCTCTCCTCCTCCTTTTCTCCAATGAAAAAAGTCCGAGCTCAGTCAACCTCTCTTCATAAGATAAGCCCTCCAGTCCAGGCAGCATCCTGGTAAACCTCCTCTGAACCCTCTCCAAAGCATCCACATCTTTCCTATAATAGGGTGACCAGAACTGGACGGAGTATTCCAAGTGCGGTCTAACCAAAGTTTTATAGAGCTGCAACAAGATCTCACGACTCTTAAACTCAATCCCACTGTTAATGAGAGCCAAAACACCATATGCTTTCTTAACAACCCTGTCCACTTGGGTGGCCATTTTAAGGGATCTATGTACCTGCACACCAAGCTGTTTTCTGTTGGCCAGCCAATTCTGTACCCATTCAGCTTAGTTCCCTTATATCCCATTCCTCCTGACCTTCTGAATGAGTCTACCATGGGGAACCTTATCAAATCCTCTCTCTCTTTACTGTAGAATACAAGGCAAGCCTCCTCCTTGGTGCAAAGGATTGCAAATTAATTAAATGGGTCACAAGATTGATGTTCGTCTGTACATGTAACATGGCAAGGAAATATATTAAGGATTTTAATGGATATTGGAGAATGACTGATGGTGCATTTATTGAAACGATTCATAATTTTAAAATTCAATAATACAGTTAACACATTTTTTCCTGCATGTTTTAAACATTAATAGAAAATTGCATTGTGGCTTCTTTGTATATCTATAGTTGATAGTACTAAGCCTTCTTTTAGATAACAAATTTACTTGATGTTCGGCAGGTTTTGCCAGTGCATTGAAATGAGACACTGACCATTATTGGAGATGGATCCAATCACCTTCAGATGAGAGCTGTTTTGAGATGTCAAACATTTATCATCACTTGCAAAATAATTCATAATTCAAACAGGGCTCATTACTGAGCAGGAAGAAATTGTTCTCTGCCTCCTACATGATAGATGGTAGAACTTCATCTGTGACAAAATATGCCTGTCAAGGAAAGATGAAGGTGGGATGGGTGATGCTGGAGGAGGTAAACAAGATTAAATTTAACTTCGAATGAGACTATCTGCAAGAATAAGAGAACACATGGTCAGAATGTTATTGGCTTTATAGTAGATTATGCCAAAATTAGCTAGTTGAATGCATTGGTTTGGAAAGGCCCAAATGGTTAAATTGACTACTTGTGTCTGTGAAATTGGTCAAGGACTTAAAAATCCTCAACTGGTGACATTCCAGACAACAAGCCTTATAGATGAATAACTGGAAACTCTAGCCATCCTCTTCAAAGACAGCCATTTAACAGTTATAGAGGTATGACAAGGTGTGTCTATTTGCAGAGCACTTCAGAGAATATTTCCAGGATATCTGCACCAACATTTCCAGGACACCCTGAGCCCTGTGGCTGAACACTTCTACTGCCTGTCCCACTCTGCAAAGGACATGCAGGTCCTCACCCAATGTCTGGAGGAAGAATGTCTCATCTTTCGCCTTGGGACCCTCCAACTACACAGCATCAATGTAGATTTCACCAGTTTCCTCATTTCTCCTTCCCCCACCTTATCCCAGTCCCAACCTTCCAACTCGGCACCACCCTCATTACCTGTCCATCTTCCTTCCCACCTATTCACTCTACCCTCCTCTCTGACCTTATCACCATTACCCCCACCTTCATCTACCTATCATACTCTCAGCTACCTTCCCCTCAGTCCCATCACTCTCTCATTTATCTCTGTAAACCCTCGGCTCAGAAGGCTCGTTCTTGATGAAGGGCTCTTGCTCAATATGTTGATTCTCCTGCTCCTCGGATGCTGCTAGACCTGCTGTGCTTTCTAACTCTCGACTCTGATTTCCAGCCTCTATAGTACTCACTTTTTCCAAGGTGTGGCTTAATGAAAAGTCACTTTTTTAGCAGATTGGAAATAATGTAGGCTCAATGAACTGAATGGGTTCCTTCTGCGGTGGGAAATTTTGTGACATCATAAAGGAAACTCAGACAATCAAGATCTATAAACAAAATTTCCAACCACACTTAGAGAGATGACAGAGCTATAAAGATGAAATTTGAAACTGTCAGTATGTTATCTTTGAAGTTTCAATTGAAATTCACCAATGGGATTGTGCCAAGTAAATCTTATCTTACTTATATTCTTCTGGGTAGATACTACATTTTCCATTGATATATTAAAAGGCAGATAATAGGACTACAAACATTTTAAATGAATACTAATTTCCTCGGAATCCTGGATGGAAGACTGCAGTCATGAGGAGATGTAAGTAGCTCATTCAAAAGGAAGCAGTACTTGAATTCCAAAGCATATCTGTTACCTGAGTTTCAGATTATCCATAGAGTTTATCTTCCTAAATCCTGAGATTGAAACTGTTTTTTTCTAGTTTGGGGATTGGTACTAGCTTTTCATGCTCATCATCTCATATGAAAGCACAATTCCCAAATATCATTGAAATATCAGTACAAACAGGCACATAGACCTACATCTAATTCTAATTTTCTACATAACGGAAACAGGCCCTTGGCCCAACAAGTCCACACCGATCCTTTGAAGAGTAATCCACCCAGACCCATTCCTCTACATTTTACCCCTCACTAATGCACTAATACTATGGCCAATCCACCTAATTAACACATCTTTGGATTGTGGGAGAAAACCAGAGCACCTGGAGGAAACCCATGCAGACACAGGGAGAACGTGCAGACTCCACACAGACAGTTGCCCGAAGCAGGAATTGAACTCAGGACCCTGGTGTTGTGAGGCAGTAGTGCTAATCACTGAGCTATTGTGCTGCCCCATGGTCCATAATGATATATACCTCTATAACAAAAGGCAGACTTTTAACTGTTTAACTGTTTAAAAGTTTTAACTGTTTAAAAGTCTGTGTGAAATATGCCAAAAGGTAAAACATGCAGCACTGCTGGAAAACCCAACAATTCAACAAGGAGTTCAGCCTGCTCAAATCTGGCAGATTGACTAATCCATTACAACAACGATATGAATATCTGTTAACCATTGTGGATACTTACTCTGGGCTAATGTTAGCTTTCCTGACAACCAAAGCAAATCAGAGTAACACTGTTAAGGGCCTAGAACAACTAATATCATAATATGGTGAACCATCAGAAATACAATCATATAATGGTGGACAGGTCAACAGGTGCAGCAATGGGCTGTGGACAATGGGATACATCGGATGTTCCACATACCTTCAAGCAGCTAGCCATGTAGAACGAATGAATGGATTATTAAAACAAATTAAACTATGGACTCCTGATCAAACATACAGGGTGTCTCAAAGTGCTACCACTGGCATTGTATAATCTGAGTAATCGGATTCAGAAAAGAGGGATACCAATAGTAGAATGTTTAAAGGAAGTTGCCAGTTACATCCTCCTAGTAAATCTACAAATTCCAAAGACCATTGTACAGGGGGAAAAGTTTGGGTATACCACCCAAAATATCAGATGCACCACCCTAAGCCTGATGAGATACGTGCCCATGGACAAGGTGATACCTATTGGGTATTGATAATGGGACAGGAAGTGCAGAGTGCATAGCCAGAGAGGTGACTTGTTAAAGATTGTCCACTGATAAGATATGATTTCTTCACAGAACCATGCAATTTGTTTCAGATGGATGCAGCTGTGGTTGATTCATCAGTTAGCAGCTGCTGTGCTTAACCTCACAAAAGGCCACTGCAATCATTAATTTGATAATACACACTATTGTTGTATTATTTGTAATACTGATAGTTATTTTCATTGTAGTTTTAATTTTCTGGTGTAGGTTATATTCTCTTATTCTATGTTCTTGTGAGGCTATCGTGAATTTGCAACTGCATTTGCAGTTGTAACATGCGCTGTTGAATATCATTGGGTGGATTGTATAGGTTGGGCTGAAGGGCTAAAATTGTTAATGATATTCGACAGCTGCATGACTTTGACTGAGTCGTGTGAACATTCTTGTAAATGCCAAAGAATGCTTGTTTTCTGTATTTGCTTTTCTGTACTGGCTCTTTGTTTGCATTTTATAAGAGAGAGAGTTTCATTCCAGGTTGTGGGACGTCACCTCGGGCCGCGATCACACATGGTGCCTGGAACGAACCTAAGCCTCCAAACCAGCTGTCTATTGAGGGGTCCCTGATGGGAAGAAGTGAGTGAGATGTATTACTTATTTTCCCCTTCCTTTTCCACTTCCTTTTCCACTTTCGTTGTTATTATTTAATAAACATTCATATTTCAGCAAATTGCTGTTGACAAGTTTTCTGCTAACCACATTTAACCAAATCTGAAAGAACTGCTTGGATACACTTCAAGAGATGCTCTAACATTAACTCTTTGACAACCATACAGCTGTGGCATCCTTGACAGCCATTAGCAATGCATACCTATCTAATACTATTGAGAAGGTGGGCTTGCTCCAGGAGACTCAAATATCAGGTCAAATATCACAATGACCTATTGTGGAACTCTGAGCCTTGTGAGGCACAATTGATCATGTCAAGAGGGTTGGTTTTGTCTGTGGATCCTGTGTTGTGTCCTTTGAGGTGGAACCCAATTCCCTCAGTACTATGGAGCAACTTGTGGTTGGAGAGAAGACTGGCACTATTTCTGCTGCTTCAGCTGCTGCTCCAATGGTTCCTTATCAGAGGACTAAGATAGTACTGCATTAGCTGGATCATTTGTACAAGACATTGGTTCGGCGGCATGTAGAATACTATGTACAGTTCTCCTCCCCACAATACCAAAAGGATGTGGACGCTTTGGAGAGGGTGCAGAGAAGGTTTACGAAGATTTTGCCTGGTATGGAAGGTACTAGCTATGAAGAAAGGTGGAGTAGGTTAGGTTTATTTTCATTAGAAAAAAGGAGATTGAGGGGGGGACCTGATTGAGGTTTATAAAATCATGAAGGGTACAGACAGGGTGGATAGAGACAAGCTTTTTCCCAAGGTAAAGGATTCAATAATGAGAGGTCATGCTTTCAAGGTGAGAGGTGGAAAGTTTAAGGGGTATACACTCGGCAAGTACTTCACACAGAGGGTGGTGGGTGTTTGGAACGCATTGTCAGCAGAGGTGGTGGAGGCAGGCACGGTAGATTCATTTAAGATGCATCTAGATAAATGCATGAGTAGGTGGGGAGTACAGAGATACAGATGCTTAGGAATTGACCGACAGGTTTAGACAGTACATTTGGATTGGCTCAGGCTTGGAGGGCCGAAGGGCCTGTTCTTGGGTTGTAAATTTTCTTTCTTTGTTCTATTAGTGCAATGAAGGTTGACAGCAGGGCTGGGCAAGAAGATAAAAACAAAGAAAAGAAAATTTATTTCCAAACTGTTTAAGTCAATTCAATTCAATGGAAAACCTTGGAATAAGCTTATATTTATAATCAAAATTTGGAAAACTTGATTAGAAGTATTATTCACATTTTAAAAACTGTTAAATGAAGTGAAATGAGTTATAGTTAATATAGATTAGGCACTGTTTTGTGTACAAGTGCTGAGTTGGCTGATTAAACTGCTAAGTGGTGGCTCTGTATTTTCAAGCATATATTTCACAGCTTATTAGTTTGAGTGAAGATCATTTGATTTAATTTCTAAAGCAATGTCTCAAAAACTTGTTGATCATGCATATTTGTTGTTGAAAGCTTTTGACGTAATGTAAAAAAAACTTTAAGAAGTTATAAAATAGGTTCAAGCCAATTCCTGTTTAAGGTATCCTCCAGTCTGTGACTTCAGCATCCACATTACTTTGCCATTAGTGCTTATGACTAAATTTGGCTAACCACACAGGGTTACATACCTTATTGTGTCCTGTCATAAACTATTACTGTTTTCCAATCTTAATAATCATCTTGTGGATAAATTGGCTGAACTCTATTTTATTGCATTGTGAATATAAATATAAAGCATTCATACATATGTCAAAGGCGAATAGGCATGAGTATGTATTCTAGTACATTCCACCTCAACTTAATCACTGTCGACAGTTAAAGGATAGCCATCAGAAAAAAAAAGTCAAGCTTAGTTACCCATCAGGGTAATGGAAAATTGTTGCTTGATGTCCTTGAGCTCTATCCTCTGAAGCATTCAAACTGATTACAGAAGAAATATGGCCGTTATCCCTGTATTTGACTACTCATTTCTCTAAAAGCAAAGTCTTTAGGGAAACTTGGAAAACTGTTATTTCCAGAATGTGTTTCTGAATCAGGTCATCAAGATTTTATTAGTTTAAAAGGTAAAGGAGGAAAGCTAGTTCAAATATATTTCTTATCCTTTCAAGGTAATAATATTTAACATGTACCTGAAAGATTTGTCTTTAAAAAGCTGTTGCAATGATGAGTTAAACACAAATTTGTGAGACAATGCTTGTATCCTGACAGATTGAGTTATAAACACAGGTATAGAGTAACAAATCATCAATAACTGTAAATTACTCACAGTAATATTCACAAAGCAATATAAACTAATGAAAACTTTAAAAAACAGGGCTCAGAATTTGTATTTGTGATAATGGCTACGCTGTATTTTGCAGTCTGTTTATGATTTAAATTCACTACACAATCCACCACACAGACCAGAATAACTGGGGTGGCACGGGTGGCTCAGTAGTTAGCATTGCTGCCTTGCCAGGGACCCGGGCTCAATTCCAGCCTTGGGCGACTGTCTACATGGAGTTTGCTCATTCTCCCTGTGTCTGCGTGGGTTTCCTCCCACAGTCCAAAGATGTGCAGGTTAGGTGGATTGGTCATGCTAAATTGCCCATAGTGTTAGGTGCATGAGTAGAGGAATGAGTCTGGTTGGGTTATTCTTTGGAGGGTTGGTGTGGACTTGTTGAGTCGAAGGGCCTGTTTCCACACTGTAGGGAATCTAATCTAACTGGTGATAAAAGTGAAGAAATGTACAAAGCTATCTGTGCAATAATGCATGATTACTTGCCTGCAGTAAGTAAGATCCTACTCAGGAAGGGGCAACACATGAACTATCTTGGGAAATAAGGCAGGACAGGTGACAGAGGGAACATTTTAGTACCAGTGACCATAGTTGTATTAATTTTAAAATAGTTATGGAGTGGGAGAAAACTGGTTCACATGTTCAAGTTCTAAATTGGGGCAAGACAAATTTTGATGGAATTAGATAGGAGCTTGCAGGGGTTGATGGAGTAGTTTGTTTGCAAACAAGGGGACCCCTGGCAAGTGGAAGGTCTTTAAAAGTGAGTTAGAACATAGACCATAGAGCATAGAACTTTACAGCGCAGTACAGGCCCTTTGGCCCTTGATGTTGTGCTGACCTTTGAAACCAATCTAAAACCCATCTAACCTACACAATTCCATTATCATCCATATGTTTATCTAATGACCATTTAAATGCCCTACTGTGGCAGGCAGGGCATTCCACTCTGAGTAAAGAACCTACCTCTGACATCTGTCCTACATCTATCATCCCTCAATTTAAAGCTATATCCCCTTGTGCTAGCCATCACCATCCAAGGAAAAAGGCTCTCACTCTCTACCATATCTAATCCTCTGATCATCTTGCATCCCTCTATTCAATCAATCTTCTTCTCTCTAACAAAAAACAGCCTCAGCTTAGTCATATAGTCATAGAGTCGTAGAGATGTACAGCATGGAAACAGACCCTTCAGTCCAACCAATCCATGCCGATCAGATATCCCAACCCAATCTAGTCCCACCTGCCAGTACCTGGCCCATATCCCTCCAAACCTTTCTTCTTCATACACCCATCCAAATGCCTCTTAAATGTTGCAATTGTACCAGCCTCCACCACTTCCTCTGGCAGCTCATTCCACACACATAACACTGTCTGTGTGAAAAGGTTACTCCTTAGGTCTCTTTTATATCTTTCCCCTCTCACCCTAAACCTTTGCCCTCTAGTTCTGGACTCCCTGACGCCAGGGAAAAGACTTTGCTTATTTACCCGATCCATGCCCTTCATAATTTTGTAAAACTCTATAAGGTCACCCCTCAGCCTCCGACGCTCCAGGGAAAATAGCCCCAGCCTGTTCAGCCTCTCCCTATAGCTCAAATCCTCCAACCCTGGCAACATCCTGGAAAATCTTTTCTGAACCCTTTCAAGTTTCACAACATCTTTCCGATAGGAAGAATTGCATGCAATATTCCAACAGTGGCCTAACCAATGTCCTGTACAGCCACAACATGACTTCCCAACTCCTGTACTCAGTAAAGGAAAGCATACCAAACATCTTCTTCACAATCTTATCTCCCTGCGACTCCACTTTCAAGGAGCTATGAACCTGCACTCCAAGGTCTCTTTGTTCAGTAACACTCTCTCGGACCTTACCATTAAGTGTATAAGCCCTGCTAAGATTTGCTTTCCCAAAATGCAGCACCTCATATTTACCTGAATTAAATTCCATCTGCCACTTCTGGTCACAAGATCTTCCTCAGCCTTTCCTCATAAGACCGTCAGTATCATAAGGTGGCTTCATTTTTTATAACACTTCAAAAATCCAGTTAGTAGTCTAAACAGATATATACACTATACTAAGTATAAACATGCAAACATGCATAACCACATGCAAATTCAGGCTGTGGCACACCCACCACTGAACGCCTCTGCTTTTCACTCGATTCTCGATAACACATTGGTAATCACATTTTCGTGACCTGCCACATGAAAAATTGTCAAATTGAATGGCTGCAACAACAAGCTCCATCTAAACAGTCTGAAATTTTTGTCCTTAAACCTTTCCACAAATGCCAACGGATTATGATCAGTGTGTACGATTGTCTCAGATGCATTGCTGGTAATGTAAATACTAAAATGCTGGAATGTCAGCACCAAGCTTAAAGTCTCTTCTCCACTGTTGAATATTTCTGTTGATGAACATTCAACTTTCTGGAAAAATACCCAATGGGTCTTTCTATTGCCTCATCATCCTCCTGCAGGAGCACCGCACTGACACCCACATCATGGGCGTCAACAGCTATCCTGAAAGGGTTTGTTTAATTTGGTGTGGCTAATACTGAGGCAGTGATTAATACAGTTTTTTTTAGGCTGTCAAATAACTTTTGACAGTCTACTGTCCACTGAAACTTCTTGCCCTTTTTTAACAATTCAGCATCTCTGAAATGTGGCTGGAGCATTTTTCATACCAAATGGCATGATTTTGAACTGATATAGTCCATTTGGTGTTACGGAAGCCAAAGTTGCCTTTGCTGTCTCTGACAGAGGTACTTGCCAGTAGCTTCTGAGCAAGTCCAACTTAGAAATGTAAGTTGCTTCTCCCACTTTTTCGACACAGTCTTTCAACTGTGGAATTGGATATGCACCGGTCTTTATAACGGCATTGACTTTGCAATAGTCCACACATTACCATTGGGTACCATCTGGCTTCGGCACCATGACTATGGGTGAACTCCAGTCATTGAAATTCACTTCGATCATGCCATCTTGGAGAATGCACTCTATCTCCATCTGAACCTGTGCCAACTTTAGAGGGTTATGCCTATAAGGATGTTGCTTAATCAGAACAGCATCTCCTATATCTAACTCATGCACAATTAGGTTAGTACTTCCCAGTTTATTTCTGCATATCTACCCATGTGACTCTTTCAGGTCATTTGGATTTTCTTGTGGAAGGTAACTTAATAACGTATCCCAATTTTTGATAACTTCCTCATTGTCCAATTTGATATGAGGAATGTCCAATTCAGAATCCTCTGGACTTGGTTCTTCCTTCTGTGCTGTAATCATTAACACCTTCTCCTCTTGCTTTCCCTATCAAAATACCTTTTGAGTATGTCCGCATGACACACTCTGTGATATTTCTTCCTGTCTTGAGTCCTTATCAAGTATTTCACCCCACTACAGTCCCAAGAATCAAACCCCCTTACGACAATATTAAGTAAATGCAACAGATGCTTTCAGGCTGAAGTTAGAAGGGTAGAAAGAGAATGAGAGTTTCCACACAGCTCACTGTTGAACTCCCAACTAATTACTCAGCTAGAGAGCTGACCACTTGCCTTTCATTATAGCAGGTCACTTCTAAAGCATGACCACTTTGGCCTGAAGTCTCATCTGTTTACATATCAACAAAAAGGCCTCTTAATGCCCTTTAATCTCGGTACCAAACCAGTCTACTTGGCACCGGGAGCAAGTACAACCCCTCTGAAAAAAAAGGACATAATTTCCGTGAGAAAAGGAACAGCTTTTAGAAAAAAGGAACCAGCTTCATGACACTGAGTATGCATCAACTTATATAACTTTTATTGTCTTGTCTTTCTGTTGTAAGTCCCATAGCCATTTAGGGCTAAACACTCCTGTCTGACCCTCTGCCTGTTCAGGATTTTCCTGCACCATTACATCAACAGGGTATCCGCTAACTGAACCTCAACTGTTTCATCTTTTTCTTTAGTTTTTACTTTGTGCTGTGATTTATGAGAGTGGGATCTGTTACCACATAGTCTGGGAAAATAGCAAAATATTTTTCTTTTTCGCTCCTCAGTTCCCTGGCCATCCTTGGACTTCTCTGTAACAAGAAGTGTCACGCCCCACCTTGGATCCGGCTAAATTGTTCCCAAGAACAAACTGTATTCCTGGAACTGACACTCTTTCAATCACTCCCACTGTTCCTTCCCCAGTCTAGATTTGGCACTCCAACCTGATCTTCCATAGGGGAACGCTAAAATTCTGTCCATCTATCCCATAAATTAGCACATTATCGGGTAACAGATTAGAAAGAGTGCAAATATGTTCATCTCTTACTATTTTGAGACTGGTTAGATCCTGTATCTCTCAAAATGATAACTTCTTTTCCTTCTCCCACTGTTCTTTCTGAGTAAACCTTACCCACAGAGGTGAATTCTTTATAGAGTTCAGGCACTAACTCTATGTCCAGCCCCTGCCTCGGCTATGCACTCGCCATGACTTTGCTTGGGGTTCCTTTACTGCTCTTAATAACACCACTGGCTTAGCCTCTTTTACCACATCTTGTACCACCTTCTGGCAGTGAAAACACCTTGTTACAACATGAGGTAAACCCTTGTGCTAATTTAAACCTGACACACAGAGAAACTCGGTAAACGTAAAAACGAGGACTGCGGATGCTGAAAACCCGAGCCTGAATTCGAGTGGTGCTGGAAAAGCACAGCAGATCAGGCAGCATTCAAGGAGAAGAAAAATCGACGTTTCGGGCCAAAGCCCTTCATCAGGAATAGAGGAAGGAAGCCTGCATGGTGGAGAGATAAATGAGAGGGAGGTGGGGTTGGGAGAAGGTAGCACAGAGTACAATATGTAAATGGGGGTGGGAATGGAGGTGATAGGTCAGAGAGGAGGGTGGAGTGGATAGGTGGAAAGGAAGATAGGCAGGTAGGACAGGTCATGGGGACGGTGCTAGCTGGAAGGCTGGAACTGGGGTAAGGTGGGGAGAGGGGAAATGAGGAGCGAGTCTGTTTCAGGATATGGTTGAAGAGATTCACGGCAGAGGAGATGACCTGGGGGTTGCAGTGAGAGAGAGACTCACTGAGATTTTTATCAGGGGGAGAACATCTTCAAGGCAGGCATCCTTGCAAGAGGATTCGCAGTAAGGTTAAAATCAACAAGGTAAAAACGTGGACTGCGGATGCTGGAAACCTGAATCTGAATTAGACTGGTGCTAGAAAAGCACAGCAGGTCAGGCAGCATCCAAAGAGCAGGAAAATCGATGTTTCGGGCAAAAGCCCTTTATCAAGAATGATGCTATTAAATTCATTCATTCATGGATGGAGGGGGATAAAGATAAGGCCTTTGCTGAGGATTGATCATTCATCCTCAGTGAGGGGAAGGTCTGGGGGGATGGTGAAAACTCGACAGGGCTGGGAGCTAGGACCTGAGGTAGGTGTGGAGCTGGGAGTGGGGGTAGAGCCTGTAACTGGAGTGGACGTGGTGGTGGGGGAACAGGGGGTGGAGTCATGAGCAGAGGTGATGTTTCCCTCAGTGCTCTGAGGGGGTGGGGATGGTGACAGTGGGATCTATGGTGGGTGTGTTGGCAGTATGCAGGTGAGTGGCATTGGTGGGGGTGGAAGTGGTGGCGAGCAGAGCAGTGGGGGGGGGGGGGCGGAAGTCACTGAACATGTGACATCAGTGATGACGTCAGGGGTAGAAGTGATGTCATGTGTGGTGCATGTGAAATCGTGAGGGGTGCAAGTAGCTGTGGAAGCGGCCATGATGGGGGCGAAAGTGACGTCATTGATCACCGTGGGGATGGTAGCTGTACCAGCCTCGTGGCTAATGGTGTCCAAGCAGTTCTGGAGGCTGAGGATCCTTCTGGAATGTTTGAGGAGTGCTGGTTATGGAGGTGAGTACATAAAAGTTTGTTGTACTTACAGTTTCTGATGTTTGAGATGGTGTTGAAATACTGTTTGTTGAGAGTATGAATTCTTCTTCGGATATAGTACAGGAGGGGTCCTGTGCAGTTCTGGGAGAATGTGGCACAGTCGAGGCAAAGCTGACTGTAGAGAGGTTAGGTGCCAACGCATTCCTGCGAGCGTGGAGTGGAGGATCCTGACGGAGAACAGTTGCTGGTGGTTTTGAATTTGTAGTCTGTACTGGTTGTCCTGTTCGGATCCAAACTTGCTGGTTTGAATGTAGTCCGGAATCCATGTGGGATCAGTTGGCTGCAGAGGCAAGCACCGAGGAAGCAGATGTGGCTGTGGTAGTGGGTCTGTTTCAGTACATGGTTGAAGAGCTTCAAGCAGAGGAGATGACCTGGAGGTTGCAGTGAGCGAGAGAGACTCATTGAGATTCTTGTAGAGAGCAAAGGAGAACTTCTTCAAGGTTGGCATCTTTGCAAGAGGATTCGCAGTAAGGTTAAGCTCAACTAGGCAAAAGTGAGGACTGCAGATGCTGGAAATCAGAGTCTAGATTAGAGTGGTGCTGGAAAAGCACAGCAGGTTAGGCAGCATCCGAGGAGCAGGAAAATTGATGTTTCGGACAAAAGCCCTTCATCAGGAATGCATCGTCAACTAGACTCTGATTTCCAGCATTTGCAATCCTCACTTTTGCCTAACTTACTAGCTATGCCTACACAGTTTAATCTGAACTAACTTTACCCACAAATCCTTGGATCACTTCAAATCCCTCGCCAAATTTTCAAATGATATGAAGAAGGCTTCAACACCTTTCTCATCAAAATGTGGCGGAGTTTTGACATATTTGTATTTGTATTTGTTTTAGAATCCCTACAATGTGGAAACAGGCCCTGCGGCCCAACTAGACCATACCAACTCTCCTAAAAGTAACTCACCCAGACCGATTCCCTTACCCTATATTTACCACTACCTAATACACCCAGCCTACACATCTATGTACACTACGGGCAATTTCGCACGGCCAATTCACCTAACATGCACATCTTTGGATTGTGTGAGGAAACCCGAGCACCCAGTGGAAACCCACGCAGACACAGGGAGAACATGCAAACTCTGCACAGACTGCCTGAGGCTGGAATCAAACTCGGTGCCCTGGCGCTGTGAGGCAACAGTGTTAACAACTGAGTCATCGTGCTGCCTTGTTAGTATATCACTGCCTTCTCTTTTAATCTCTATCCTGTTGAGTTTGCTAAGTTGCAACTTCTCAAGTTTAAATTCTCTCTCTTTTTGCTCAGCTAAGAACCTTCTCTCTCTTTCTTTTTCCTCTCTCTCTCTCTCTTGCTCTCTCTCTTTCTCTTTCTCTCTCCCTTGATCTTTCCCCTCTATCTCATTGTTTATCTTCTAACTCCATTTTCCTCAATTGTAATTTAAGTTTTTCTAACTCTATTGCTTCTCTGACACACCTAAGTGTTTGAGTAATTCCCTAACAATGTCACCTTTACTTTTGTCCTTGTTAAACCCAATTCTAATTTCTTTGCTAATTCTAAAAGTATGGCATTTTTCTTTTTTTCTAAGCTTTCTTGGCAAATTTGAGAATTATCTTCAAGCCCCAGAACATCTTTAGCAATTTTAATTTAATTTCATTTAATTTAATTTAACCCACCCACAACTCACTGAAATTAAATAAAATTGTGTCAACTACATTTTATGTACAGACCTAGGACACTAAGCTGCAAGTGTTTAAATCTACTGGGCTTTTCTTATACTTCAAATTTATTAAAATCTGTCCAAATCTCAGACTGTCTAAACCTGTTCAAATTACAGATGAAAGTCCTCAAATTGTTGAAATCCTGGCAATGAGCCCCCAAACGGTTATGATGTGGGATAAACCCCTCTGCTAATTTAAACCCAACACACAGAGAAGCTCACCTCGCATCAAAATCTGTTAAATTTCAAGAGGCAAGGATTATCCCAGAGGTCACTATTTAAAGTAAAAATTAACAATTTTATCCTTTTCGTCCAAACAAGAACAACAGACATCTATTTACGACTCCTATCTTTTACCTCCCACTCTACATTACTTGCCCAATACAAGACCCCGATTAAGATTTACAAAAAAAAATCATGTTTCAAAACCAGTCAGCTTTGTCGATTCTGCTTTGTAGATTTTCCTCTGTAGATTTTTCTCCAGGTTGGCTTCAAAGTTCTGCTGCACAGATTTCTTATCGGCAAGCTCGTCAGCTGACAGTCAGTTGGTGTTCTTGGCAGTTCTCTGCCTAACTGTTCACAATGTCCAGCTTTTTACCCCAAAACATTGGATCATTTCATTGGTTTGATTATGTCAAAATACTAAATTTAAATTTGATTGGATTTTGGTATCTGAGACATAACGTAAATTGATTGGTCAAATTTGAATTTGTTTCAGGACAAAACACTTGCACTGTTGGTTTCACAGTCAAATGTTACATTTTAAATTTTTCAGCACACTCTGTACCTCTCTAACTCTGTGCCAGCTTCCAGTCTCTCTTAAAGGTACAGTACACACCTACACCTTTAATACAACCTTTCCCAGTGTCTTTCTTAAACCACTGGCACTGTAATTTTCTGTGTCCCACTACATTCCAGTGAAAATGCCTGAGGCCTTTCACCTCCTTTTCACCCTGTTGAGCTTCTTTTTTAACCCGTGGTAATCAATTTCCAGTGTTCTTTGGTTTTAAGTCTAGGATCTCCCTTTCTCCCTATTTCTATCCCTCACAGGATGGAAATCTTGCTGGAAGCTAAACTTTGTATTATGCACCAATGTATATTCATCTGCCATCTCTGTTGCCCTTTTCACTTCTTGAACTTTATGTTCATCTGCATATGTTTAACCTGGCTCCTTCTTTGTGTTTCTGAACTGCAGTCTGTACGCTTCTGGTACCAATTCATTAATCATCAAAATAGCCTGTTTGATGTCTTCATAATCACTTGCCCCCTCGTCTGACATCACTGCAAGTACCTCACCAACTCTGCCTACCTTAGTCTGAACTAGCATTATCCACATGTCCTCTAACCACTCCATCTGACTAGCCAATTTTTCAAATAAAATAATGAAGGCTTCAACATTTTTCTCATCAAAATGTGGCAGTGTTTTAACATATTTGTTTCTATCACTACCTTCTCTCTTCATCTCCAACCTGTTAACTTGACTTTCCTAAGTCACAACTTTTGAAGTTCGAATTCTCTCTCCTTTTCTCTCTTTTCTTTCCCTTTCTTCTCTCTTTCTCTTTCTCTTTCTTTTTTTCTCTCTCTCTCTCCCTTTCTTTTTCTCTGTCTTTCTTTGTTTATCTTCTAACTCCATTTTCCTCAATTGTAATTTACATTTTTCTAACTCTACTGCACATGTCTGTTTCTCTGAAACACCTCAGTATTTGAATAACTCCCTTACAATTTCAGATTTACTTTTGTCCTTGGTTAAACCCAAATCTAACCACTTTGCTAATTCTAAGAGTATGGTCTTTTTCTGTCCTTCTAAATTTTCTTGGCAAATTTGGGGAATCATCTTCAAACCCCAGAACCTCCTTAGCAATCTTAAAAGCCATTTCTCTCACCTTTAGTTTAACCAATCACAAGTAACCAAAATTAAATAAATTGTCTCACCTATGTTTTAGTTAAAGATTTAGGAGACTAATTGACAAGTGTTTAAATCTGCTGGGATCTTTTGTATCTAAAATCTGTACAAACCTGTCCAAATCTCAGAGTGGATCTGTCTAAACCTGTCCAAATCCCAGACCCGAGCCCCCAAACTGTTCTGACACTGTTATGACACGACGGTGAAACCTTCTGGTAATTAATCCAAATACTCAGAAAAGCTTACCTCGCCTCATAATCTATTAAAGTATGAGTGAGAGAGAACTCCCAAATTCCACTATTTAAAGAAAAAATATCAGTTAATTCTTTAATTCTGAAAGTGAATATTAAACAACTATTTACAACTTTGAACCTCCTTTCTCCTAACTGCTTATTATCTGCCTCCATGTCCCTCCTCCCATAAGTGATTTTAAAGTTTTGGTGATGGCTGCACAATGCTGCTGACCTAAAGACATCTACAGCGAGCCTCAATATTAACAGTCGCAGATTCCAGAACTTCTTGGACCTTCAGGATAGGAAGTATCTTGAGTTCTTCCTGCACGATACCCACACCACCCTGAGAGCTGAAGCCACCTGATTCCTGGAAGAGGCAAGGAGGGATCTACATGAGTCAACTCACCTGAAATTCTGGTGGGGTGGCTATGTTGTTGGCCCCACATTTTCAGCTGGAGATATTGGGTGTTAAGGAGCCAATGCCAGTCTGTTTGCTTCACTTGACGGTGTGGCTGGGTTTCACTTTGTGAACATATACAATCCTTTGGTCAGGCTGAGACAAATGCGAAGCGCATTTGGAAAAGTGTTCGCTCAGCTCGCCTCCATTGATGATGGCCAGTGCATTGTCTCCTCGAGTGGGCTTTTTACTTCATCCTCAAGGACAGAGACCATCATAGTGCCCGGTCTAGTTTGGGATCGGGAAGGAGGTTGAGGGACTCGGTCAAGTACTTCCAACTGGTGGATATCTGGTGGAATCTCCGTCCTGACTCTCTCGCCTTTAGCTTTGTGAGGCCTGGGTCAAGGATCGACAGGCTCCTGTTTTCTGGTGGCCTCCATGCAGCAGGTGCTTTGCATGGACTATCACTTGGTGTGGGTGGAGCTCTTTTCGTCCATGTATTGGCACTATAACAACCTGCTGCTGGAGGATGAGGAATTCCACTTGTTTAATTTGTTCTGGACTGGCTAGAGAAGGTAACGGGATGGGCTTCACCTCCTTGAGGCTTTGGTGGGATGTGGACAAGGCTGACATCCACATCTTCTATTCGGAGTATGCAAGGGGGTCAACAGAAAGGCAGAATTCCAGGATCAAGGAGTTGAAGAAAGAAGTATTAGACCTGGAGTCATGTCTCAGTCAGCCCGACACGGAACCAGCCCTGTGGAGGGTGTACAAAGAAAGCTGCACTCCCGGACCTGCAGTTCATTGGATCCCAGTGCGTACAGGAGGTCGCAAGTCCATTTCTTCGAGCATCTGGACCGCTACTCCCCCATCTTGTACTCGCTGGACAATAGTGGTGGTACTCATCTGCAGCTCCTTGTGCTGCTGGCTGACAATGGGTCTCTCATCTCAGATCCAAAGGGCATCAGGGCCCAGATTAATGCCTGTTATGCAGTTTTGTTCTCTCCGGATCTGTCTAGTGAGAATGCTTGCAGAGTTTTATGGGAGAACCTGTTGAAGCTCGACTCAGAGAATGCCAGGAGGCTTGATGCTCCTTTTAGAGAAGCTGATCAGTGTCCTCACCCATCTCTCAAGGGGTAAGTCCTTGGTCTGGAAGGACTACCACTGGAATTCTTCAGGGCGTTCTGCGAGGTCCTGGTGGATGACTATGCATGGGTTCTGAGGGGGTATCTCTCAGTCAGAGAGCTGCCCCTTTCCTGGTGTAGGGTGATTATCAAAGAAGGTCTCTGACAAACTGATATCCGGTCTCCCTCCTCAACATGGATTACAAAACTTTTCACCAGATTTTGTCTTCTCGCTTGGCATCCGTGATGGACCACATAATCCACCCTGATCAGTCCCACACAGTCCTGGAAGGATCCATGACAATGTTCATCTGGTCCAGAACCTTATCCATTTTTATCAGAGACTGGTCTGTCAAGTGCCTTCCTGACGCTCGACCAGGAGAAGGCATTTGACAGGGTCAATCACAAGTATCTGCTTGGGTGTCTATGAGCACTTAGATTCAGGACACAGTTTATCACCCTGATCTGAATTTTGTACACCACAGCATTGTGTCTGGTTAAAGTAAATGGGTCTCTGATGGTGCCCTTCCCTTTGGGAGAGGATGTTGTCTGGCCAGCTGTCTTCCCTGGGCATGGAGCCTTTCATGTGGAGGAGGTTGTTGAGGTTGGTTCTGCCTGTGCCAAGCACGAGTGTGGCTCTTTCGGCTTATGTTGATGATATGCTCCTCATGTTCACTGACCAGAGGAGGATGCATGAGTGCCAGTTGGTGTACTTGTGGCAGTGTCTTCTGCCAGGATCAACTGGGCCTATTGTTTTGGACTCCTATTCAGTCCATGGTATGTGGACTCTACCGGAAGAGTTATGGGGGTTCAGCAGGAGTACCACCTACCTCCTCTACCAGGGGCTCTACCTCAGCCTGGCTGAGGAATCCTGGCCGGTGAACTGGCAGGAGTGAGAGGCCAAAGTCTCGGCTCACCGAGACCACTGGACAGGACTGCTCTGAGTGTTGTCTTACAGGAGTCGAGTGCTGGTCATAAACCAGCTGGTGGCCTCCATGCAGTGGTACTGGCTGGTTCCTTTGGTCCCTTTTCCTGGTTTTGTCACTGACATCCAGAGAACATTGGTTCACTTCTTCTGGGACAAAAGGATGCACTGGGTCATGGCACAGGTCCTGAGTCTCCCTATTGAGGAAGGTGGTCAGTCACTGGTATGCGTCCACTCCGAGATGCTGACTTTCCACCTACAGACTTTGTAGCGATACCTTTACGTTGAGCTTCCTCTGAGGTGGTGCGCAATGGCAATATATTTTTTTCTGCTAGGTGCTTAACCTCAATTACAACATGCAACTCCTGCCCATTGACCACGAGAGTTTCTGGGTTGCTCTCAGGATACTGCCTATCTTTTAGCAGGACTTGATCACTCTCTGGAACATGGTCACCTCACATCGCGCCACCCTCTGGCAGAAGTAGCGGCTGTTGTAAGGGAGCTGTTGCTTGGGAATCTGCACCTCCACAATCGCGGGTTTGAGTAGCTGTCTGAGGGGAAGGCTATGGCTGTGGGGTGACCGGGGTTGTGGATGTGCTGGGTGGTGGGGGCCTAGGCTGGATGTTGCTGCAGGATTTTTCGAGCAGGGCAACGGTAGACAGCTGGCTCTTGAGCATTGCCATTCAATGCCTTAGGATAGTCAAGCATGGACTCAGTGTCATGCATCAGTTGGAGGATGCTTAGGTGTGCGGTGGAATCCTGTGTGAGTATACCCCTGCTTGAATGGAATTTCATGTTGGGCCTAGGATCTATCACTTACCCTGGGAGTCTGCGCACCACAACTTGAGCTGCCTCTGAGAAATATGCAATATGTCTTTTTGAAATGCAAAATGACAGGACATGGACAGACTGCTGCTGCACATGATTCACCAGTTTTTTTTTAATCCTTGGATAAGCCTTGGCATGCCTATTTACCCGTGGGCAGTGGGATCCTTAGTAGAGGGCTCTCCTATTCTGTTATGAAGTTGAAGGTGTGCACCTTTAAGAGAGAGTGAATGCTGTTCTGAACTGAGAGATTACAAGCAACTTCACAAGAAAATAGCCTCAGAGTGTACTGGAAAATTGAAAATATGTAACATTTGGCTGTGAAATGAATACCTGAGTTTTGTTTGCTGTTTTGACAACAATTCAAATCTAACCAATCAGTTCAAATTATGTCCCAGGATACTAAAACATAATTGAGTTTGAATTTGTTATTTTGCCAACATCAAACCAATGGGATGATCCAGTGTTGGGGGTATAACAATTTTGAAAATTGCAGAGAGAGGAACTGCCCTTGAGAGAGACCCAAGAAATTAGAAAACATTCTCTATACAAGGTACTTTTTCATATGAAAACTATTCACATTCAAAGGAGAGAAGATAACCCAGGGAGATCTTTCGGTTGGAAGAAGATAGTCACATAAAACGACAGCAGCTGTGTGGTTTTGGAATTAAGTTGATGTAATTTAAGTAAGTGTCTTATTGGAATAGTATATTCCCACGTGACAGAGAGGCAAAGAATAGGGAGAGAGTGCAGTTGAACACGTGGCTGCAAGGATGGTGTAGGAGGGAGGGCTTCAGATATTTGGACAATTGGACTGCATTCTGGGGAAGGTGGGACCTGTATAAACAGGACGGGTTGCACCTGAACCAGAAGGGCACCAATATCCTGGGGGGTAGGTTTGCTAGCACTCTTCGGGGGGGTTTAAACTAATTTGGCAGGGGGATGGGATCCGGACTTGTAGTCCAGCAAGTAAGCTAGCTGTGTGTCAGGATGTCCGAGACTGTAGGGAGGCTGTGGAGAAGGTAGTACTGACAGGGACTACTTGCGGACACAGAGATGGGCTCAAGTGCGTATACTTCAATGCAAGGAGTATCAGAAATAAGGTGGGTGAACTTAAGGCGTGGATCGGTACCTGGGACTACGATGTTGTGGCCATCACGGAAACATGGATAGATGAGGGACAGGAATGGCTGTTGGAGGTTCCTGGTTACAGATGTTTCAGTAAGATTAGGGAGGGTGGTAAAAAAGGAGGGGGGGTGGCATTGCTAATTAGAAATGGTATAACGGCTGCAGAAAGGAAGTTTGAGGGGGATCTGCCTCTGGAGGTAGTATGGGCTGAAGTCAGAAATAGGAAAGGTGCAGTCACCTTGTTGGGTGTTTATTATAGGCCCCCCAATAGCAGCAGAGATGTGGAGAAACAGATTGGGAAACAGATTTTGGAAAGGTGCAGAAGCCACAGGGTCGTAGTCATGGGCGACTTCAACTTCCCAAATATTGATTGGAAGCTCTTTAGATCAAGTAGATTGGATGGGGCGGTGTTTGTGCAGTGTGTCCAGGAAGCTTTTCTAACGCAGTATGTAGATTGTCCAACCAGAGGGGAGGCCATATTGGATTTGGTACTCGGTAACGAACCGGGACAAGTGGTGGGCTTGTTAGTGGGTGAACCTTTTGGTGATGGCGACCACAATTCTGTGACTTTCACCTTGGTTATGGAGAGAGATAGGTGCGCACAACAAGGAAGTTTTTACAATTGGGGGAAGGGAAATTACGATGCTGTAAGACAGGATTTGAGGAGCATACGTTGGGAGCATAGGCTGTCAGGGAAGGATGTGGTGGAAATGTGGGACTTTTTCAAGGAGCAGATACGACGTGTCCTTGATATGTATGTACCTATCAGGCAGGAAAGAAATGGTCGTGTGAGGGAGCCTTGGTTGACGAGGGAGGTTGAATGTCTAGTAAAGAGGAAGAAGGAGGCTTACATAAGGTTGAGGAAACAAGGTTCAGACAGAGCAGTGGAGGGATACAGGATAGCCAGAAGGGACCTGAAGAAAGGGATTAGGAGAGCTAAGAGAGGGCATGAAAAATCCCTGGCGGATAGGATCAAGGATAACCCCAAGGCATTCTATGCGTATGTGAGAAACCTGAGAATGACGAGAACGAGGGTAGGTCCGATCAAGGACAGTGGTGGGAGACTGTGTATTGAGTCGGAAGAGATAGGAGAGGTCTTGAACAAGTACTTCTCTTCAGTATTTACGAACGAGAGGGACCGTATTGTTGAAGAGGAGAGTGTGAAACGGACTGATAAGCTAGAAGAGATACCTGTTAGGAAGGAAGATGTGTTGGACATTTTGAACAACTTGAGGATAGACAAGTCCCCCGGGCCTGACGGGATATATCCTAGGATTATGTGGGAAGCAAGAGAGGAAATTGCAGTACCGTTGGCAATGATCTTCTCGTCTTCACTGGCAACTGGGGTGGTACCAGGGGACTGGAGAGTAGCGAATGTTGTGCCCCTGTTCAAAAAAGGGAATAGGGATAACCCCGGGAATTACAGGCCAGTTAGTCTTACTTCTGTGGTAGGCAAAGTAATGGAAAGGGTACTGAGGGATAGGATTTACGAGTACCTGGAAAGACACTGCTTGATTAGGGACAGCCAGCACGGATTTGTGAAGGGTAGGTCTTGCCTTACAAGTCTTATTGAATTCTTCGAGGAGGTGACCAAGCATGTGGATGAGGGTAGAGCAGTGGATGTAGTGTACATGGATTTTAGTAAGGCATTTGATAAGGTTCCCCATGGTAGGCTTATGCGGAAAGTCAGGAGGCATGGGATAGAGGGAAATTTGGCCAATTGGATAGAAAACTGGCTAACCGGTCAAAGTCAGAGAGTGGTGGTAGATGGTAAATATTCAGCATGGAGTCCAGTTACAAGTGGAATTCCGCAGGGATCAGTTCTGGGTCCTCTGCTGTTTGTAATTTTTATTAATGACTTAGAGGAGGGAGTCGAAGGGTGGGTCAGTAAATTTGCAGATGATACAAAGATAGGTGGAGTTGTGGACAGTGAGGAGGGCTGTTGTCGGCTGCAGAGGGACTTAGATATGATGCAGAGCTGGGCTGAGGAGTGGCAGATGGAGTTCAACCCTGCCAAGTGTGAGGTTGTCCATTTTGGAAGAACAAATAAGAATGCGGAATACAGGGTTAATGGTAGGGTTCTTGGTCAGGTGGAGGAACAGAGGGATCTTGGGGTCTATGTACATAGATCTTTGAAGGTTGCCACTCAGGTGGATAGAGTTTGTAAGAAGGCCTATGGAGTATTATCGTTCATTAGCAGAGGGATTGAATTCAAGAGTCGTGAGGTGATGTTGCAGCTGTACAGGACTTTGGTTAGGTCACATTTGGAGTACTGTGTGCAGTTCTGGTCGCCTCACTTTAGGAAAGATGTGGAAGCTTTGGAGAGGGTGCAGAGAAGATTTACCAGGATGTTGCCTGGAATGGAGAGTAGATCGTACGAGGATAGGTTGAGAGTTCTCGGCCTTTTCTCGTTGGAACGGCGAAGGATGAGGGGTGACTTGATAGAGGTTTATAAGATGATCAGAGGAATAGATAGAGTAGACAGTCAGAAACTTTTTCCCCGGGTACAACAGAGTGTTACAAGGGGACATAAATGTAAGGTGAAGGGTGGAAGGTATAGGGGAGATGTCAGGGGTGGGTTCTTTACCCAGAGAGTGGTGGGGGCATGGAATGCGCTGCCCGAGGGAGTGGTAGAGTCAGATTCATTGGCGACCTTTAAGCGGCATTTGGATAGGTACATGGATGGGTGCTTAATCTAGGATAGAAGTTCGGCACAACATCGTGGGCCGAAGGGCCTGTTCTGTGCTGTATTGTTCTATGTTCTATGTTCTATGTTCTATAGATTTGGAGGCAGGTAATAAGCAGTTAAAAGAAAGAGGGGCTTAGATTTGTGAATAGTTGTTTAATGTTCAATTAAAATAATAAATTGATATTATTTTCTTTAAATAGTGGAATTTGGGAGTTCTCTGTCACTCATATTTTAACAGATTCTGAGATGAGGTGAGCTTTTCTGGGTGTTTGGTTTAATTGACAGAGGGGTTCACCACTGTGCCTTGGTGATCTGGAGTAGGGGGTGATGCATGCAGCAGTCTCCTGCAATCACAGATTGTGGTGGTTTACAGACTCCCAGCCCAACTGTTTGTTTTGAGGTGACGTGGAGTCCATGGACCAATTGGTTGTGAGCATTTGCATTCCCTTTTTAGTTACATGAAGGACATTCTGCTATGGTTTTGATTGCACTTCAGCCTCACACTCATGATCTTTGGGCAACCGGTGTGGAGGGGAGCAGGTAGGTCAGAGGATCTCCTCGTTGGTTTGCCCCTGAGCTGGTGAGGCTGGCCATAAGCAGGTCCAGGCAGCATGTCATGGAGGGGATCATTTCTGCCAACCGCCTGCCCCTCTTCCACGGCTATGTTCGAGTCTGGATGTCCTTTGAGAGGGAACACACGGTATCCACCAATGCTCTCAATATCTTTAGAGAGAGGTGGGGACTGCAGATGGTGTACTTCCCCCTCCAATTCTGCTTTTTTTTATTACCCCCACACTACTTCTAAACAGCAGTAATGCTTACTTCTTCCCATGCAATTCTATTTTGATACCCTCCCCTACACTACCCTTTCACTTTTTTCACATAGACATTGCCTGTATTAGTCTTTGCTTGTTACTAGTTTCCTGATTACATTGTTCTTTTTCCTCTCAGTGGAAATATTGAAATAAAACTTTTTTCACTGAATCTCTGCACAACACACACATGGGTGCTGAGGGGAAAAGTAAGCTTTTCTGTTGTATGGCAGTAGTGTGGGGTATGAAAAAATTAAGACCATAAGACCATAAGACATAGGAGTGGAAGTAAGGCCATTCGGCCCATCGAGTCCACTCCGCCATTCAATCATGGATGATGCGCATTTCAGCTCCACTTGCCAGCGTTCTCCCCGTAGCCCTTAATTCCTCTAGACAACAAGAACCTATCAATCTCGGCCTTGAAGACATTTAGCGTCCCGGCTTCCACTGCACTCCGTGGCAATGAATTCCACAGGCCCACCACTCTCTGGCTGAAGAAATGTCTCCGCATTTCCGTTCTGAAATGACCCCCTCTAATTCTAAGGCTGTGTCCACGGGTCCTAGTCTCCTCGCCTAACAGAAACAATTTTCTAGCATCCACCTTTTCAAAGCCATGTATTATTTTGTACGTCTCTATTAGATCTCCCCTTAATCTTCTAAACTCCAATGAATACAATCCCAGTATCCTCAGCCGTTCCTCATATGCTAGACCTGTCATTCCAGGGATCATCCGTGTGAATCTCCGCTGGACACGTTCCAGTGCCAGTATGTCCTTCCTGAGGTGTGGGGACCAAAACTGGACACAGTACTCCAAATGGGGCCTAACCAGAGCTTTATAAAGTCTTAGTAGTACATCTCTGCTTTTATATTCCAACCCTCTTGAGATAAGAGACAACATTGCATTCGCTTTCTTAATCACAGACTCAACCTGCATGTTTACCTTTAGAGAATCCTCGACTAGCACTCCCAGATCCCTTTGTGCTTTGGCTTTATTAAGTTTCTCACCATTTAGAAAGTAGTCCATTCCTATATTCTTTTTGCCAAAGTGCAAGACCTCGCACTTGCTCACGTTAAATTCCATCAGCCATTTCCTGGACCACTCTCCCAACCTGTCTAGATCCTTCTGTAGCCTCCCCACTTCCTCAGTACTACCTGCCTGTCTACCTAACTTTGTATCATCGGCAAACTTTGCTAGAATGCCCCCGGTTCCCTCATCCAAATCATTAATATATAATGCGAACAGCTGTGGCCCCAGCACCGAACCCTGCGGGACACCGCTCGTCACCGGCTGCCATTCTGAAAAAGAACCTTTTATCCCAACTCTCTGCCTTCTGTTAGATAGCCAATCCTCAATCCATCCCAGCAGCTCACCTCGAACACCATGGGCCCTCACCTTGCTCAGCAGTCTCCCGTGTGGCACCTTATCAAAGGCCTTTTGAAAGTCCAGATAGACCACATCCACTGGGTTCCCCTGGTCTAACCTACTTGTTACCTCTTCAAAAAATTCCAACAGGTTTGTCAGGCATGACCTCCCTTTACTAAATCCATGTTGACTTGTTCTAATCAGACTCTGCTCTTCCAAGAATTTAGAAACCTCATCCTTAATGATGGATTCTAGAATTTTACCAACAAAAGATATTTTAAAATAAAGCTTCATTATTTCAATGTTATATGAGGTGTACAAAGGATGCACAGCACGGTGTTTCTTTCAAATCTGGTAAGAAGCACATGTTATTTAAATTTGCAATATAAAATCTTGTAACTGAGATATACTCCGTGTTTGCTAGTGACAGTGAAAGAGCATTTGCAAAGCAGGAATTATTTGGTAAGGAAGAATACAAAACATTGGAGGTACAGAGGATGCTGGTGAGAAGCAACTGAGTAGGATTCTGGGAGAAGTTGGCTCATTTTGGAAGAATTGTACAAGCCGTTTTGTCACATATTAATGTGTGGAAACTATTTTGTCTCCTATTCAGTGCTTGTCCTGCAGAAAGTTTGTTTCCCATTTCTGCCTGAGACGGTTGACCTTGCAGCTGAGCAGATACCTGATAAACAAATTCTTCTCTTTGCATGAAACTATTCTTCTCTTTACAAGCTCCTATTGTATACTACACTTGCTTATCAATGACTAAACCACTCTGTCTAGATGCTACATGACTGGAGCTAATGCTGGGAAGGTTGCCCTATGCCTACCCATTATTCTGTAATTAACAGTCTGTTAATTGTTAGCTAATTGTAACCTATAAAATCTCTGCATTCTGTCAGAGTGATTTAGGATCACCCAACCGAACTGATGTCCTTGTTTTTCCCCACGATATCCCAAATAAATGTATCAATACTCAAGGCTTGTGTGATGCATTACTTTCTAAATTGGATTGCTGTGAGCCAGTCAACTTCTGAATAACTGACTTTTCCCCAACACTCACTAACCATGACTGAGAAGAGCATAACACACATAGGCTTAGCTGATCAGGAATCAGGTTTGCAGACTAAATGAGGAGTAGTACCTGGAGAGGGGTAAAAAAGATTGAAGATGGACTGCATCTGAAGGACACCATAAAAACACATCCAATGGTACCTCACACAGATGGCCACCTTTGTGTGGCTACATCAAGCTGTTCATGGATCCCTGGGACACAAACACCAAGTGTCACTATGTACTGAGGGTCTCACTGTCCCTGGTGTTACAAAGGGTGGGCTTGGCCTCATCGCTGCAAAATGTTCCAAATAGTTGAACTATATGTACCGCCTGTTCATCACAGAGAAATTTGTGATGGGAAAACATCTTTGACCACAAGTCCATCAAAAAGTGTTCAGCATGTAGCCTCCATGAGACCTTTTGGGAAAAGTAGAGGGCGGATCCTGTTAACTGGTTCCCTCTGCTGATTGTAAAGTCATTTGGCAGAATGCAATATTGCCAGAACTTTCAAACAAGCACCAGGACATCACTTGGCTGGTGGTGAGAAGAGCACTGTTGTGAGATCCTTTATGCACGCTGCCCTCAAAGCGGCTGTGAAGGGGGTGAGACTGTCACACACCTCCTTCTGGAATGTCAAGATTGTTTGTCAAGATTTGTTCCAAGCAGTTCCATGAAGAGGGATGCCGTGCTATCCAGTCTGTTTCTCAGAATGCACACCAAGGTGAACATCAACTGTGCCTGGAGGACCATCCGCTCAGTGAGGTCTGCCCAAAACTTGCTGGTCTTCGGTTGAAGGAGTTGACTCCGACTGAGTGTTGCAGACTGGCACGTTCCAAGGTCTAGGACTATGTGCTGAGGGATGCTCTGAAGCTTGGGGCAGCTGTCGCCAGGGTACAATGGGGAAAGACCACAGTGTGAAGTCCTTCTGCCAAAGAATAAGGCGGGGTCCATTCAGTAATTGGGCCCTGCTGACACCTCAACCAAAGGCAAAGCGGTTTACTAAATATAGGGAATGGTGAACATCCAAGACTTTAATTATTCTCTGTAAGTAAAGAGAGTATAGATCTGAATAGCTTAATTAACTGTGCACATTCCAAAGATTTATTTCTATGAATAAAATATATTTTTACAATTAAAAAAAAATCCTTGGTATAGTCTGCCAGAGATACAGAAGAGGAGTGAGAGATCTGAGTTTGGGTAGTGAATTAGATTATGTAATCAGTTCCTGAATTACTGTCTGTCAATAAGAAGGTTCAAAACAGCAGGACAACTTGGTCCGATGGGATCCTCCTCTTGCATTAAATAGAAAAGCTTGGACACTGGAGACTGAGGGGAAAATGATTGAAATATTTATTTTGAGGGGCATAGACAGGAAGGAACTTTTCTGTTAGGTGAAAGACCTGTGACTAGCAGGCATTGATTTAAAATAAGGGCTTGGAGGTTTAGAGTGATTGTGAGGGTGACTTTATTTTCACTTGGAGGGTGGTAGGAATCTGCAACTCACTGCCTTGTAAGGCTGGTACAGACACCTTTTAAGAAGTATTTAGATTTGCACTTGTGATGCCAAGGCATAGAAGGCTATGGGCCAAGAACTAGAAAATAGAATTAGAATACTTAAGCGGTTGTTTTTGATCAGCATAGACTCAATGGACCAAAGGACCCTCTTCTATGTTGTTGAACTCTGTAGCTTCATTGGTCAGTTCGTTCAGTGTAAGAATTAAATGTCATGTTGCAACTGTATAAGAAATCGATTAGCCCACTTTTTGAATAGCTGTGTTCAATTCTGTTTTCCCTGTGATAGGAGAGATGTTGTTAAACTTGTAAGGATTCAGAATTGATTTACAAGGAAGTTGCTGAGATTAGGAAGTTTGAGCTATCGGGAGCTATCTGAATGGCTGTTTTTTTTTTCCCTGAAGTATCAGAAACTGAGGGGTGAACTTACAAAGGTTTATAAAATCGTAAGGGGCGTGGACTGGGTGAATAGCCGATTTTTTTTGCCAGGGTATGGGAGCCCAAAACTACAGGACATCTGTTTAAGGTGAGAGGCAAAAGATTTAAAAGGGACCTAGGGGACGACTTTTTCACACAAAGCTGCATGGATGGAACAGCTTTCAGACAAGGTTTAAACAATATTTAAAATATATCTTGATGGGTACATAGGAAGGGTTTAGAGAATAAGGGCCAAATGCTGGCAAATGGGACTAGGTCAGTTTAGGATATCTGATCGGCATGGACAATTTAGGTCAAAGGGTCTTTTTCCATGCTATATAACTCTATGACTCTATACAACCCTTCATACTGCAGCTCCAGACTAATTTCTGCAATTGCAGTTCTTGCTTCAGTGAAAAGATACAAAGCAATCAGGAGCAGAAAAGCAAAAGCAGACAATGTTATTTTTGATGTTTAGGCATTGATATACTGCTGCTTACATGTGGATACTTATTGATTTTGGTTCTGTAAAAACTAAAGAGGCGATTTATCTTCAGTATTACATCCCAATCTGACTTTAGAGTGTGCCAAGCTATGAGGTCTCTGTTATCAATATATAGAGTCATAGAATCATAGAGACGTACAACACGGAAACAGACCCTTCACCGACCAGATATCCCAAACCATTCTAGTCCTACCTGCCAACACCTGGCTCATATCCCTCCAAACCTTTCCTATTCATATGCCCATCCAAATGCATCTTAAATGTTGCAATTGTACCAGCCTCCTCTGGCAACTCATTCCATACCCGTACCACCCTCTGTGTGGAAAAGTTGTCCCTTAGGACTCTTTTATATCTTTCTCCTCTCACCCTAAACATATGCCCCCTTGTTCTGAACTCCCCTACCCCAGGGAACAGACCTTGTCTATTTATCCTATCCATGCTCCTCATAATTTTGTAAACCTCTATAAGGTCACCCCTCAGCCTCCGATGCTCCAAGGAAGACAGCCCCAGCGTGATCAGCTTCTCCCTATCGCTCAAATCCTCCAACCCTGGCAACATCTTTTAACATCTTTCCGATAGGAAGGAGACCAGAGTTGCATAGATAAGGCTATTGTGAAGTCTAGATTTTGTAAAAGTGTGAGGCCTATTGGATCACTGGGAGTCTTCTTACTGCTTTGGAAAGGTGGATTTTCTTGCCCGTATCCTCAAGGTGTTAAAAATTTACCATCCAGAATGTGGAGCTCTGTCCATGCCTCATCAGCAGAGTGCAATTTACAGCCTACTGAACAACTGGGCTATTCCTGCAGCTATAAATCTCAGCATTTTCACTACTATATATATAGACTTAATTCTTAGACAGTTGCAGTAGTGGTAACACGCTACCTTTGACAACTAACTCAACTCATTTTGCAATTCAGCTTGTATTAAGTTGGAGTTACTTTATCTCTCCTCCACTGCACATACCCTTTGTGCAAGACTCATTGAGATAGCAGAGTACAAAATAGCAAACAATTCTGTGGTAATCCTTCCAGCAGATTTAGATTTTCTTTATGTCAGTTTGATATTAAAAGAAAATTGAGCATGCCTTATATTGAAATTAAATTGGATGAATATATGAACTGTCATGCTCATCTAAGAAACTAAGTCATGCGTTTACTAAACACATACAGGCAACCACTGGTACAAAAGTAGCATCTTATAATGAACTCCACTCATGTCAATGTTAGTTTGGATATCTGCAGGCGATCCAGCTTGTTGAGTTTGTGAATTGCTCTGAAAAATCATAGAATTTTACAGTTCAGATGGGGGCTATTTGGTCCAGTGTGCTTTGTGAAAGAGATGTCTAAATGAATCACTCACCACAAATCTTTCATTCCCAAAATGCTCATATAACTTTATTCAATTATGTGTGTAGTTGTCTTGTGAAATTTCCTGCATACACTTCCTGCTTTCAATTTCAGGTGGTCTGTTCCTGATCTTAATAACCCAAGAGAAAACTTTAAATTTCTTTCACTCCAATTGCCAATAACCTTGAATTATGACCTTTGGTTACGAAACCATTTTCACAGAATCACATAACTGTTTTGGCACAGAAGGAGGACATTATTGCCCCATCCTGCTTGCATGTTCTGCCTTTTCCCCCATATCCTTGCACACCATTTCTGTCCAAATAATTATCCAAGGTCCTCTTGAATGTTCAATTTAACTTGCCTCCACCCCATTTCCAGGTAGTGTATTCCATATCCGAGCCATGTACTGTGTGAAAATGCTTTTCTCAGCCTTGTTTCATTCGCGTATTGCTTTAAATCTATACCCGTTAATTCCTTCTTCTTTCTCCCAAACTTAATCTGTCCAACTCATCCATAATTTTGAAAACTGTAATATGTGTCCTCTCCGCCTTCTTTTGTCAAGGAGATTAGTTGCAAATTCATCAATCTATCCTCATAACTGAAGTTACCCTTTCCTGAAACTGTTCTTAGAAATTACTTCTGCACTCCTTCCAATGCATTCACATTCTCCCCGTAAAGTAGTGCCCACAACTGTACGCAATAGTCCAGCAGAGACTAGCAAGTATCCTGTGCAAGTTCAATCTTTCAATGTTGGGACAGCACGGTGGCTCAGTGGTTAGCACTGCTCCCTCACAGCACCAGGCTCCCAGGTTCAATTCCGGCCTCAAGCAACTGTCTGTGTGGAGTTTGCACATTCTCCCCGTGTCTGTGTGGGTTTCCTCCGGGTGCTCCAGTTTCCTCCCACAGTCCAAAGATGTGCAGGTCAGGTGAATTGGCCATGCTAAATTGCCCATGGTGTTAGGTGCATTAGTCAGAGGGAAATGGGTCTAGGTGGGTTACTCTTCCGAGGATTGGTGTGGACTGGTTGGGCCGAAGGGCCTATTTCCACACTGTAGGGGATCTAATCTAATCAACATCGCTTCACTCGGTGTGTCTATTTATAAAGCTGATGACGCTGAAGATCTTCATTTCAACTTCAGGCAGAATGCTGGTGGGGTGGGGGTGGGGGTGGGTAAAAGGGATGTAGGAGTTGCATTGATGAGAGAGGATATCATAGCTGTGCTGAAGGAGGGAACTATGGAGCACTCGATTAGTGAGGCCATCTGAGCAGAGCTCAGAAATAGGAAGAGTGCAGTAACAATTTTGGGGTTATAACACAGGCATCCCATCAGCAAGTGTGAGATAGAGATACAAATATTATGGAACAATGTAGGAGCAACAAGGTGGTGGTGATTTTTCCCAATATTGACGGGGATGCACTTAGGTCTAGGGGGAGCAGAATTTGTAAGGAGCATCCAAGAGGGTTTCATAGAGCATAGATATGTAAATTGTCCAACTCAGGAAGGGGCCATATTGGACCAGGTGTTGGGGAATGAGCCAAGCCAGGTGGTTGAAGTTTCAGTAGGGGATTACTTTGGAAATAGTGATCACAATTCTATAAGTTTTCGAATACTCGTGGACAAAGACATGAATGGTCCTAAAAGAAGAGTGCTAAACTGGGTGAAGGCCAACTATAGCAAAATTTGGCAGAAGCTGGGGAATGGTGATTGAGAACAGCTATTTGAGGGTAAATCCACATTTCATATGTGGCAGGCTTTTAAAGCAAGGTTGATTAGAGTGTAGGATAAACATGTCACTGTGAAAATGAGGGATAGAAATAGTAAGATTAGGGAACCATGGATAACAGGTGAAATTGTGAGACTAGCTCAAAGGAAAAAGGAAGCATACATAAAATATAGGCAACTGAAAACAGATGTAGCTTTGGAAGAATATTGGGAAAATAGGAGCAAGTTGAAATGAGGAATTAAGAGGGATAAAAGGGGTCATGAAATATCTTTAAGAAATAGGGTTAAGTAAAATCCCAAAGCCTTTTATTTGCATAAAAGGAGCAAGAGGGTAACTAGAGAAAATGTTGTCCTACTCAAGGACAAAGGAGGAAAGTTATGCGTGGAGTCATAGAAAATAGATGAGATTCCTAATGAATACTTTGCTTCATTATTCACCGAGGAGAAGAACATGATAGATGTTGAGGTTAGGGATAGATATTTGATTGCTCTCAGTCAAGTAGGCTTAAGGAGGGAGGAAGTGTTGGGCATTATAAAAGGCACTAAAGTGGACAAGTCCCCAGATCCAGATTGGATCTATCCCAGGTTACTGAGGGAAGCGAAAGATGAAACAGCTGGGGCCTTTTCAGCATCCTTGAAGACGAATGAGGACCGGAGGACTGGAGAATTGCTCATGTCATCCACTTGTTTAAGAAAGGTAGCAGGGATAATCCAGGCAATTATAGACTGGTGAGCCTGACATCAGTTGTAGGGATACTGCTGGAGAAGTTACTGAGGGATAGGATTAATCTACATTTGGAAGAAAATGAGCTTATCAGTGATCGGCAACACGGTTTTGTGCAGGGAAGGTCATGTCTTACCCACTTAGTAGAATTCTTTGAGGAAGTGACAAAGTTAATTGATGAGGGAAGAGCTGTAGGTGTCGTATTCATGGACTTCAATAAGGCATTTGATAAGGTTCCTCATGGTAGGCTGATGGAGAAAATGAAGTTGCATGGGGTCCAGGGTCTACTAACTAGCTGGATAAAGAACTGGCTAGGAAAAAAGAGACAGAAAGTAGTAGTGGAAGTTCTCAAAATGGAGGACTGTGACCAGTTCCACAGGGATCTGTGCTGGGACCACTGGTGTTTGTGATGTACATAAATGATCTGGATGAAAGTATGGTAGTCTGATTAGCAAGCTTGCAGATGACACTAAGATTGGTGGAGTAGCAGATAGGGAAGGGGACTGTCAGAGAATACAGAAGAATATAGATAGATTGGAGAATTGGGCAGAGAAATAGCGGATGGAGTTCAATCTGGGTAAATGCAAGGAAGAGCCAGTTTGGAAGAGCTAATTCTAGAGCGAACTATACTGTAAATGGAAAATCCCTAGGAAAAATTAATGTACAGGGAGGTCTGGGTGTGCAGGTCCGTTGTAACTTGAAGGTGACAACGTAGGTCGGAAGAGTGATCAAGATGCTTTTCTTCACTTGACAGGACATTGTGTCCAAGAGTTGGCAGGTCATGTAACAGTTGTATAGAACTTTGGATCAGCGAAATTTAGAATACTGTGTACAGTTCTGGTTGCCACATTACCAAAATGATGTAGATGCTTTGGAGAGGGTGCACAGGAGGTTCACCAGGATGTTGACTATTATAGAGGGTGCTAGCTATGAAGATAGGTTAAGTAGATTAGGAATATTTTTTGGATTGGATTCCCTACAGTGTGGAAACAGTCCTTCGGCCCAACAAGGCCACACTGACACTCTGAAGAGTAACCTACCCAGACTCATTTCCCAGCATTTACCCCTGACTAATGCATCTAACACTATGAACAATTTAGCATGGCCAATTCACCTGAACTGCACATCTTTTGGAATGTGGGAAGAAATCAGAGTATCTAGAGATAATCCATGCAGACACGGGGAAAATGTGCAAACTCCACATGACAGTCACCAGAGGCAGGATCAAAACTGGGTCCCTGGTGCTGTGAGGCAGCAGTGCTAACCACTGAGCCACCATGCCACCTATGAATTTTCATTAGAAATATGAAGGTTGAGGGGAAATTGATTGAGCTCTACAAAATCAAGAGATGTACAGACAGGGTTGATAGAAAGAAGCTAGGGGTCACGATCTCAAGGTGAGAGGAGAAAATGTTTAAGGGAGATATGAGTGGAAAGATCTTCACGCAGAGGGTGGTGGGCGTCTGGAACATGAGGCCAGCAGAGGTGGTAGAGGCGGGCATGATAGCATCATTTAAGATGTATCAAGACAGATACATGAATGGGTAGGGAGCAGAGAGATACAAATCCTTCGAAAATAGATGCTAAGTTTAGAAAGAGGATCTGGATTGGCGTAGGCTTGGAGGGTCCTGTGCTGTAATTTTCTTTGTTCTTTGTTCTCTACTTTAATTATCCCAACCTTACTCTGTGTAACTGGATTGTCTCTTCTTGATACTATCCTCGTATCTTCTTCTGTGTCTTTTTCAAATCCTTGATCTCCTTCTTAAAGTGTAGTGCTCAGAATTAGCCATTATACTCCGACTGAAGCTTAACTTCTGATTTTTTTTCTCTTGCTATTCATTTATGGGAAGTGAGCATTATTAATAAAGTCAGTATTTAACATTCATACACCAACTGCCCTTGACATAGTGGTCATGAGTTACCTTCTTAAACTGCTTAAAACTCTGAGGTGATGAAGATGCTCTGAATTTTCTTTTAGAGAGGCAGTCCATGAGGAAGGAATAGTGAAATCTCTCAGTCAACATGTTGTCTGGCTTGAAGGGAAACTTTCAGTTGATGATGTCTCATGCTCCCAAACCCTCTGACTTCTATGGAGTAGAGATTCTTTTTTTGCCGGTCTCACATAAGTCTCTTTTATTGCTGTATGATATCTTCTATAGAGAGTTCACTTCTGCAATGTATGTGTTGATATTGTAGTTAATATTTAAGATAGAGGATAAGATGCCAAATAAGTGATGATAAATCTTGGTGGTCTACTTTGGTTGGTGTCAGACTTTCAGCATGTTGTTGAAGCGACATTCATTCAGGAAAGTGGACAGCATTCTGTTACAGTCCTGACTTGTGCCTTGTTGATAGTGGAAAGACTTTGGTAGACAGGAAGTGAATCAATTGCAATAGATTTCTCAGCCTCTGCGTTGTCCTGCTCTTGTACCAACAGCATTAATGTGGCTGGTTCAGTTAAAGCTTTGGTCAATAGTGGTGACTAGAATTTCTAGGGAAGGAGATAAAGTGAAAGAAGGGGTGAGGGTGAGGGTGAGGGCTGGGAGGTAAGAAATACAGAGGGGAAGATTCAATAATTTTAATACCATTGAATGTCAAGAGGAGATAATCATCACCAGGCACTTAAATGGCATATAACACTTGGACCCCAAAACAGCCCAAGTGTGGAATATTGTCCAGGTTTTACTGCATGTAAACACAAAGTGCCTCATTAGCTGAAGATTAGATTAGATTAGATTAGATTAGATTAGATTAGATTACAGTGTGGAAACAGGCCCTGCGGCCGAATAAGTCCACACCGACCCGCCGAAGCGCAACCCACCCATACCCCTACATTTACCCCTTACCTAACACTACGGGCAATTTAGCATGGCCAGTTCACCTGACCTGCACATCTTTGGACTGTGGGAGGAAACCGGAGCACCCGGAGGAAACCCACGCAGACACGGGGAGAATGTGCAAACTCCACACAGTCAGTCGCCTGAGGCGGGAATTGAACCCTGGTCTCTGGCGCTGTGAGGAGTTGCAAATGAAACTGAACACTTTGCAATTATAAGTCAACACCCATATTTCTGAACTTATGGTAGAAGGGAAGAAATTGATAAAACTATTAAAGCTGATTTAGCTTTGGGCTCCACCCAAACAAGTCACAAGAGTGGTGATCAATCCCTATCTTCTGGTTGTGCCAGATATGATTGCAATGAGTAGAATGTTTTCCTTTGGATTCTTATTGACCTCAGTTTTACCAAA
Source organism: Chiloscyllium punctatum (assembly GCF_047496795.1). NCBI lineage: Eukaryota > Metazoa > Chordata > Chondrichthyes > Orectolobiformes > Hemiscylliidae > Chiloscyllium > Chiloscyllium punctatum. The sequence goes on along the minus strand of NC_092758.1, from coordinate 68,266,282 downwards.
ACTTCTTGATATCAACAATAATCAATTTTACCTCATCTCTAACAATGAAACCTTTTGCTCATGTTAAGACCAAGGTTGTAATAAGTTCAAGAGTTGCATGATCCTGGCAGAACCCAAAATGAATATTGCTGAGCAAATTGATAGTACTTTCACCACTTCTTTGTTTGAAAGTAGCTCAATGTGGTGGTACTTGACTGGATTGGATTTCATTGAATCATAGAGTGTGGAAGCAGGCCATTCAGCCCATCAAGTCCACACCAAACTTTGAAGACCATATCATTCAGACCCAACATCCTAACCTATTCTTGTAGCCCTGTATCTTCCATGGATAATCCCTGCACATGATGGGCAATTTAGCATGGTCAATCCACGTAACCTATACATCTTTGGACTGTGGGAGGAAACCAGAGCACACTGAGGAAACCCATGTAGAAGCAGGGAGAATGTGCAAACTCCACACCGATAGTCGTCTCAGAGCGGAATCAAAACCAGGTCCATGGTGCTGTGAGGCAGCGGTGCTAAACACTGAGCCACTGTGCTACCCATTTGAAAAGTATTGTTGTGCATTTAAAGGCCAGGAACTTAAGACAATTTTCAAGTTGGAAAGCTTTGTGAAGGTTTAGTGTGACTTTTGCAGTTAATGCCCCAATTTACAAAGCTACATGTCACATTTGTTTGCTTAATCAACTTATGAACTTACCTTGCAACCTTCAAGATTTGTGAACATGAAAGCAAAACCTAACAGGACCTATACACTTAATGGTAAGGTCCTAGGAAATGTTGCTGAACAAAGAGACCTTGGAATGCAGGTTTTAGATTAGATTACTTACAGTGTGGAAACAGGCCCTCCGGCCCAACAAGTCCACACCGCCCCGCCGAAGCGTAACCCACCCATACCCCTACATCTACATCTACATCTACATCTACCCCTTACCTAACACTACGGGCAATTTAGCATGGCCAATTCACCTAACCTGCACATCTTTGGACTGTGGGAGGAAACCGGAGCACCCGGAGGAAACCCACGCAGACACGGGGAGAACGTGCAAACTCCACACAGTCAGTCGCCTGAGGCGGGAATTGAACCTGGGTCTCCGGCGCTGCGAGGCAGCAGTGCTAACCACTGTGCCACCGTGACGCCCACATTGGTTATTGGTTCCTTGAAAGTAGAATCACAGGTAGATAGGATATTGAAAAAGGTGTTTGGTTAGCTTTCATTTATTGATCAGAGTATTGAGTACAGGAGTTGGGAGGTCATGTTGCGGCTGTACAGGACATTGGTTAGGCCACTTTTGGAATGTTGCATGCAGTTCTGGTCTCCTTCCTATCGGAAGGATGTTGTGAAACTTGAAAGGGTTCAGAAAAGATTTACAAGGATGTTGCCAGGGCTGGAGGATTTGAGCTATAGGGAGAGGTTAAATAGGCAGGGGCTGTTTTTCCTAGAGCATTGGAGGCTGATGGGTGACCTTTATAGAGGTTTATAAAATCATGAAGGACATGGATAATATAAATAGACAAGGTCTTTTCCCTGGGGTGTGGGGAGTCCAGAACTAGAGGACATAGGGTGAGAAGGGAAAGATATAAAAGAGACCTAAGGGGCAGCTTTTTCATGCAGAGGGTGGTGCACGTGTGGAATGAGCTGCCAGAGGAAGTGGTGGAGACTAGTTCATTTACAACATTTAAAAAACATCTGGATGGGTATATGATTCGGAAGGGTTTGGAGGGATATGGGCAGGGTGCTGGCAGGTGGGATTAGATTAGATTGGGATAGCTGGTCGGCATGGATAAGTTGGACCAAAGGGTCTGTTTCTGTGCTGTACATCTCTATGACTGTATGACTGTATGCATCCACCGAGTTCCTCTGTTCTTGCACTAGACCTTCAAAATATTACTATTTGCATAAATTTGGCTGCTTCATTGTTGGTTCTCCTGAAGGGCATAGTTTCATATTTTACTTGCTGAATTTTATATTGCTTAAGTTAGGAATGTTCATGAAAAATGTGTCAGTCTATGTTCCCAGTCAGTCAACATCCTATTGAGAAACAAAAACAGAAATTGCTGGAAAATCTCAGCAGTTCTGGCATCATTTGTGGAGAGAAATCAGTTAACATTTTGGCTTCAGTGACCTTTCCTTAGAACAGTTCTTTCCACAAAAGTTGGCAGACCTGCTAAGCATTTACAGTAATTTCTGTTTTTGTTTCTGATTTACAGCATCCACAGTTCTTCCAGTTTTTATTTAACATTCTGTTGAGGTCTGGTACTATCAAGATCTAAAAAATTCAAAGTGCTACTCCTTAAATCTAATTCTGGGCCACTGTACATAACAAGAAAATCAATAATTTCAATACTGACCTTTGTGGTATATACTACTCTCCAGTCAAGGCAACATCAGTTAACAACTACCCTGCCTCCTATGCCAAAGCCAATTACATACTTAGTTCCCACTTTACTCCTACATACTTCTATTTTTTGAAAAGATCTGTTCTCTGATAAAAATTTTGAAAAACCATATGTACATCCACTGCACTACTTTCAACAAAAGTACTGTCATTATGTTAGATGGCAGGGTGGCACGGTGGCACAGTGGTTAGCACTGCTGCCTCACAGCGCCTGAGATACGGGTTCAATTCCCGTCTCAGGTGGATCCACAGGAGATGGGGGAGATACTAAATGAATATTTTGCATAGTGTCTACTCTGGAGAAAGATATGGAAGATAAAGAACATGGAGAAATAAATAGCTACATCTTGAAAAATGTTCATATTACGGAGGAAGACCTGTTGCATGTCTTAAAAAGCATAAAGGTGGATAACTCCCCTTGATCTGATCAGGTGTAACATAGAACTCTGTGGGAAGCTAAGGAAGTGATTGCTAGACCCCTTGCTGAGAAATTTGTATCATCGATAGGCACAGATGAGGTGTGGGAAGACAAATGTGGTGCAACTAATTAAGAAAGAGCCAGGGAAATGTAGACCAGTGAGCCTGACGTTAGTGGTGAGCAGGTTGTTGAAGGAAAGGCAAGGACTGATTAGGGATAGATTAGGGAGTTTTCTACTGAACCTCCGAATAGCAACAGAGGAGCAGGTGGAGAAGCAGATTTTGGAAAGGTGCAGAAGTAACAAGGTTGTTGTCTTGAGTGATTTCAATTTCCCTAAATTTGATTGGAACTTCCTTAGTTCAAATAGTTTGGATAGACCAGTTTTTGTCAGGTGTGTCCTGGAAGGATTCATGACTCAATATGTAGTAGGCTGACAAGAGGGGAAGCCATATTGGATTTGATGCTCAGCAACGAACCAGGCTAGGTGTTAGATCTCTCAGTGGGAGAGCATTTCGGTGATAGTGATCACAACTCCCTGATCTTGACTATTCATGAAGAGGAATAAGAGCAGACAGTATGGGAAATGCATTTAATTGGGGGAGGGGGGGATTACAATGCTATTCGGCAGGAACTGGGATGCCTACATTGGGAAAAGATGTTCTCAGGAAAATGCACAACATAAATATGGAGGTTGTTTAGGGAGCACTTGTTGAGAGTGCTGGATAGGTTTGTCCAACTGAGGCAGGAAAGGGATGGTAGGTGATGGAACCTTGGATAACAAGACATGTGGAAAGTCTAGTCAAGAATAAGAAGGAAGTTTACTTAAGTTTGAGGAGACAAGGATCAGACAGGGCTCTAGAGGGTTACAAGGTGACGAGGAAAGAACTGAAGAATGGACTTAGGAGAGCGAGAAGGAGGCATGAGAAAGCTTTAGTGGGTAGATTAAGGAAAAGCCTAGGGCATTCTACATTTATGTAAGGAATAAGACGATGGCCAGAGTCAGGGTAGGGCTGACCAGGAAAGTGGAGGGAACTTGTGCCTGGAGTCGGAGGAGATAGGGGGGGTCATTAGTGAATACTTTGCTTCAGTATTCACGTCTGAGAGGGGCCTACTCATTTGTGAGGATAGTGTGAAACAGGCTGATGTGCTTGAACATGTTGATGTTAAGAAGGAGGATGAGCTAAACATTTTGAAAATCATAAGGATTGATAAGTCCCCTGCCAGGTGGGATATATCCAAAGTTGCTACAGGAAGTGAGAGAAAAGATTGCTGCACCTTTGGCAATGATCTTTGTATCCTCACTATCCATTGGAATTGTGCTAGATGATTGGAGGGTGGCAAATGTTATTCCTTTGTTCAGGAAAGGTAATATGGATAATCTTGGGAATTACAGACCAATCAGTCTTGCATTTATGGAAGAGGATTCTGAAAGTCAGGATTCATGATTACTTAGACAACCATCATTTGATTAGATATAGTCAGCATGGCTTTGTGAAGGGCTTATTGAATTCTTTGAGACTGTGGCAAAATGCATTGATGAAGGTTGAACAGTGGAAGTGGTGTACATGGATTTTAGCAAGGCGTTTGATAAGGTTCTCCAATGCTAAGCTCATTCAGAAAGTAAGGAGACATGGGATACAGGGAGATTTGGCTGTCTGGATACAAAATTGGCTGGCCCATAGAAGACAGAGGGTGGTAGTCAATGGAAAGTATTCAGCCTGGAGCTTGGTGACCAATGAGGTTCTGGGATCTGTTATGGGAACTCTGCTCTTTGTGATTTTTATAAATGACTTGGCTGAGGAAGTGTGGGTTGGTAAGTTTGCCAATGACACGAAGGTTGGAGGAGTGGTGTATAGTGTGGAGGGCTGTTGTAGGTTGGAATGGGACATTGATAGGATGAAGACCTGGGCTGATAAGTGGCAGATGGAGTTCAACCTGGAAAAGTGTGAAGTGATTCATTTTGGAAGGTCAAATTTGAATGCAGAATACAGGATTAAAGGCAGGATTCTTGGCAAAGTGGAGGAATATAGGGATCTTGGGGTCCATGTCCATTAATCCCTCAAAGTTGCCACCTAAGTTGACAAAGTTTTTAAGAAGGCATATGATGTGTTGGCTTTCATTAGCAAGAGGTTTGAATTTAACACCTGTGAGGTTATGCTGCAGCCCTTTAGAGCCCTAATTAGACTTGGAATATTGTGTTCAGTTCTGATTGCCTTATTAGAGCAAAGATGTGGATGCTTTAGACAGAGTGCAGAGGAGATTTACCAGGATGCTGCCTGGACTGGAGGGCATGTTTTGTGAGAAAGGTTGACAAAGCTAAGGCTTTTCTTATTCGAGCGAAGAAGAGTGAGAGGTGACTTGATAGATGTGTACACGATGATGAGAGCCATAGACAAAATGAATAGTCACAGACTTTTTCCCAGGACATAACATAGAACAGCATAATACAGGCCTTTTGGCCTTCATTGTTGTGCTGATCTGTGGAACCATTCAGAAGTCCATCTTATCTACACTATTCCATTATCATCCATATGTTTATCCAATGACCATTTAATTGCCCTTAAAGTTGGCGAGTCTACTACTGTTGTAGGCAATGTGTTCCACACTCTTACTACTCTCTGAGTAAAGAAACTACCTCTGATGTCTGTCCTATATCTATCACCCCTCAATTTAAAGCCATGTGTCCTCTCGTGCTAGTCATCACCAGCTTAGGAAAAAAGCTCTCACTGTCCATCCTATCCAATCCTCTGCTCATCTTGTATGCCTCTATTAAGTCACCTCTCAACCTTCCTCTCTTTAATGAAAACAGGCTCAAGTCCCTCAGCCTTTCCTCATAAGAACTTCCCTCCATATCAGGAAACATCCCAGTAAATCTCCTCTACACTCTTTCCAATGCTTCCACATCCTTCCTGTAGTATGGCAAACAGAACTATATGCAATAATCCAAGTGCAGCCACAACAGAGTTTTATACAGCTGCAACATGACCTCATGGCTCCGAAACTCAATCCCTCTACCAATAAAAGCTAACATGCCATATGCTTTCATAGCAAGCCTATCAACCAGGGTGGCAATTTACAGGGATCTATGCACATGGACACTGAGATCTCTCTGCTCATCCACACTACCAAGACTCTGACCATTAGCCCAGTAATCTTTATTCCTGTTACGCCTTCTAAAGCGAATCACCTCACACTTTTCCATTTGACACCATTTGCCAACTCTCAGCCCAGCTCTGCTGCTTATCTATGTCCTTCTGTAACCTGCAACATCCTTCAGTACTATTTACAACTCCACCAACTTAAGTGTCATCTGCGAATTCACTGACCCATTCCTTCTATGCCTTCTTCCAGGTCAGTTATAAAAATGACAAAGAGCAGTGGCCGCAAAACAAAACCTTGCGGTACACCACTAATAACTGAACTCCACGATGAACATTTCCCATCAACCACTACCCTCTGTCTTCTTACAGTTAGCCAATTACTGATCCAAACCGCTAAATCATCCTCAAAACCATGCCTCTGTATTTTCTGCAATAGCCTACCGTGGGGAACCTTATCAAATGATTAACTGAAATCCATCTGTTTGGTTACCTTCTCAAAGAACTCGATAAGGTTTGTGAGGCATGACCTCCCCTTCACAAAACTGTGTTGAGTATCTCTAATCAAATTATTCCTTTCTAGATGATTATAAATTCTATCTCTTATAATTCTTTCCAATACTTTACCTACAACCAAAATAAGGCTTATTATTACCAGGGTTGTCTCTACTCCCCTTCTTGAACAAGGGGATAACATTTACTGTCCTCCAGTCTTCTGGCACTATTCTTGTAGACAATGACAACATAAAGATCAAACCCAAAGGCTCTGGAACTTCCTCCCTGGCTTCCCAGTGAATCCTAGGATAAATCCCATCTGGCCCAGGGACTTATCTATTTTCACATTTTCCAGAATTGCTAACACCTCCTCCTAATGAACCTCAATCCAGTCTAGTCTAATAGCTTAGATCTCAGTATTCTCTTCAACAACATTGTCTTTTTCCTGTGTTAATAGAGTCATAGAGTACTAACAACAAATATTCATTTTGCACCTCTCCTATCTCTTAGGACTCCACACACAACTTCCCACTTCCGTCCTTGACTGGCCCTAATCTTACACTATTCATTCTTTTATTCCTGACATACCAATAGAAAGCTTCAGGGTTTTCCTTGATCCCACCTGGCAAAGGCTTCTCATGTCCTCTCCTGGCTCTTCTTAGCTTTCTCTTTAGGTCCTTCCTGGCCAACTTGTTAATCTCCCTAGCTGAGCCTTCATTCTTCATCTTTACATAAGCCTCCTTCTTCCTCTTGACAAGAGATTCAACTTCTTTAGTAAACCATGGTTTGCTCGCTTAACCATTTCCTCCCTGCCTGACAGGTACATACTTATCAAGGACATGCAGTGGCTGTTCCTTGAACAAGCTCCACATTTCAGTTATGCCCATTCCCTGAAGTTTCCTTCCCCATTCTATGCATTCTAAATCTTGCCTAATTGCCTCACAATTGCCTTTCCCCCAGCTATAACTCTTGCCCTGTGGTATGTACTACCCTTTTCCATCCCTAAAGTAAATGTAACTGAATTAAGGCCACCATCACCAAAATGCTCACCAACCTCCAAATCTAACCCCTGGCCTGGTTCATTACCTAGTACCAAATCCAATGTGGCTTCGCCTCTTTTGTTTAAACATAGGAGGTATGCTTCACAAGTTTGCATGTAACACCAAAATTGGAAGTGCAGTGGGTAATGAAGAAGATTACCTCATAGTGCAATGGGATCTTGTTGGCCAATGGGCTGAGGAGTGGCAGATGGAGTTTAATTTAGTTAAATGTGTGGTGCTACAGTTTGGAAAGCCAAATCAGGCAGGGCTTAAATGTAAGGTGCTGGAGACTGTTTCTAAACAAACAGACCTTGCAGTGCAGTTCATAATTCCTTAGAAGTGAAGTCCCAAGTAGACTGGATAGTGACAAGGGCATTTGGTTTGTTTTCTTTTATTGGTTAGAGCATTGAGTATATGAGTTGGGAGGTCATGTTGCAACTGTACAGGATTTAGGCCTCTTTTTGAATATTGCATGCGGTTCTGGTCTCCTTTCTATAGGAAGGATATTGTGAAACTTGAAAGGGTTCAGAAAAGATTTGCAAGGATGTTGCCAGGCTTGGAGGATTTGAGCTACAGGGAGAGGCTGAATACGCTGGGGCTATTTTAGCAGAAGCTTCGGAAGTTTAGAGGTTTCTAGAGGTTTATAAAATCATGAGGGGTATGGATAGTGTGAATAGAGAGGGTTTTATCCCCGTGGTGGGGGAGTCCAAAATTGGAGATTTATGGTGAGGGGCGAATGAGTTAAAAGACACCTAAGGAGCAACATTTTCACGCAGAGGGGTGGTGTGTATATGAAATGAGATACCATTTGAAAGGCATCTGGATGAGCATCTGAATAGGAAGGATTTAGAGTGTTATGAGCCAAATGCTGGCAAATGCATATAGATTTAGTTAGGAATTCTGGTCAGCATGGACTGAAGTCAGTTGGACTGAAGGGTCTGTTTCCATGCTGTACATCTCGATGATTCTATGGCTCTAAGTGAAATTAACCAACTTGTACATGAAAGGTATATTTTGTAAAAAAACATTGCACTTGATGTAGTCATTTCAACCCACATATTAGATTACTTACAGTGTGGAAACAGGCCCTTTGGCCCAACAAGTCCACACTGACCCTCCAAAGAGCAACCCATCCAGACCCATTCCCCTACACCTAACACTACGAGCAATTTAGCTTGGCCAATTCACCTAAACTGCACATATTTGGACTGCGGGAGGAAACCAGAGAAACCCACGCAGATACAAGAATGTGCAAACTCCATACAGGCAGTTGCCTGAGGCAGGAATTGAACCTGGGTCTCTGGCACTGTGAGGCAGTAGTGCTAACCACTGTGCCACCGTGCCGCCCATTAAAACACAATATATGTTTGTGCTTGTTTAGGGTACTACGTTATTAACTCTCCACTTGAGCTCTATTACTCAGGGCAGGTGTTTATCACACAGTCCACTTTTATAGACAGGTATTATCCTTATATTATGACCAAAAACATTAAGCATAGTTGGATAAAAACACAACTATGAATTTAGATGGGCAAAGAAATTAAACAGAATTATGTTGCCAGCCATTCTGTGAACTTAAGCTAGGCACATCATTTCAGCACAACCTTGTCAGGTCTGGCTGCATCTGACTAGATTTTAGTCAATCCTCTGCAAGTCAATACATCTGTTCCAACAATTTGCTGATTCTTAACACAACTCACAACTGTAACACCTTGACAGAGCCATTCACATTGTGCTATGTAGTGTTGAATCTTATATTCAGTTCACAATTTTTCATCTTAATCTTTACCAACCTGCTTTGAATTATAGATACAAAGAGAGAGAGGCAGAGAGAGAGGGAGAGAAGCAATAGCTAGAGAGTATACATTTTAGATGTTTGCTTTTTAAGTCTGATTTACCACATAAAATGATTTACTTTCATTAAGTCTTTCCCTGAAGCATTGAAGCATAGCTGTCGGGACTATACCTTTTTCAACTGTTTTTAACTGCTGTCACATTAGTTCAATAATTGTCAGAATTGTCACCTGGGTTTCAATGTAAGGAGCAGCTAGTTCTGGGTTTCTTAGTGGTTTAGCGCCTATAGTGGGAAAACCTAACAATGAATTTGGCCATTTAATGAAAGTTTGTAATTAGCTGACTAAGAAGGAATTGAAGGCTTTTATTAAACATAGTTAACATTCTCAAATCTTCTTTCAGAATTGATGTCCGACATAAAGCATTACACTGTCACATATAGTTAAGTGGAAAGAATTTTATGTGATTCTTGTATAGATCAGAAATATTAAAGGAATACCAGCTTCTTCATCACCTTTGACTTCTCTTAAACACTGTTTTTTCTGCTCTGGTTGGCTTGCAGTTTATGAACATGTCCCATACATTGCTTTATGTTATTCAAAGACATGCTTACGCATATTGTGACTCTTTTTAAAGCTAACTTGAACAAAAGCCAATCATATCTTTTAAAGATACATTTTGTAGAAAATGTGATCACTACATTATAGTAACTAAAGGTATATGGTATTATTGCCAACCCCTTGTTTGTGCATTTCAGCATCTGATGTTTGACAGTCAAAGTTTCCATATTTATATGGTTTGTGTGATTTATAAAAAAATTGACCATGCTCTATGTGGCACGAATACTTCACTTCAGTTATTCTCGATCAAATGTTCCATTACAGCTGTATTTGAAATGTGAAGCATGATTTGTATTTTGGAACATGGAGGGAATAAGTGTATTAATGTGGCACAAAAAGAAATGGTTATGAATTAATCTGTGAAAGGGGTAGGAAAAGGCAGGTATGAAGTTTAAAATAATCTATTTGTGCAGCAAAATCGAATTAAGGTGACAAGTACAGGAAACATGCAGGAAGGAGACTGAGTCTGCAATGATCTTGTAATTGATTACAAATCTGCAGAAAGATCGGCAGTTAAGTCTTTGCCATTACATTTCTCAGTAAAAATGTAACTGTTGGGCTTTTTGAGAAAAGAAAAATGCTTTCGCAGTCGAGTCCTTTGAAGCTTTGAAGCTGCAAATTGGAATACAGAAAAGGGAAAATAATCTGTTTGCCGTGATGTTAGAACCTGAAGCCATCTCAGTGCTCTCCTCTTTGACATGAATCTAAACTCCTCATAAAAACCTCAAATTTGACATCTAAATTGTCACAATTGATAGGCAATGAATACGAATTCATATGGGGGTGGGTCATTCTTTTGAATTGTGTAATGGAATACAATATTAATGCAACTAAAGGAAACCATCAATTTCTTTCAATTACTCGCAGCATAATTTAATAAAATTTTTCCATCACTTTGTGCAAACATTCTCTTTCTTGTTCCTAATGGGTTAACATGGAATGCAGAAATCTGTTTGAGCCTAAACAGAAGTAAGATGAACTAAGTAATTGGTAAGCAAAATACATTATTGTTATTTGCTTGAAGGAGATTGCAAATAATTTAGCCCATGTAAACCATCTACTTGGAGTGGAAGAAATAAAGTTTCCGGGAGGCTGAAGGGGAAATTGAGAGGACGTACAGAGAGGTGGTCACTCCCCAGACACAGGATAAGGACAGCTGGGTTACTGTCGGGGGAGGAAAGAGAACCGATGGTCAGAGCAGGGATCCCCTGTGGCTATTCCCCTCAGCAACAAGTATACCATTTTGGATACTGCTGGTGGGGACAGCCTACCAGGGGAAAACCCAGGTTGTCAGGTCTCTGACACTGAGCCTGGCACTGTGGCTCAGAAGGGAAGTGGGGAAAATAGAAAAGGGGACTTAATAGTTAGACGGACTGACAGGAGCTTTTGTGGTCAGGAATGGGACTCCCGGTAGGTATGTTGCCTCCCCAGTGCCAGGATCTGGGATATTGCCAATCAGGTTTACAGGATTCTGAAGGGGGAGGGTGAGCAGGAGAAATTGTGGTACATACTGGCACCAATGATATAGCCAGGAAAGGGATTGAGGGTCTGAGAAGTGACTACAGAGAGTTAGGTTGGAAGCTGAAGAGCAGGATGAGTAGAGTAGTGATCTCAGATTTGCTACCCATGCCATCAGATTGTGAGATGAGGAGCAGTCAGCGAATGCAGCTTAACACATGGCTGCAAGGCTGGGTGCAGGAGGAAGGGCTTCAGATACCTAGACCATTGAGATACCTACTGGGGAGGGAGGGACCTGTACATGAAGGACAGGTTGCACCTGAACTGGAGGGGCAAAAATGTCCTGGGTGGGAGATTTGCTCGTGTGATTCAGGAGGGTTTAAATTAGTTTGGCAGGGGGGTGGGAATCAGAGCCACATGTCTGAGAGGGGGTAAGTTGCAGATGGGGCAGTGACAGGATGTATTGAATCTGTCGGGAAGGTTTCTCAGGCAATGAAACAAAAGGATCAGTTAAAGTGTGTCTGCTTTAACGCAAGGAGTGTCCGAAATAAGGGTGACGAACTTAGAGCATGGATCAGTACTTGGGGCTACAATGTTGTGGCCATAACAGAGACGTGGGTATCATAGGGGGAGGAATGGTTGCTTGATGTTCCAGGGTTTAGAACATTTAAAAAGAACAGGGAGGGTGGAAAACGAGGAGCGGGTGTAGCATTGCTAATCAGAGAGTGCATCACAGCTACAGAAACTAAGGTTGTTGAGGAAGATTTGTCTACTGAGTCAGTATGGGTGGAAGTTAGGAACAGCAAGGGAACAGCCACCACATTGGTGGTTTACTACAGACCACTAATAGCAGTAGAGAGATTGAAGAACTCAGAGTTGGGGGCAGATTCTGGAAAAATGCAGAAATAGCAGGGTTGTTGTTATGGGTGGTTTCAATTTTCCCAATATCAACTGGAACCTCCGAAGTGCAGATGGTTTGGATGGAGCTGTTTTTTGTCAGGTCTGTTCAGGAGGGTTTCCTTATTCAGTATGTAGACAGACCGACGAGGGGAGAGGCCATTTTGGATTTGGTGCTCGGCAATGAGCCAAGACAGGTGTCAGATCGTGTGGTGGGAGAACACTTTGGTGAAAGTGATCACAACTGCCTACTTTGGAAAGGGAAAGGAGCAGTTACCAAGGGAAGATATTTAACTGGGGAAAAGTTATGATGCTATCAGATAGAGTTGGGAAGTATAAACTTGGAGCAATTGTTCCACAGAAAAGGCACAGCAGACATGTGGAGACTATTTAAGGAGCAGTTGTTGCGTGTGATGCACCAATTTGTTCTTCTGAGGCAGGTAAGAAGGGGTAAGATTAAGGAACCTCGGATGATGATAACAGAGGAGCTTCTCGTCAAAAGGAAGAAGGTGGAGGAATTAAAGATCTAGCACAGCTTTAGAGGATTACAGGCTTGTTAGAAAGGAGCTCAGAAATGGACTGAGGAGAGCCAGGAGGGAGCAGATAAAGGCTTGGCAAAAAGGATTATGGAGAACCCAAAGGTATTTTACTCATATGTGAGGCATAAGAAAATGACCAGGGAAAAGGTAGGGCCGATCAGGGATAATGGAGGGAACTTGTTCATGGATGGAGGGAACTTGTTCATGGAGTCTGAGCAGATAGGGAAGCCCTAAATGAGTTTTTTGCTTCAGCTTTCACTAAGGAAAGGGACCTTGTTGTGAATGAGAACTTTCAGGAGTGGGATACAGTCTCGATCAGATCAAGATTGATGAAGCTGATGTGCTGGAAATTTTGGAAAACATTAAGATTGATAAGTCCCCAGGGTCAGACCAGATTTATCCTCGGCTGCTCCAGGAAGCGAGAAAGACGGTTGCTAAGCCACTGGTGAGGATCTTTGCCTCCTCACTCTCCACGGGAGTCATACCAGAGAATAGGAAGGAAGTGAAGGGCAATAGGGAAATCCCTGGCGATTACAGACCAGTCAGTCTTACATCTGTGGTCAAAGTTTTGGAAAGAATTCTGAGGGATAGGATTTATGACTATTTGGCAAAGCATAGTGTGATTAAAGGCAGTCAGCATGGCTTTATGAGGGTCAGGCCATGCCTCACAAAACTTAGAGTTCTTTGAGGAGGTGACAAAACAGGTCGACGAAGGTTGAGCAGTGGATGTGGTGTATATGGACTTTAACAAGGTATTTGATAAGGTTCCCCATGGTAGGCTCATTCATAAAGTCAGGAAGTATGGGATACAGGGAGTTTTGGCTATCTGGATTGAGAATTGGCTGGCTGACAGAAGGATGTAGATGGAAAGTATTCTGCCTGGAGTTCAGTGTTGAGTGGTGTCCCACAGGGCTGTGTTCTTGGGCCTCTGCTCTTTGTAGTTTTTATAAACGACTTGGAGGTTGAGGGGTGGGTTAGTAAATTTGCAGATGACACCAAGGTTGGAGCTGACGTCGATAGTATCGAGGGCTACTGCAGGTTGCTGCGTGACATAACCTCAGAGTTGGGCTGAGAAATGGCAGATGGAGTTCAACTTAGATAAATGCAAAGTGATGCATTTTGGAAGGTCGAACTCAAATGCTGAATATAGGATTAAAGGCAGGATTCTTGGCAATGTGGAGGAACGGAGAAGTCTGGGTGTGCAAGTACCTCAAAGTTGCCACCCAAGTGGATAGGGTTGTTAAGAAAGCGGATGGTGTTTTGGCTTTCATTAACAGGGGGATCGAGTTTAAGAGCTGCGAGGGTTTGCTACAGTTCTGCAAGTCCCTGGTGAGACCACACTTGGAATATTATGTCCAGTTCTGATCACCCTACTATAGGAAAGATACAGAGGCTTTGGAGAGGGTGCAAAGAAGGTTTACCAAGATGCTGCCTGTACTGGAGGGCTTGCCTTATGAAGAAAGGTTGAATAAGCTCGGACTTTTCTCTCTGGAGAGAAGGAGGAAGAGAGGAGACCTGATTGAGGTATACAAGAGAATGAGTGGAATAGATAGAGTCAATAGCCAGAGACATTTCCCCAGGGTAGGATTGACTGGTACGAGGAGTCATAGTTTGAAGATATTAGGAGTAATGTATAAGACCATAAGACCATAAGACATAGCAGTGGAAGTAAGGCCATTCGGCCCATTGAGTCCACTCCACCATTCGATCATGGCTGCTGGGCACTTCAACTCCGCTTACCCGCATTCTCCCCGTAGCCCTTAATTCCCCAAGACAACAAGAATCTATCAATCTCTGCCTTGAAGACATTTAGCGTCCTGGCCTCCACTGCACTCTGCGGCAATCAATTCCACAGGCCCACCACTCTCTGGCTGAAGAAATGTCTCCGCATTTCTGTTCTGAATTTACCCCCTCTAATTCTAAGGCTGTGTCCACGGGTCCTAGTCTCCTCACCTAATGGAAACAATTTCCTAGCATCCACCCTTTCCAAGCCATGTATTATCTTGTACGTCTCTATTAAGTCTCCCCTTAATCTTCTAAACTCCAATGAATACAATCCCAAGATCCTCAGCCGTTCCTCATATGTTAGGCCTACCATTCCAGGGATCATCCGTGTGAATCTCCGCTGGACACGTTCCAGTGCCAGTATGTCCTTCCTGAGGTGTGGGGACCAAAACTGGACACAGTACTCCAAATGGGGCCTAACCAGAGCTTTATAAAGTCTCAGTAGCACAATGGTGTTTTTATATTCCAACCCTCTTGAGATAAGTGACAACATCGCATTCGCTTTCTTAATCACAGACTCAACCTGCATGTTGACCTTTAGAGAATCCTCGACTAGCACTCCCAGATCCCTTTGTACTTTGGCTTTACGAATTTTCTCACCGTTTAGAAAGTAGTCTGTGCTTTTATTCTTTTTGCCAAAGTGCAAGACCTCGCATTTGTTCATGTTGAATTCCATCAGCCATTTCCTGGACCACTCTCCCAAACTGTCTAGATCCTTCTGCAGCCTCCCCACTTCCTCAGTACTACCTGCCTGTCCACCTATCTTCGTATCATCGGCAAACTTCGCTAGAATTCCCCCAGTCCCTTCATCCAGATCATTAATATATAATACGAACAGCTGTGGCCCCAACACTGAACCCTGTGGGACACCGCTCGTCACCGGCTGCCATTCTGAAAAAGAACCTTTTATCCCAACTCTCTGCCTTCTGTCAGACAGCCAATCCTCAATCCATCCCAGTAGCTCACCTCGAACACCATGGGCCCTCACCTTGCTCAGCAGCCTCCCGTATGGCACCTTATCAAAGGCCTTTTGGAAGTCTAGATAGACCACATCCACTGGGTTTCCCTGGTCTAACTACTTGTCACCTCTTCAAAGAATACCAGCAGGTTTGTCAGGCATGACCTCCCCTTACTAAATCCATGTTGACTTGTTCTAATCAGACTCTGCTCTTCTAAGAATTTAGAAACCTCATCCTTAATGATGGATTCTAGAATTTTACCAACAACCGAGGTTAGGCTAATTGGCCTATAATTTTCCATCTTTTGTCTTGATCCTTTCTTGAACAATGGGGTTACAACCACGATCTTCCAATCATCCGGGACTTTCCGTGACTCCAGTGACTCTTGAAAGATCTCAACCAATGCCTCCTTTATATAAAGGAGACGTCAGAGGCAGGTTCTTTACGCAGAGAGTTGTGAATGCATAGAATGCCTTGCCAGCTATGGTGGTGGAAGCAGAGTCATTGGGGACATTTAAGCGACTGCTGGACATGCACATGGATAGCAATGAGTTGAGGGGTCCATAGGTTAAATTATTATATTTTAATTAGGATTACACCTCGGCACAACATCGTGGGTTGTACTTTTCTATGCTCTAAGTTCTAAAGATCCAATGCCATAAGATGGAATCTAAGAGATGGAAGTGTTTGTTGCTTCTATTTTGACATTATATTAAATATAATCAATGCAAAGTATTCCCATTCTAAAACAGGCTTCATTTCCAGTGCATCAACTTAATGTCTTCTTTTATTCAAATAAGTTAAGAATTTCTGTATGCAATCAATTTTATTTTGCACCATGTTTCAGATCGCAGCCTTGAAGTGGTAGTAGCGTTGATGCATCTGATTCAGACGGCATGGATTTATATACCACTTCTGAGACTGAGCACATAACCTAGACTGGCACTTCAGTCTAGTTCATCTGTAAGACGACAGATTAAATGTCGATCCTAACTGCCCTCTCAAGTGCAAGTAAAATGTCACATTGCACTAAAAAAAAGACTTGAGAGTTGTCCAAATGTTCCGGTCAACATTTACCCTGAACCACTTACACAAACTGGTTATTTGGTTATTTATCTTTTTGTTATTTGTTAACTATTGCATTGTGCAGAATTGTGATTATGTTCCTGATGACACTGATGACGGTTCTAATGTAATTTGTTGATAAGGGATTATTTTCCTTCTTTTTAAAAGTCAAACATTTAGAAGACCATAAGAACATAGGAAATAGGAGTAGGAATAGACTATTTGGCCCCTCAAGCCTGACCCACCGACAATATCATAGCTGATCTATCCCAGGTCACAATCCCTTTTTCGGGCCAGCCACTGATTGCCTCCAACATCTTGATATTTCAAAAATCTACCTACCCCTTCTTTAACTATTTTCAATGATCTAGTAAAAAATTCCAAACATTTATGATTCTCTGGGAGAAGAGATTCTTTTGCATCTCAATTTTATATGAATGTTCCTTTATTCTGTAACCATGTCCCTGATTCAAAATTTCTCTGTTCATGAAAACATCTTTTCAATTTCTCTCCCGTCAAGCTCCCTCAGAATCCAGTACATTTCAAAAAGATTGCCTCTCATTCTTTTAACTCTAATGAATTAAGGCTTAAAATGGTTAACTGTTCTTGGAAAGTCAACTCTACATCCCAAGAATCAACCTAGTGAATTTCTTTTGAACTGCCTACTGTGCAAGTATGTACTTTTTAAAATATAGGCACCAAAACTGTACACAATACCCTAGTCTTGGCCTCACTAGCATCCAGTATAGCTGTAACAAGACTTCTCTCTTTCTAAACTTCATCCCCCTAGCAACAAAGCCCAAAATTCCATTTGCCTTCTTAATTACTTGCTGTACCTGCATGCTATCTTTTTGTTATTCAGGGAAAAGAACCCCAAGAGTTGCATACTTTCAAGTCATCCTCAATTTAAATTATAATTTTCCTACCAAGGAGCATGATCTCACACTTTCCTACATTAAGCCTCATCTGCCAGGTTTTTGTCCACTCACTAAACCTGTCTACATCACCATACAGATTCTTCATATAGAGTCATAGAGTCTTACAACATGGAGACAGGAACTTTGGCCCAAACTCGTCCATGCTGACCAAAATGTCCATCAACACTAGCCCCATTTCTCTGCAATTAGCCCATATCCTTCTAATCCTTTCCTTTCCAAGAACTTGTCCAAATGCCTTTTAAATGTTGTTAATGTACCTGCCTTACCCACATCGCAATCTAAATGCGTATCGCCATCTGTGTAAAAAAGTTGCCCCTCAGGCTGCCTTTTTTTTTCTCCTCTTATCTTAAACTGATGCCCTCTAGTCCTTGATTCCCCAATCCTGGGAAAAAGACTGAGACCATGTCTCTCATGGTCTTATACACTTCCATAAGATTCCCCCCTCAATTTCCTACGCTTTAACAAAAAAACGTCCTAGCTTGTCCAACCTCGACCGATAATTTAGACCATCGAGTCCTGGCAACATCCTTGCAAATTTCTTCAGCAATCTTTTCAGTTTATTAATATCCTTCCTATAGCAAGGTGACCAAAAATGCACACAATAATCCAAGTGCGGCCTCACCAACTTCCTGTACATCTGCTGTATAAGTTCCCAACTTCTATACTCAATGCCCTGGCAGATGAAGGCCAGTGGGCCAAAAGCCTTCTTCACTGCCCTGTATACTTGTGACTGCACTTTCAGAGAACTGTGCACCCGAACTCCAAGGTCCCTCTGTTCAACTACACATCTTAAGTCCCTACCATTCACCATGGACCTCCTACCTTAATTTGAATTTTCAAAATGCAAAATCTCATACATATCTACGTTAAACTTAATTTGTCATTTCTCAGCCCACTTCCCCTGTTGATCAAGGTCTTGCTGCAATTTCTGATAACCTTCCTCACTGTCCACAATACCTCCTATTTTAATGTCATCTGCAAATTTACTAATCACACCTTGCATATTTTCATTCAAATCATTGACATAAATAACAAACAGCAACAGGCCCAGCACTGACCCCAATCTATAGCTAATCCTTGTGGAAATTCTCTACTTAAGTCTTTCCAACCTGAAAAAGACCCATTAATTCTGACTATCCATCTTCTGTGAGTTAACCAATCTTTAATCCATGCTAAGACATTACCACAATTACCATGAGCTCCTATTTTTGTATCATATTGTTATGTGGCACCTCAACAAATGATTTCAGGAAATCTAACTATGCTATGTCTATCAGTGTACCTTCATGATCTTTTTTTTATATTCTCAGAGAACTCTTAACAAATTTATCAAACATGATTTCACTTTCACAGTTCTCAAGTGGCTTTGATTTGGCAGTGGATGAGGCCCAGGACTTGGGGGAGTACAACGGGGAGTTGAAGTGGTTGGTCACAGTACGGTGGTGTTGTTTGGTGTCTGAATCCCAGAGATGTTCACTGAAACTCTGCGAGTTGGAGCCTGTCTCTCCAATATAGAGGAACATTCCAATGTGAAGAGTTAAATTTTGGTTTAAGTTATTGCCATTCCCCTGTTTCATGTTTCTAGTTCTGCAGTGGCATCCTTCAACCATCCTACAGTTACTTTAGTTACTCTCTTTTTATGTTCTTGTGGAATCTCTTGTTATTAGTTTTTATATTTTCTTCCTTTTTATTAACTTCATAGTCATAGTATCCCAACAATGTGGAAGCTGGTCATTCAGCCCACTGAGTCCACACCAATCTTCCCACCTGGACCCAATCCATCCCTGTAATCGTGCATTTCCCATGGGTAATTAGATTAGATTAGATTCCCTACAGTATGGAAACAGGCCCTTCGGCCCAACAAGTCTATACCGATCCTCCGAAGAGTAACCCACCCAGACTCATTGCCCTATATTTACCCCTGAATTGGCAATTTAGCATGACCAATTCCCTGGATCTGTACACTTTTGGTTTGTGGGAGGAAACTGGAGCACCCGAAGGAAGCCTACACAGACATGAGGAGAGTGTGCAAACTCCACACAGACAGTTGCCTGAGGCAGGAATCAAATCTGGGTCCCTGGCATTATGAGGCAGCAGTGTGAACCACTGAGCCACTGTGTCGCCCATCTGTTGCTGGTTCCTACAAAATTCCTATTCTTCTGGTCTACCACTAGTTTTTGCCACTTTGTATGCCTATTAAGCAATAAGGAAAACATGCCAAAATAATGGCTTGAAGGAGGTAGATTGCAGGTATTGCAATGCAAATACCACTCCTTTGAAATGGGTAAGTAATCATTAGGTGATGTTGCAAGGTGAGAATCTTGATAAAATGTTGATAGAATGTAGCAAAATGTTCATTTTGGAGTCTGTAAGCATTGCAGAGGGAATTCTCAATGTATTAACAAGAAAAGAAGGTGTAGGAGTAATTGGAGCATTATAGTGGAGTGATTGGGTTCTCTGCTTGAGACAGTGCTCGGACATGTCGTCCAGCATACAATCTGGAGAGTGGGGATTTGGTAATATGAATGAAGCAGCAGCAATAGAGGTTGCAGGGTATGGGAGAACCAGAATTCTCAATAGTGGCACTCTAACAAGGGACAAAAGCGAGTACATGGTCTCATGTAACAGGAAGGGAGCAGTACAACCCAGCAGATTTTAAAAAAAATAAATAATGTGCCAAAATGGAATCTACAATAGAAATTGCAAACAGTTGTTTTATAACTTAAATAACAGATGTCAGCATAGTGACTGAGTTGTTAGCATTACTACCTCACAGTGCCTGGGTCTCCAGTTTGATTTGAGCCTCAGGTGACTGCCTGTATGGAGTTTGCATATTCTCCCTGTTCTCCCAGGTGCTCTGGTCTCCTTCTACCATTCAAAGGTTTTCAGGCTAGGTGGATTGACCATGTTAAGTTGCCATAGTATCTAGGGATGTGCAGGCTGGATGGATTAGTCATGGGGAAATACAGAGTTACAGGGATAGGGTAGGGGGGGTGAGTCTGGGTGGGATGATCTTCAAAACATTAGTGTGGACTTGATGAGCCAAATGGCCTGTTTCCACAGTGTATGAACTCTATGTGGGCACCCCATCTAATTGGGAGGAATCCTTTCAGAACATTAACTACTCCTTTAATGACAGCATCACATTTAGAGCTGCAAATTAAGAGCTGGGAGGAATTAACTCAAGTATAAACATGTTGTAAGTGTTTATAGATAAAGTTGCTACATGACAGGCAGGCACTTAGGGTATTAATTGCATGACGGAATTGAATAATCAAGAATTGCTTAGCAGAAAATGTGACTTTTCAATAAATACTGGCAAGTCTCCCAGTGGTGCTTAGGCTATCCAATGCATAATAAGATTTTATCAGGGCCACTGATTACAATAACAATGCTAAATTCTACACTACCAATTTAACTAAATGCAATGAGAATGCATTAAGGAAGGTGCTGCAAAAGTTGTATATTGTTACTTAATATATAGAGAAAATGAAATTATCAGAAAAATGAGCACAGATTAATGTGCATTGGCATGTAATTTACAGGCTGTTTCTCCATTATTTTACTAATGCTAATTAAGACACCCCATTTGTATTTATATGACACAAATTTGCTTTGTATTCATTTAACAGTCAAGGATTTAATGTATCGTGTGAGGCACTTCATGCTAAATAGAAACGCTTGCATTTACACAATCCTTTACCAGGTCATTCAGAGATGTCTCAATTACCTATGTGATTGTGGCAGCTATTTTCACATGCAAACAGCAAAGAAGTACTCCATTAATCTGTACGATAAAACAAGGTAAGAAAATGTGATTGAATGGCCTCATGCCTTTGTATCAACAAAGGGTGCAAAAATGAGACAATGACCAAATAAGACAGAATTACAACTCCAACAAAATAAATATGTGCCAGGCTTGCAGTGAATGTGAATATTTATAACATTTTTAAAAATAATGACATCCATAAGATTAGCAAAAGAATTGATACCCTGGAATGAAGAACACAGGAGGACCTGGAGCACAGTGAAACAGACCCACAAGCATACAATGGCTACATTTCTACTCTTCCATGAGAGAAACTCCATTATTGCTACTGTCAGATAAATCAAAAATACACTATATACTTAAACAATCACTGCAAATACAAACTTAAAGATACACACATGTTGCTGATTGTGCTTTGTAATCTAGACTCATTACCATAGAGTCGAGAGTGTGGTGCAGGAAAAGCAGAGCACGTCAGGCAGCATTGGGGTAGCAGGAGAATCGACATTTCAGGCATCATCTATTGTAGAGTGAGATAGAAATTTGGGAGGAGGCAGGCGCACCCTTCCTTTTAGAGGAAGTATTGAGCTGCTCCTTCATTTGATTCATAAGCAGTGCTGTATAGAATGTTATATCATGGATTCACTTCTCTCTAAGTTTTCAAAAAATAGAACGGCTAACCCATAAGCCATGAATGGAACAGTTGTCTGCTTCTGAGCCTGTTTGAAAATGAACAGGTTAATTTCCTGCACCAAATTTTTCAATCTCAGTCACAACCTCAAACCTTTCTTTGTTATTGGTAATTAACTCATTTAAAAGAGAAATGAAAAGTGTTTTAACATAATATTTTAATATTTTGCCTGTGTGTTAATACCTCTGCAGATGGGAGATTTCATTGGATACAATCTAATCCACCCTTCCTTTAGAGTTAAAGTTTAACCTAATGATACAGTGGTATTCCTTGCACTTTATTTTTTACACATATGACTGTTATTTTCTAAATTCCAGTCCAGATAATCCATATACCCTTCAGATAGTTACACAATGGCATTATATGTGAAGTTCCAGTATAATGGTACCTGTCTCATCTTAAGTTACACTGGGCTGAATTTTACCAAAAGTTGGTGAAGTGTTACTTTTGATGAGTTTTGTGAAGGGTTTCGCTCAGTAGATCCTAGCATATTTTCTTGAGCTATCATTCCAAACTTGCTTCATTACTGTCTACCATTGCCATCCGGTATCTCACTTGTCCTATCTTCTCACTTGCCATAGGTAGAAATGCTTGCCACAGTTTGGCGTCTCAGTAACTCTGGCATGAGCCCGGTCATCAGCTGCAAACCAGACCTGTCCTACATTATGTACATAGTTGGGCAGCAGACATAACCCAATGCTTCTAGTGCACACAGTTGGCACTACTTGATAATACAAGTACACATTCTTAGACATATCGCTGTTTGAGGACCAAGCCACACAACTTATCTGGTCATAGCCACACCCCACCTGAAAACCTTGTTGAAGTCACTGCTACCTTTTCCCCAATGCCCAGCGTCGTCTTATTGTTCAATGTGGGACCATTACATCCAGGAAAACTTTCAAATGTTTCAACTATCTAGTTTTACTGAGTAACAGCATGAGCTAAAAGAAAACATACAGGATTTGCCTGTCATAACAGAAATGAATTGTTTGCCTTTCATCCAACAACAGATTTATTGTCAATTAATGATTACGATACCTCCTCTTCAGGAACTCAAGTCTTGTCTGACTTGTAGCACCTGATGCAGCCGTGCTCTGTTAAGCTTAAGCGATATTCTTCATTCTCAGCAGGTTAGCACTGCTGCTTTACAACACCTGGGACCCGGTTCAACTCTACCCTTGGATGACTATCTCTGTGGAGTTTTCCTTATGTCTGTGTGCTTGGATTCCCTTGGGTGCTCTAATTGCCTTCTGCAGTCCAAAAACATGCAGGTTAGGTGGATTCTCCTTGCTAAATTGCCCATGGTGTCCAGGGGTGTGCAGGTTAGGTGGATTAGCCATGAGAAATGCAGCATGACATGGATAGGTTGGGAGATAGGTCTGGGTATGAAGCTCTTTGGAGGGTTGGTATGGACTTGGTGGGATTAATGGCCTTCCACACTGTGGGGATTTTACTGATTCTATGATCTGCTGCCTCAGAAGACAACCCCACTGTCCAGCCACCAAAACAGCATTCATTTGACTACTCCAGTTGGGCAGAGCACAGCATGTTTGTACAAGTGATACACTCTGTTTGGAATGTTTTAGATGCACTGGTACAAGCACTGAAATCTCATCTTCAGCAGGCCTATTATCTGCTCTAACATGGCCCTGGTGGAAGAATGGGTTTTATTGTTTTGATGCTCTGCCTCATTCAGGAGATTGCATAATGGCTTCATTGGCCATGTTCACAGAGTGTAGCTCTCATTTCCCAGCAACCATCCTTGCAAGACATCTGGCTATGGGTGTCATGAGAACTCTCAGAATGCCTAGTGTAGACTTCCAAGATGTGATACCGATGATCACAGATCATTTGCACATCTATGGAATGGAACCCTTTTCTATTGATTAACTCAGCTGCATAATATTATGGATTAGTGGTGCTGGAAGAGCACAGCAGTTCAGGCAGCATCCAAGGAGCTTCGAAATCGCATCTCATCTACATCCCGCACCTCCGCCCTCAGACCCCACCCCTCCAACCGTAACAAGGACAGAATGCCCCTGGTGCTCACCTTCCACCCTACCAACCTTCGCATAAACCAAATCATCCAGCGACATTTCCGCCACCTCCAAACAGACCCCACCACCAGGAATTTATTTCCCTCCCCACCCCTTTCCACCTTCCGCAAAGACCGTTCCCTCTGTGACTACCTGGTCAGGTCCACACCCCCCTACAACCCACCCTCCCATCCTGGCACTTTGCACTGCCACCGCAGGAACTGTAAAACCTGCGCCCACACCTCTTCCCTCACCTCTATCCAAGGCCCTAAAAAGGAGCCTTCCACATCCATCAAAGTTTTACTTGCACATCCACTAATATCATTTATTGTATCCATTGCTCCCGATGTGGTCTCCTCTACATTAGGGAGACCGGGCGCCTCCTAGCAGAGCACTTTAGGGAACATCTCTGGGACACCCGCACCAATCAACCACACAGCCCCGTGGCCCAACATTTCAACTCCCCCTCCCACTCTGCCGAGGACATGGAGGTCCTGGGCCTCCTTCACCGCCGCTCCCTCATCATCAGACGCCTGGAGGAAGAACGCCTCATCTTCCGCCTCGGAACACTTCAACCCCAGGGCATCAATGTGGACTTCAACAGTTTCCTCATTTCCCCTTCCCCCACCTCACCCTAGTTCTAAACTTACAGCTCAGCACTGTCCCCATGACTTGTCCTACCTGCCTATCTCCTTTTCCACCTATCCACTCCACCCTCTTCCTCCCTGACCTATCACCTTTATCCCCTCCCCCACTCACCCATTGTACTCTATGCTACTTTCTCCCCACTCCCACCGTCCTCTAGCTTATCTCTCCATGCTTCAGGCTCACTGCCTTTATTCCTGATGAAGCGCTTTTGCCCGAAACGTCGATTTCAAAGCTCCTTGGATGCTGCCTGAACTGCTGTGCTCTTCCAGCACCACTAATCCAGAATCTGGTTTCCAGCATCTGCAGTCATTGTTTTTACCTGCATAATATTATGGGCTCCTCCAAGTGATGTGTGTAGAGTCTCTCGTGCTTATACCTGGGTGAAACTAGTTAAGTTGCAAAATGCCAACCTTCTGGGCTGCATCACTGACTTCATCATGGGAATATGAGATGAAGTGGAGCGATCCAGCACAAATGGCAATAGTAACCTCAATAGTTTGTGAGTGGACGATTGAGAGATCCTTGAGAGAACTCCAGTGGTCCCTTGCAAAAAGCAGGAGAAAGTGAGGACTGCAAATGATGGAGATCAGAGTTGAGTATGTGATATTGGAAAAGCACAGCAGATCAAGCAGCATCCGAGAAGCAGGTGATTGACGTTTCAGGCCTTCATCAGGAATAGGATTGTGGACCAGTAGGGCTGAGAGATAAATGGAAGATGGATGGGGTTGGGGGAAAGTAGCTGAGAAAGCAGATAGGTCAATGAAGGTGGGGGAGAAGGTGATAGGTCGGAGAGGAGGGTGGAACTGATAGATGGGAAAGGTCATGGACAGGTCAGGTGGGTAGTGTCGAGTTGGAGGCTTGGGACTCGGATAATGTGGGGAGAGGGGAAATGAGGGAACTAGTGAAATCCACATTGATCTCATGTAGTTGCAGGGTCCTAAGGCGGAATATGAGACATTCTTCCTCCAGACATCGGGTGGCAATCGTTTGGTGATGAAGGAGGCCCAAGACCTGCATGTCCTTGGCAGAGTGGGAGGGGTAGTTGAACTGTTCAGCTACTGGGCGGTAGGGTTGGTTGGTGTGAGTGTCCCAGAGATGTTCTCTGAAACGATGTACAAGTTGGCATCCTGTCTCTCTGAAGTAGAGGAGACCACATCGGGTGTAATGGATAAAGTAGATGATATTGGTGGAGGTACAGATAAATTTCTGTTGGATGTGTCATTTGTTGAATGTCCTCTTTTCACTATCCTTGTCTCTTCTGCACCCCAGGTTGCTGTCTCCATTGATTTCCCCCACTTCTCTACTACTGAAGTGTTCCCTGATAATACTCTGTGATTTTTATATAGCTCACTCCAGGACTATGGCCCATGGCCTTTGACTGGTTTGGATGAATAGTCCTGATTGATCTTCATGCAGCTCCCCAACAGATGTTTTGACACTTCCCCGAATTGTTGCACTGGATCTTCAGGAGAGATCCTTGAGAGAACTCCAGTGGTCCCTTGCAGTATTGAGATAGAACTCTTGATCCTGATCACCCCAAGTGGAGAACTGACCATGCTGATGACTCTGTACTTTGATCATACAATGCCCTGGATTGACTCTACCAGGACTCCTGACTGATGGCAGCTCCCCCCCACTCACTTGACTGAGATGACTTGCCTTTGACTTTGAGACATGGCAATTTGATGGGAGCACATACCGTGTGTTTGACTTGTAGATTGCCGATACAACTGGTTGAAAAATAGGACACTTTACTTATGATGTTAAGAAGCTCCTTATTGAACCTCTCAATAAGATTTCCCCACAAGGCGCACATCATTCATGACCTGGAGAGATTCCAGCTTCTTTGTTGCATAGAGTAATGTGTTCCTGTGTGAAATGTACACCAACATCAGCAAGCACAGATGATGACTCTGATATTATTGGAGTGTAAATTGGTAATGTTATTAGTAAACCCCAAGACATCTGTCTCAACAATATCTTGGTCTTTTGTCTTATATGTTACATGAGCTACTATATATGCAGTCACTGAGAGAAATAATGATGTTTGGCTTGAGAAACAGTATCATGCCGGCAGACTACACATCTTTTGTTATTGATTATACTTACAGAGGCATTGCAAATTTATCAACTATTGATTTCTAATTAGTACTGTGGAGTCTGAAGTGATAGCTACAATTGTTTGTATGTTAGTTTTCATTCAAGGTTAATACATTTACTCACACTCATCTTCCCTGTAATCAAGTAAAACTGTAGATGTTAAGTGTTTATCTGTGCAGTGATCTCTTTTCCCTTCACAAGACTTTTCTAGAACCATTTCATACATTGAGTATCCTAAGGTTTTGCAATGTTCAATTGCATGCTGTTATTTTCAGTCATGTCTCTGAAAGCTCTCGCAGAAAAGGGTATGACACATTTAACTACAAAATTCAAAACACCCTTCTTTCGACAACTCCATACAACCCTGTCACGGTAGGCGCTGCAAGACGTGTCAGAGTGTGGACATAGATACCACCATTACGCATGGGGACACCTCCCACCTTGTACATGACAGGTACTCATGTGACTCAGCCAACGTTGTCTATCTTATATGTTGCAGGCAAGGATGCCCTGAGGCATGATACATTGGGGAAACCAAGCAAATGGCTACGAGAACAGATGAATGGGCACCGCACAACTTTCAACAGACATGAGGGTTCCCTCCCAGTTGGGGAACACTTTAGTGGTCCAGGACATTCAACCTTGAACCTTTGGGTGACCGTCCTCTAAGGCGGACTTCGGGACAGGCAGCAGCGAAAAGTGGCCAAGCAGAGGCTGATAGCTAAGTTCGGTACCCATATGGAGGACCTCAACCGGGACCTTGGGTTCATGTCACATTACAGGTGACCACCATTGCACTATACACACACACAGACACTCCTACACACACACACACACACACACACACACAGGCACTCCTATACACACATGCACACAGACACACATATACACAGACGCGCACACACACCCACACACACCCTTACAGACACACACACTCCCACACTCACACATGCACCCCCTCACAGACTTAAGACACTCTACACTCACTACATACACATATATACACTTTCTCATACTCACAACCCCAACCCAGACAGACACAGACACACACACAGACACACACACACAGACAAACACCCACATGCACACATATATTTTGTGGGGTGAATTTGTACTTGCAAGGTTACATTGTACTTTGCTCAAAAACTGCATACATTAATGTAGAACTCTGAGCTCAAAAACAGCATGAATTCATGTAAAACTCCGTTATCTCACTTTATAGATTAGAATCAATCTAAACATCATGGCATAGACAGAGAACACAGGGGGCTAACACCTTCAACATATTGTCTAGCTATCACCCATTGTTAACAGCTAATCTGAGAATGCAACTTTTTAAAAAAAGGTTTGTGATTTACACATGAAGGAAGTGAAACTATCATGGTATTCAAACAGATGAAAGACTTTACAGATAATCAATTTTTCAATGTATAATTTCAGTTACATCGCACCGTAAATTCTTGCTATAAATTCTGCGTGTTAGGATTGAGCCCTCCACTATCACCTGATGAAGGAGCGACGCTCCAAAAGCTAGGGAGCTTCCAATTAAACCTGTTGGACTATAACCTGGTGATGTGTGATTTTAACTTTGTGCACCCCAGTCCAACACGGCATCTCCAAATCACTTCTTTATAGATGCCATAATTTGTACCAATTACGATAAGCAAAGCATTTCCTCTGCACACTGTTTTCACTTGCCATCATTTTCAACATGAAGAATAATAACATGAGGGAGTAAAATTTTGGATCATTTCATATATTGCTATATTAAAAAAATTGGTAGCAAAAATTACAAGGGAGTCTATATGACTCCTGTACATTGATCAGATAAGCTTGCCAGCAGAAAGTGATCTTCCCTTCCTAACTGAGACATACTGATGCCAATTATAGCATTTCTAGTTCTGGTCATCAAAGATATGGTAGGTATAGATAGGATAGGTCAAGTGAATCCTTAGAAGAGTATAAAAAAAGTAGGAGTATACTTCAGAGGGAAATCAGGAGGGCAAAACGGGGACATGAGATAGCTTAGGCAAATAGAACTAATGAGAATCCAAAGGATTTTTACAAATATATTAAGGACAAAAGGGTAACTAGGGGGAGAATAGGATCCCTCAAAGATCAGCAAGGCAGCCTTTGTGTGGAGCCACAGAAAATGGGGGAGATACTAAATGAATATTTTGCATCAGTATTTACTTTGGAAAAGGATATGGAAAATATAGACTGTAGGGAAACAGATGGTGACATCTTGCAAAATGTCCAGATTAGAGAGGAGGAAGTTCTGGATGTCTTGAAGTGGTTAAAAGTGGATAAATCCCCAGGACCTGATCAAGTGTACCCGAGAACTCTGTGGGAAGCTAGAGAAGTGATTGCTGGGCCTCTTGCTGAGATATTTGTATCATCGATAGTCACAGGTGAGGTGCCGGAAGACTGAAGGTTGGCAGTAAAGACAAGCCAGGGAACTATAGACCATTGAGCCTGACCTTGGTGGTGGGCAAGTTGTTGGAAGGAATTCTGAGGGACAGGATGTAGATGTATTTGGAAAGGCAAGGACTGATTTGGGATAGTCAATCTGGCTTTGTGCGTGGGAAATTATGTCTCACAAACTTGAAGAAGTAACAAAGAAGATTGATGAGGGCAGAGTAGTAGATGTGATCGATATGGACTTCAGTAAGGCGTTCGACAAGGTTCCCCATGGGAGACTGTTAGCAAGGTTAGATCTTATGGAATACAGGGAGAACTAGCCATTTGGATACAGAACTAGCCATTTGGATACAGTGCCACAAGGATCGGTGCTGTGCCCTCTACTTTTTGTCATTTACGTAAATGATTTGGATACGAGCATAAGAGGTACAGTTAGTAAGTTTGCAGATGACACCAAAATTGGAGGTGTAGTGGACAGCGAAGAGGGTTACCTCAGATTACAACAGAATCTGGACCAGATGGGCCAATGGGCTGAGAAGTGGCAGATGGAGTTTAATTCAGATAAATGCGAGGTGCTGCATCTTGGGAAAGCAAATCTTAGCAGGACTTATACACTTAATGTCTTAGGGAGTGTTGCTGAATAAAGAGACCTTGGAGTGCAGGTTCAGTGCTCCTTGAAAGTGGAGTCACAGGGAGATAGGATAGTGAAGAAGGCATTTGGTATGCTTTCCTTTATTGGTCAGAGTATTGAGTACAGGAGTTGGGAGGTAATGCTGCAGCTGTACAGGACATTGGTTAGGCCACTGTTGGAATATTGCATGCAATTCTGGTCTCCTTCCTATGGGAAAGATGTTGTGAAACTTGAAAGGGTTCAGAAAAGATTTACAAGGATGTTGCCAGGTTTGGAGGATCTGAGCTACAGGGAGAGGCTGAATAGGCTGGAAATGTTTTCTCTGGAGCGTCGGAGGCCGAGGGATGACCTTATAGAGGTTTACAAAATTATGAGGGGCATAGATTGGATAAATAGACAAAGTCTTTTCGCTGGGGTCGGGGAGTCCAGAACTAGAGGGCATAGGTTTAGGGTGAGAGGGGAAAGATATAAAAGAGACCTAAGGGTCAACGTTTTCATGCAGAGGGTAGTACGTGTATGGAATGAGCTGCCAGAGGATGTGGTGGAGGCTGGTACAATTGCAACATTTAAGAGGCATTTGAATGTGTATGAATAGGAAGGGTTTGGAGGGATATGGGCCGGGTGCTGGCAGATGGGACTAGATTGGGTTGGAATATCTGGTCGGCATGGACGGGTTGGACTGAAATGTCTGTTTCCATGCTGTACATCTCTATGACTCTATGACTCTATCAACTAAATCAGTTTAGGCTGTAAGTGAGAGTGGAACTTTTCCAGTCTGTTTATTTGAGCTACCGACTGTTCAAGCCATTTACATTAAAGAGATAGTCATATTGAGGACTCATAAATCGGTTTGACTGCATCTGGAAATCTTCCAGGATCTTTGTAGGAGCAGATGTAAGGAATTGTTTTAAATCATCAAAAGTCCACCTGATCTTTAACACTTTGCACAGAGCTAAAAAAAATCACATAGACGTGTCTTATTGTTATCTGCAATCTACCTCCCTGTTACCCTCTTTATGACCACAAATTCTTGCCATTTTTCACCTTTTTGGGTCAATTTCGAATTAATTTTGCATAGGCTTTGCATTTCTTTGACATGTTAAATCAACCCCTGTAGCTTATGACAGGAAATGTCATGGTGTCACATCCTTTGAATTCCAATTTGCAATGGAATTGGCTGGAAGCTATTCATTCAATTCAAAACATTTTCCGCCTTACCTTCTAATCAGTGAATTACAGCTTTATCTAATCTTAATTTGTATATAAAATTCATGAATTGCAGAAGGTGTTGTCATTAAATAAGAATATGAAAGTATAACCAGTAGCAATATTCTTGCAATGGTATTCAAATACATTACCATTTATATGGGTTTCATACACGGTTACTTATTTTCTGTATTATGATCATACATTAGCATCTATCTATGGCTGTATTAATAATGGATGTTCCACCAAAGCTATAACAGGATCCATGCTGTGCTCAGAAGAAATCTGTCATCTGTCTCACACAATGCAGAAGGATCTGAGCCCAATTTCTGGATTTTTTTCAATGTTACTCTATGTCACACATTCCGTCAAAGAGTGAAAAACATTACCAATAGAGATAATAATGGAACAATATTAGGAGTGAGTAACAGCTGCCACATTTATGAAGTTTTAGCATTAGAAACACAACATACTAATTCGTAAAATATACTTACACGAAACTAATGAGTATTGTCAAACTGAATTACAGTCTCCAACTGAGCTAAATCGGACTATTTAAATTTCTTTAGATTAGATTAGATTACTTATAGTGTGGAAACAGGCCCTTCGGCCCAACAAGTCCATACCGCCCCGCCGAAGCGCAACCCACCCATGCCCCTACATCTACCCCTTACCTAACACTACGGGCAATTTAGCGTGGCCAATTCACCTGACCTGCACATCTTTGGACTGTGGGAGGAAACCGGAGCACCTGGAGGAAACCCACGCAGACACGGGGAGAACGTGCAAACTCCACACAGTCAGTCGCCTGAGGCAGGAATTGAACCCAGATCTCTGGCACTGTGAGGCAGCAGTGCTAACCACTGTGCCACCGTGCCGCCCCACAACTAGTCCTTAGCCACAACTAAGATCTTATAACTAGCAATGTTCTATTAGATTATCTCTGACAGGTTGACAATGAAGCAATAGTCCAGAGAGGAAGAACATCATTGCATCCCCACTCATGTTTTTTACCCAGTGTCCTATGGTAAGGGAAGGATCAGATTCACCCGTGCTTTCAATTATATCCAATCAAGAGGTCAACCACAATTAATAAGGGCAAACATAATTGAGGTAGATAAAATAGATTACAGAGTATTGAATTTGCAAGACTCAATTCCTGACATGGAATTTTTCTTGACATTTCACCAAATTGGCAAGTTGAAAGCACAATCAGTGCATCTGAATTCTATTAGTTCCAACTTGATGGTTAGTCAAATTAATAGGGATTAGTCAGAACACTAGGGATACCAGTTATGATGCATGTTAACCTTTGTGCCTGAGCCTCTGTATCCTTCTACTCCCATTCAGTAATATTCAGTGCCAGCAATATTTTAGACTTTGGACAATTTTAGACTTTAGGGTAAGTGCCTATGAGGCCCTGGAATCAGGCTGCAAAGAACCAGATGCAGAATGCAATATCCTCAGAGCCACATTGCGATTAGGTGAAACACAAGTTAGAAGTGTTACTGTTATTATACTATTTACTAAAATTGTACAGTAAATGTTAGTAGCATCAATATAAAGAAAGATCTAGATATATGTGTCCACAGTTCCCTGAAAGTGGCAACACAAGTGGATAAGGTATTCAAGAAGGGATATGGCATGCTTGCTTTCATCAGTCAAGGTATGGAACATAAAAAATAGCAAGTTACGTTGCAGCTGTAAAGAACTTTATTTGGTCACATTTGGAATATTGTCTAAGTGGCAGCACAGTGGCTCAGTGGTTAGCACTGCTGCCTCACAGCGCCAGGGACCCGGGTTCAATTCCCACCTTGGGAAACTGTCTGTGTGGAGTTTGCACATTCTCCCTGTGTCTGCGTGGGTTTCCGCCGGGTGCTCCGGTTTCCTCCCACAGTCCAAAGATGTGTAGGTTAGGTGAATTGGCGATGCTAAATTGCCTGTAGTGTTAGGTGCATTAGTCAGGGTAAATGTAGGGGAACGGGTCTGGGTGGGTTGCTCTTTGGAGGGTTGGTGTGGACTTGTTGGGCTGAAGGGCCTGTTTCCACACTGTAGGGAATCTAATCTAATCTAGTTCTGGTTGCCACACTACCAGAAGGATACACAGGCTTTGGGGGGTGCGGGGGCAGGGGCGCTGCTAGGGAATGTAGGTTTAAGGGATAAGGGGATAAGTTTAGAGGAGATGTGAGCAGCAGGTCTTTTAGAGGCCAAAAGCTTTTGGTTTAGAATGTTTTAGCGCAGTCTTGGTGGGCTGAAATGTCTCCATAGCACTGTTCTTTGTTCCTTGTTCTTTATACTGAGAGTGAATCTTCAAGACATTATGAAGTTAGTATGGTACAGTTGCAGTGTAGTTTAATGCAATATTTTTTTAATGTGGAAACCAGAATGGAGAAACAACCCTGAAACAGTCATATTCTAGTTGATCCCTGAAATAAGGCTAATATATCTTCACAGTCCGCAACTGTATTTTGATTGTCACGCAGCTTGTTCTTATTCCTCAGGTGAGAGTGGGAGAAGGAAATTAATATTTCAGTAATCAAGATATTTACGGTAAACCATTCAGGAGCACTTCTACACACAATGTATGGTAGAGGTTTGGAACTCTCATCCACAAATGGCTGTGGATGCTAGATCAGGTATTAATTTTAAATCTAATATAGATAAATTGTGTTAAGCCTTAAAGGATACAGACCAAAGCAAAGTATATGGAGATAGGCCACAGATCAGCTGTGGTTTCATTGAATGGTGGAACAGGCTCGAGGGGCTGAATGACATACTCCTGTTCCTATATTCCTAAGATATCAAGAGGTGATAGTATGTGAAAGTATGCACATTTCAGGATAGAGTAGACTCTTCCAGCTGGATCCCTGATGAAGGGCTTTTGCCCGAAACATCGATTTCCCTGCTTCTCGGATGCTGCCCGACTTGCTGTCCTTTTCCAGCACCACACTCTTGACTCTTTCAGTTGGATTACCTTCCTTTAATTTCACTTTTTTATTTTTTCATGTGTTGCACCAGGTGACAATGGAAAATTGAAAAGAAAGCATTACCACCCATAATGTACGTTCAAGCATACATATTAATTTAAAATTCTGATTTAAATCATTCATATTAATTAAAAATTTGGATTGTTTTGACATTCTTTGTTTAAATGAAAATTGTTGATTACTTAATTTGAGGAACTGGTTTGAAGGATACTGAATCCAGCAATAAACCTATTGCATCAATGTACACTGCTATTGTGATTGTGCCAATTCAGTTGCAGATTTTGATTCAGCTCCTTTAAAAAATTAGCTTAATCATTTCTCTTGAAGCCAGGCCTTTGGTCATTAATATTAGCACTTAAATGTTACTATTGATTACAACCGGTTCAGTGCCGAATATGTGTTATTAAAGTGTTTTCAGCCATTCTTTTCAAGTTTTTAAATGGTTAAAAATGCCTGAAATTCATACTCAGGTTTTAATATTTTAAAACTACCCAAACTGCATCAGGCTATATTACATGGTAGATTTATCACATAAATTGGTTTTCTGTAGTCAGTGACCTGCATCCACAGTCAGAAAAATGATGTCCATTTCTATGGAGCTCAAGACTGATGGTTTTTTTGCAGTGC
The DNA here is from genome assembly GCF_047496795.1 of Chiloscyllium punctatum. Classification (NCBI taxonomy): domain Eukaryota; kingdom Metazoa; phylum Chordata; class Chondrichthyes; order Orectolobiformes; family Hemiscylliidae; genus Chiloscyllium; species Chiloscyllium punctatum. The sequence continues at coordinate 68,231,658 of NC_092758.1, read as the reverse complement.
TAGGACCAATAAGATAAGAATTGGTAGCAGCTCAAGATGATAAAGTTCAAATCAGGATAGTGCAATCAATGAGCAATTTAGAGAGTATGCCAGCATTAGTATCACAGGATTCCTGACTAACAATAGACCATGTTTTCTCATTGATCCTGGACAGCTATGTCCTGCTCCATATGGACACATGACCAATGAAGGTCGCTGAAGTTCATGTCAGCTTATTAAAAGGGAAGCTCTTTGAAAAGAATGACTACTACAAATGAGTATATTTTACTTTTATTTTGAAGGGCATCATCTACCTTCCATGTTTCTTGATATGTGGAGTGTTTTAAATTCTTACAATGACTTACAAGATATTTATGAAGCAGGAGTAGTGCTTTTAAAATGGTTTCTTGCCAATCATAATAAAATTCCAAACAGGAAGAGAAAATCTGACTTGATGTCAACATTGAGTGATTTTAGATACAGCGCTACAGTCTTCTGTCAGTTATATCAGTGAGCAACAGAGGGAAAGATCATTGATATCACACAGAAGAAACAAGTTATATCTATGAAACCCAAAGTTAAAATTAAGCAAGCATCAAGTCCAGTTTTCCAATAATTACATCACAGTTGACTGAAATGTCGTCAGTCTTTGATCTCAATCCTTTTTTGGCAACCTCTCTGTCACTTCTTCAAACTTTTTAGCCTTGAAATTAATTTGAATAATGTTGAAATAGAGAGATTTCTACATCATTAACAAATATATTGACATTAGGATTAGGGGATTTGAATCATGGACACCTGGAGTTTGATCACTGTTTTTGTATTATGCAATTAAACGCCGGAGAGTTGCTGCAATGTGAATCACTCTGCTGCTTCATTCTTTCAACATCTGTTATCACTTTTTGAAGAAATAGAGTCATACTTCAGTCAGTCAGCAGGCAATTCCAGGTCATGTGCTTCTGCAGTTCTACTTCAACTGTATAATATGATGTGTTCCTGACACTCTAATATAGCTTTGGAAAATTTCTACTTATACACATCATGGACCAGTCACAGCATTAACCCACCAGCTGTACTCAACATCTTCAAACTTAAAATGGTACCTAAGAGATATTATTGTAAAACCACCAAGTTAACAGTTGTGTCTATGTTAATACTTCCAGTAAACTCAATAAATAAGTTATTTGTTAGCTAATTTATTAGATTATTATAATAAAAGGAAGATGTAATAGAAATAATTTTATTTGAATTTATTGACAGCCAGGTTATTTCTGTCAAGAGCAGTAAACATACAAATAGGATTTATCAAAGTTCATTTTTTGATAATTAAAGTTCGCACTCAATCAGACTGTCATTTCAGAGGATTTAGAAAATGTGCCACAAATAAGGTTACTACACAATGGCAATCTCAGCACAAAACCTTGATTGCTGTACCACCCAGCATGTGCCACATACAGTGAGCCTGCGCCACCTGTGGCTCAGTGGTGACCCTCTGGCTGCTTACTCATATGTCTGATTGTTCAACCAGTGAGGCCGACTCTCCAGTGCAGTCCTGAGGGAAGCTGCACTGTTGAAGCTTTCACCTTTTGGATGAGTTTCATTTGTCTCACCAGGTGAACATCAACTAACCTGTATGAGACCTATTCTGAAGAAGAGTATGAAAGGTACTTCTGCTTTCCTGGCATCAAGTAATATGATGAAAATAAGATTATTTGGTTATTATATTCCTGTACTTTATTGGAGCTTTCTTTGTAGAAATTGGCTATTGTGCTTCCTGCATCACTACAGTGGCTAAGTTTGAAAGCAAATTGTCACTGTAAACCACTCTTGGACTGAAAGGTTTTGTAGTAATCAAGCTTAACTGTAGTATTCAATGCCACTAGTTCTTAAAAGGTTATTGATGTCATCAAGATCTTTTTACTGCAAACTTATTAAGGATTGAAACGCTCACCAGATGTTCAGCCTTGGAAGTATTGCTTCTGAAGATCCTAAAGTAAAAAACAATTGTATTTGGAAGTGATGCTTAACTAATAGGGGAGAAGGAATGCAAACATGTGGCACCATCTTAATAGGGAATGTACCAAACCAATTTTAGTTTGTTATCTAAATTTGATCCAGCATTATGGATGAATAATGTGCAGAAGTTTATCAAGTGCTGATTTTTGTAAAATGCACAAATTCCTAATCTGCCATTTTGCCATTTCAACTTTGACCTATATGATTATTTAGTAGAGAACATAAGCACTTGTTTCAGTGGCAAATCAAAACTTAGAGCAAAGTTTCAAAATGGGCAGGTGAACTGTTCTCACATTTTGCTACTCAAATGCTCAACTTGGAAAAAACCCTCATGGCCAATTCCAGCCACCTGTTCACACACTCACATGAGATTACTTTTGTCCAGGCTATTTTGCTAGAACTCAGCTTGTCTCACAGATTACCATTGTACATTTATGCCATTCATGTCTGATTGGAGAGGAAAAGTCAATTTAATTGGAGGGGGCAGGGATTGCCAGCTACTCAATCACTTATTTCATCATAAACATTACTGCAGTTTCTTGTTGTGTTCTTGTACATTGAGGGGGCTCTCATTGTCAGCATTGTCTACTGTACACCAGAAGAAGATGCTGAATGAACATTTGTCTTGACTCTAATAGCAGCTCTCCAGTGATTGTAATGAGGTCAGCCAGGTGGAGCTCATAGAATATAAGTTCTCTGATTTTGAATTGTTAACCTGGATCAATCAGGGAGCCCTGGCTGAAAGATATATAATCAAAAGTATCAGAAATTCTGTGGACCTCGAGAGCTAGCTCTGGGGAAGCCGGACCAGTATCAAGGACTTTTGATGTGTAAATAAAGCATGATTTGGTGATGGGACACCAGCCTCTGTGGAGTTATTTCAGTGGCAAGGAGAGAAAAACAATGACCTCTTGAAGAAATTTGCTAGTTACAAATGTTTTTGAGTTGGCATAAGCATTTCCAGCATCATGCCATTATCATAGAATATCTACAGTGTGGAATCAGGCCATTCAGCGCATTGAGTTCACACTAACCCTCCAAACAGCATCACATCCAGACTCACCCCCCTAAGCTATCCTACATTTCCCATGGTGAATTCAACTGGCTTGCGCATCTCTGGAAAGCTTGAATTGTTCAATCCTGCCATCAAAGACTGGGCTCACTATGTGAAAAAAATTTCATATAGTTTTCCAGGCAAATGTCATTGCAGCAGATGAAATGTAATGAGTAATTCTTCTGACAGTTTATGGAACTGTAGTTTTTTTTCAGTTATTAGGAGCCTAATATTTTTGAGGAACAAGATGCTAAAATCTGAATTGATGGATTTAGTTAAGGAATAATATGATCCCAAAACCCTTCTAATCCTGAGATGCTATTGGCAATTTCAGATCATTCATCAAACATAGGAATGACAACAGAAAAATTGCAAATATTTTTTGCAATACACAGGGTCCTGGAATTGTTGATCACAGACAACAGACCATCATTTACTGGGAAGGAGTTTGAGCATTTGGCATGTAAGGATAGTTCCATACCATCCATTGTTCAATGGCCTGGCTGAAACAGCAGTCCAAACTTTGAAGGCAGCCTTAAAGAAACAGCCTACAGCTTTGCTCAATACCAAACTGTCCTGATTCCTATGTGATTATCGGACCAACCCTCATGCAACTGCAGTGATAACTCCAGCAGAGTTGCTATTTGGGAGAAGGCTCTACACCAGGTTAAGTCTGATCTTCTTGGACCTTGAGGGGGGTGAAGGGGGAAACAGCATTGAGAACATCAACGCTGAACACAAGAGTCCACTGAGTAAGAGACACAGTTTACTTCAGGGGGTGAAGTTTGGTGATGAAAACATGGAAATGGCCCTGCAGGGGAAGAGGCATGGTCGATCCGAGGTCATGGCCTGTGATATACAAAGTACAGTGGGGGTGAGGTATCCTGAACAAGAATATGGACCACATGAAAGCTGCAAACTTGCAAATGAGGTAGCAACAAAATATACCCAGAAAGGCTGTTGGAACCCATTGTTTCTCGCCTTCTGTATAGCGTCAAAGAAACCTTGGAGAATGAGATGGACACAGCTAATGTCATAGTCTCAGTGCCCTTACTGTCTGAAGAAGGGGTTGAATCTCTTCTGCGACACTCCTGGCTCAAGAGGTGCGGTGCATGCTGCCGGTATTTGAGGCCGAGCTAGAGGAACCAGAGCCACTGCAAAAATACCACAGGACAGGCTGCAAGAAAAAGAACAGACTTGGAGGGAGTGGGATGGAGTGATTGTACAGGATGTCTTGGTAATGGCATATGGCCTCTGTGGAGTTATTTCAATCTCTATCAATTTCCTGAGCTTCTGTCTTGTCATGGCTACAATCCAGATTTGATTCTCCACAAGCTAATATTAGAGTCATTCTCATCTCTCAAACAGGATTTATTGTTGTCAATCTTTTGATTGTCAAAGATAAATAAATAAGATGCACTTTGGTTCAAGGTATGAGAAGATATAATGTGGAATCTTATCAATTTTGAGAGAATAGTGTTAGAGGCAAGACCAGGAAAGAAGTCTGAAAGTCCACTTTTAGGTTGACCCATTGATGCATTTCCACCCCCGTGCAACTTTATTTAAAACCTGCAGAGGACTTAAGAATAGGATAGATGTTAAGAGAAGGACCGAGGGGCACAGTTTAAGAATAAGGGGCTGCATATTTAATGAAATTGAGGAGGAATTTCTTTTTTCTCAGAGATTTGCTAGTGTTTGGAATTATCAAGCAATCAGTTGAAACTGTGTTGTTAAATATATTCAAGTTGAATTTGATGAATAGAATGACAAGGGAGCTAAGGGTTAATGGGAGGGCGGGTGGTGAGGGTGGGGTCGGGGGGGTGGTGGAGAGTGGGGGGGATCATGCAGGAAAATTGAGAAAAGATCACATCAGATAAATTATAATTTTATTAGTTTCAGAGCCTCAATGGGCTTCATGATTTACCTTTGCTCCTACGTCTTATATAACTTCATCAAAAGCAGCTATTTGCTGGCAGTGGCCAATTTGTGCAACTTTGATGATTATCTGGGGCCTGCTTTTGGATGCCAATTAATTGCATTGGCCCATAATTACATGCACTTTTCGAAGGTATGTTCGAATTTAGTCACCCTTACGTCTCCCTGCCTGCTGTCAACAGAACATTACAAAACCTCCCATTGCACCAGTCACATGCCTGTAACATCAATAACTCTGAATTGAACAACAGGGTTTCAGACAAACAAGACAATATGCTAAACATGCCCTTGAGTTGTTTCATATACTCTATTCCATCAAAAGTCCTCGTTAGAAACTGCAGCAGTAGAACTCCAACCTATTCTTGTAGAATTGTTATTTACACTATTGTTTTTCCAGATCTGGCTGAAGCCCTCTTATGCCCTCTAACTAACCACATTGAAATCTCATGTTTGCATTACCTTCTAAAATATATACTACATCAGTGTCTGGGCTGGTGTAGCATCAGCAATCTTTATTAATCTCTTCTATCTTAAGGATTTCAGCCCATTTAGAAATAGAATTAGAATTAGAATTAGAATGAGCTTTATTGTCACAAGTTCAGTGAAAAGTTTACAAGTCACCACTCAAGGTTCTATCATAAGTACAAAGGTAGATAGGTACAGATTCTAAAGTACAAATTCTTAGGGAAAAACAAATAGAAAAATAAAGAAATTAGAAGTCTAGCATTACACATAATAGGAATAAATTAGAAAAAAAGAAATAAAAACTTCAGATTAATGGTCCTCTCAAATTAGTCCATACTGGCACCTAGCCACTCTTCTGCGCCAGGCCTTGATTCCAGATTGTCCAGGTTTATTTCACTGCTTACTGTTTTTTGCTTATCTGAAGATAAATAGATACACAGGTAGTGATGACTGAAGGGGGGATAAAAGCAAAAGTTGTATGTTTACACCATCTGTTGATTGAGATTTTAGGATGAAGTAGTACGTGAGAAAGACGATTCAGCAGGAAGGTATTAATGCTGTCAATGGTTTCAGACACCCTGCTCCCCATGACCGTAGTAACTATTGCTCCAATACTTTGTAGGAAGATATCCTCCCAATATTGGTCATATGCAGCCGTCTCTTGCCTCTGCCATATAGGTGCTGTCATCTCCAATAATGATCCTATTCCTGCATGAGTGAGGGGCATATGTCAGTGAGTGAAGTGGGGGGGGGGGGAATTGCTGGGGTGCCATTGAATTTGGGTGATGTGCCTGCCCATGTTGTGGTATGTTTGTAAGTTGTGAGATATGATTGCATAGTTTTTAACAATAATACAGGTGTGGAAGTCAGACAAGGCTTCGAACATGAAGTATGAGTTGTTGATATTAGTTGTTGATGAGAGAGTGATGGTCCTTTGGTGAAGGGCGTCATTAATGAGGCATTGACCATTTATGTGAGATCGCTGATCTCCTCGTGACTTCAAATTTCATAATTGCTGGATTACTCACAGTGCCCAGTGCAAGTGATTACAGAAACAGATGGAGAAGGTTGGTGAACATGTGACTGAAATGATGTTGCAACAGGGAGCATTTTTGATGTCTGGAACTCTCCGCAAATTGTACAGGTTACACTTGAATAAAACTGGAACTAAGTTGCTTGCTGTTGAGAGAAATTTGAATTAACTGTAGTATTACAGCGGGGGAAAGGAAGATGGACGAAGATTTGCCATCTGAGGTAGTTTGGGTTGAGGTTAGGAATAGGAGAGGTGAGGTCACCCTGTTAGGAGTCTTTTACAGGCCTCCTAATAGTCCTAGAATCGTTGAAGAAAGGATTGCGAAGATGATTCAGGAGAAGAGTGACAGTAATAGGGTGATTGTTATGGGAGACTTTAACTTTCCTGATATTGATTGGGAAAGCTATAGCTCAAGTTCGTTAGATGGGTCAGTGTTTGTGCAATGTGTGCAGGAGAGTTTCCTGACACAATATGTAGATAAGCCAACAAGAGGTGAGGCCATACTGTATTTGGTTCTGGGTAACGAACCAGGCCAGGTATTAGAACTAGAGGTAGGTGAGCACTTTGGGGACAGTGACCACAATTCGGTGATTTTTACTCTAGTGATGGAGAGGGATAAGTGTGTACTACAGGGCAAGAGTTATAGCTGGGGGCAGGGAAATTATGAAGCGTTGAGGCATGACTTAGGATGTGTGGATTGGAAAAGTAGATTCCAAGGCAAGAGCGTAATTGATATGTGGAACTTGTTCAAGGAGCAACTATTGAGTGTCCTTGATAAGTACGTACCTATCAGGCAGGGAGGAAAGGGTCGTGTGAGGGAGCCGTGGTTTAATAAGGAGTTGGAATCCCTTGTTAAATGGAAGAGGGCGGCCTTTGTAAAGATGAGGCGTGAAGGTTCAATAGGGGCGATTGACAGTTATAAGGTAGCCCGGAAGGACCTGAAGAGAGAGCTAAGAGCAGCAAGGAGGGGACATGAAAGGTCCTTAGTTGGTAGGATTAGGGAAAACCCTAAGGCTTTCTATAGGTATGTTAGGAATAAAAGAATGACTAGGGAAGGAATAGGTCCAATCAAGGATAGTAATGGGAAGTTGCGTGTGGAGGCTGAAGAGATTGGGGAGGCGCTGAATGAATACTTTTCGTCAGTATTCACTCAGGAACAGGACATTGTTGTCGATATGAATACTGAGGCACGAATAAGTAGAATGGATGGCTTTGAGATATGTAGAGAAGAGGTGTTGGAAATTCTGGCAAGGGTGAAAATAGATAAGTCCCCTGGGCCTGATGGCTTTTATCCTAGGATTCTCTGGGAAGCAAGGGAGGAGATTGCAGAGCCATTGGCCTTGATTTTTGTGTCCTCTTTGTTGACAGGAGTAGTGCCAGAGGACTGGAGGCTAGCAAACGTGGTTCCCTTGTTTAAGAAGGGGAGTAGGGATAATCCTAGTAACTATAGGCCAGTGAGTCTCACTTCTGTTGTGGGCAAAGTCTTAGAGAGAATTGTAAGGGATAGGATTTATGCACATCTGGATAAGAATGATGTGATCAAGGATAGTCAGCATGGTTTTGTGAAGGGCAGGTCGTGCCTCACAAACCTTATTGAATTCTTTGAGAAGGTGACTAAGGAGGTAGATGAGGGGAAAGCGGTAGATGTGGTATATATGGATTTTAGTAAGGCGTTTGATAAGGTCCCCCATGGTAGGCTACTGCAGAAAATACAGAGATATGGCATTGAGGGTGAGTTGGAGGTTTGGATTAGGAATTGGCTCTCTGGAAGAAGACAGAGGGTAGTAGTTGATGGCAAAGGTTCATCTTAGAGTGCTGTCACTAGCGGTGTTCCGCAAGGATCTGTTTTGGGACCATTGCTGTTTGTCATTTTTATAAATGACCTGGAGGAAGGGTTAGAAGGTTGGGTGAGCAAGTTTGCGGATGATACGAAAGTCGGAGGAGTTGTAGACAGTGAGGAAGGATATGGCAGGTTACAGCGGGATATAGAGAAGCTGCAGAGCTGGGCAGAAAGGTGGCAAATGGAGTTCAATGTAGCTAAGTGTGAAGTGATTCACTTTGGTAAGAGTAACAAAAAGATGGATTACTGTGCTAATGGTAGACTACTTGGTAGTGTGGAAGAGCAGAGGGATCTTGGTGTCCATGTACACAGATCTCTGAAAGTTGCCACCCAGGTAAATAGTGCAGTGAAGAAGGCATATGGCGTACTGGCTTTTATTGGTAGAGGAATTGAGTTCCGGAGTCCTGAGGTCATGCTGCAGTTGTATAAGACTCTGGTGCGGCCGCATCTGGAATATTGTGTGCAGTTTTGGTCGCCATACTATAGGAAGGATGTGGAGGCACTGGAACGGGTGCAGAGGAAGTTTACCAGGATGTTGCCTGGTATGGTAGGAAGATCCTATGAGGAAAGGCTGAGGCACTTGGGGTTGTTTTCTTTGGAGAAAAGAAGGTTTAGGGGTGATTTGATAGAGGTGTACAAGATGATTAGGGGGTTAGATAGGGTTGACAGTGAGAACCTTTTTCCACGTATGGAGTCAACTATTACAAGGGGGCATAGCTTTAAATTAAGGGGGGGTAGATATAGGACTGATGTTAGGGGTAGGTTCTTCACTCAGCGAGTCGTAAGTTCATGGAATGCCCTGCCAGTAGCAGTAGTGGACTCTCCCGCTTTATGGGTATTTAAGCGGGCATTGGATAGGTATATGGAGGATAGTGGGTTAGTGTAGGTTAGGTGGGCTTTGATCGGCGCAACATCGAGGGCCGAAGGGCCTGTACTGCGCTGTATTCTTCTATGTTCTATGTTCTAACTCAGGAGAGGTGTAGGAATCAGGAAGGATATTTAGAGAGGAATACCAGGTTGTTCAAAATACTTGAAGAGACAGATAACACTAAGATAGGCAATAAAAAGTTAACAGGTGTGATTGGAATTCGGAAGAAAGTAACAAATTTTACATCAGTGTTAAATTGCATGTATGTGTACAGTGTGATGATACATTAGCTTTAAGAACTATTTTGTCCTGGGCTTTTTTGAAGAGGATTTTGCGACATAAATGTCAAGTTGTCTCTTCCAAGCCAATAAAGTGAACAGCTTATGAAGCCCTGTTTCTTTTTTAAGTTAAAAAACAGAAGCAATGAGTGGAGTCAGGCTCCCTCAGTACTAGGATTTTAGTTTAGTTTTCAATTGTTGGGGTTTTGATGCTGGTTGTGGAAGCTGCTATACATTTCTCTGCCACAGCAAAATGATAGACTTCTCTCTCTCTGCCAGAATTTTCTCTTTGTGTTCTTTTACTTCTGGACTGGAGAAACAATGCATTTGAGACTATCTATTTTGCTGAAAATGCCTTTGACAAGAGTATGTTTATTGTTACTAAATTGGAACAATTGCCATTAAGGAGTTTAAAAAATCGATTATTCCGTTCAGTCTTTTTTCCCAATAGAGTTAAAATTATACTGACACTTCTTTCTTTTAATTGTGCTTTAACTGGGTGTAAGAATAAAGTATGATTTGCTTAAAGCTGAATAGCGTGACCAATTGAATTACATCTAGAACATATCACCTTGCACTTGCCTTTAAATACCAACCAAAGTTAGGGTATAGGCTATCTCTTTGACATATTTAAAGGAGTTTGGTCTGGTCCATAACAATGGGGTATAGCATCATATTTCATCATGGCAATCTATGTTGAAAACATAGATTGGGGAGTTTTCAGCATAGATTGCCATGATGAAATATGATGCTGTAATGATAAGAGGGTTTGGCTCAAGGAATGGCAGAAATTGTTTTAAAACATCTTGGGTATAAGATGTTCAGAATAGATAGGAAAGGAAGAAGAGCAGCAGTCTTGTTAATGAGACAATTGAAATTTTGGAGAAAGAGGATGTCTTAGAAGGTTCAAAGAATTTATTTGGCTAGAGCCGAAGAACAAAAAAAGTGTGCAATTTGGTATCATCCATAGACCATCAACTCATGGGGAAGCTGTGGAGGAACAAAGCTTCAGTAAAGTTACAGAATGGTGGAAACATAATAATTCAGTTTTAACATGGACTTAGCAGGGTCATACTGCACCAGGTATAGGAGTTCAATTCCAGACTTGGGTGACAGTCTGTGTAGAGTTTGCATATTCTCCCCATGTCTGTGTGAGTTTATACTGGGTGCTCTGGTTTCCTTCTATAGTCCAAGGATTGGTAGGTTAGCTGAAAAATGAACTACATTCAAATAAAATACATTGGTCACAACCAAGGTATAGACCCTCAGAAAAGAATGATTGGGCAAGCAAGTTCAGAGCTCCCTCAGCTGAGAAATGAAGATGAAGAAGAAAAGATGTGCTAATGACAGGTGTCAGGTAGAAAATATAGTTAAGGACAAATCGTTCTCATTATCATTATCATGGGGAGTGAGGGAGGTGAAAAATAATATTGGAGAAATGATAATTAGATAATGGATAATGAGAAAAGATTGGAAGTCAACTTAAGTGGTGTACCAAAGTCTTCTTAGGCATATAAATAATAAAAGTAGCCAAGGGAAGAATAAGGAAGAATAGAGGCCATAAATGAGAATTTACAGATGGAGGCCTGACCTAGATATTAAATTAATACTTTGCCTCTCTATTCACCAAGAAAGTAGACACTGCCAAGGTCATGGTGATAGATGAGGAACCTTTGTTTCTGGAAAGATTCAAAATTGATAAAGAGTGTTAAATAGATTGTCAGTACTTAAGGCTAACAAGACACTAGTACCAGCTGAGTTGCATCCAACAATATTGTAAGAAGTGAAAGTAGGAAGTGAAAGTATGGCACTGGCCATAATGTTTCACATTTCCCTTGACATAGGAGATGTGCCAGGGGATTGGAGAATTTCAGACATTATAGCTTTGTTCTAAAAAGGTGTAAGTCTAAATCTCAGCAATTACGGACAAGTCACTTTAACATTAGGGTTGGGGAATCTTTTAGAAACAATCACTTGGAATAGAATTTGAGGAGGTAACAAGAGAGTTGATGAGGGCAATGTTGTTGATGTGGTCTACTTTGGCCTTCAAAAAATTCAATATAGTGCCAACTTTTGATAAGTGTTGTAGCTCATGGTAGCAATGTGAATATAAAATTGACTGAGTGATAGGAAACAGAAAGCAACCGTCAATGGATTTTTTTAAGCTGGAGGAAGGTTTGTAGTTTCTCAGGGGTCAGTATTGGGAGCATTGCTTTTCCTGCTGTATTTTACTGAACTAAGTCTTGGTGGGCAGGGACCAAATGTACAGCTTGCATATGATATGGAACTTAGAACCATTGTAAACTATGAGGAAGGCAGTATCAAACTGCAAAAGGACAAACAAATGTGTGATATGGCAGGTGAAATTTAATGTGGAGATGTGCAAGATGATTTATTTGGTAGGAAGATAGTTGAAAAGCAAATATAAAAAAGATTACAATTGTAAACGAGGCAAAGGAGCAGAGAAATCTGGGTATATATGTGCATAAATCATTCAAAGTGATAAGAAAGGTTGACACAGTAGTTAATCAGCTTGTAGTATCTTTGGCTTTTTATAGGGCAATGGAGTACTAGAGGAAAGAGGGTATATTGAATTTGTGCTTGATGTTTGCTTGACCTGAGCTGGAGTAATGTGTACAGTCCTGGGACAGATGGAAACTGTTTGTGCTCATTAAAAGGGTCAAGAATGAGAGGGCATGGATTTGAAGAGATTTACAAACACAAAAAATGCGATTTCAGGAAAAAAAAAATCATGCAAATGATTCAATCTGGAATACACTGCTTGGAACTGTGATAGATGCAGGTTCAATTGAGGCATTCAAGACAGCATCAGATGATTGTTTGAATATAAATAAGATCCAAGGGTATGGGAAGAAGGCAGAAGAGTGGCACAAAGTTGAGCTGCTCATTTGGAGAGCTAGTACAGATTCTAAGGACTATATGGCCTTCTGCATTGTAACATTTCTGTGATTCTGAAATTATTGCACTGAATCCAAGTCCTTGTGGTTAAACTGCCAACAATGACCACAATGATTAGATGCTCCCTTTGCCTTCCTAATATTTTCCCAGAGATCATCCTATGCTCTCTCCTTTTCTGCGACAAGGACCCCCATGCTGCATCAGAGAGCTCTGGAACATACTCCCCTGACTGTTATGCCTTTTTTCAATGCTTATCCTGTTATTTGGCTGCTCTTTCACACCTTATATTCAGAATGCATCTTGTCATTTAAGAGGTGCACTGTGGCATTAGGCAATATAGGAAAACAAAAAATGCAGGAAACATTAAGCAGTTCCAGCACATTTGTGAAGAGAAAAACAGAGCTTACATTTCAGACTTATTTTGTTTCACCAGCTGAAAAATGTTAGAGGTGTAATCAGCTTTGAGCAAGGAGTGCATAGATAAGGACAAAGGAATTGGGTGGAAGACAGGAAGGATTAAGTAAAAATTAGTCTGTCAGTGACAATGGGACTGTGATCATGGTCCACTCAATCATTTGTAACATCCTGTCACCTTCCTAGGACATCTTTCCATTTCAAAATGTTGGCCCTTTCACCTCCTATTTCCTCCCCATCCAAGGCCCAAAATACTTCCAAGTGAAGCAGTGATTTACATGAATGTCTTACAATGAGTCTATCATTTTCTCCACTGACAAGGTAGGTGCTATTACTTTGGAGAGAGCCAATGCAGGTTGGTTAATTACTTTCTGGAACAGTTTCACAACTTAATCTTCCAGCATGGCCCCAAGCTATCAACTGCATGTCACTTCAATTTACCATCTTGCTCTCATGCTTATATCATCTGTTGCCTACTTCAATGTTCCAATGAAGCTCAACACAAACTCGATGAACAGCATTTCATTGTAAAGGACCGTCTTCAGGCCTCTACATCATGTTCAACAGTTTTAGACTGTGAACTTTCTCCTTGTTTTGTCCCTTATTTTGTTTCCTCTCCTTTGTATTTTTGATTTTTTTTCTTGATTTTGTTTTCAGACAGAGTTATGCCAGTTCTTGGCACATATTTTGTTTCTTTTCCTGCCCCATTACCAGCTCCTATGGTGCTGGTAGATTAGCTCTTCTGTCATTCAATCTCTCCTATCCACTTCTCACTGCCTCAGGGAAGCAGCCAACATAATCAAAGACCCTTCTTACCGCTGATATCGGACTTTTGAATAGACCCCTCAAATGTTAATTCTCATATCTCTCTCTGCACTTATTCGGTGGCAGTTACACTGTATTCTGCGTCCTGTTCTGCTACCTTGATGCAGTTGGTATCATACAATCTGCCTGTGCAGCATGTAAAACAATACTTTTTACTGGATCTCGGTATATGTGGCAACGATAAATCAAGCAATAAAAAAAATCACAGAATTTTCCTTTGTCCTTGCCTTTTGCTCAAAACCGCCAAAACCTGATGAAAGATTAACAGCCTGAAACTTTAACCCTATTTCTCTCCACAGATGCTGCCTGACTTTCTGAGTATTTCCTGTGTCTTCTGTTTTTATTTTAAATTTCCAACATTTCTGGTACTCTGCTCTTTGATATTTAATGCAGATTAGCTTTATGTTGTGCTCACCTCATATAAATTTCAAGTGTCTTCTAAATGTGAAGATGTGTAACAGAGCATGCAGCCAAATGCCACAATGGTCTTGGGTCTTTCAGTGGAAAGATTGTCATCACAACAGCAAAGACTGGAGTTGTGTGTCAGGTCCTAATGCAGCTGACTCCTTATGAATTGCTTAGGAAGTTGAAAACTCCAATAGGCAATTACCAAACATCTGGAACCCTCCAAAGAATTCCCCAACTCTGACTTAGAATCAGAAATTTCAGATAGTTATAACTCATTTAACTGAACAGTTATCCAGGAAAACTCAGAATAAATAAAACCTGCTTCAACTATTGACTAACCGCAAAACTGATCATAGATAGTTGCTCACACTGACCTCTCAATACCACCAGACCCCAATCATCCACATTGATCATCCTGATGGCCATCTTCACCAGCCCTTCACAATTATCCAGTACCAACTACCCTCACCACCACACCACTTCCTCTGTTTTGGGACCTGACTCTCCACTGCCAAACCTGTTGACTTTCTCCCTATTCTCCCTGCTCTAGACCTGACCTGTCCTGGACAGATATCAGCTCCCCAGCAACCTTAGCCAATGCTCCTTTTCTGGACTTGACACACTCAGCCTTCTCTGGATCAGATATTACTACTGTCTCCCCGACCTCCACACAGCCTCCAGGCACACCCTGACTCCTCCTATCCACATTTCCCCTCCCCTCCAGATATGATCCAAACACCCTGAGTCCCTTGCACAATCACCCACCTGATCCACTAAATCCCACTGATCCAACTTGCCACTTAATTCATCCTACACATCTTGCCAACTTACTTCCTTATTCCTCATCCTTTTATCCACTTGCCTGACTCATACACAAATACAGTGCAAAATTGTAAAATACCAACAGATTTTCAGTGCATTAATAAATTGATAAATTTAGCAGAAAATGGCAGTAAGCATTGTAAGAAAACAGGCTTGATTGGTTTCCTCTGATTGTCTTAAACTCTGAGGATTCAGTGGGATTAAAGTGATGCTATTCTTTTCTGAAACCTCCAGCATTAGAGACTGGGCCCAGAAATGTAGGTGTGAGAGTAGTAGTCTGACAGTGGTTCTAAATCTCAGTAGATTCAGACCATTATAATTATGTGCAGCATGAATACAGTATGGAAAGAGGCCATTTGGACTATCAGGTCTGCATCAAACATCCAAGAGCATCTCACCCAGACCCAGACCCCTTCAAAATCCCATAAACCTGCATTTACCAAAGCCAACCCACCTAGCCTGCATATCTCAGAACAGAATGGAGAAATTTAGCATGACCAATTCACCTACTGTGCACACCTTTATGTAATGTCAGAGGAAACCAGAGCAGCCAACAGAAGACTACTCAGACACCGGGACAATGTACAAACTTCACATGGTCACTTAAGTATGGAATTGAAGCTGGGGCCCTGGCATTGTGAGGCAGCAATGCTAATCACTAAGCCACTGTGCCACTCCAAGTTTGACTACATTACCTTGAAGAGGCATCTTTGAAACCAGTGTTAAAAGTATAGTGCTGGAAAAGCACAGCAGGTCAGGCAGCATCTGAGGAGCAGGAGAATCAATGTTTCGGGTGGAAGCCCTTCATCAGGAAGCTGACCCTCCAGAAATTAACCAGCGCAGACCCATTCCCCTACTCTACTATCCTATAATTACCCCTGACTAATGCATCTAACCTACACATCTGTGAACACTATGGGCAATTAAGCATGGCAAATTTACCTAATCTGCACATCTTTGGATTGTGGGAGGAAACCAGAGCACCCGGAGGCAACCCCACACAGAATCGGGAGAATGTGGAAACTCCATACAAACAGTCACCCAAGCCTGGAATCAAACCTGAGTCCCTGGCACTGTGAGACAGCAGTGCTAACCACTGAGCCACCATGCAACCAGGATTTCAGCTTGAAAATATATGATGAACTGCAATGACTTCCAAAGTGGCAAATTGGATTTGTTGCTTGAAGTTGATTTTGAAATTCATGGCAGAATCTTTCCGTTTCCACAGAGATCAATTTAAAGTATAGCTGGAAGCAAATTTCCTTCCTTTAGGTGATCTGTGCAGAGATGGGTGAGAGGAAGTGTATACTCACCCAATAATGGCAGGTAGTAAATAATTATCAGACAGGAGGTTAATGACAGAGATGAGGTGGACTCAGCCTGGAATTTCCTGGTGGGAGAGTGCTAAGATTGGCAGCATTGTAGATGCCACAACCAAGTGATAGGCTGATGTTTTAGAGGCTCTGTGCCA
The DNA here is from genome assembly GCF_047496795.1 of Chiloscyllium punctatum. NCBI lineage: Eukaryota > Metazoa > Chordata > Chondrichthyes > Orectolobiformes > Hemiscylliidae > Chiloscyllium > Chiloscyllium punctatum. The sequence continues at coordinate 68,215,331 of NC_092758.1, read as the reverse complement.
CACTGACATACTCATGGGCATAATAAGTCACATTCACAGCTCAAATGGTTCACTCCCCAGTACTCTTTCAGCTTCAGCCCTCAGCATTTTGAGTTTGATATCAGCCTATGCTTTGCTTGCTCCTTGAGCCATGTCCACCTCTTGCAATTGGGCCACCAACCTTTCAAAAGTACCAGACCTCTAAGACAGTTGCCTCAGAAATCTACCCAGTGTCCTTCATTGAACCAGGTTCACAGAGGTAACTTCTTAATTGGCTGAATCCTGAAAGTTAGCTTGGGAAGGCTGGACCCACAACCAACTGAGTTGATTGATCCAGTTTTCTTTAATGGAAGAATATTTTGAAAGGTTAAAGATTCTATCCACTGTATTAATTAAAACAAAGAAAAGAGAAATGGAGAATAACTGATGACATGCACAGTATAAGTTTCTACATGAAAATGCATTTCAGTTGTTCAATATTAAGATAGATGTGGAGGTGCCGGTGTTGGACTGGGGTGGACAAATTTAAAAAGTATTCCTAATGAAGGATTTAAGTCCAAAACATCGACTCTCCTGCTCCTGACCTGCTGTTCTTTTCCAGCGCCATATTTTTGATTCTGATCTCCAGCATCTGCAGCCCTCACTTTCTCAAAGTTGAAAATCATTCAACACCAGATTATCGTCCAACAGGTTTATTTGGAAGTGCAAGCTTTCAGAGCTCAAGATCAGTTTCTCTATAAATTTTGTGTCCTATGATGCTGCCCCACCAGCAACCTAATGAAGGAGTAGCGCTGGGGTTCCTGGGGATGAGTTGGCATTTGACGAGTAGCGCTGGGGTTGATGGGGACAAGTTGTCATTGAGAATAGGGAGTCACACAACTATATTGTTGTAACACTGAAAACTTTTACTTCCAAATAAACCTGTCGGACTATAACTTGGTTCTGTGTGATTTTTAACTTAATATTGAGATTATTATTGATCTATTCTGCCCTCATGATCTGCCATCGATGCATTGATGAGCTTCAGGCAGTGTATTCGTACCTGAAATGTTTATGTTAGCTCCTGTAACATAAGAACAAAATGTGCATCATGTAGTACTGAAAAATTGCACAGAATTTTATAACAGCTCCTGGTATCTGCACTTATATTACAACCACAGGAACTGCTATGCCTGGGCTAGAACTGAATAATTCGGTTACAAACTGTTGCATGGTTCTCTTTGCATATCATGTTGTACATGACCCAGTAAGATGAAGGCAGAGTTTTATATCACCACATCATGTGCTATGATACAGTGATGATCGCATGAGTGCATCTCTTAAAGTCATGTTGCATACAGTTGTAAGACATAATGCAATAATTGCTTTAATGCACTTACCCTGGTGTTTGAGGAGATTTAATACTGTTTATCTCAGTCATTCAGTCCTTAGCTGAAGACAAACGGATTAATTAGCCCAAGAACTTGGCAACCTAATGATTAATATTTCCTTAAACAATACAGTTGTAAAACTTTCATTTTTTTCTTAAACAAAGTCAAACTAGTACCAAAATACTAAGATCAGAAAATTTCCATCATCAAGCTCCGTTTTCAAGCATATACACTTTTAATTAATTCTAAATCGCTGGTCACTGGCAAAAGGATAAAAATAGCAAGTTGAATCATTCTATAAAGTCAGAGTGAAATTTTGATTTGAAGGTACCAGTGTTGGACTGGGGTCTACAAAGTTAAAAGTCACACAATACCTGATTTTAGTCCATTTGGAAGCAATAGCTTTCGGAGCACTGTTCCTTCATCAGACGGTTGTGAGGAGCAGTGCTCTGAAAGGTAGTGCTTCCAAATAAACCTGTTGGACTATAGCCTGGTGTTGTGTGATTTTTAAGAGTGAAATCTAACATTATAAATGGACTTATCCTGAGCACACAAATGGTAACACTCATAACTTATTAACCCAGCCAAGTCCAAGAGTAGAATCAAAATTAGCAATGTGTTTGTATAAAGCTGTAATAACTAAAGTTGCTGCAATGCACTGTAGGGATTCTATGATTCTGTGAATGTCATGAGAGACAGCGTAAGCGTTCAGAGCTTAATGCTTTCCCTTTGCATTATGGCTGGTAATCACTCTACAACACAACACTCAGAATCCTTTGGCATAAGAAATGTAGTTAAGATCAATCTTCTGCAGTTTTTGTTAAAACTTTCTATTTGACATTTAATTAAAGTTTCTTACTCTATGTAAATCAATCTGAATGAATCAAATTTAGGTACAAATAAAGAATGATAAAGATATGAAACATTTAAAATTTGTTTTTGGGGTCAATTTATTTTCCAATAGCCAGTGTTTTAAAATTGTTGAGCTCTCTTAAATTTGCACTCCACATTTGTTGCTAAATAACAATTTGTCCCTTACCAGAAGTCACTGTTGTACTACTTACATTTTTCACTAAATTATTTTCCTTGTTATATGTTCAGAAGTTCCTATTCTTTAATTGTAAAGGCATTTCAGTAAGTCTCCTGTCCTTCCTTTGACATCGCTGTGAACTGTGTGTTTGCTATTAGTCAGCAAATAGGATCTTCAACTAAATTAATAAACTTTTTAGTAATTTTTCTCACCCCTACATTAATCCTGTTGCACAACATGCAAAAACTGGTCAGAGAAGATCAATCTCCAAAATTGCAAGTGTCATCAGCCATCTAGTAGAAATCTCTGTTCTGGTTCAAAAACATTTTTCTACAAAGGGAACATATTTCCACTGTTAAAGAGAGCATCAGCACAGGTTTTAGTTCCAAATTATAGTATTACATTCACTTTTCTGAGGCAGTTGGGCATGGATGAATGTTGAGTCATTAAATCCTGGCATTTGCACTCAGGAGAGCAAATGTTCACAACAGAATTAGCATCACTAAGATTCTGCAAACCAAGGTCAGTTGGTGGTGTTGTGTTGTTATCACACTGAATTTTCACAACTTGCAGCATAAGAATATTGAACTAACAACACTAATTAATGATTCATTAGTATGTGGAGAAGCATGATGGATCATTCTTAGGAATGATGCAGTGCCATTATCATTTTATTTGATGGAAAGTGCTTGTCAGTATGTCTGTGTCAGGAGGTCGAGTTTAACTTCCACTTGTTAGTCAAGGAAGGTGAACTCATAATGCAGCCAACCAGGTTGCTTATTGACCTGCACATCCTTCAAACCTAAGACACTGCAGGCAGCAAGACTGGGAGAGATTCCTGGTCAGTCAGGTGATTGAAAGAATATAGCAGCTTCTACAATCAGCATAAATCACTTCAGACTACAACATGAATGTAAAATTGCATTTTGCCCATAACACAGATCCGAAGAACATAAACAGAAATTGCTGGAAAAGCTCAGCAGGTCTGCCAGAATTTGCGAAGAGAAAACAGAGTTAATGTTTCTGGTCTGGTGACCCTTCCTTAGAACTCCAGAAATACTTGTGATCCTGGGTGCAATCAAAGCACAAGGGATGAAACGTAACTTGGAATCCATGTCCGGTGAGTCTGAGCCAGAGGCAGTCACTGAGGAATGTGATGTAACTGTAGAATTGAGTTTTAGCAAATAACTGGCCAAAGACCAGGAAAAACAGTGAAATTAATGTCAGTGGATAAGAAAAAAGATTGAAACAGAAATCCTGTCGAAGAGAGAAACAGAACTTCGTCAAGGTGGTCATGCCTAGAAGAGAAGTGGCAGTGAGATAAATACTAAATTAAAACTGAAAGGACTGTGGATGCTGTAAATCAGAAACAAAAACAGAAATTTCTGGAAAAGCTCAGCAGGTCTGGCAGCATCTGTGAAGAGAAATAGGAGTTAATGTTTTGGGTCTGGTGACCCTTCCTCAGAACAGATGCTAAAAGTGATCTGTATCCCACTGATATCACTTTAGAGGAGAAAGCAATGTTATTTGCAATGGTTGGCAAGAGTATGACTGGTTTAATTTTGTCATACATTTTCACTTGGGTTAAGGTCAATGTCTCATTTTTAGTTATTTAGTATTGCTGAAACAAAACATAACTTTTGTCAAAGATTTTCATCTTACAATCACCATGACGATTTTCAGGAATGTGTTACTTCAGGGGAAATCCAGCATTTACATTGAATGACAGAAGAGTACTATGGTTTGGTAAATTGACTTTAATTGGTAGAGTCATTTCTGTGGAGAATGCATTCATTAATGCTGATTGACAACTAATTGCCTGGTTTTTGTTTAAACTTTAATGGAGGCATGAAATTCATTCAGAGTCGAGAGCGTGGTGTTAGAAATGCACAGCAGATCAGGCAGCATCCAAGAAGCAGGAGAATCAACGTTTTGGGCATAAGTCCTTCATCAGCCATTCCCGATGAAGGGTTTATGCCTGAAGCATTGATTATCATGCTCCTCGGACACTGCCTGACTAGCTGTGTTTTTCCAGCACCACACTCTCGACTCTGATCTCCAGTATCTGCAGTCTTCACTTTCTACTAGATAAATTCATTTTTGTAGGATATCATTGCATGGTATATGTGTTTGAGTGTTGGTGTGATGCTAGTATATATGCCATTTATTCTGTGGACTGGCAATCATATCAAGCAGGTTCTGGATTAGAGTGGTGCTGGAAAAGCACAGCAGTTCAGGCAGCTTCCGAGGAGCAGGACAATTGATGTTTCAGGCAAAAGCCCTTCATCAGGAATACAGGCAGAGTGCCTGAAGAGTGGAGAGATAAATGAGAGGAGGGTGGGGGTAGGGAGAAAGTAGCATAGAGTACAATAGGTGAGTGGGGGTGGGGATGAAGGTGATAGGTCAGGGAGGAGGGTGGGGGAAGGTAGCAAAGACTACAATGGGTGAATGGGGGTGGCATAAACCAAATCATCCAGTGACATTTCCGCCACCTTCAAATGGACCCCACCACCAGGGATATATTTCCCTCCCAACCCCTTTCCGCCTTCCGCAAAGACCGTTCCCTCCGTGACTACCTGGTCAGGCCCACGCCCTCCAACAACCCACCCTCCCGTCCTGTCACCTTCCCCTGCCACCGCAGAAATTGCAAAACCTGCGCCCACAGCTCCTCCGTCACCTCCATCCAAGGCCCCAAAGGAGCCTTCCACATCCATCAAAGTTTTACCTGCACATCCACCAATATCATTTATTGTATCCGTTGCTCCCGATGCGGTCTCCTCTACATTGGGGAGACTGGACGCCTCTAGCAGAACACTTTAGGTAACATCTCTGGGACACCCACACCAATCAACCACACCGCCCTGTGGCCCAACATTTCAACTCCCCCTCCCACTCAACCGAGGACATGGAGGTCCTGGGCCTCCTTCTCCGCTGCTACCACATCACCTGACGCCTGGAGGAAGAATGCCTCATCTTCCGCCTCGGAACACTCCAACCCCAGGGCATCAATGTGGACTTCACCGGTTTCCTCATTTCCCCTTCCCCCACCTCACCCCAGTTCCAAACTTCCAACTCAGCACTGTCCCCATGCCTATGTTCCTTTCCACCAATCCACTCCACCCTCTTCTCTGACTTATCACCTTCATCCCATCCCCATTCACCCATTGTACTCTTTGCTACCTTCCCCCACCCTCCTCCTTGACCTATCACCTTCATCCCCACCCCCACTCACCTATTGTACTCTATGCTACTTTCTCCCTATCCCCACCCTCCTCTCATTTATCTCTCCACTCTTCAGGCACTCTGCCTGTATTCCTGATGAAGGGCTTTTACCCGAAATGTCGATTTTACTGCTCCGCGGATGCTGCCTGAACTGTTGTGCTTTTCCAGCACCACTCTAATCCAGAATCTTGTTTCCAGCATCTGCAGTCATTGTTTTTACCTCATCATATCAAGCAGTATATCCATTCAGCTATTCACAGCAAGTAAGGCATTAATGTATTCAACCAGATCATGTTCGCAAAATGCGCAGCACTGTGTCCAATATTAGATGTGATTCTGCATGTGGATGTTGTTGGCTGAATAATCACAAGAATGCAAAGAATTACACTGCTAACTAATTTCACATTGTCAGTGGACACTTGAATGCACTGAAAATTACATATTTAAGAGATAAAGCCTTGTTCTTTACGGGCAGCATGGTAGCTCAGTGGTTAGCACTGCTGCCTCACAGCATCAGGGTCCCAAGTTGGATTCCAGCCTCGGGCAACTGTTTGTGTTGATTTTGCACATTCTCCCCGTGTCTGCATGGGTTTCCTTTGGGTTCTCTGGTTTCCACCCACAGTCCACATGGGCAGGTCACGAATATAAACATTGATGTGAATTGGCCATGCTAAATTGCCCATAGTGCTAGGTGCATTAGTCAGAGGGAATTAAATCTGGGTGGGTTACTCATCGGAGTGGACTGGTTGGGTCGGAGGGCCTGTTGCCGCACTGTAGGGAATCTAATCTAATCAAAACATACACATGTACTATGTCTTTTTGGAATTAACTCCACAGAGGCCGGTGCCCTGTCAAGTTGCCCTTTATTTACATGTGGAAAGTCCTTGACACCGATCCAGCTCCTTCACAGCTGGCCATCAGAATGATAGGATGTCCGGTATTTCCATTTTAATCTGTGAGCCAGGGCTCCCTGTTGGACCAGATGAACAGGAACAATCAGGGAACTCATATTCTTTGAGGTTCACTTGGCTGACCTCATTACAATCATTGCATCCTTTGGCCTCTGGATCTGAGGACATAGGCCATTTTTATTCACTCCTCCTGGGGCATTGTCTCACTAGGCCAGGCTCCTCCAACTATATCGTGGACCAGTAATTTGTAACACATGGTAGCTCACCATTTTCACTCACCAGGTTTAGAAAGAAATTCATTCTCTTCTTCAGGCAGCAAAGGCATTGGGACTGTGACATCTGCCATGTCCATCTCAGATTATGAGGTCTCTTCAAGGCTTGATGGAGAGGGAGAACCAATGGGTTCCAACAGCTTTGCCATCTGTTCTGAGGAGCCTGGTAGGTTTTGCTCCTGCTCAATGTGCGAGTTTTCAGCTTTCATATGGTCCATGTGCTTGTTCAGGGCTGTCGCACCTACCCAAGTTCTATACGCCACTGGGCTTCATCTCACAGCAACCATGACTTTTACCCATACAGAACCATTCCTGTGGTTCTGACACCAAACTTTGTTCTCTGAGAAAAAAACGTCTCCCTCAGTTAGCGGAATCTTGTGTCTGGCATTGGCGTTCCTTCCCCCAAGGGTCTGGAAAGATCAGATTTAACGTGATGCAGCATCTTCTCTTCATTAGCAACTCTGCTGCAATTATCCCTGCAGTTGCAGGAGGGTGGTCCTCCAATCAAGTAGGAGTCAAGACAATTTGGTAACGAGTGAAGCTGTAGGCTGTTTCTTTAAGTCTGCCTTCAAAGTCTGCCTTCAATGCTCCGTCATTGGATACTAATGGTATGGAGCTGTTCTTAAATTTTGAATGACATTTGACTCAGGAAATAAGCAAATTACCTGCTGTACATTATTAGTGGCCAACAGTTCTAAGAGTTTGTATATTGCAAAAGATGCAAATAGTTTTTCTATCATCATCCCTATATTTGATGAATGAATTCTATGCATGTCTAGCCATTCTGAGTGAGTGCCCACAATGCTTAAGTGCATTAAGATCATGAAAGGACCTGCAGAGTTGTCATGTAACTGAATTCCAGAGTTTACCTGGCCATTAACATGAATGTGGAGGAACTGAGACTGGTGGTACTTTTTGTCCTTGTTGGCACTCTGACTATTGACCCACCAATGCAGCTATATTTGCATCTAGTCCTGGCATCCAGACATAATTTCTCGCCGAACCTTCCCTCCGTATATGCATCTATATAAGCTCTGCATTGCCAAAGTTCTGGATGCATACACTATTGGACTTTCCGTAATGATTGCCAGTCTAAAGATAAACCTAAGATCCGGTACAGATGTGGGAGCTAGGGACCTTTGATTGCCCTCACTTTATCTTCCATTGGGTGTAACCTGGTCAACTCTATAGTCCATGGTAGGTCACTTGGGGTGAGGGGAACACAGATTTTTCCCTTGTAAGGCGCATGGTCGCCTGGGGGAAATGTCTAAGGATCTTGTACAAGGTCTAAATGCTCCTTATTAGTTTTCTCTGTTATTAGCAGGTCGTCTAGATAGATGGGGACCTCAGTAAAATGTTCTCCATCGGCTGCTGAAAGACTGCACAGCCAGTCTCGTACATTGGTACAAATGTTTATGGATATTAATTACAGCATTTACTAATGGCACTAAATTGAGTGGTAAGACAAATTGTGCAGAAGATGTGGGGGGTTTGCATAGAGATTTAGGTAGGTTAAGTGAGTGGGCAAGCTCTGGTAGATGGAGTACAGCTTTAGCAAATGGGAGGTTATCCACTTTGGAAGTAAAAATAAGTCAGAGTATTATTTAAATAGTGAAATGAATGCAGCATGCTGTTGTGCAGAGGGACTAAGGAGAGCTTGTACATGATTCCCTAAAAGTTGATTTGCAGGTGCAACAGGTAATCAGGAAGGCAAATTGGCTTTCATTCTAGAGGGCAGGGACATTCTACTGCAATTGTTCAGAGTGTTGGTGAGTCTGCACCTGCAGTATTGTGTACAGTTCTGGTCTCCTTACTTGTGGAAGGATATACTGGTTTTGGAGGCTGTGCAGAGGAGGTTTGTCAGGTTTATTCCAGAGATGAGGGAGTCACCCTGTAAGGAGAGGTTGAACTGCCTGGGATTGTACTCAGTAGAATTGAGAAGAATGAGAGGGTACATTATAAAAATATATAAAATTATGAAAGGATGGATAAGATAGAAGCAGGCAAGTTGTTTCCACTGGTGGGTGAGACTAGGACCAGGGGATATGGCTTCAAGATTAGGGGGAGTAGATTTAGGGCAGAGATGAGGAGAAACTAGTTTTCCCAGACTGTAGTGAACCTATGGAATTCTCTGCCCAAGGAAGCAGTAGAGGCAGCTTCATTAAGTATACTCAAGACACTGTTGGATGGGTTTTTGCATGGTAAGGGAATTAAGGCTTATCGGGAATTAAGGCTTAACTTTATAATACAATCAGTGGTAACTGAATCAACTGCTTATCATAAGGCACTGACACAAAAATTTGTACCCTTTATCTGTAAAGGGTACCCTTTATCTATTCAAGCTGATAAGTTTTCTTACTCAATTTGGATCAAGTGGGACTCTTTTGCTGGTAGCAATTAAAATGATTAGCTTGGTCAGATCCTGAAGAAAATTCTAAACATTTGGCCTAGTTTTGGTTTCAGTTTTGGCTTTGCTATGGACTGACCTAAAGTGCCTCTGCTCAGGATACATCCTGAGTGAGGCGATGCAGTAGCCTTCAGTCAGTTGGTGTTCCCCAAGTTCCATCCCCAAGCTGATGATGATGTCCACTATTCTCAGAATACCCTGCAACTCATATGATACACTTGCTGCATTTTCCAATGATAAAGCCAATTGCAGTGTCTGTTTGAAGTCTATTGGATTTAAGCTATTAGGCACTTTTGCATGCTTTCATCATTAATTCCACATACCAAATAGTCTCTCAGCATTTCATGAAGGATTAAACCAAAGTCACATGACTCTGCCAGTCATCTTAAACTCATCAGAAATCCTGATATGGTTTTTCCTGATTCTCGAATGGCTGAATAAAATTGATAGCGTCTCAGAATTGTAGGAGGCTTATGGTCATAATATTCCTGAACTAAATCCATTAACTCTTGAAAGGTTTTAGAATCTGGAACCTCAGGTAAAAGTAAGCTCCTAATAACCGATAAAACTATAGGGCCACAAGCTGTTCAGAGAAATATCTTTGCTTTTCATTTGCCGAGGAAAAAAAATGCTTTCTTTCCATGTACTGGGCCCAGTCTTTGGCTATTTGATTAGATTACATTACAGTGTAGAAATAGGCCCTTCGGCCCAACAAGTCCACACCAACCCACCGAAGCGCAACCCACCCATACCCCGGCATTTACCCCTTACCTAACACTATGGGCAATTTAGCATGGCCAATTCACCTTACCTGCACATCTTTGGACTGTGGGAGGAAACCCACGCAGACACAGGGAGAATGTACAAACACCACACAGTCAGTCGCCTGAGGCAGGAATTGAACCCAGGTCTCTGGCGCTGTGAGGCAGCAGTGCTAACCACTGTGCCACTGTGCCACCCACTTTGGTTTTTCTTTGATCCTGGAATGTGTATAATATCTGCAAAAGGGCATTTATTATACATCTTTAGTTGCTATAATTCCCTTAATGGTCAACAATAAAGGATTGGATTTACATGGTGTTAGACAGTGTCCACTCTCAAATGGACCTTAATTAATTCATAAAACACTTCCATGGACAAATTACCAAAATTATTGAAGTCAATTTCATAGCAAGCTAATCTGAAATCATGATCTCAGGTTTGCTCACTAAGCAAAGTCAGTTCCAAGTGACTGCACCTTTCACTATGTTTGTGTATGCCCTGGGCATGTTTATGATCTGCTGGTGTGAGTTACCATACATGTATCCACTGTAGCAGAGAACTTGAGAACAGATCAAACTGTTGTACTCATCAGGAAATGCGATCATCATTAGACAGTATCATGTAGTAACCAGAATCAGGATCTGAGTTATGGCTGTCATGACTTTGGAGATGCCAGTGTTGGACAGGAGCGTATAAAGTTAAAAAAAAATCACACAACACCAGGTTATAGTCCAACTATAAACTGGTGTTGTGTGATTTTTAATTTAGATATGGTTGGTTGCTTACAGTTGATTTGAGCTCCTTTTAATGACTTCAGCATAGACCAATTGCTAAAAAGTCATCTGAAGGTAATTCCAAACCTTTCAGTATTTATTTTCCCTCACATTCTTATTTCCAAGCAAGTCCATGATTTGGCTCTTTCATTGCCACAAGTAAGCTGAGGTCATTTAGGGTTGAATAGAGTGTGGGTTTGGGGGATGACCTTGTAGCATGTTTGAGTGATATGTGGAGCTGTGTTACTGTGTTTAAGGCAGACCTAGCTAGCCAAGGTACTCACCAACACATTCTCCTTACACACTCCATAATGGCGTGAAAAATACATCACAGACACCAACCTTTGTGAAATGACAAAAGTCCTATGCCAACTCACTCATGGGTTGGGACCTCTATCCAGAAATTGCAAAGCTACACAGGTTAGGTTTTTTTTTTGACCCTACAGCAATATCCAAACCTAGGTATTAGCACCTAAGCTGTACAAAGAGTACCAATATACTGGAGGCTGTTTATCAAATGCAAATATATGCTCTCAAATTACTGGCTACACTCCAGTAATTAAGGATAGACAATAAATATTGGCCTAGCCACTGATGCCCCACAACATGAACAAATTAAAAAGTGCTGCTTTCTCTCAAATGAAAAACTAGCCTGCATTGGAGAGAGGACCACTGAGCAATAAGTCTTCCAAAATGTCTAAAATTCAGTTATCCAATCTGGCCATATTTGGAGATTGCCCTCCATTCCCAAATAACCTAAATCATTCAAAGTGCTTGTGCACATGGTCAACGTACTTCTCACCTAAAATGTGATGCACACTGCACATGATTAGGCCTTAGGAATATGTGCCTGGAAATGTGACGCTCTGGCAGCCCAATGTCTGGCACTTTGCTACCCACTGACCTTAGCTACCCCACATGCATATGTTAAACTTCCTTTGGTAACTGGTTCAAAATGCATTTTTCTTTCATGCACAATAACCAATTCCTAACTGAATCCAAAATAGCAATCATTACAAAGGTAATGTGGACATTGATGAATTGTTTTGATAATCCTACAATGATTCTGCACAAGATGGAACGCATCCTGATGCTCTCTAGTTGCACACAACTATTAAAAATGCTTAGATTTTACAAGCATTTAATTTTTTGATGTCCACAGGCTATAAAATCAGCCACTGTTAAATTACAAAGTTTAGATAACATATTAATTTGCTTCAATGACTTTAACCACACAGTAAGCATTCTGTTGTAATTACTTAGAAATTATACATGTACACACCAATTATGGACAATAACTTACAGGTGACAGCCTGGAATTTGTAATACCGTATACAATCAGAACTTCGATGACTACTATTTCAAATGAAGAAAATTGTGCATTAATGCACACCAAATTATAAACAATGGAAATTAGAATTTCTAATTCTCTTAGGCACTTCTTGAAGGTAATTTAAATATCAGAACTTCTGCAACAACCATTGCATGATATGTGGAAACCTACCAGAAGATTTTTATTAATTTTCATAAATGTCCCTGACTTAGGATTCTGCAGCTTTCAGTGCAATATTGAGTTCTGATTGCCCTTTAATTAACTCCAAATTTTGTGAAAAATCAACAGAATTTCATGTTAATTAAGCAGATTCTGAGAAATCACTATTTTCAAGTATTTTGTGGAATTTGGTGAGGATATGAGTGGTGGCCTACGAAGGTATGTTTGTGTTTTCTTTCATTTTGATAGACATTGCATGGTATGGTATGTGTATGATTTATGTATTATATTGGATGCTGCACTACAAATTCCAGTGTACTAGTGTTTTTAACAAATGCCAGTTAGTCCCGTCTCCAGAACTGACCGTGAGTCTTGAGCCGATATGGACCAACAATGGCAGCCTGGGCAGGACCTTACAAATGGCAGACTATTAAGATGCCATCCAATTGAAGATGTCAGATCATTTCTCAGAGCCGCAGCCCTAATTATAGCTTGATAGTATCAGTGATTGAGATGACCATTGCTGGAGGAAGAGAAAGAAAGCATTTCCATTCTGAGGAGATCCTGGAAGAAATGTTATGATTTCTCCTGTATTGGGGGAAGGCCATAGGGCCCATGTGCACAGTTTAAAGGGAGCATTGGAGCCATGAGGGTTTGGACATTTCCAACGGGGGTGACGGACGATCAGTTATCCATTCACAAAATCTCACCCAACCCTCCCTAGGAGTTTGCTGAGAATGTAAAAACTTTACTTGATGATCCCTGGCCTCATAACTTGGCAGGGTCAGTCACAACAAAAATAGTTGTAGTCCAGTCATTTCAGTCCCAGGATATTGCTGAAGGAGATCCTTAGGGTCTTGTCCTAGGTCCAATCAATTTCAATCAATCACCTTCTCTCTGTCATAAGATCAAAAGTGCACATATTCTCTGTTGTTTTCTGATATAAATGGGGTGAAAGCAATTATGATGGAACTAGGCAAGATTTATGATGCATAGGATGGAGAAGGAAACTTCAGGGGAGGGACACACTTGAAATGTGGAGCCTATTCAAGGAACAGCTACTGTGCATCCTTGATAAGTATATACTTATCAGACAAGGAGGTAATTGTCGAATGAGGGAGCCATGGTTTACTAAAGAAGTTGAAGCTCTTGTCAAGAGAAAGAAGGCTTATGTGAGACTGAGGTGTGAAGGCTCAGTCAGGGGACATGAGAGTTATAAATTAGCCAGAAAAGATCTAAAGAGAGGACTAAGAAGAGCCAAGAGAGAACATGAGAAATTGTTGGCAGATAGGATCAAGGAAAACCCTAAGGTCTTCTATTGATATAACAGAAATAAAAGAATGATTAGAGTAAGATTAGGGCGAATCAAAGACAGTAATGGGAAGTTGTGTGTGGAAGCTGTGGACATAGTACTTAACGAATACTTTTCATCAGTATTCACATTGGAAAAGGGCAACATTAGTGAGAATGTGGAGATACTGGCTACGAGATTAGATGGAATTACAGTTGACAAAGAGGAGGTTTTAGCCATTTTGGAAGATCTGAAAATTGATAAGACCCCTGGGCTGGATAGGATTTATCCTTGGATTCTCTGGGAAGCCAGGGAGGATATTGCAGAGCCTTTGGCTTTGATCTTTATGTAGTCATTGTCAACAGGAATAGTGCCAGAATCCTGGAGGATAGCAAATGTTGTTCCCTTGTTTAAGAAGGGAAGTTGGGACAACCCTGGTAATTTTAGGCCAGTGAGCTTTACTTCAGTTGTGGACAAGATGTTGGAAAAGGTTATAAGAATAGTATTTAAAATCATCTGGAAAGGAATAATTTGATTAGAGATTGTCAACCATGGTTTTGTGAAGGGTAGGTTGTACCTAACTAACCTTACTGAGTTATAGAGTCATAGAGATGTACAGCATGGAAACAGATCCTTTGGTCCAACCCGTCCATGCTGACCAGATATCCCAACCCAATCTAGTCCCACCTTCCAGCACCTGGCCCATATCCTTCCAAACGCTTTCTATTCATGTACCCATCCAAATGCCTCTTAAATGTTGCAATTGTACCTGCCTTCACCACTTCCTCTGGCAACTCATTCCATACCCGTACCACCCTCTGTGTGGTTAGGATTGAAATTGATTTACTGATTTGGATCAGAAATTGGCTAGCTAAAAGAAGACAGAGGGTGGTGATTGGTGGTGGTGTACTGCAAAGATCTGTTTTGGGGCCACTGCTGTTTGTCATTTTTACAAATGATCTGAATGTGGGTGTTGCAGGATGGTTTAGTAAATTTGCAGATGACATTAAGGTAAGCAGAGTTGTGGATAGTGCCAAAGAATGTTGTGAGTTACAGAGGGATATAGATGCAGAGCTGGGCTGAGAAGTGGTAAATGGGGTTTAATGGAGTTTAATGTGGAAAAGTATGAGGTAGTTCTCTTCAGAAGTAACAGGAATGCAGAGTTCTGGGCTAATGGTAAAATTCTTGGCAGTGTTGATGAACAGAGAGATCTTGGTGTCTAGGTGCATAAATCCCTGAAAGTTGCCACCCAGGTTGATAGGGTTGTTAAGAAAGCATTTGGTGTGTTGGTGTTTATTGGTAGGGGGATTGAGTTTCGGAGGCATGAGGTCACTTCAGATGTACAAGACACTGGTAAGGTCGCACCTAGAGTATTGCCTGCAGTTGTGGTCACCGCATTATCAGAAGATGTGGAAGCTATGGAAAGGGTTCATAAGAGATTTACTAGGATGTTGCCTGGTATGGAAAGAAGGTCTTATGAGGAAAGGCTGAGGGAACTGAGGCTGTTTTTATTGGGAGAAGAAGGTTGAGAGGTGACTTAATCAAGACATATGAGATAGGGTGGACAGTGAGAGCCTTTTTCCTTGGATGGTGAAGGCTGACTCGAGGTGACATAGCTCTAAATTGAGGGGTGATAGATTTAGGACAGATATCAAAGGTAGTTTCTTTACTCACAGATTAATAGGGGCTTGGAACGGCCAGCCTGCAACATTAGTAGACTCGCCGACATTAAGGGCATTTAAATGGGCATTGGACATACAAATGGATAATAATGGAATGGTGTAGGTTAGATGGGCATCAGAGTAATTTCACAGGTTGGAGCAACATCGAGGGCCGAGGGGCCTGTACTGTGCTGTAATGTTCTATGTTCTATGTTTTCACAGTGCTCAAAACTAGTTATGACTCTTCACATACTGACTGAGTCAGTGTCAGTCTGCAGCAAAAAAAAGACAACATTCATACTTGTAGCAAGTAACAATTACCAGGCAATGACTAATTCAGTTGGAAAACATAGCACTGGAAATGCACAGTACATCAGGCAGCATCTGAGGAGCAGAAGAGTCACGTTTGGGGCATAAGCCCTTCATCAGGAATGTCCAGACATTCCTGATGAAGGGCTTATGTCTGAAACGTCGACTCTCCTGTTCCTCGGGTGCTGTCTCACCTGCTATGCTGTTCCACCAACACACTTTTGGACTCTGATCTCCAACATCTGCGGTCCTCACTTTCTCCAACGACTAATTCCAGTGAGGTAGAATCTAACCTCCTGTCCTTGTTATTACCATTGAATCTCATAACATCAAACATCCTGTGGGTTACCATTGACCAAAGCTTAAATGTATTGGACATATAAATATGGTGGCTACAGGAGCAAGTCAGATGCTGCAAAGTCTTAAGCAAATATCTCACTTCCTGACTTCTCAAAGACTGTCCACAAGACCCAAATCAGAAGGATAATGAAATACTCTTCACTTGCCTGGATGTTTTCAGTTACCATCCATGACAATCAGTCTGCTTGATTGGCACCCTATTCACATTAACATCACTCTAACATTATAATCTCCATGATTTTCACACAGTGGCAGCAGTGTGTACCATCCACATAATGCATTGCGATAACTCACCAAGCCTCCTTCGACAACATGTTCCAAACCCACAAATTGTACCACCTAGAAGGACAAGGATAGCAACAGTATAAGGACACTTCACTCATCAAGAATTCTTTCAAGTTTTACATCACTCTGGCTTGGAACTATGTTACTGTTTTTTCACTATTTCAATGTTAAATTCCTGGAATTGCCTCCATAAAATCCCGCAAGTGTACACACCCAGATGCACTGCTGGGATTTAAAAAAGCAGCTCATCACCACTTTCTCAAAAGCGTTTTGAGATGGACAATAGATGCTGGCCCAAACAACAATGCATGCATTCCATGAAAGAACATAAAGAAAGGAATTTGTTTAATTGACAGTCTGCCTCCTGATGGGGGGAGTCAAGTTGCTGCTATTCCCACATTTCAGAATATCTGTTAGAAGTGAATAGACAATAAGCAACTTCTGTCAGCATTTTATGAGGCCTAATGTTTCCCAGTGTATCTTCCAAAGGGCTGGTAAGGAAGTATATAGATTAGTCAGTATAAGGGGTGAACCCAAGTTGTTGGCTTTGTTCTGCACTACAATCTTGTAATCTAGCTAACCGAATTAATGAGCCCACTTGAATATCTCTAGAATAATGCTTAGGGCCATGTTTATACTATTGACTTCAGTTAAATGACTATCATGTGTCGAACCCCATTCATTTTACAAAATGTTCAATACTAAGGCAAAGGAAATTATGCCTTCTATCCTCCACCCTAGAGTTAGATATACTTCACTGTCACATTATTTCTAATTTCTTAAGCAGATCAAATATAAAAATTGTCCACTATTAAGTTGTTTTGGTTTACTTTTCAGTTGCCTTTCTTATTATTTATTATTTTTCTCAAATCCCAGCAGGATTCATAGTTTTTAGACAATGATGACAGTTTTTTAAGTTACCTTAATGAATACTGTGTAACTCTGCTCTGGACCAGGCCAGAGCTCCCTCAAAATATTTTAAGAAGGTGACTTAGATCCTGACTTGTTTTTATTTTAAAGGTAGATGTGAGGTAGGTGTGATGCAACTTGCCAAGCCACTCGGCTTTAAGCATGGCAGAATTTAGAATAACTTAATTGGAAAATGTAACTAAACTGACACAGCAACTTAACTAATTAACTGTTTCAATATAGTAACATTCTTGGCAAAACAAAGTAAATTCAAACACAGCTTCTTACAGTCAGGAGGGAACAACAATCCAGCGATATTTCAGAAACAGTCAGTTAGGAATCCTTTAATGAAGCTTGCACCCCTTCTGGTACTCAAATATCTTGTGACTGCTACAATTCAAAAAAATCTAGAACCTAAGCCAGGAGAACTGGCCGCTCACCTTCCGTTGTTAGACTGTTTTGAGAAAATGTAGCTCCCTAGACTCTTCAGTACCTCTCCCTTGACAATCTCTCTTCAAAAAAGCCCAGGAAAAAGTATTCTTTTTAAAGTAACAACATTGCCAGATGCAAGACTGTATGAAACATATGATTACAATAATTAGAAATGGTAATTTAAATAGAAAACACATTGATGCACTATGTTCAGACCTTCTCAGGCATATAGTCACTTTGCCAAGAGTTGTTATGATTGAATAGGAAACTTTAAAAGATGCAGTTGAACATAGAAACTAAAAATTCTTTACATCAGTGTTTGGCCAAGTAGTCATTCAATAATAAATTCTAATTATCAATTATCAATATTCAATTTTTCTAAGCTTTTTCAGATGTCAGCATATATTTCAGCATATATATTCAGCAGTGTGGGTGGCACAGTGGTTAGCACTGCTGCCTCACAGCACCAGAGACCTGAGTTCAATTCCTACCTCAAGTGACTCTCTGTGTGGAGTTTGCACTGTCTGCGTGGGTTTCCTCCCACAATCCAAAAATGTGTGGGTTAGGTGAATTGGCCATCTACATTGCCTGTAGTGTTAGGTGTAGGGGAATGGGCCGAAGGGCCTGTTTCCACACTGACTTCAGGGAATAATTTGTGTTTTGCTTCTTACAAAATGAAGCCATTCAGCCCAATACGCTCTGCTAGCAGTTTCCTAGATCAAGTAAAAACCAATCACACTATCCTCATGATAGTCCTGTGCTGTTTTCTGTCTCAAATATTTATTAACTTTTCAATTAAAAGATTAATTGTTTCTGTCTCGGCCACTCCATATGGCACAGTATTCTATTATTTGACAGTCGTCTTTTCTCTCTCTCGCTGACGGTTTTAAATTGATGATTCATCATTACTAGCTGTCTATGTGGAGGGAATATTTCCACTATTTACATTGTCAGACCCAGTGCAATTTTAAAGAACCTCTATTAAATGTTCTTTAACCCTCCCCTATTCCAATCAAAACAGTTGAGTATCTCAAATCCCTCGACTTGACTATATATTATTTTCCCTCACATCATCTTGTGGTTCAACATTTTACTCTCTAATGGCTCTATTATCCTAGATACAATAGAACTCTTGAAAATGAATACAAGATTAATTGTGGCAATAAATAATATTCTATTCAATTCTGCAGCCTATCCATTGTTCCATATAACTTCATCACTAACGTTTTGCTCCTTTACAATGCCTCTATTTATAACATTGATATATTGTGGACCATTATTCAAGGATAAATTTGTCAGCCATCCGAACTCTTTCTATTCATTCATGATCTTTCCAGTTCATCAGCTTTACTATTGACAGTTCCTGTGCATGTTTTGCACTTCTTGCGTTGGCAAGGGGAGGTACTGGGAGTGGAGGGTGGGTTGCTGGGGGCCGTGGACCTAACAAGGGAGTTGCGGAGACAATGGTCTCTGCAGAACACAAATAGGGGTGGGGAAGGAAATATATCCCTTGTGGAGGGGTCTGTTTGTAGGTGGATTATGCATTGAATCTGGAGGTTGGTGGAGTGGGAGGTGAGGACCGGGCACATTTTACCCTTGTTGCGATTGGACGGATGGGGTTCGAGGGCAGAGGTGCGGGTAGTGGAGGAGATGCATTGGAAAGGGATGGTAAATTCCAGTCCTTGAAGAAGGATGTTCTATGGTGGAATTGGTCCTCCTGGGAGCAGATGCAGTGCTTTTACAGGAGGCAGGGTGGGAGGAGCTGTAGTCCAGGTAATTGTGGGAGTTGGTGGGTTTGGAGTAGATGTCAGTGTTAACTGTCACTGGAAATTGAGATGTAGAGGTCCAGGAAGGGGAGGGAGGTGCCTGAGATGATGCTGGTGAATTTGAGGTCAAGGTGAAAGGTGTTGGTGAAGTTGATGAACTGTTCAACCTCCTTGCGGGCGCATGAGATGGCGCCAATAGAGTTATCGATTTAGTGGACGAAAAGGTGGGAAATGGTGTGAAATGGTGCCGGTGTAGCTGTAGAAGATGGACTGTTCCACCTAACCAACAAAGAAGCAGGCATAGCTGGAGCCCATGCAGGTACCCATGGCTACCCCTTTTCATCTGGATGAAGTGGGAGGATTTGAAGGAGAAATTGTTGAGAGTGAAGACTAGTTCAACTAATTGGATGAGTGTGTCAATGAAAGAGTACTGGTTAGATTGGTGTGAGAAAAAGAAATGGAGGGCTTCGAGGCCTTCCTCGTGGCAATGGATGTGGACAGAGACTGGGTATCTATGGTGAAGATGGGGGCCAGGGAAACAAAAATCATAGTTGAAAGTGTGTCTGTGTCCCAAACATATGTGGGGAGATCCTGGACTAAGGGGGACAGGACAGTTTCAAGGTATGCAGAGCTATGTTTGGTGGGGCAGGAGCAGGCAGCGATGATGGGTCAACTGGGGCAGTCAGGTTTGTGAATTTTAGGTAGGAGGTAGAACCAGGCAGTGTGGGGTTCCCAGACAATGAGGTTGAAGGCTGTTCATGGGAGATCCCCTGAGGTGTTGAGGTTGTGGGTGGTCTGGGAGATGCTAGATTTGGTGATGGGAGATGAGGATACAGTGGTCAAGGGAGCAATAGGAGGAGGTGTCCGCGAGTTGGTACCTGGCTTCAGCGGTGTAGAGGTTGATGTGCTAAACAATCACTGCACCCACTACCCCCCCCCCCCCACCTTGTCTTCTGGTTTGATAGTGAGGTTGATATTAGAGCAAATTGAATGGAGGGCTCACTTCCATTGGTGACATCACCCATGATCTCATAACCACAAGCACTCCAGAGACAGTCTCTGCCACCACTCCATACTTCAGTCCCACACCAGGTCTGAGCTCTCAGAGTTTTTAATCATTCTCCCAAATTCCCACCCCACCTCCCCCCAGCCCCCCCACCACCACCCACTGTATTCCTGATGAAGGGCTTTTGCCCGAAACGTCAATTTTCCTGCTTCTCGGATGCTGCCTGAACTGCTGTGTTTTTCCAGGACCACTCTACTCCGGAATCTGGTTTTGAGCATCTGCAGTCATTGTTTTTACCTAGTCCTCAGGAAAAGCTTCACCTTCATCCCCTATGAACATAGAAACTAAAAATTCCTTACATCAGTGTTTGGCCAAGTAGTCATTCAATAATAAATTCTAATTATCAATTATCAATATTCAATTTTTCAACATCAACTTTATCAACTTTAAATCATGTTGCGGCTGTACAGGACATTAGTTAGGCCACTGTTGGAATATTGCATGCAATTCTGGTCTCCTTCCTATCGGAAAGATGTTGTGAAAATTGAAAGGGTTCAGAAAAGATTTACAAGGATGTTGCCAGGTTTGGGGGATTTGAGCTATAGGGAGAGGTTGAATAGGCTGGGGCTGTTTTCCCTGGAGCATCAGAGACTGAGGGGTGACCTTATAGAGATTTATAAAATCATGAGGGACGTGGATAGGATAAATAGATAAAGTCTAGAAGTAGAGTGCTTGGGGGAAGGTGAGAGGGGAAAGATTTAAAAGAGACCTAAGGGACAACTTATTTCACGCAGAGGGTGGTACACTTATGGAATGAGCTGCCAGAGGAAGTAGCGGAGGCTAGTACAATTGCAACATTTAAAAGGCATCTGGAGGGGTAAATGAATAGGAAGGGTTTGGAGGGATATAGGCGAGGTGCTGGCAGGTGGGACTAGATTTGGTTGCGATATCTGGTCGGCATGGATGAGTTGCACCAAAGGGTCTCTTTCCATGCTGTACATCTCTATGACTATTATTATAATGAGGTCAGCCAGTTGGACCTCATAGAATATGAGTTCCCTGATTGGGGCTGTAAAGCTAGTCCAATCAGGGAGCTCTGGCTGACTAATATAAACAGGAATATTAGAGGTTCTATTCTCTCTGAGACCTGGCACCAAGAGAGCTGGGTCAGTGTCAAGTACTGTGCATGTGTGAATAAAGGGTGACTTTGTGATGGGATACCTCTGTGGAGTTATTTTAGTAGTGATGAGAGAAAAGCACGCTCCTGAAGAAATTCGCTTATAACAGCCGTCTTTGAGTTGTGGTAAATATTTTTGGCAAAATGTTGTTTGGGAAGCTTGATTGTGCCATGGAATCATTCCATTATTTTTCTGAGCAAATGACATTGGGGTGATTGAAACAATGAGTAGTTTTGCTGACAGTTTGTGGACCAACAGATTTTTCAGTTATTAGGAGCCTAACTTTCCCTGAGGCATCAGATACTGCAACTTTTCAAAAGTTAGGGAATATTACGATCCCAAACCTCCTCTAATTCTAAGACCCGATCAGTTTTATTTGGCAATTTGAGAACCGGAATTCCCTATTTTGATTTTTGATTGGGATAAGATGGCTGGCAGAGGCATGTGTCTTTGGTTTAACCCTTAATGAGATGCTGAGAAACCATTTTGTATTTGAGACTAATGATGTAAGCATGAAAAAATGCCTAATAGGTGAAGCCCAGCTGGAGTCCAAACAGGCACTACAGCTGGCTTTATCATTACAAAATGTGGCAATTTGGACATATGAGATGATTAGATGATTAGATTACTACAGTATGGTAACAGGCCCTTTAGTCCACAAGTCCACACCGATCCTCTGGAGTAACCTACGCAGACCCATTCCCTTACACTATGTTTACCCCTGACTAATGCACCTAACACCATGGGCAATTTAGTATGGCAAATTCACCTGACCTGCACATCTTTCGATTATGGGATGAAATCCGATGGAAATCCATGCAGATGCAGGGAAAATATGTAAGCTCCACACAGTCAGTCGCCCGAGGATGGAATCAAATTCGGGTCTCTGGTGCTGTGAGGCAGCAGTGCTAATCAATGAGTCACCATCCAACCCCTGTTGCAAGGCATAACAGATATGAGTTGCAAGGTATTCCAATGGAAGTGGATATCCTCACCAGGCCAACTGAACCTGGGGAACATCGCTTGAGTAAAGACAATTGCTTGGCTTCAGTCAGGGCATATCCAGAACTGACCGAGTCTCTGTCAACCCGCAGCAAAACCACAAAACAAAGCCAAGCCTCAATCAAATGGTTAAAATCCTTTTCAGAATCCAGACAGGCCAGCCACTTTAGTTGCTGTCGGAAGGAAACATGAACCCCACTCACTCTAAAAGCGTCCCACTAGACCAACTTTGAGTAAGAAAACTCATAGGCCCATATCCTGGGGAATGCATACCTTAGAACTTAGAACATCTGGTTTGGAACAGTTAAATTGCCAAGCAGCATCCAAATCAGAACCAATGTTTGGTTAAATGGTTGCCCGGATTTAATGGAGGTTGATAACTGGCACAGCCATTTCAGTGATCGCAAAATCAGTCTTTAACAAAATTCACATTGGACTCCAACACTTAAGTTTGCACAGGGCCTTGGCTAGACTGAGAACCTATACTGAGGAGCTTTAACAGATTAGAGGTACAGGTTTGGTTCTGTCTCTTATGAGAAGCAGCTGATTCAGTTACCACTGATTATAGTCAAAGCCCAAGCTTGATGGGGCAAAATTGGTTCAACATTTTTCAATTAGTAGATGGCTGCCTAATTAAATACCCAGAAGATTTTCAGGAAGGTCTAAGGATTATTAAAGGAGCTAAGGCCATTTTGTAAGTTGACCAGGAAGCAATGCTGTGATTTTGCAGACCTGCCGAGTACTACTTGTCTTACAAGCAAAAGTAGAAGCAGAAATCAGCAAACTGGTAAGTGAAGAAATCATCAAGCCAAATCGGTTTGGGTACCGGGCAGCATCAGTAATACTGATTGTGAATCCCACTGGCTCACTTTGCATTTGTGGGAAATTTAATTAAACGGTAACCCCCTTCTCACAGTTGGATGAATACCTAATCCCTTGCATAGAGCATTTATGCACAAAGCTGGCAGGAAGGCTGTCCTTCACAAAGCTGGACATGAGCTATGCGTACTTGCAATTGTGGTTAGACATGGATTCCCAGTGGTATACTACAATTAATACCAATAAATGAGACTGCCATTTGGGGTATCGTCAACCTGTTCAATATTTCAACAGATGATAAAGAACATTTACTAGGTCTATCCCAAATCACCATTTATCTGGAATATGTGCTAATAAGACAGTAGACCCAATAAAAAGTCCTTAGAGAACTTTGACATAGTCCTCAAACATTTCTCTCAGATAGGCATATACCCGACAACAAAAAAAGTGTTCCAAGCAATGCAAATGACCCGCTTGGCTACTGAATCAACAAAACTGGGTTACACTTTGGAAGATAAAGTGAGGGCAGTCAAAGGTGTTCTGGCTCCCACATCAGTACTGGAGCTCAGGTCTTTCCTCGTGCTGATGAACTATTGCAGAAAATTCATATGTAACCTGGTCTCCATCCTGGCACCTTTGTATCAACTCTTAAAAAAGGGTCAGCCTTGTAAATGGCTTTGTAGCCAAACCATAGCCTTCATCCTCTAAGGATGAAACAGCCATCATCCTCTAAGGTGTTGGCACACCATGATCCCGAGCAAGATATGGTATTGACATGCAACATCTCCCCATAGGACATCAGGGAAGTATTAGCTTATGGGAGACCCAATGGAAAGGAATGCACAAAGCATCTGAATCCAGGACTTTGGCTATTGCAGTGTAGAAATAAACCCAGATAGAGAAGTAAGGTTTGGTAGTCATATTTAGAGTCAAGAAATTCCACCAATACCTTTACAGACACAGATTTATAAGAATAATGAATCACAAACCTCTTCTGGGTCCACTCAAAGAGGGCAACGCAGTGCCACCCATAACTTCAGGCCAAATTCAGTGGTGGGCTCTAATATTAAGAGTGTATAACTACAAGTTGAAACATCATCCTGGAAGCCCAGTAGCAAATGCAGATGCATTGAGCCCCCTTTCACTGGCCGATGCACCACAAGTGATACTGCCACTGGAATAGTCAGTAATGGTTTTAAATCTCCTGGACACATTCCCAGTCACAGCTAACAATATAGACTTTGGATGCAGAAAGATTTGGTCCTGGCTAAACTGAAACAGCAGGTGGTGGGGGGAAGGTTCTAAAGGGCCTTCAAAACCAGAATTGAAATGTTTTTGGACCCAGAGAAACCAGATCACAGTGAAGGACAGCATATTATTATGGGGAGCAAGAGTGATTAACCCCAAAACAGGCTGCTGCCAGATACTGACTGAACCATAGCAGAGCTATCCATGGGGTTTCAATAATTAGATTAGATTAGATTAGATTACTTACAGTGTGGAAACAGGCCCTTTGGCCCAACAAGTCCACACCGCCCCGCCGAAGCGTAACCCACCCATACCCCTACATCTACATTTACCCCTTACCTAACACTATGGGCAATTTAGCATAGCCAATTCACCTGGCCTGCACATCTTTGGACTGTGGGAGGAAACCGGAGCACCCGGAGGAAATCCACGCAGACACGGGGAGAACGTGCAAACTCCACACAGTCAGTCGCCTGAGGTGGGAATTGAACCCGGGTCTCAGGCGCTGTGAGGCAGCAGTGCTAACCACTGTGCCACCGTGAAAATGGTCGTGAGGATTGGATGCAGTCTTAGCTGCGTTGAACATAAAATGGCAATTCGATTATCAACAAAACTGGCATTTAAAATGGATTTGATAACATTTTTCATTAGACAAGATATGAATCTCAGATCCTCATGGATAAAAGCTGGAATGCTGTGCTCCAAATTAGAGGTCCAAATTAGAAGTCACTCTGTAATTGTTCCATAATTCTATCGCACTCCAAGAATTTGACCTAAATGTGAAGTACTGTAATCTTTAATACATGGGCAATCAAGTATGCTGCCTGGAAATCTCTGCTGGCTGCTACTGTCATTACTGATTTTTTTGTGTATTTTGTATTCATATGAAACTTTATATTGGTTGTTAAAGCAGTGTTATTATGGAGAAAGAATTGTCAGGTGATTCTGTCACCAAGATCTGCAATTAGTTTTTGTGTAAACACTAAATCAATGTGCAGTTCAGCAAGTCCACTTCTTCTGATTTGAGCCAGTTAAGGAATGTAGTGCCCTGATTTTGTTTGTGTTAACAAGGCAATGTGATTGCCTTATTATTCCATGTCTGACAGTATTAGGGTTGATGAAAACATGAAGGTAGGGGATGGGGGTAGGAGTGGTGGAGGAGCAATGTTATAAGCATTAACAGAACTGATGGATTTAGAATTTTGCAAATCTGCGTGACCCCTCTTTCCTCCAGTTGACCCTTGACCCTTTCAAAAGGTGATAACTTCTGCCAGAAGGCAGTTCTATTAATCTTGGCCAGTCACACTTATCTCACTAATATGCCTGCTCTTCACTCATGAGATCAAATAATTATACTTGTGGGCTACTGAAAAGGCCTCACAGCCATGTCTAATCCTGTGCTTAGGAGAAAGTGAGGACTGCAGATGCTGGAGACCAGAGTTGAAATGTGTGGTGCAGGAAAGGTGCAGCAGGCCAGGCAGCATCCGAGGAGCAGGAGAATCGATGTTTTGGGCATAAGGCCTTCTTCAGGAATGAGGCTGGTGTGCCAGCGCAGGTGGGGGTGGGATGGGGGGGAGGAATTTGGGGGAGGGGCGCTGGTAATACGATAGGTGGAAGGAGGTGAAGGTAAGGGTGATCCTGTGCTTATCCAATGTCTACACAGGCAAGAGTTTTAACAAGAATTACTCAACCAAACTTGAGGTGAACCCTAAATGGCTTATCTCTTCAATAGCCAATGAACCTTAAAATCTACCACATTATGGCTGCTCAATTGAAATTTATGACTCAACATAAGAAACTGTTAAGTGTAGAACTTCCTAGTTTTTCATAAAAGCCTGACCAAATAAACTATCAGAGCAGCTACAGTAACATTTGTAAAGACTTGGAGGAAAATAAATAATTTTATCTTTCGAGGAGTGAGGAGGTAAAAATTTAACAAGAAAGTTCATTTTACAAACTAATGGGGCAGTTTTTCCATCATGACAGCTTAGATGGGAGCTGTGTACGGAGAGCCTATGGAATCCCATCATGGCAATCTCCCAAGGAATTGCCCAGGAAATTGAATTTTCCTTCATCATCTCCACTCAACTTGGAACCCAATAAACATCTCCATAAAAATTGGAGATTATGGATGGTTCCAACGAAATTAGATAAAATTGTTACTCAGAAAAAGTTAGACTTTAATACATAGTCGAAATCCTGAGTAAGTATTAAACTTACCCTATACTTACCTCACTCACAACTGGAAGAGTTCTTATTGCCCAGAAGATAATGCAACACTTCCTAAAGTAACAGACAATCCCGCTATCCACTCCAGGATCATCCCTGCCCACCTGATGTGTTGATACGAGATTTCTCCAACCTATTCTGATTTACCAGAATCAGTTAATGCCATGGCAGTGAAGTTGAAAATGACCCCCTCTGTCTTTAAAAACTCGGTTATCATGTGCAGAAATTACATGGTTCTTATTTTATTATTTATTCTGGGAGTGTGAAAAAGACTGTACTTTTCTTAATCCATAGTTAGTATATCTGAAAAGGGCAACATTTTTACACTGACCTGCCAGAGGAAATAGTAGACGTTGGTACAATTACGTAGTTTAGAAGTTATTTGCACAGGTACATAAACAGGAAAGGATTTGTAAAACAAAGGCAAATGGGACTAATTCAGTTGAGGATATCTGATCAACAAGGACGAGTTGCACTGAAGGGTCTGTTTACATGCTGTATGACTGTATGACTCTATGACAGTGGGCTTTCTTTTTGAAGTACTGCAATATTTTTACAGGATGTTGTTAGACAGAGCTTTCCACAATTTGAGGTCAGTGTCTGTATGTACCTAAGTCAAAATTGTGTGTGACTCAGAAGAGATCTTAAATTTCATGACATTTTCACTGTATTTTTGCTCTTCTTTTTCTTAGTGGTAAGATTCCACAAGAATGGAAGGCACAGTTGAAGGAAGCTTGTGATTGCAACAATAAATCCTGTGGAAAATACTCCTTGTGGCCATAGTACAATAGCAGTAGAGGGAATGGCTACTTGAGTTTGCTTGGAGAGATGTCACTTGAATTGGCGATCTGATCTAACTGACATTGGAGGCTGTTGAAAGCTATACTCTGCACCGAGTTAAGAGGTAATAATATACTCAAAATCTTGTTGATAGCACAGATGTCATTGTGATTGATTGAAGCTTATTTTGAATGATACATGGATTGACAAGACATATATTTCTGCATGTAGTTTTTGCATGCTCTGAATGCTAACCTTTTAAAAGTAGTTTAAAAATTGCTTTCTTCCAGATACTTTTGTTTCATTGTACTTACATTTGTTGAGGACAGATGTTCTAATCCAGGAGGCTAACTTGCTGTCAAGAAATGATGGGTAGAATTTAATAGCTCCTCTGAAGAAAATTCTCTGATCGGCTGGCAGTTCTTTGGTCCAGATTTCTGTCCAACTAGGGGCTTAAATGAATGGAAGGCCTGGCGAAGGCTATCCAGACAAATGTCTGCTTAGCACATAATTATGAAGAAGCAACATTTTTGTAATGAAGTTATTTCTTAGTAGAAATGCTGACAAGGTAAGAGACAAAGCCTGACCTGATTAAGAAGTCTGTCCAACTGCACTGACTGACAGGATAGACAAGGGGCTTCAACACAAAAGGAGGCTCAGTTCAAAAGATTCAGATAAAGGTACGTGGGATGGATAGAAAGGAAAAGCATAGAGTAAGACTTAAAGAGCATGGCTCAGGAGCAAATTATTGCAGATGCTGGAATCTGTACTGAAAACACAAATGCTGGAAATCACAGCAGGTCAGGCAGCTTCTGTGGAGAGTGAGCAAGCTAATGTTTGAAGTCTAAATGACTCTGATGAAGAGTCATCTAGACTCAAAATGTTAGCTTGTTCTCTCTCCACAGACGCTCCCTGACCCCCTGTGATGTTTAGCATTTTTTATTTTCAGCTCAACAATGTAGCTGTTGGGGCACTGGAAAGATCCTGGAGAATGGAGGGATGCAGAAGAGAGAATCACAGTGATGAGTGCAATGGAGACAGAGATGGATGGGACTGCATATTTAGGGAGGGGAACAGAATATGATAATTGGGTGAGCTGAGGAGGGAGAAAGAGCAGGTAAACTGAATCAGGGAGTTGTAATATAAGAGTATGGGGATCTGTCCTTGGATGAAAATTTACCCTACAACCACCTCTGCTTGCTTAGATACATTGTCCATGATGAAGGGCGATGTACAAGAACATTGAAGGATGTGCTCACAGGGGATTTGGAAAGACAATGAGGATGCCAGAGGATAAGGCCATCTAGAGATGGAGGGAAAAATATAACCTAGATGGTAGACTTAAATGAAAAATTAACAGCCAGATTTCTCCTAAATCACACCTTAAAAGACACCCTCAGGGGAATCCACTTTACAAATGGGAAGAGCTCCAAATCTTTTTGCATGTGTTCCTGCACAGCACACCCAACTGAGGCAGATGAAACAGAAACTGAAAAATACTATCGCCTCATCCTGCAGTTCGGACTTTGTATTGAAGAGAAGGGCTCACGACAAAATAAAGGCAAGAAAGCTTTATCAACTCCCAGCAGGAACATTCCATACATAGATCATTTAAATCTGAGAAGAAGGACATTTAAGACTCACAGACAGTGGTGATGTTGGGGGTGAAGGGAGTATTTCATATGCAGTTGTGCAGATGTACAGCAGATCCATGTACCTTTAAGTTGGGATGTGGATGAAACTATTATGCAGGCATTAGATTTCAACTTGCTGGGCTGTATCACAAAGGATAATGAAGGCCATTAAGAGTCAGATTGAGCTAATTGCCATTTGCATGGACCATTGCAAAGATGAAAACAAAAAAGATTTTGCACATGGCAGAGTAAGGAAAAGGGAGACCTGTCTTGGGTCATGGATGAATGCATCACAGCAAATAGAGGTGGCTGTAGGGTAACTTTTACCCAAGGACTAAGCTATCAAGGGCAAGGACCCTTGATTACATTGACACCTCAATTGGAAACAAATATCTGTTTCCAGACTAATACCAGATGTTTGACCAAATTAACTCCACAGTTGCAGTAGCATTGAGGAGGAGGAAAAGAAAAAAGAATGCCCGGCATCAATGGAACCAAAGACACAAGGCTCAGGGTACTGTAGTGGTGGATAAAGAAGCACAGTATCAAGAGGGGAACCCAGGGTCTTCAGTGTAATTGAGTGGCGTACTGGAACAGAGTGTGCTAAAGGCAATGCAGTTCTCTGCAGGTGAGTGAGAGGTAGTGCTGATGAAATCTTTGTATGACTAGTGATGGCCTCACAGATTGCCACCTCCTAAAGCAATTCCGCAGATTGTGAGGGACCGTTGTGCCTGTGATCCTGAAGTTCACAGTGACATTGAATTTCTTCGACAGCAGTTTCTTTCAAATCTCCAGCAGTGCATCTCCCAGTTGCCAACCAATAATTTCAATTCTACATTTGCTAATGCTCTTTAAAAGAAAGCAATGGATTTTGTCCAGTTTCCCCATTCCATGGAGACAATTGTGCTCTTGCATGTCAGAGCCACAGACATGGGAGAGCACAGACACATAACTTGGGCAGATGACTTTTGCTTGTGCGTGATTACTTTCTCATCTGCTGGACTACTTGTCTACTACTACACTGTTTGTGTACACTTTAATGGCTAAGTTCAGAGGCTTATCACTTGGACTGGGTTCAGCAAGTGTCTGTTCTCCACCAGTTCTTTGAGTGTCTGAGACCTCAGCTGTTTCTTCCTTCTCTAGCTGCAGGGCCATGTCAGTGCAGTGCTCACAGGAATGTGATTTGCAGCCAACTCTAGACATAGTGAAGATTGGTTTGGAAGCCCTTGATGAACCTTTGACACTTGAGACTGTAGTGATGTGGTTTGAGAGGCTGGTGGAAATGGACCTAGACATAGATGCTCTTTTTTTGTTGTGGTTTGGGATGGGGAACTAGAAGCAGCATTAAAAAATGCAAACACTTGTTGTCACCATGAATTTCCATCCTTGCTCAAGGTTTTATTAAGATGTTGGTGCTTTGTGTGCAGCTGGGAGTGGCAGATCAAAAGATTTCTAACTAGATTGGATAATGACAGCAATGTCCCCTTCTGGACATTCACATTGCTTTTGCTGTCCTGCTAGTTCTGCAGCCTGGTCCTCAATGAAGGTCAGGAGTCTTATATTAGACACCCCAGTACAAACATGTTTATGCTTATTATGCATGTTCTCCTCCTGCAGAAGAAGAGAAACATCAGGAGACTTTAATGTGGATAGGTGAATATGACACCTACATTGATAAACATTATTTGAAGGTGATAGGGCTGGACTGGGGTGGACAAAGTTAAAAATCACATGACACCAGGTTATAGTCCAACAGGTTTATTTGGAGGCACTAGCTTTCAGAGTGCTGCATCTTCAGCAGATGGTGAAGAGGCAGTGCCTTGAAAGCTACTGCTTCCAAATGAACCTGTTGGCCAAAACTTGATGTTGTGTGATTTTTAGCATTACATTGATAAACACAGATTGTTATGTTCATCTTCAGAGCTGTGATTGTCTGTACGTGTCACCAGTAAGCATAAAGTACTACGAGGTAGTTGGGGTATTAAAAGGTCCTAATGAACAGCAGTTCAGTGTCTTTAAAAACATAAAATTGATGAAGAACAATAATACATAATATAAAGAGTTGTTTGTGATATCTGTGAAGTGTTCATCCCGAAATCATCTTGTCCCAAGCAAGTCTTTGGTAAAAAGGTACCAGATGTGTGCATTCTCATAGCTGTGAAGAGAATCTGTGAGCTGTTGGTGCATAAGTTACTGTAACTCCTTTTATGGTTTAAATGTGTCTTCTAGAAGATATGTGAGACATAGAGACACAGAACTGGTAGCTGCAATAAAGTGACACACATCGAGTACGCATATGGCATCAGATGAAAATACCTGGCACTCAAGTTTGTGTATCAGACCTTTATTTGGCAAGTTTACAATGCTAACTTATATTCAGAGTGGCATCAAGCATTGAGTAAATAATGGTTCATGCTGTGACAGAGGGCAGCAAGTCATTCCAAAAATTAAAGATGTGCAGATTTTGGAAATCAGAAGAAAAACTCAACAGGTTAAGCAGCATCTGTGGAGAGAAAGTAGAGTTAACATTTTTAATTCATCTTCAACCTCTTAGTGGGTGGCACGGTGGTTAGCCCTGCTGCCTCACAATGCTAGAGACCTGGGTTCAATTCCTGCCTCAGGCAGCTGTCTGTCTGGAGTTTGCATGTTCTCTCTGTGTCTGCGTGGGTTTCCTCTGGGTGCTCTGGTTTCCTCCCACAGTCCAAAAATGTGCAGGTTGAGTGAATTGGCCATGCTAAATTGCCTATAGTGTTAGGTGTAGGGGTAAATGTAGGGGGGTGGGTCACTCTTCAGAGGATTGGTGTGGACTTGTTGGGCCAAAGGGCCTGTTTCCACACTGTAAGTAATCTAATCTCTTGAGGGACTAGAGCTTCTCTATGTGTGGTGGCTCAGTGAACAACACTGCTATCTCACAGTGCCAGGGACCCAGGTTCAATTCTACCCTTGGCGACTATCTGTTTGGAGTTTACATATTCTCCCTGTCTGTATGGGTTTCTTCTGGGTGCTCCAGTTTCCTCCTATTGTCCGAAGATATGCAGATTATCTGAACTGGCCATGCTAAATTGCCCACAGCGTCTAAGGATGTGTAGAGTAGGTCAATTAATCATTGGAAATGCAGGGTTAAAGAGACAGGGTAGGCTGGTGGGTCTGGGTGAGATGCTCTTCAGAGGGTCAGCATGGACTCAACTAGCCAAATTGCCTACTTCTCCACTGTAGGGATTCTATGCCTTCATCGATGAGGATATCCTCTTGTTGTCATCCCTAAGGAAATGATTGTCCCTGGAGATCCTGGACAACTTTCAAGAAAATCTCTCGGGAAGTGTGGCATTACTTTTAACCTGGGTCTGATATCTCTGGGGTTGGGGGGTGGTGGTAGTATGGCGAAGTTCAGTTATGGTCCTGGGTTGCAAAGCACAAAATAGGTGTAATGTAGATAAGGAGCCCAGAATGTTGGAGCCTTGAGAATCCCAGGCGGGTGCAGATCTTCCTATCCGCCTGCCTATGAAATTTAATGATTTATTCAAGCATGCATTTGTAATGAACTAAGAAGAGCATAGTCATGTGAGAAAACCAGCTTCGCAGACTCAAGGCAGCAAAGGAGTCCTTCAAGGCCTGACTTCAGAAAGAGAACTCTTCAGCTGTTATCCAGCACAGTCTACACCCTGGAACCCCTACTTGTGAGTTGAACCAGTTAAATTACTAAGCAACATCCAAATCAGAACTAATTAAAATTAATGTCTGGCTAAATGGGCACAGGGGTGTCATGGAGGTCAATACTGGCACAGATATAGCTGTTGATGCAGAACCAGTCTTTAACAAGATTCGCTCTGGATTCCAACCCTTAAGTTTGTGCAAGATCTTGGCTAGACTGAGAACATACACTAAGAAATTGTTACAGATGAAGGGTACAATTTTGGTTCTGGTCTCCTTCAAGAAGCAGTTGGTGCAGTTACCACTGATTGCAGGAAGAGTCTGGGGCCCAAACATATTGGGGCAGAATTGGTGGAGAAGGATTTACCTTGATTGGCTCAACATTTTTCGAATAGAAAATGGCCGCCTGAGTGCAATAGACAAAAGGTGCAGGAGTAGGCCATTCTGCTCTTCAAGCCTGCACCACCATTCAATATGATCATGACTGATCATCCTTAATCAGTATCCTGTTCCTGCCTTATCTCCACAACCCTTGATTCCACTATCCTTGGGAGCTCTATCCAACTCTTTCTTAAATGAATCCAGAGACTGAGCCTCCACTGCCCTCTGGGGAAGAGCATTCCACACAGCCACCACTCTCTGGGTGAAGAAGTTTCTCCTCATCTCTGTCCTAAATGGTTTACCCTGTATTTTTAAACTGTGTCCTCTGGTTCAGCACTCACCCATCAGTGGAAACATGTTTCCTGCTTCCAGAGTGTCCAATCCTTCAATAATCTTATATGTCTCAATCAGATCCCCTCCCAGTCTTCTAAACTCAAGAGTATACAAGCCCAGTCGCTCCAGTCTTTCAGCGTAAGGTAGTCCCGCCATTCCAGGAATTGACCTCATGAACCTACGCTGCATTCCCTCAATAGCCAGAATGTCTTTCCTCAAATGTGGAGACCAGAATTGCACACAATACTCCAGGTGCGGTCTCAACAGGGCCCTGTACAGCTGCAGAAGAACCTCTTTGCTTCTATACTCAATCCTTCTTGTTATGAAGGCCAGCATGCTGTTAACCTTCTTCACTATCTGCTGTACCTGTATGCTTACCTTCATTGACTGGTGTACAAGAACACCCAGATCTCTTTGTACTGCCCCTTTACCTAAATTGATTCCATTTAGGTAGTAATCTGCCTTCCAGTTCTTGCCACCAAAGTGGATAACCATACATTTATCCACATTAAACTGCATCTGCCATGCATCTGACCACTCACCTAACCTGTCCAGGTCACCCTGTAATCTCCTAACATCCTCCTCACATTTCACCCTGCCACCCAGCTTAGTATCATCAGCAAATTTGCTAATGTTATTACTAATACCATCTTCTATATCATTAATATATATTGTAAAAACCTACAGTCCCAGCACTGATCCCTGCGCTACCCCACTGGTCACTGCCTGCCATTCCGAAATGGAGCCGTTTATCACTACTCTTTGTTTCCTGTCAGCCAACCAACTTTCAACCCAAGTTAGTACTTTGTCCCCAGTACTATGTGCCCTAATTTTGCTCACTAACCTCCTATGTGGGACTTTATCAAAAGCTTTCTGAAAGTCCAGGTACACTGCATCCACTGGATCTCCCTCGTCCATCTTCAGAGTTACATCCTCAAACAATTCCAGAAGATTAGTCAAGCATGATTTCCCCTTCATAAATCCATGCTGACTCTGACCTATCCTATTACTACTATCCAGATGTGTTGTAATTTCAGCCTTTATAATAGACTCCAGCATCTTTCCCACCACTGAGGTCAGACTAACTGGTCTATAATTTCCTGCTTTCTCTCTCCCACCTTTCTTAAAAAGCGGTACAACATTAGCCACCCTCCAATCCGCAGGAACTGATCCCGAATCTATCGAACTCTGGAAAATAATCACCAACGCATCCACAATTTCTCAAGCCACCTCCTTCAGTACCCTGGGATGTAGACCATCAGGCCTCGGGGACTTATCAACCTTCAGACCTAACAGTCTCTCTAACACCAATTCCTGGCAAATATAAATTCCCTTCAGTTCAGGTCCTTCAGCCACTGTTACCTCAGGGACATTGCTTGTGTCTTCCCCAGTGAACACAGATCTGAAGTACCAATTCAATTCTTCTGCAATTTCTTTGTTCCCTGTAATATATTCCCCTGTTTCTGTCTTCAAGGGCCCAATTTTAGTCTTAACCAATTTTTTTGCCTTTCACATACCTAAAAAAGCTTTTACTATCCTCCTTTATATTTTTGGCCAGTTTACCTTCGTACCTCATTTTTTCTCTGTGTATTTCCTTCTTAGTAATCCTCTGTTGTTCTTTAAAAGCTTCCCATTCCTCCGTTTTCCCACTTGTCTTTGCTATGTTATAGTTTTTGTTTCTTAGCTTCCCTCATCAGCCACAGCCACCCATGCCTCCTCCTAGGATCTTCCTTCCTTTTTGGAATGAACTGATCCTGCAACTTCTGCATTATACACAGAAATATCCACCATTGTTCCTCCACTGTCATCCCTGCTAAGGTATTGGACCATTAAACTTTGGCCAGCTCCTCCGTCATACCTCCATAGTTCCCTTTATTCAACAGAAATATTGTCACTTCCGATTGTACCCTCTCCCTCTCAAATTGCAGATTGAAGCTTATTGTGTTATGTTCCCTTTATTCAACAGAAATATTGTCACTTCTGATTGTACCCTCTCCCTCTCAAATTGCAGATCGAAGCTTATTTTATTATGGTCACTACTTCCCAATGGCTCTTTCACTTCGAGGTCCCTGATCAATTCTGGTTCGTTGCACAATACCAGATCCAGAATTGCCTTCTCCCTGGTAGGCTCCAGCACCAGCTGTTCTAAAAATCCATCTCGGAGGCACTCCACACAGTCTCTTTCTTGAGGTCCAATACCATCCTGATTCTCCCAGTCTACCTTGCATGTTGAAATCCCCCATAACAACTGTAGTAACATCTTTGCGACAAGCCAATTTCAGCTCCTGATTCAACTTACATCTGACATCCAGGCTACTGTTTGCAAGTCCTAATTAAATACCTGTACCCAGAAGTTTTTCAGGAATGACTAAGGACTATCAAAGTGGCCAAGGCTGTTACATGTTTACCAGGAAGCAATTAATCAATTTCACAAGGCCTGTCCAGCTATTTGCTTTATGGGTAAATGTAGAGGCAAAAATCAGAAGGCTGGAAAGTGAAGGAATCATTAATCAGTTCAGTTTATGGAATGGGTAGCACCAGTCATACCGATTGTGAAGCCTGATGGCTTGGTTAACCTTTGTGGGAATTTTAAGTACGTAGTAAACTGCTTTTTGCAGCTGGATAAATACCTAATCGCTCACAAAGAGGACATGTATGCAAAACTGTTAGTGGGTATGCTATCCTTCATGAAGCTGGACATTCAGAGCCTCACGGCAGCTCTGGTTAGCACTGCTGCCTCACAGCGCCAGGGATCTGGGCTCGATTCCTGCCTCGGATGACGGCCTGTGTGGAGTTTGCTCATTTTCCCCATGCCTGTGTGGGTTTCCTCCCATAATCCAAAGATGTGCAGGTCAGCTGAATTGGCCATGATAAATTACCCATAGTGTTAGGTGCATTAGTCAGGAATAAATCTAGGGTAGGGGAATGGGTCTGGATGGGTTACTCTTCGGTGGTTGGTGTGGACTTATTGGGCTGAAGAGCCTGTTTCCATACTGTAGGGAATCTAATCTAAACATGACCCATACCTACCTGTGATTGAGACTGGATGAGGAGCCCCAGAAATACATCACAATTAATACCCCATAAGGGTTTATACTAATACACAAGACTGCCATTTGGGGTATCATCGGCCTATGCACTTTACCTCAGATGATGGAAAACATTTTGCAAGGGCTAGCCCCATTTGCCATGTACCTGAATGACATCCTAATAATGAAAGACCAATAAAGACCACTTGGAAATAGTGTTTAAATGTTTCTCACAAGTGGGAATTTGCTTATGAAGGGAAAAATGTTTACTCCAAGCACCCCCAAGTGTCCTGCTTGGGTCACAGAATCAAAGAAACTGCCTTACATCTGTTGGAAGATAAACAGAGGGTGATTGAAGGTACCCTGGCTCCCACATCTTTACAGGAGATAAGGTCTTTCCTTGGGTTGGTGAATTATTATGGGAAATTCAAATGTAACCGAGCGTGCATCTTGATACTTTTGCACCAGTTGTTGAGAAAGGGTCAGCCTTAGAAATAGTTGTGTCACTAACCCTTTAAGGAAGTGAAAAAGCACTATTGACATCTGAGGTGTTGGTCCACTACAATTCCAAGCGAGAGGTGGTGCTGACATGTGATGCCTCTCCGTATAGTATCAGGGTAATGCTGGCTCACCAGTGGCACAGTGGAGAGGAACACCTGATGGCATAGGCCTCTTTGACTTTGGCTGATGCTGCACCCAAATATGCCCAGATAGAGAACATAGGTTTGGCAGTCATCTTTGTTGTCACAAAGTTCCACTAATGCCATTACAGATGTAAATCTGTCATAGTAACAGACCACAAGCCCCTGCTAGGGCTACTAAGTGGTGACTCCCCTAGAAGAGTCCAATCTGGTTTTAAATTTTCTGGACACCTTTCCAGTCATGGCTGACAACATCTGACTGTGAAGCATTTCTGCCAAAACTAAAACAGAAGAGGCCATTACAAAAAGTTTTGAGACCTTTCTGGACCTAGAGAGGCCAGATCACTGTAAAGGATAACGTATTATTATGGGGAGCAAAGGTCCCTAAATGATTCTGGCTGAACACTTAGTCATTCAGGAGTTTCCAAAATGAAGATTTTGGCAAGAACCTTTGTCTGGTGGCCAAGATTAGATGCTGACGTAGCTGTATTTGTGTGGCAGAGTCCAGAGTGCCAAGAAGGACAAAGACTGCCAATGGCAGTGGCCCCATATTCATGGGAATGGCTGGGTAAACCCTGGATTCAGTAACACATCAACTATTCCAGTCTTTTGATGGGTTTATACTCCTGATCATTGTGGATTCCTGTTCAAAGTGGTTGGAAGTGCATTGAGTTCATTCAGAAAACTAAGGGATGATGATTGGAAAGCTGCAAGCATCATTTGTAATTCACGGACTCCCAGGAGTCGTGGACAATGGGACCTCATTAATCAGTAGGGAATTCAAGTATCTCAGAAAGTTGAGTAGCATTCAGCATGTTCGGACAGCTCCGTACCATCCATCATCCAATGGTTTGGTGGAAAGAGCAGTTCAAACATTGAAGATAGGCTTAAAGGAACAGTCTGCAGCTTCACTCGATATCAAACCATCCTGGTTCCTGTTTGATTATAGGTCCACCCCTCACCCAACCACAGGGATAGCTCCAGCAGAGTGAATGATGAGGAGAAGACTCTTCACTAGGTTATACCTGATACTCCTCGGCCTGGTGCAGAGGGTGAAATGGTAGCAGGAATGCCAATGCTAGCCACATGCTTACTCTAAGCAAGAAAGGCATTTTACTTCAGGGGACGAAATCAGGTGCTGGAACATTGGAAATGGCGTGGCATGAATACAAGGTAAAGTTGATGCAAGGTCAGTTCCCATGTTGTACAAAATTTGGGTCAGTGAGGTGGATCACCTGAAAGCTGCTATGGTGCAAATGGGACAGGAGTAAAACATACCTAGCCCCTCAGAACAGCCATAAACCATGGGCTCTCCCCCTTCATCTAACATCGAGGAAATCAAGATGCATGTGGCCAGAATAAGAGGAAGAAACTCTCCCGGGATGTTCTGGGCACAAGATTCAGGCTATGGTCTGGTGTACACCACTTGTGTCTAAGTCCACTTCAGAGGAACCGGAGCTGGACAAAAATATCCCAGGAGAAGCGACAGGAGAAAGAACAAGCCTACATCCCTGAACTTTGGTGGGGTGGGGAAACAGATGTAGTGATTGAACCCATGGCCAGCTGGATGGACTATGAGATCTTTGATTGACGTTATTAACCTGGGCCAATCAGGGATCCTTAGCTGATAGCGATCAACAGGAGATTCGGAAGGTCTCCTCTATCTAGGGATTGACCCTGAACTGGCTGGTCAAAGCCCATGTATGGTGCATATGTAAATAAAGGGTGATTTGGTGACAAGATACCAGCCTCTGTGCAGTTATTTCAGGATGGCATTTGTAAGTATGGATATTCAAATGTCAGACGATCATACATCAGGCACCCCTTGTATTCCCCTGGTTTACCTCAGAAGAACATAAGAACTAGGAGTGGGCAATTCAGCCCCCAAGCCTGCCCCACCATTTAATATGATCATGTCTGAGCTCATCTTGATCTTTATTCTATTTTTCTGCCTGCTCTCTATAATTTTTCAATGTGTTATTAATTAAAAATCTTTCTCCTTCTTAAATTGGTTAGACAGTTCCATTGTAATTCAGAGCTCCTTCAAAAATGCAGAACCAAACAAAATCTGACAGATTCCTGTGTTATGAAGATCTGGGTGTACTGTACTTTTAAGAAAGTTAAAAGCTAGCAGAACTAGCAGAGAGCACCAAGCGTTCAGAACAAAATATAATGTCACCTTTTGGTCCAGCAGCTAGTGTAGCTTGTTGCCTGGAGACAAAAACAAATCTGAATTAGGCCAATCAGTTTTAAATATGCCCCCAAAATACCAAATTTGAACTTAGTATATTGACAATATTAAAAGCCAATAACACAATCTCATGCTTTAGGGATATAAGACCAGGAAAAATTGAACATTTCAGAGAGAACTGCCAAAAAACAGCCAAAAGATGTAGGCTGTTAGTCAGAAGTCTCAGCGAGGTACCTATCTGTAGAAGGAGCTTGCACAGAGAAAACATCAATACCAGCCTGGAAAGCAACTCTCCAGAGGAAGATATAAAGAGAAGATTCAACAACTGGCTAGTTTTGAAATTTGAATTTCTCAGTAAACCTTAATCAGGGGTTTTATTGGATGAGTATTATAGAAGAGAAAGTAAAAGATAGGTTAGAAGAAGGAGTTGTAAATAATTGTTTGTTAATTATTCTCTGTTAAAGTTTAATAAATAAATTTGTTACTTTTATTTAAATTAGATTACTTATAGTGTGGAAACAGGCCCTTCGGCCCAACAAGTCCACACCGCCCCGCCGAAGCGTAA
The DNA here is from genome assembly GCF_047496795.1 of Chiloscyllium punctatum. Classification (NCBI taxonomy): domain Eukaryota; kingdom Metazoa; phylum Chordata; class Chondrichthyes; order Orectolobiformes; family Hemiscylliidae; genus Chiloscyllium; species Chiloscyllium punctatum. Next base: position 68,175,413 of record NC_092758.1, on the reverse strand, counting down.
CCCACCCATACCCCTACATCTACATCTACCCCTTACCTAACACTACGGGCAATTTAGCATGGCCAATTCACCTGACCTACACATCTTTGGACTGTGGGAGGAAACCGGAGCACACCCACGCAGACACGGGGAGAACGTGCAAACTCCACACAGTCAGTCGCCTGAGGCGGGAATTGAACCCGGGTCTCAGGCGCTGTGAGATAGCAGTGCTAACCACTGTGCCACCGTGCCGCCCACTAGTTCTTGGCCTCTCAAATTTTCACAGATAACTGTATGGGATAAAATTGTTTGGTGTTGCTGCTTAAATTAAGCAGGAGGGTTTATCCCGTTTCATAATAGTTTGGTGGGGAGGCTTGTCGTCTGGGATTTGAATTGGTTTAGACAGATTTGAATAGATGTGGGGTGTACAAAAAGTTCCAGATTTAAATCCCACATGCAGGTTAATGTCCTAGATCTTTAAATAAAACATAGGTGAGGCAATTTCTTGAATTTCGGTGACTTTGCGGTTGATTAAATTAAAAGTGAGAGAAATGGCTCTTAAAATTGCTAGAGGTTCTGGGATTTGAAGATGATTCTCAAATTTGCCCAGAAAGTTTAGAAGGAAGGAAAAAAGGCCATACTTTTAGAATTAGCAAGTAAGTTAGATTTGGGTTTAACCAAGGACAAAAGTAAAGCTGAAATTGTAAGGGAGTTAATCAGACAGTTAAGTGTATCAGAGAAACAGACAAGTGCAGTAGAGGTAGAAAAACTTAAATTACAATTGAGGCAAATGGAGTTAGAAGATAAACGAAGAGAGAGAGAAAGAAGGTTCTTAGCTGAGTAAAGAGAGACAAGAAAGGGAGAGGAAAGAGAGAGAGAATTGGAATTTGAGAAGTTGTGACTTAGTCAGCAAAGTCAAGTTAACAGGATGGAGATTAAGAGAGAAGGTAGTGATATATAAAAATATGTCAAAATTCTGCCACGTTTGGCTAGAAACATGTGGAAGCCTTCTTTAATTCATTTGAAAAATTGGCTAGGCAGATGGAGTGGTCTGAGGATTACCTAATGCTAGTTCAGACTAAACTGGTAGGCAGAGCAAGTGAGGTATTTGCCGCACTGTCAGATGAGAGATCAAGAGATTATGAAGAGGTTAGACGGGCTATTTTAAGTGCTCATGAATTGGTACCACAAGCATATAGACAGCAGTTCAGAAACAAAAAGAAAGAACCAGGTCAGACTTCTGTTGAACCAGTCAGACTTAAACATAATCATTTTGGTAGATGGGTGCTTTGAACATAGATAGGCCTTTGAGGCTCTGAGAGAGATTATTCTGCTGGAGGAATTCATAGACTCACTTCCAGAGATGGTAAGAATTCACGTGGAAGAACAGAAAGTTCAGTAAATGAGAAGGGCAGCAGAATTAGCAGTTGGACACATGTTGGTGCATAAGGCAAGCTTCCAGTCAGAATTTTGTGGGGGAATAGAAGTTGGGAGAAAGGGGAGATCTGACACTATGAGACAAAGAGTAGAGAGCACTGGTAAGAATTTACCAGATAAAAAAGATGCCCAAGAAGGTGGTGAAAGGAGGTGAAATGTCTCAGGTGTTCCCACTGTGGTAAAGTGGGACACATAAAGTCATAGTGCTGGTTGTTAAAGAAAGGCACTGTGGGAAAAGATATGATAAAAGAAGCTAAGCCAGTGGCATTAGAGAAGGTAGAAAAGGATACCCCAAGAAAAGCCAAGGAGCTCCAGGAGAGTGCACATCCCAGGCAAGGGCTGGGTATGGAGTTAGAAACTGATCTCTACAAAGAATTTGCCCCGTGTTAAAGTTTACTGAGAAAAAACATGGGCAGAAGGACAAGAACTTAAAATTTGAGAGATACAGGATCTAACCAGTCGCTGATAGTAAGAGATGAGTGAAAATGCATGAGTGTGTGGTAACTTGTGGGATAGATGGATAGAAATTGAATGTTCCACTATGTGGTTGGAGTGCCAACTCAAGACTGGGGAAGTTACAGTGGGAGTGACTGACAGAGTGTCAGTTCCAGGAATTCGCAGTTTGTTCTTGGGAATGATTTGGCAGGATCCATGGTGGGAGTGACAGCTCTTGTTATGGAGAAGCCCAAGTAAGACCAAGAAACTGAGGAGTTAAAACAGAAATATCCTTGTACTTTCCCAGACTGCGTAGTAGCCAGATCCCACTATCATAAGCCACAGCATGAAGCGAAAAGTAAAGAGAAAGATGAAAGAGTTGAGTTTCAATTAACAGACACCCTGTATGACGTAATGGTGCAGGAAAATGAACAGGCAGAGGGTCAGACAGAAATGTTTAATCCTGAAAGTGTAAGAGACTTGCAACAGCAAGACAAAATGATAAATGATATATATGTGGATGTGTACTCCGAAAAGGAGACAGAGGATATTCTGAAGCATTATTAAGTGAAAAATAGAATCCTAAGACAATGATGGAGACCACAGCAGGTTACCACAGAGGAGAAATGGCCCGGAGTGCATCAGATTGTGTTGCCGGTATCATACAGACAGGAGGTGTTACGGGTAGCTCATGAACTATCTATAGGAGGTCACCTAGGGGTACAAAAGACTCAGGCTAAGGTAAAAAGACATTTTTATTGGCCTGGAATGCACAAGGATGTGGTTAACTTTTGCCAAAAGTGTCATACATGCCAAATGGTAGGTAAGCCACAGGTGGTAATAAAACCACCACCTTTGTTGCCAATTCCCACATTTGAAGGACCTTTCACAGAGGTTACAGTTGATTGTGTAGGTCCCCTCTTGAGAAGTAAAAGTGGAATCCAGTACTTGCTAACCATGTTAGCATGTAACAAATATGTGTTTATCATATTTCCGGAGGAAATTCCATTATGAAGTATCAAGGCAAAAAGGGTAGTCGAAGAGTTAGTAGTGTTCTTCACGCAGTATGGGCTACCCAGAGAGATACAGTCAGACCAAGGGTCAAGTTTTGTTGCTCGGTTCTTTAGGACGATTATGGATAATTTAGGTATACAGCACTTTAAACCCAGTGCCTATCATCCTGAGTCTCAGGGAGCGTTAGAAAGATGTCAGATGTTGAAGAACCATGTTGAGAACGTACTGTCAGGATTACCCGAATGATTGGGATAAAGGTATCCCATTTATATTGTTTGCCATTAGAGATGCCCCAAATGAATCTACTCAGATCACTCACTTCGAGTTAATATTCGGGGATAAAGTGAGAGGCCTTTTGAAATTAATTAAAGAAAAATTAACAGGATCAAAGTCAGAGATCTCACACTTAGATTATGTATCTGAGGTGAGGGAGAGATTAATTCAAGGAGGTGAGTTAGCGAAACAGCACGTAATGAGGGCACAGTATAGAATGAAACAGGTGGCAGATGAAAGCTCTGAGACTTAGACGTTTTCCCAAGGGGATGATGTGTTAATGATAGGAGATCCCTTCAAAGCCAGGTTTAGTGGCTTCTATCAAATTGAGAAAATGTTGTATCAGGTAACTATTGAGTAAAGATGCCAGATAGGAAACAAAAAGGTATTGGGTATGTCATGTGAACATGTTGAAGTTGTATTATACCGAAAAAAAAATAAACTGGAGAAACAGGTTTTAATTACAGCCTCACAGTGAGAAATCAAATTCAGATGATTTGGATTTTGATGTGCCTCAAAATAGATTAAAAAATGAAGAAGTCTTGAGGAGTGGGATAGGTTAGTAAGCTATCTGTTTCAGGAGCACAGAACCCAATTGAAAGACTTGTTACTGCAGTATAATGACATATGTAAGAATTGGAAGGGAAGGACTAATGAAGTAGACTTAGGGAATACTGCTTCAATAAAACAACACCCCTTTTAGCTCAACCCTTTCAAAGCCAGACAGATCCAAATAGAGGTGGAGGCCATGTTCAATGGGGACATCTTCGAATCAAACCAAGCGAGCAGAGTTCGTCGATTGTCTTAGTTCCCAAACTGGACGTGATTCTGCGTGGATTATCAAAAGGTTAACGTCATTACAAAATTGGCCTCATATCCAATTCCTAGATTGGAGGACTATATTGCGAAAGTCAGACAAGCCAGTTACATCACCAAGTTGGACTTAGTATGTGGTTATTGGCTGGTACCTTTATCAGAGATGGCAAAAGAAATTCCTGCATTTGTAACCCCAAATGGACTATATGAGTTTAATGTGATGCGCTTTGGATTGAAGAATGCACCCGTCACATTCCAAAGACTCATGAACAGAGTTGTAGCTGGGTTAACGAACTGTGCAGTCTATTTGAACAACGTAGTGATCTTTAGTAAGTCCTGGAAAGATCTCATGGTACACTTGGCAGATCTCTTTGAATGACTACAGACAACAAAACTGGTGATAAACTTAAATAAAACTCACTTCACGAAAGCAGAGGTGACATTCTTGGGACATAACATCGGTCATGGAAAGTTGACCCCATGGAATGCAAAGACAAAGGCTATTGAGGAATTTCCACCAACAACCCGAAGAAAGAGGTGCTTCAATTCATAGGACTTAGCAGATTCTATCGGAAGTTTGTTCCAAACTTCAGCAATGTATTTGGCACCATTAACTCTTTTGCTGAAAAAGAACACAAAGTTTTGGTGGACAGAACAATGCCAGGAAGCATTTAACCATTAGAAATCAATATTAACCACCAAAACAGTTTTAGCCATACCAGACTTTTCAAAACCTTTTAAAGTCACCATCATTGCTAGCTGTACTCCTACAGGAAGATTAGAATGGGATTGAACTGCCAGTTAGTTACTTTTCAAAAAAGATCAACATCCACCAGAGAAAATACTCCATGATCAAAAAAGAACTATTGGATCTGGTACTGGCCTTACAACATTTTAATGTGTATGTCACGAACAATATCTTAGAGATGATTGTGTACACTGATCACAATCTGCTTACGTTCTAAGAATGCTTTAAAGACAAGAATATGAGACCATTTCATTGGAGTTTTATGTTACAGACTTTTAATTTAAAAATTGTACATATTGCAGATCATTAGAATGTAACTGTAGATGCATTATCAAAGATTTAACTGATAAAGTTTAGATGAGATATTTATTTATTTATATATGTATATACAGTTGTGTTTAAAGAATAGGAAAGAAAGAAGCCATCTTTTCAATATGATGGTTCATTTTTTTCTGAAGGGGGAGGTGTTATGAAGATGTGGGGGGAACTGTACCTTTAAGAAAGTTAAAAGCTAGCTGAATTACTGGACAGCACCAAGCGTTCTGAATAAGATATAATGTCTCCTATTGGTCCAGCAGCTGGTTGCCTGGAGACAAAAACAAATTTGAATTTGGCCAATCAGTTTAAATTATTCCCCAAAAAATAGCAAACTCTAAACAAGTTTGAATTTAATATATTGACAATATTAAAAGCCAATGACTTGGGGGTATAAGACTGGGTCAAATTGCCCAGTTGGGAGAAGAATTGCTAAAAGACCAACAGATGTAGGCTGCTAGTCAGAACTCTCAGAAAGATACCTGTCTCGGGAAGGAGTTTGTACAGAGAAAATATCGACACTGACCTGGAGAGCAAATCTACAAAGAGAAGATTCAACAGCTAGCTTGTTTTTGAATTTGAGCCTTTCAGTAGATCTTAATCAGGGGTTTTATCGGACAAGTATTACAGAAGGGAAAGTAAATGATAGCTTAGAGAAAGGGGTAGTAAATAGTTGTTCGTTAATTATTCTTTGTTATACTTTAAGAAATAAAGTTGTTACTTGAACTTTAATTTGTTCTTGGCCTCTTGAATTTTCACAGATTACTGCATGGCATAAATTTTTTCTATGTTGCTCCTTTAAATTAAGCAGGAAGGTCTATCCCATGTTGTAACACCTGATAGTGCAGGACAGTTAGGGAAGACAACCTATTCCACTATTTTCATGACACTCAGTTGCTGTATTCTGTGATTTAAATGTGCAGTGTCACAGACAGACACTTTAAAAGCTCCTGTGAAAATCCAAGTATGTTGGTAAATGTGAGGTAAGGGTGCCAGGTAAATGGGATCCTAGATGGGTAGGGGAGAAGGTGCCATGGTGTCATGGTGCCAGCTAGTTAGGATGCCAAATATAAATGGTGCCAGGTCAGTATAATGCCAGAGCACAGGGTGTAAAGAAGGCCAGGTATGTGATAGAGCATTTAGATTATAGTCAGGGTGAACGGAAGGTGTTATTTCCAGTAGTGGGCAGAGTATTGAGAGGGTGGTTCATAGGTCCTGGGAAAAGGCAAAAGGTTGAGTAGATATTAGGTCTCTGGAGTAGGAGTATGTGTTGTGTTCATGGTGGAGGGTGGAAAGTGTTGGGACCAGGAAAATGAGGGGTGTCAGTTCCTGGGGGGGTGGTGGGGGGGGTGCGCCAAGTGTTGTCAGGTCAGAATTTGAGTGGTGTAAGTGGTCTGGAAAAGGTGTAATTGGGATTAGGTGTTTGTGTGATAAATTGAGGGGTCAGTTTTAAAGCTACAATGGAGTTAGACTAGATTTTTAATTGTTTAACTTTTCCCGAGTAACTGTTTACCTAACTGTAGTGAAACCTTCTGAATTCTTTAATTTAAATGGATACTTTTGGGAAGTTCCAGGCACATGGAAATTATCCAGTATAATCTTTAATTCTATGGCCACTCCTTCAAAATCTGTTACTTTGGGATTCCACAATATGCTAATACACAATTCCGATTGACAGTGCAGAAACAATTATCTAGCCATTGGTAATCTGGGCATTGGATTTTCTGCCCTTGTAATTTCTTTCTTAAAATTATGGAGTAATTTCACATTTTTTACAAACATAAAGTTGACTTAGTTAGCAGACCACTAAAAATTTAGTTATAGCTAATTTTTAGAGTGCAGCATTTCCACATGTTCTTACAGTGAGATTCATGTCAGTTCTTATCAACTCATGTGGACAGATTTCCATGTGCTAAGGTGGACCAAACCTGTGTTTGTGAGGCAGAAAAATGTGGGAGCCAGATTCAAAGATTTGTGGGCAGCACATTGGCACAGTGGTTAGCACAGCTGCCTCATAGTGCCAGAGACCCGGGTTCAATTCCCGCCTCAGGCAATTGACTGTGTGGAGTTTGCACGTTCTCCCCGTGTCTGCGTGGTGTGCTCCGGTTTCCTCCCACAGTCCAAACATGTGCAGGTTAGGTGAATTAGCCATGCTAAATTGCCCGTAGTGTTAGGTGCAGGGGGGAATGGGTCTGGGTGGGTTGCGCATCAGTGTGGACTTGTTGGGCCGAAGGGCCTGTTTCCACAATGTAAGTAATCTAATCTAAAGATAGTTAAGAAAATATGTTGTGAAGAAGTGATCACAACATTATGTTAGTTGGTTGTTTGTTGAAAATGGCAGATTGCAATGTGGGATAATGTGAAGTGATTCATTTTGGCAGGAAGAATGAAAAAATAAAGCATTATTTAACCATAGAGTCAGACAGTCCTTCGGCCCAACATATCCATGCTGACCTGGTTTCTCAACTGAACTAATCCCATTTGCCCGCGTTTGGCCAATATCCATCTAAACCTTTCCTATTCATATACCTGTCTGTGAAGCGTCGTGGCTCATTGGTTAGCTCTGCTGCCTCACAGTGTCAGGGACATATGTTCAATTCTACCTGAGGAGGACCATCTGAGTGGAGTTTACACATTCTCCCCATGTCTGTGTGGGTTTCCTCTGGGTGCTCAGGTTTCCTTGCCCTGTCCAAAATGGTTATGTGGATTGGTTATGCTAAATTTCCCATAGTGTCCAGGGATATGCAGTTTAGGTGGGATATGTGGGGTTAGAGGAATTGGACTGGGGGAGTTGTGGTTCTTCAGAAGGTTCCTGGGTCAAATAGTCTGCTTCCATGCTGTAGGGATTCTATTCCATGATTCTACCACTTTCTCTGGCAGCTTTTTCTATAAACACACCACCCTCTGCGTGAAAAAGCTGCCCCTTAGGTTTTTTTAAAATCTTTTCACTGTCAACTTAAATCAATGCCTTTAGGTTTGAATGCCCCTATCCTGGGGAAAAGAACATAGGACATAGAGCACAGAACAGCGCAGCACAGGAATGGCCCATGATGCTTTGTCAAACATGATTCCAGATTCTGCCTCGCTTTGATCTACATCCCTCCATTCCTTGCATATTCATGTGGCTATCTAAAAGGCCCCTAAATACCCCTACAGTATCTGCCTCCAGCACCATCCCTGGCAGTGCTTCCCAGACTCCTAGCAGTCTCTGTTTAAAAAAACTTACCCCTCATATCTTCATTCAATACTCCTCCCTCACCTTAATTGCATGTCCCCCAGTATTAGACATTGCAACTTGAGGGAAAAGATTCTGACTGTCAATTTTATCTATGCATCTCATAATTTTATACGTTTCCTTCAATTCTCCCCTCAGCTTCCATCGCTTCGAAGAAAGCAACCTGAGTTTTTCTAGCCTTTTCTGATAGCTCAAAGGCTTTCATCTCAGCAGAATCCTGGTAAACTTACTGTGCATCTTCTCCAAAGCCTCTGCATTCTTCCTGTAACATGGCAAAAGAATTAAATGTGATACTTTAGGTATGGTCTAACCAAAGTCTTATATAGTGGCAACATGATATCCTAACTTTTGTGCTCAGTTCCCTGAACAATAAACGCAAGTGCATCATTTGTCTTCTTTACCACCCTTTTTATTTGTGTGCAGTTTCAGGGAGCAATGGAGTTGAACACCAAGATCTCTCTGTATATCAATGCTGTTCAGAGTCCTGCGATTAAAGTTTACTTTTCCTTAACATTTGATCTCCCAAAGTGCAGCACCTCGCACTTACCCAATTTAAACTCCATCTACCATTTCTTTTCTCATATCTACAACTGATCTATACCCTGCTGTATCCTTTAATAACCTTCTACATAATCCAGACCTCCAATGATCTTTATGTTGTTGCAAATTTACTGATCCATTCATTTACACGGATGCCTGCAGAACACCACTAGTCACAGATCTCTAACCAGTAAAATACCCTTCCATCACTACCCTCTGCCTTCAATGGGCAAGCCAATTCTTAATCCAAACATCCAACTCATTGTGAAACTTCTTAATCTTCTGGATGTGCGCACCATAAAGGATCTTGTTGAAAGCTTCTAAAATCCATCTAGACAAAATCCACTGTTTTACCCTCATTGATCACCTTCATCAACTCCTTGAAAAATCCAATCAAATTAGTAAGACATGACCTGCCCCTGTACAAAGCCAGGCTGACTGTTCCTAATTAGGCCATGCTTTTCCAAATGCACATAAATCCCATTCCCAAGAATTCTTTCCAATAGCTTCCCAATCACCGATATGAGACTTAGTTTCATGGATTATTCCTATTTCCTTTCTTGAACAGAGGAACAACATTGTCTACTCATCAGCCTTCCTAGACCTTTTCAGTCGCTAGTGAGAATACAAAGATCTTGGTAAAGCTGCAGCAATCTTCTCTCTTGATTCTCTCAATAACCTGGGGTTGATGTCATTGGGCCCTAGGGACTTGTTTACCATAATGCTCTTCAAGAGATCCAACCCCACTTCTTTCTTGATCTCAAAATGCTCTAGCATAATAGCATACTCCACACTAATCTCGCTATCCTCCATATTCTTCTTCTGGGTGAATACCAATGCAGAACACTCATTTAGGATCTCACCACATCCTCTGCCTCCAAGCACAAGTTTGCTCCTTTACCTTTGAGCGGTTCTACCATCTAGGAGAAAGTGAGGACTGCAGATGCTGGAGATCAGAGTTGAGAGTGTCGTGCTGGAGAAACACAGCAGGTCAGGCAGCATCTGAAGAGCAGGAGAATTGACGTTTCGGGGATAAGCCCTTCATCAGGAAAGGTTGATCAGGTTCTTCAGGAAAGGTTCCTGATGAAGGTCTTATTCCTGAAACGTCAATTCTCCTGCTCCTCGGATGCTGCCTGACCTGCTGTATGATTCTACTATCTCCTTACTGACCCTCTTATTGATAATATATTGTACAGAATGCCCTGGGATTGTCTTTAACCCTACTTGTCAAGGTCATTTCATGACCCCTTCTTGCTCTCTTACTTCCCTGCTTAATTTCTTTCCTGATTTCTTTACATTTCTCGAAGGCACTTTCTGATTTTTAGATTAGACTAGATTAGTTACAGTGTGGAAACAGACCCTTTGGCCCAACAAGTCCACACTGACCCGCCGAAGCGCACCCACCCAAATCTATTCCCCTACATTTACCCCTGCACCTAACACTACGGACAATTTAGCATGGCCAATTCACCTAACCTGCAAATTGTTTTGGACTGTGGGAGAAAACCGGAGCACCCAGAGGAAACCCACGCAGATATGGGGAGAATGTGCAAACTCCACACAGTCAGTCGTCTGAGGTGGGAATTGAACCCGGGTCTCTGGCACTGTGAGGCAGCAGTGCTAACCACTGTGCCACTGTGCTGCCCAGACCACTGTGTCACTGTGTTGCCCAGTTTAGTTTCCTCAAACTTATCTTTTTTTCCCCTTTTGGCTAAATTCACAAATTCCCTCATTATCCAAGGGTCCCTGACTGTGCCATCCCTGTCCTTCTTCCTTACTGGAACAGGCTGGTCCTAAACTCTGACCAATAGGTCTAATCAACGTCCATGTATCAAATGTGGACTTGCCCGATAACAGTTCCTCCCTGCGAACATTTCCTAGCTCTTGCCCAACACTGACATAATTTGCCCTCCACCAATTTAGTGCTTTCCTATAAGGTCCTAACATATCCTTCTTAAAACTTGAGAAGTTGTGATCACTGTTTCTGAAAAGGTTTTCCCATTGAAAAGTCAGTCACCTGACCAGGCTTATTAGCTACTCATCCCCCATACGAAGCTACATCAGAATATTATTTCAATGAACCAATACACACTGCAGCACAGAGGAACTACGCAGAGCAGAGGAAAATCATCTATACCGTGTATTCAAAAAGAATGGGTACCCAATGAACACAGTCCGCTGATTTCTCAGCAATAAACTGAAACAAGTGGACAAAACATGTCCAGAAACCCTCGCCACTCTCCCCTACATCAAAGACATCTCAGAAATGACTGCCAGACTACTCAGACCCCTTGGCATCATGGAAGCCCACAAACCCACCAACACACTAAAACAGCAGCTAATGAACTTGAAAGACCCTATACAGACAATGAGCAAAACTAACGTCATTTGTAAAATACAGTGCAAGACTGTAACAAACACTACATCGGACAAACAGGCAGAAAACTAGTCACCAGGGTACATGAACATCAACTAGCCACAAAAAGACATGACCCTCTCTCACTGGTATCCTCACATATGGATGAGGAAGGATGCCACTTCAGCTGGGACAATACATCTATCCTAGGACAAGCCAAACAGAGACATGCATGAGAATTCCTTGAGGCATGGCATTCCAACCAAAACTCTATCAACAAACACATCGAGTTAGACCCCATCTATCACCCCCTGAGAAAAGGAACAGGAAGTGACTTCACCACAGGAAATGACATCACCAACTCAAAGAAACCCAAACATATAAATAGAAAGCAGGAATTTTCAGCATTGCTTCACGAGAGGTCCACTGAAGATGTTACCTAGTAAGGTAACAAAACGTCTGGAAATGAACCTTTCAGCTGAGCGAGCTTTAAGTACATTTAAGTTATCATTGGACAAACATATGGACATACATGTAGTAGCGTAGGTTAGATGGGCTTCAGATTGGTATGACAGTTTGACATTGGTATGACGGCGCAACATCGAGGGCCGAAGGGCCTGTACTGCGCTGTAATGTTCTATGTTCAATGTTGTTATTGCATCTTTCCATAATCTTCCTACATATTTGCTCCTTGATGTCTCGGTGGTTATTGAGGGGCCTATCGTATAATCCTATTAGACTGATTCAACTTATTTTTGAACTGTACCCATATTGCTTCAGTGCATGTGCCCTCCTTATGTCCTCTCTGAGTACAGATGTGACATTCTCTCGAATAGTAATGCAAATGCTCCACGTCTTTTCCTTTCCTCTTTATCTCATCTAAAGCAACAAAACCCTGGAAAGTTGAGCAGCCAGTCCTGTCCCTCTCTCAACTAAGACTCTGAAATGAGCATCATCATTGTCCAATGCACAGATCAAAGTTCTCAGCTCATCTGCCTTACCTATTATACACATTGCATTGAAGTCAACACTCTTCAGCCCATTAGTACCACTGTGTTCATTTACTTGTCTCTGCCTTACTGGTCTTAAATCTACCTTTCGATCAATCACACCATTTGCTGGCCTGCTCCTTTGGATCCCAGCCCCTTGCCAGTCTAGTTTAAACCATTCCGAGTAGCACTAGCAAAATTCTATGTCAGGTTATTGGTTCCCCTCCAATTTGGTGCAACCTGTCACTCTTGTGCAGGTCACCCTGACCTAGAAGAGATCCCAATGATCCAGAAACCTGAAAACCTGCCTCCTGCACCAGCTTCTTGGCTACACATTCATCTCTCCTACCTTGCTTTTCCTTGCCTCATAAGCATGTAGCACTGGTAGTAACCCAGAGATTACTCTCTGTAAAGTCCTGTTTTTCAGCTACTTTTCTAACTGCCTGTACTCACTCCACAGGATGTCATCCCTCATTCTGCCTACGTCATTGGTACCAATGCACACAACGATCTCTGGCTGCTCACCCTTAAGAATTTCATGCAACCGCTCAGAGATGTCATTGACCCTAGTACTGGGGAGGCAACACACCATCCTGAAGTCTTGAACACGGCCACAACTAGCAAATCTCCTTACCACTTTTGCTCACTTGGACTCTACCCTACCATCTCTACAGATAAGCCAGTTGTGGTGTCACAGGGCAGGCTGTTGCTGTTATACTTGCCTGAGAGGCTATCCCCAACACAGTATCCAAAATCATATAGCTGTTAGAGAGGGGAAGAACCACAGGAGACTCCCACACTGCCTGCCTCTCCTGGCGGTCATCCATCTGCCATGTGATCTCCTCCCTGTAACTAGTACCTATCATATTCTCTGCCCCTTCATATGCTCCTCATTGTGTCCAACCGCCACACCAAGTGAACCACATAGTCTGTGCGGAGTTGCCCCCGGTCATACTTGCTGCAGACATTGTCTTAGGGATGTTAGATTGCTCCCAAGTGTCCCATGTCTGGCAGGAGGAGTACTTCATTGCCCTAAATGCCATCTCTGTCCCTTTACATTATAAAGACCATGGCTATTTACCTTATCTGTGCCCTTATAATGTTATAAACTTCTATTTGGTCACCGCTCAGCCTCCTATGCTCTAGAGAAGAAAAGTTCCAGCCTAATGAGCCTCCTCTTATAACTTAAACTCTTCCAGTTTTGGTAATATCCTTGTTAATTCTTTTCAAACTCTTTCCAGTTAAATATCATCCGTCAATACAAGGTGACTAGAATTGTATGCAGTACTCCAAATTTGGGCTAACCAATGTTTTTTAACATGCTGTCCCAACTCCTGTATTCAGTGCTGAGACCAATGAAGGGTAAGTATGCCACATGCCTTCTTTGCCAGCCTCTACCTTTGACACCAGTTTCAAGGAATTGTGCACATGAATGCCGAAGCGTCTGTTCAACAACCGTCTCCTCTGGCCCTACCAATACTGTGTAAGTCCTGCCCTGGTTTATCTTACCAAAATGCAACACCTCACATTTATCGAAATTAAACTCCATCCTGCTCCACTAACTTATTTGATCAAAATTCTACTGTACTCTAAAACAACGTTCTTCACTATGCAGAAAGAAATGGAGGTAGAGAACTTGGGGAAATTAATATTGGAGTTTTTAAAACAGTTCACATGACAGAAGAGGAACTGGTGGAAGTCTTAGAAAACATAAAGGTGGATAAATCTCAAGGACCTGATCACCTGTGTTCCAGGGTGTTGTGGGATATTACAGAAGAAATTGCAGGCTTTAGCAGAAACATGCATATCCTTTAAGAAAGTCTGTAAGGTGAAACTTGGGAACTATAGATCTGTGAGCCAGATATTGTTGGAGGTAATTCTGAAGGACAGGATTTACATGCATTTGCAGAGGCAAGGAATAATTTGGGATAATCAGCAGAGATTTGTGTGAGGGAAATTGTGTCTCACAAACTTGATTGAGGTTTTGAGGAAGTAACCAAAAGAAATAGTGAGGTCAGAACAATAGATGTTGTGTAAATAGATTTCAGTAAAGCATTTGACAAGGTTCTGCATTGCAGACTAATTAGTAAAGTGTGGTTACATGGGATTCAGGGTGAGCTTGCCAGTTGGACACAAAATTGACTTGACGGTAGAGACAGAAGGGTTGTTTTTCAGACTGGAGGCCTGTGACTGGCAGTGTTCCATAAAGACCGATAAAGGGTCTGCTTCTGGTTGTCATCTATATAAATAATTTGGATGACATTATAGGAGAGGGCTTATGATTGAACTGTTGAATCTCCTAATCCTTGGATGCTGCCTGACCTGCTGTGCTTTTCCAGCACCACACCTTTTGACTCTGACAATGATAGTAAGGATAGTAAGGCATGGATAGTAAGGATATAATTTTAATTTGATTGTATTCCATAAAAATTGGTGGTATTGAGGACAGTCAAGAAGGTTATCTAAGATTACGAAGAGATCTTGATCAATTGGGTCAATGGACTGAGTCAATGGGCAGATGGAGTTTAATTTCGATAAATATAAAGTTTTGCATTTTGGTAAAACAAACAAGAGCAGGAATTTATAAAATTAATGAAAACCCTGAGAAGTGTTGTAGAACAGAGACACTCAGAGTTCAGGTATATAATTCTTTGAAATTTACAACACAGGTAGACAGCATGGTTTAGAAGGTGTTTTGCATACTTGTTATCATTGCTCAGACCATTGAGGATAGGAAATAGGAAGGTCACTTTTGGAGTACTGAATGCAGTTCTGGTTGCCTTGCTATGGGGAAGATGTTATTGAATTGGAGAAGGTTCAGAAAAGATTTATGAGAATGTTGTCAGAATATCACACTCCCACATTTGAGTGGGAGCAGCGGCCGAGGAAAAACGAACCCGGGAGACTACAGCTAAGGTAAGACAGTTTGTTTCAAAATTACTTACCTGTAGCGAGCAGCGGAAGTGAGGTTGGAGCGCATAGCTGGGCGGGAAGGCAAGTGATTAGTATTTGAGTGGGTGTGTTCTAGACCCCAGGTCCTACTTCCGTAGGGCCTCCTCTAACCTAACTTTAAAGTCCACAGGTTATTGACTCAGTGTTCTTGTTTTTGGAGACAGTGTACAGTCATGGCAGCACAGGCGGTGGAATGTTCCTCCTGCAGGATGTTTGAGGTAGGGGTGACCACCGATACTCCTGCCGACTTCGTGTGCAGGAAATGCAGTCAGATCCTGATCCTCACCGAACGAGTTAGGGAACTGGAACTGGAACTGGATGAGCTGAGGATTATTCGAGAGGCTGAGAGGGTGATCGATAGAAGCTACAGGGACATAGTTACGCCAGAGAACAGAGGTAGCTGGGTAACAGTTAGAGGTGGGAAGGGGAAGAAACAGGCAGTGCAGGGTTCCCCTGTAGTCGTTCCCCTAAAAAATAAGTATGCAGCTTTGGAAACTGTTGGGGGGGACAGCCTTGCAGGTGTAAGCTGCAGTGAAGGGGTCTGTGGCTCTGAGATTCAGAAGGGAAAGGGGGAGAAGAAGAGAGCGCTAGTTATAGGGGACTCTCTAGTTAGAGGGACGGACAGGCGGTTCTGTGGACATGGGCGAGACTCTCGGATGGTTTGTTGCCTCCCGGGTGCTAGGGTCCGAGACGTCTCTGACCGTGTCTTCAGAATCCTTAAGGGGGAGGGTGTGCAGCCAGAAGTCGTGGTACACATTGGCACCAACGACATAGGTAGGAAAAGGGGCGGGGAGGTCATTCAAGAGCTCAAGGAGTTAGGCTGGAAGCTAAAAGCTAGGACAGACAGAGTCGTCATCTCTGGGTTGTTGCCGGTGCCACGTGACAGAGAGGCAAAGAATAGGGAGAGAGTGCAGTTGAACACGTGGCTGCAAGGATGGTGTAGGAGGGAGGGCTTCAGATATTTGGACAATTGGACTGCATTCTGGGGAAGGTGGGACCTGTATAAACAGGACGGGTTGCACCTGAACCAGAAGGGCACCAATATCCTGGGGGGTAGGTTTGCTAGCACTCTTCGGGGGGGTTTAAACTAATTTGGCAGGGGGATGGGATCCGGACTTGTAGTCCAGCAAGTAAGCTAGCTGTGTGTCAGGATGTCCAAGACTGTAGGGAGGCTGTGGAGAAGGTAGCACTGACAGGGACTACTTACAGATGGGCTCAAGTGCGTATACTTCAATGCAAGGAGTATCAGAAATAAGGTGGGTGAACTTAAGGCATGGATTGGTACCTGGGACTACGATGTTGTAGCCATCACGGAAACATGGATAGATGAGGGACAGGAATGGCTGTTGGAGGTTCCTGGGTACAGATGTTTCAGTAAGATTAGGGAGGGTGGTAAAAAAGGAGGGGGGGTGGCATTGCTAATTAGAAATGGTATAACGGCTGCAGAAAGGAAGTTTGAGGGGGATCTGCCTCTGGAGGTAGTATGGGCTGAAGTCAGAAATAGGAAAGGTGCAGTCACCTTGTTTGGTGTTTATTATAGGCCCCCCAATAGCAGCAGAGATGTGGAGAAACAGATTGGGAAACAGATTTTGGAAAGGTGCAGAAGCCACAGGGTCGTAGTCATGGGCGACTTCAACTTCCCAAATATTGATTGGAAGCTCTTTAGATCAAGTAGATTGGATGGGGCGGTGTTTGTGCAGTGTGTCCAGGAAGCTTTTCTAACGCAGTATGTAGATTGTCCAACCAGAGGGGAGGCCATATTGGATTTGGTACTCGGTAACGAACCGGGACAAGTGGTGGGCTTGTTAGTGGGTGAACATTTTGGTGATGGCGACCACAATTCTGTGACTTTCACCTTGGTTATGGAGAGAGATAGGTGCGCACAACAAGGAAGTTTCTACAATTGGGGGAAGGGAAATTACGATGCTGTAAGACAGGATTTGAGGAGCATACGTTGGGAGCATAGGCTGTCAGGGAAGGATGTGGTGGAAATGTGGGACTTTTTCAAGGAGCAGATACGACGTGTCCTTGATATGTATGTACCGATCAGGCAGGAAAGAAATGGTCGTGTGAGGGAGCCTTGGTTGACGAGGGAGGTTGAATGTCTAGTAAAGAGGAAGAAGGAGGCTTACATAAGGTTGAGGAAACAAGGTTCAGACAGAGCAGTGGAGGGATACAGGATAGCCAGAAGGGACCTGAAGAAAGGGATTAGGAGAGCTAAGAGAGGGCATGAAAAATCCCTGGCGGATAGGATCAAGGATAACCCCAAGGCATTCTATGCGTATGTGAGAAACCTGAGAATGACGAGAACGAGGGCAGGTCCGATCAAGGACAGTGGTGGGAGACTGTGTATTGAGTCGGAAGAGATAGGAGAGGTCTTGAACAAGTACTTCTCTTCAGTATTTACGAACGAGAGGGACTGTATTGTTGAAGAGGAGAGTGTGAAACGGACTGATAAGCTAGAAGAGATATCTGTTAGGAAGGAAGATGTGTTGGACATTTTGAACAACTTGAGGATAGACAAGTCCCCCGGGCCTGACGGGATATATCCTAGGATTATGTGGGAAGCAAGAGAGGAAATTGCAGTACCGTTGGCAATGATCTTCTCGTCTTCACTGGCAACTGGGGTGGTACCAGGGGACTGGAGAGTAGCGAATGTTGTGCCCCTGTTCAAAAAAGGGAATAGGGATAACCCCGGGAATTACAGGCCAGTTAGTCTTACTTCTGTGGTAGGCAAAGTAATGGAAAGGGTACTGAGGGATAGGATTTACGAGTATCTGGAACGGCACTGCTTGATTAGGGACAGCCAGCACGGATTTGTGAAGGGTAGGTCTTGCCTTACAAGTCTTATTGAATTCTTCGAGGAGGTGACCAAGCATGTGGATGAGGGTAGAGCAGTGGATGTAGTGTACATGGATTTTAGTAAGGCATTTGATAAGGTTCCCCATGGTAGGCTTATGCGGAAAGTCAGGAGGCATGGGATAGAGGGAAATTTGGCCAATTGGATAGAAAACTGGCTAACCGGTCGAAGTCAGAGAGTGGTAGTAGATGGTAAATATTCAGCATGGAGTCCAGTTACAAGTGGAGTTCCGCAGGGATCAGTTCTGGGTCCTCTGCTGTTTGTAATTTTTATTAATGACTTAGATGAGGGAGTCGAAGGGTGGGTCAGTAAATTTGCAGATGATACAAAGATAGGTGGAGTTGTGGACAGTGAGGAGGGCTGTTGTCGGCTCCAGAGGGACTTAGATATGATGCAGAGCTGGGCTGAGGAGTGGCAGATGGAGTTCAACCCTGCCAAGTGTGAAGTTGTCCATTTTGGAAGAACAAATAAGAATGCGGAATACAGGGTTAATGGTAGGGTTCTTGGTCAGGTGGAGGAACAGAGGGATCTTGGGGTCTATGTACATAGATCTTTGAAGGTTGCCACTCAGGTGGATAGAGTTTGTAAGAAGGCCTATGGAGTATTATCGTTCATTAGCAGAGGGATTGAATTCAAGAGTCGTGAGGTGATGTTGCAGCTGTACAGGACTTTGGTTAGGCCACATTTGGAGTACTGTGTGCAGTTCTGGTCGCCTCACTTTAGGAAAGATGTGGAAGCTTTGGAGAGGGTGCAGAGAAGATTTACCAGGATGTTGCCTGGAATGGAGAGTAGGTCGTACGAGGATAGGTTGAGAGTTCTCGGCCTTTTCTCGTTGGAACGGCGAAGGATGAGGGGTGACTTGATAGAGGTTTATAAGATGATCAGAGGAATAGATAGAGTAGACAGTCAGAAACTTTTTCCCCGGGTACAACAGAGTGTTACAAGGGGACATAAATTTAAGGTGAAGGGTGGAAGGTATAGGGGAGATGTCAGGGGTGGGTTCTTCACCCAGAGAGTGGTGGGGGCATGGAATGCGCTGCCCGTGGGAGTGGTGGAGTCAGATTCATTGGCGACCTTTAAGCGGCATTTGGATAGGTACATGGATGGGTGCTTAATCTAGGATAGAAGTTCGGCACAACATCGTGGGCCGAAGGGCCTGTTCTGTGCTGTATTGTTCTATGTTCTATGTTCTATGGTCAGATTACGAAGGCTGGTCAGGTTGGACAAATTAAATTGAAAGGTCTGTTTCTGTGTTTGCATTACAAAAATAGGCTAGAAAGGCTAGGACCTTTTCACTGGAACATAAGACATTGAGGGGTGACTTTATTGAGGTTTATTAAATCATGAGGGGCATAGATAAGGTTAATATATCTTTTCCATAGGGTAGGGGAGTTCAAAAATAGGGTTGATATTTTAAGATGAGAAGAGAAAGCTTTAAAAAGAACCTGAGGGGCAACCTTTTTACACAGACTCATTTGAACTGCCAAAGGAAATGATGGATGCAAATACAGTCACAACATTTATGGTGATAGCACAATGAAGCATATGTGGGTTAGTTTGATCTAAGAGTACAATAAAAGGTTGGCCCAACATCGGCATGCACTATGCTGTACTGTTCTATGTTCTATGAACTATTTGAAAGACATTTGGATAAATGTATGAATAGGAAAGTTTTGGAGGAATATGGGCCAAATGCAGGCAAATAGGGCTAGTTTAGTTTGAGAACATAGTCGGCATGGACAAGTTGGACTAAAGGGTCTGTTTCCATGTTGAATTAATCTATCTTCTTGGTCACCTCTTGAAAACACTCAGTCATAGAGTCATTTAACAGGGAAACAGACCTTCCAATCCAATTTGTCCAATCTGACCAGACATCCTAATCTGACCAGAAGTTTGGTGTTCGAAAAGTAGAGCAGGCCGGGCAGCATCTGAGAAGCAGGAAAATTGACGTGTCATCAGGAATGAGGCTGGGACCCTCAGGCGTGGAGAGATAAATGGGAAGGGGTTGGGGGGAGGGTGGGAGGGAGCTGGGGGGAAGGTAGACTAGCGTTGCAATAGGTGGATGGAGGTGGGGGTAAATGTGATAATCAGAGTGGAGGGTGGAGCAGATAGGTGGGAAGGAAGATGGACAGGTGGGACAGGTCACGAGGATGGTGTTGAGCTGGAAGGTTGGAACTGGTATAAGGTGGGGGAGGGGAAATAAGTTATCTCCATTTTACCACACTGCCCATGCCACCTCCTTTATCTGCAACTCCCCCCAAACCCACCCCCTGTCCTGAAGAAGGGTTACACCCAAAATGTCAACTTCTCCACCTCCTGATGCTGCCTGGCTTGCTGTGTTCTTCCAGATTCCTGCTTGTCTATTTTGGATTCTAGCATTTGCAACTGTTTTTGTCTGTATTCCTTTATTGTGAGCAGCCTTCTCAAATCAACTTTTGAAAGTTCTTGTCTAATATCATCAAAATTGGCCTTGCCCCACTATAGAACTTTAACTTGTGGACAAGGCCTATTCTTTTCCAACTATTTTAGAACTCAGAATTATAATCACCAATCCTAAAGTTCTCCCTTTTTAACAACACAGTCATGTTCCCTGCTTATTTCCCAAGAGCAGGTTGACTTTTGCCCCTTCTCTATTAGGGCCATCTACACCTTTGATCGAAAAAGCTTTCTTAAACACACTAACTAATTCCTCCTTATTGAAGCACTGAACACAATAGCAGTCCCAATTTATGTTTAGAAAATTAAATTTACTAATATTACAACCCTGTTACTCTTACAGAAATCTGCGATCTCCCTACATATTTGTTCCTCAATTTCCCACTGACTGCTGGGGGGGCCGATAGTACAATTCCATCAAAGTGATCACTTATTTCTAAGTTTCACCCACATATGTTCACTGGACAATCCTCCATCATTATCTTGTCTAAGTTTATCCTAATCAAAAATGTCACTCCCCTTCCTCTCTTGCCTTCCCTTCTACCCTTCCTTTATCCCAGATAATGGAGCTGCTGTCAATCCCTCAGCCATGATATCCCTTTCCTATGTTCCTACACATACCCTGAGTTCATCTGTCTTACCTGGTACGTCTGTTACATTGAAATAAATGAAATTGAATTCATCAGACTCACCTCATTCTCTGCTGGGCTCTTGTTTGCTTTGTCTTTAACTTCTGTGGAAACTTCAATCTTGTTGTGGTTCTGTTTGCCGAGAGGGGAATTTGTGTTGCAGACGTTTTGTCCCCTGTCTAGGTGACATCCTCAGTGCTTGGAGCCTGCTGTGAAGCGCTTCTGTGACGTTTCCTCCGGCATTTGTAGTGGTTTGAATCTGCTGCTTTCAGTTGTCAGTTCCAGCTGTCCGCTGCAGTGGCCGGTATATTGGGTCCAGGTCGATGTGTTTGTTGATAGAATCTGTGGATGAGTGCCATGCCTGTAGGAATTCCCTGGTTGTTTTCTGTTTGGCTTGTCCTATAATAGTATAGTGTTGTCCCAGTTGAACTCATGTTGCTTGTCATCCGCGTGTGTGGCTACTAAGGATAGCTGGTCATGCCATTTCGTGACTAGTTGGTGTTCATCGATACGGATCGTTAGCTGTCTTCCTGTTTGTCCTATGTAGTGTTTTGTGCAGTCCTTGTATGGGATTTTGTACACTACGTTGGTTTTGCTCATGCTGGGTATTGGGTCTTTTGTCCTGGTGAGTTGTTGTCTGAGAGTGGCTGTTGGTTTGTGTGCTGTTATGAGTCCTAGTGGTCGTAGTAGTCTGGCTGTCAGTTCAGAAATGTTCTTGATGTATGGTAGTGTGGCTAGTCCTTTGGGTTGTGGCATGTCCTCGTTCCGTTGTCTTTCCCTTAGGCATCTGTTGATGAAATTGCGGGGGTATCCGTTTTTGGCAGATACATTGTAGAGGTGTTCTTCTTCCTCTTTTTGCAGTCTGGTGTACTGCAGTGTGTTGTGGTCCTTTTGAACAGTGTCTTGATGCAACTTCTTTTGTGTGTGTTGGGGTGGTTGCTTTCGTAGTTCAGGACTTGGTCTGTGTGTGTGGCTTTCCTATAAACCTTTGTGGTGAATTCTCCGTTCGGTGTTCTCTGTACCATCACGTCTAGGAATGGGAGTTGATTGTCCTTTTCTTCCTCTCTAGTGAATCGGATTCCTGTGAGTGTGGTGTTGATGATCCGGTGTGTGTTTTCTATTTCTGTGTTTTTAATGATTACAAAGGTGTCATTTACATATCTGACACCCCCGCAATTTCATCAATAGATGCCTAAGGGAAAGACAACGGAATGAGGACTTGCCACAAACCAAAGGAATAGCCACGTTACCATACATACTAGCCACATTTCTGAACTGACAGCCAGACTACTACGACCACTAGGACTCATAACAGCACACAAACCAACAGCCACTCTCAGACAACAACTCACCAGGACAAAGGACCCGATACCCAGCATGAGCAAAACCAATGTAATGTACAAAATCCCATGCAAGGACTGCACAAAACACTACATATGACAAACAGGAAGACAGCTAACGATCCGTGTCCATGAACACCAACTAGCCACGAAACGACACGACCAGCTATCCTTAGTAGCCACACATGCGGATGACAAGCAACATGAGTTCGACTGGGACAACACTACTATTATAGGACAAGCCAAACAGAGAACAGCCAGGGAATTACCACAGGCATGGCACTCATCCACAAATTCTATCAACAAACACATCGACCTGGACCCAATATACTGGCCACTGCAGCGGACAGCTTGAACTGACAACTGGAAGCAGCAGAGACAGGCCACTATAAATGCCAGAGGAAACATCACTGAAGCGCTTCACAGGAGGCTCCCAAGCACTGAGGATGTCACCTAACAGTAGACGAAACATCTACAACACAAATTCCCATCTCGGCGAACAGAACCACAACAGTGAGTACCCGAGCTACAAATCTTCTCACAAACTTTGAACTTCAATCTTCTGTCTTGTCTCACTACTGTTTCGGCCCCAACCTCTGCCAGACCAATTGAAATCCTCCCAAGTAGCTCAAACAAAACTACTCAGGAGGACTTAAATAGAGAACAACAGCAGATTTTTGAGGTGCAGGGGATTTAGGTACTCTGATGCAAAATATTTGGGAAATAAGGCAGAGCAGGTGACTGAAGTCTCAGTCAGGGAACACTTTGAGGCCAGTGGTCATAATTCTACAAGGTTTAAAAGAGTGATGGAAAAGAAAAGACTTGATCTAAAAGTTAAAGTTTAAATTAGGAGGAGGCCAGTTTTGACAGCATCAGGGAAGAACTTTCAAAAGTTGATTGGTGGCAGATATTCAGGGATAAAGGGATGGCTGGAAAATGGGAAGCCTTTAAAGATGAGATAACAAGAATCCAGAGACTGTATGTTCTTTTTAGGGTAAAGGGCAAGGCTGGTAGGGGTAGGGAATGCTGGATGAATGAGAAATTGAGATTTTGGTTAAGAAAAGAAGGAAGCATATGTCAGGAAAGACAGCAGGGATTGAGTGAATCTCTAGAAAAATACAAAGGCAGTAGAAGTATACTTAAGAGGGAAATCAGGAAGGCAAAAAGGGTACATGAAAGAGCTTTGACAAATAGGGTTAAGGAGAATCCAAAGGGATTCTACAAATTCATAAAGGACAAAAGAGCAATGAAGGAGAGTATAGGGTCCTTTAAAGATCAGCAAGGTCACCTATGTGTGGAATTGCAGGAGATAGGGGAGGTACAAAACTGGCATTTTGTATCAGTGTTTACTGTGGATCAGGATATGGAAGCTACAGAAATAGGGGACAATAAATAACGACATTTTGAAAAATATCCATTTATAGAGGAGGAAATGTTGGAGTTCCTAAAACACACAAAGTTGGATAAATCCTCGCTATTTGATCATGTATATTCTAGAACATGGTGGGAAGCGAGGGAAGTGGTTGCTGGATCCCTTGCTCGGATATCTATATCATTGATAACTACAGGTGAGGTGCTAGAAGACTGGAGGTTAGCTAATATGGTGCCACAATTTTAAAAAGATGGTAAGGAAACTAGATAACAAAGTCAGCATGACTAAGGGGAAGAGGAGGCAGGGAGCAGATGATGAACACAAAGGGACTGGTTGTTTGAGGTGCATTTGTTTTAATACAAGAAGTGTAGCAGGGAAAGCAGATGAATGCTGAAAATGTGTTGCTGGAAAATCGCAGCAGCCAAGGAGCAGGAGAATCGAAGTTTCGGGCATGAGCCCTTCTTCAGGAATCCTGAAGAAGGGCTCATGCCCGAAACGTCGATTATCCTGCTCCTTGGATGCTGCCTGACCTGCTGCGCTTTTCCAGCAACACATTTTCAGCTCTGGTCTCCAGCATCTGCAGTTCTCACTTTCTCCAATGCAGATGAATGTAGGGCTTGGATTAGTACCTGGGCATATGATGTTATTGCTATTACTGAGACTTAGTTAAGGGAAAGGCATGATTCTGGCAACTAAATATCCCAGAATATTATAGAACATAGAACATAGAACATAGAACAATACAGCACAGAACAGGCCCTTCGGCCCACGATGTTGTGCCGAACTTCTATCCTAGATTAAGCACCCATCCATGTACCTATCCAAATGCCGCTTAAAGGTCGCCAATGAATCTGACTCTACCACTCCCTTGGGCAGCGCATTCCATGCCCCCACCACTCTCTGGGTGAAGAACCCACCCCTGACATCTCCCCTATACCTTCCACCCTTCACCTTAAATTTATGTCCCCTTGTAACACTCTGTTGTACCCGGGGAAAAAGTTTCTGACTGTCTACTCTATCTATTCCTCTGATCATCTTATAAACCTCTATCAAGTCACCCCTCATCCTTCGCCGTTCCAACGAGAAAAGGCCGAGAACTCTCAACCTATCCTCGTACGACCTACTCTCCATTCCAGGCAACATCCTGGTAAATCTTCTCTGCACCCTCTCCAAAGCTTCCACATCTTTCCTAAAGTGAGGCGACCAGAACTGCACACAGTACTCCAAATGTGGCCTAACCAAAGTCCTGTACAGCTGCAACATCACCTCACGACTCTTGAATTCAATCCCTCTGCTAATGAACGATAATACTCCATAGGCCTTCTTACAAACTCTATCCACCTGAGTGGCAACCTTCAAAGATCTATGTACATAGACCCCAAGATCCCTCTGTTCCTCCACCTGACCAAGAACCCTACCATTAACCCTGTATTCCGCATTCTTATTTGTTCTTCCAAAATGGACAACCTCACACTTGGCAGGGTTGAACTCCATCTGCCACTCCTCAGCCCAGCTCTGCATCATATCTAAGTCCCTCTGCAGCCGACAACAGCCCTCCTCACTGTCCACAACTCCACCTATCTTTGTATCATCTGCAAATTTACTGACCCACCCTTCGACTCCCTCATCTAAGTCATTAATAAAAATTACAAACAGCAGAGGACCCAGAACTGATCCCTGCGGAACTCCACTTGTAACTGGACTCCATGCTGAATATTTACCATCTACCACCACTCTCTGACTTTGACCGGTTAGCCAGTTTTCTATCCAATTGGCCAAATTTCCCTCTATCCCGTGCCTCCTGACTTTCCGCATAAGCCTACCATGGGGTTGCTTCAGTCAGGATAGAGAAAGAGGTAAAAGGGTGCAGGAGTTACATAATGGTTCAGAGAAGATGTCACAGCTATGCTGAAGGAGGGCACTATGGACGACTCGAGTAGTGAAGCAATATGGGGCTGTACTATAAGCCTCCTAACAGTGAGCATGCGATCGAGGTATAAATATGTAAACAGATTTTGGAAAGATGTGGGATTAACAGGCTGGTTGGTGATAGAAGATTTTAATTTTCCCAACATGGACTGGGATTCACTTAGTGTTAGACGTCTAGATGGAGCAGAATTTATAAGGATATTCCTTGAGGGTTTTATGGAGCAGTATGTAAATTGTCCAACTCGGGAAGGGGACATACTGAACCTAGTGTTGGGGAATGAGCAGGACAAGTGGTTGAAGTTTCAGTAGTGGATTACTTTGGGAACAGTGATCACAATTCCACAAGTTTTCGAATACTCATGGACAAAGACGAGAATGGTCTTAAAGGAAGAGCACTAAATTGAGGGAAGGTCAACTATAGCAAAATTTGGCAGGAGCTGGGGAATGGGGATTGGGAGCAGCTGTTTGAGGGTAAATCTACATTTGATATGTGGGAGGTTTTTAATGACAGGTTGATTAGAGTGTAGGATAGACATATTCCTGTGAAAATGAGAGATAGAAATGGCAAGATTAGGGAACCAGAGATGACAGGGGCAATTGTGAGATTAACTCAGAGGAAAAAGGAAGCAAGGAAAAAGGTCTAGGCAAATGAAAACAGACAAAGCTTTGGAAGAATATTGGGAAAGTAGGACCAATCTGAAAAGACAAATTAAGAGGGCTGAAAAGGGTCATGAAATATCTTTAGCAAACAGGGTTAAGGAAAATATTTTTTTATTCATTATATAAGGAGCAAGAGGATAACTAATGGTTGGCCCACTCAAGGACAAAGGAGGGAAGTTATGCGTGGAGTCAGACAAAATGGGTGAGATTCTTAATGAGTACTTTGCATCTGTATTCACCAAGGAGAGGGACATGACGGATGTTGGGGTTAGGGATAGATGTTTGATTACTCTAGGTCAAATTGGTATAAGGACGGAGGAAGTGTTGGGATTCTGAAACGCATTAATGTAGAGGGTAGCATTAAGGTCCCGGAGGACTGAAGAAATACTAATATTGTCCCCTTTTTTAAGAAGGGTAGCAGGGATGATCCACATAATTATAGACCGGTGAGCCTGATGTCAGTGGTACGGAAGCTGCTAGAGAAGTTAATGAGCGATAGGATCTATTTACGTTTGGAAGAAAATGGGCTTATCAGTGATAGGCAACATGGTTTTGTGCAGAGAAGGTCATATCTTACCAACTTAATAGAATTCTTTAAGGAAGTGACAAAGTTGATTGATGAAGGAAGGGCTGTCATATGTCATATACAAGTACTTCAGTAACGCATTTGATAAGGTTTCCCATGATAGGCTGATGGAGAAAGTGAAGTTGCATAGGGCCCAGGATGTACTTGCTAGATGGATAGAGAACTGACTGTGCAGCAGGAAACAGAGAGTAGTAGTGGAAGGAAGTTTCTCGGAATGGAGAACTATGACCAGTGGTGTTCCACAGGGATCCATGTAGGAACCACAGTTAGCAATGTTTCGAGATGATTTGTAGATCAGGTTGATGATAAGTATGTAAGTTAGCTCGCTGAACTGGAAGCTTTTATGTTAATAAACATGGCAATGAAATATCTGAAAACAAACGTTCCAGCTCAGTGAGCACACTTGCATAATTAGGCACCACGGTTGTTTGTGATGTACACAAATGATATAGAGGAAGGTAGATGCTGATGACACTTAGATTGGAGGAGAAGCTGATAGTGAAGGGAACTGTCAGAGAGTGTAGCAGAATCTAGATAGATTGGGAAGAAAATGGTAGATGGAGTTCAATCTGGGTAAATGCGAGGTATAACCATTATATAGGACTTTGGTTTGGCCACATTTGGAATATTGCATATAGCTCTGGTCACCACATTATTAAAAGTATATGGATGCTATGGAGAGGGTGCAGAGGAGGTTCACCAGAATGTTGCCTGTTGTAGAGGGTATTAGCTATGAAGAGGGATAGAGTGGATTAAGATTATTTCCATTGGAAAAATGGAGGTTAAGCAGGGACCTGATTGAGACCTACAAAACCATGAAGGTATAGACAGAGTGGATAGCAAGAAGCTTTTTCCCAAAGATGGGGGCCTCAATTAGTGGGATCACGAGTTCAAGGTGAGAGGGGATAAGGTTAAGGGAGATATGCATGGAAAGTCCTTTACGGAGAGGGTAGTGGGTGCCTCGAATATTTTGCCAGAGGAGGTAGTAGAGGCAGGCATGATAGCATGATTTAAGATGTATCTAGACAGATACATGAATGGACAGAAGTCAGAGGGATACAGATCCTTGAAAAGTAGGCAACAGGTTTAGAAAGAGGATTTGGATGAGCGCAGGCTTGGACAGCTGAAGGGCCTGTTGCTGTGCTGTAATTTTCTTTGTCCTTTGTTCTTTGAAAATTCAGAGAACTATATACCGGCCAACCTGGTAACAGTGGTGAGTATGTTGTCAGAGGGGCTTCTGAGGGGCAGGATTTAATATATTTGGAAAGGCAAGGACTGATTAGGGATAGTCAACATGGCTTTGTGCATGGGATATCGTGTCTTACTAACTTGATTTAATGTTTTTGAAGAAATAACAAAGAGAATTGATGCAAGTTGATTGCTGGGTGTGATCTATATGGCCTTCAGGAAGCATTTGACAAGATTCTGCTTGGGATATTGGTTAGCAAGGTTAGATCCAATGGAGTACAGGGAGAGCTAGCCATGTGGATACAGAACTGGCTTAAAGTTAAGTGACAGAGAGTGATGGTGAAGGGTTGCTGTTCAGACTATGGCCAGGTGTGTGCCACAAAGATCAGTGCTGAGTCTACTGCTTTTCGTCATTTATATGCATGATTTAAATGTGAACGTAGGAGATATGATTAGCAAGTTTGCAGATGATATCAAGATTGATAGTGTAGTGGACAGTAAAGATGGTTACCTCAGAGTACAATGGGATCTTGATCAGATGAACCAATGGCTGAGGAGTGGCAAATGGAGTTTAATTTAGATAAATGCTAGGTGATGCATTTTTGAAAAGCAAATCCAGGCAGGACTTAATGGAAAGGTCCTGGGGATTGTTGCTTAACAAAGAGATTTTGAAGTGCAGGTTCATAGTTCCTTGAAAGAGGAGTTCCAGAGTTTCCCCGGGTACAACAGAGTGTTACAAGGGGACATAAATTTAAGGTGAAGGGTGGAAGGTATAGGGGAGATGTCAGGGGTGGGTTCTTTACCCAGAGAGTGGTGGGGGCATGGAATGCGCTGCCCGAGGGAGTGGTAGAGTCAGATTCATTGGCGACCTTTAAGCGGCATTTGGATAGGTACATGGATGGGTGCTTAATCTAGGATAGAAGTTCGGCACAACATCGTGGGCCGAAGGGCCTGTTCTGTGCTGTATTGTTCTATGTTCTATGTTCTATGAAGAAGGCATTAGGTATGCTCGCCTTTATTGTTCAGAGCATTGAGTTGGGAGGTCATGTTATAGATCCATAGGGCATTGATTAGGCCACTTTTGGAATACTGTGCTCAATTCTAGTCTCCCTGCTACAGGAAAGATATGATGAAACCTGAAAGGATTCAGAAAAGATTTATAGGATATTTCTGGAGTTGGAGGATTTGAGCTTTAGGGAGAGGCCGAATAGGCTTGAGCTATTTTCCCTCAGCATCCGAGGCGGAGGGGTGACCCTATTGAGATTTATAAAGTCATGAAGGGCATGGATAGGGTGAAGAATCAATGTCTTTTCCTTAGGTTGGGCGAGTCCAAAACTAGAGGGCACAGGTTTAAGGTGAGAGTGGAAAGCTATACAAGGGACTTAAGTGGTGACTTTTCACACAGAGGGTGGTGGGTATATGGACTGAACTGCCAGAGGAATTGGTGGAGGCTCATACAATTACAATATTTAAAATGCATCTGAATGGGTATATGAATAGGTCAGGGACTAGTTTTATTTAGGATATCTGGTTGGCATGGACAAGTTGGACCAAAAGGTCTGCTTCCGTGCTGTACATCTCTTTGACTCTGTGACTCTAAGAACATCAGGAATAGAAAACTAATAGGATACTGTCCTTTATTATGAGAGGAATTGAACATAAATTTATGCTTTGGTTTTGCGGAGCACTGGTAAGACCACATTCCAAATGTGCAGTTTGGTCACACATTTTAAGAAAGGACATTGGAAGCAGTTCAGGGGAGGTTTACGAGGTTGATATCTGGAGTGAGTGGATTGTGTGGTAAGGCAGGCCAGGCTTTTATCCATCGGAGTCCAGAAGAGTGATGGCCAACTTGATTGACATGTACAAGATACTGAATAATTCAAAGGTTAATGTCAAAAAGATGCTTCCTCTCATGGATCACTCCAAAATTAGAGGAACTGTTTTAAAATTATAAGTCAACATTCAGATCTAAAGAACACATGTTTTTATTGTTCTTAATTTTTGGATTGTGAACCAAAATTGAAGAAAGATGCAATGAACATTTAAAATGCTGCAGTTCTAAAATAAGTTACAAAAATTCATTTAAAGTTGTGTTTTCATTATTGTTTCATTCAAACAGTGGAGGAAGATGCTGCAGATATTAAAAAAGGAATAGGACTAGTCCATTCAGTCTTTTGAATCTGCTCCACCTTTTGATCATGGCAGATCATTCAACTGAAGAACCTGCTCTTTCTTTTCTCCCATGTCTTTTGATCCATTTATCTTCAAGATTCTTCAACACCACGTATGTATGTTTGGAGCAGCTTTGCCCACAGAATGACCGTTGACTGTTTTTTTCTCAATCAGTACTATTTATATGGGTTAGGAGCCATCAACATCATTTCAATTGTCTTACTGGCTTCAGTGCAGGTGGGCAGTCAATGTGAACAACATAGTGGCATAAGTCTCTCAACTCTAAATGGACAAAGCTTCTCCCATCTTGAAGAAAAGTAATAAAGATTGGTTGATAGCGAGCTATTCTGTCTCACTATCTGCCTGTAGGCTACTGCCTCTAACCAATGATTCAGAGACTAAATGATTGTATACCAACCACCTTGTGTCATCAGTAAAGAGCTGAAGAAACTTTGGTTGACAATCAGAGATCAGAAGAAATAAAACCACACCTCATTGAGTCCTATGGACTTGGTCTATTCAAAAGTGTTCCCTTAATATTTTTACTCCATTATAACATCTATGACATTTTGTTTTTTTGTTCTTGTCAACATGTGTGAATATGGCTTCAAGGAGCAGACGATTATTGCATTATCAGTTGATAATTTATATTTTGTTTGCAATTGGTTAGAACTGATTTATTTGTGATAAATTGTAGTTTCTTATTATGTGCTGAAACCTGGTCAGCATTTTCTGTTAATTGGAGTTCAACAGACAGGACACTTGCACACCTTGGGTAATTTAACATCTTTATTGATCCCAGGAGTGGTGGGTTTGAGTATCAGTGGACTTACCGAAGTGGGTCATGAAACAGGATAGGGTTGAGGAGACTTTTTTTCTCAGAAGGTGGTGCAATTTTGGGTGGTTAGCACTGCTGTGTCATGGCTCCAGGGATCTGGGTTTGATTCTAGCCTCAAACGACTGTCTGTGTGGAGTTTGCATATTCTCCCCGTGTCTTTGTGGATTTCTTTCGGGTTCTCCAGTTTCATCCCACAATCCAAAGATGTGCAGGTAGGTTGAATTGCCCATGCTAAATTGCCCATAGTGTTCATGGATGTTTAAGTTAGATGCATTGGTCAGGGTTAAATATAGGTTAGGGAAATGGGTTCCGGTAGGTTACTCTTTGGAGGTTTAGTGTGAACTTGTTGGGTCTAAGGGCCTGTTTCCACACTGTAGGGATTCAATGAACTGCCAGCATCAGAAAGTAGTGGAAGCTGGGTCATTCAATATTTTTAATGTGGAGGTGCCAATATTGGACTCATGTGGACAGTGTTTAATAATCACACAAAACCAGCAGATTCATTTGAAAGTATTAGCTCTCGGAGCGCTGTTCTTTCATTAGGTAGCTAGTGGGGCAGGATTTACTCTCAATTCTGTGTCCTATAATTCTGCCCCACTAGCTATCTGACAAAGGAGCAAGTGCTACAAAAGCTTGTACTTTCAAATAAACCTGTTGGAACATAGCCTGGTGCTGTATGATTTTTAACAACATTTTTAAGACCATGTGAGGTAGATTTTGGCAAGGCAAGGGAACAAAAGGTTATCCAGGTTAACTAGCAATGTGGAATTAATTTTTGAACCATAGACATTTCTGCAAGGCTAACAATTATCCTTTGGTGCTTCTGAAAGGGTGGCAGTAATCTTCTTGGACAGCAGAGATCCATGAGTTGAAGATATCCTTACCATGCTATTATGATCAGAATAGCAGTGTTGTCTTCCATCAGGACCAAAGAAGCATGGTGGGACTGTGGTTAGCATTGCTGCTGCACAATGCCAGGGACCTGGTTCAATTCTAGCCTTGGGTGACTGTCATATGGAGTTTGCAGGGCCCCCCCTATGTCCATGGGTCTCTTCTGGGTGCTCTCGTTTCCTAACACAGTCCAAAGAGTATATGGATTGGCCATCATAAATTATCCCATAGTCTGCAGGCTGGGTGATTTGCCTTAATAAATGTGGGGTTATGGGGATAGAGTGAGGGGCTAGGTCTGGGTGAGATATTATTTGGAGGGCTGATGCAGATTCAATGGGCTGAATGGCATCTGTCCACACTGTAAGAGTTCTATGATTCTAGAGAAAGAAGGGAGATAGAATAGTCATCAGATTCTTGAGATGAGATCAAGGGAGCAGTAAGTGGGGCCCTTGAATCAGGTGAACCACAAACAGGGAGAAAAGTTAAAGAAAGACATTGAACTTACAACCAGGGAAGGATAAGAAGCTGTGGATGATTTACCTTGTTAAGTATGGGGGAGTCGGGAGAATAGGAATGGAGGATAGGTTTGTGTAGTTGCAACGATAATTGAATAGCCTTTCATGTAATTTGCTTAGAATTGGAAAAGAGAGGACATCAATCTATGTTTTGGACCAGATCGGATCCCCTCAATATATCTTAAGAAGGTAGCCAAGATGCTAACCTTTTCTTATTTTAAAGGTAGATATGAAGTGTCATGTTCTGAATGTCATGTGACTGGTTAAACAACTAAAAGTCAAACCAAACAATTTATTTAAACACTATAGTTAAAATACAAACCAACATAAGAGACATTTAGAATCACTTAACTATTGGCAAACTTAACCGAATAGTATATACAGTACGCAATGAGATCATGGCAAATCTGATAACCCTCAACTCCACTTTCTTGCCTTTTCACCAGACCTCTCAATTTCCTTTCTGATTAAAAATCTGTCTATCTCAGTCTGAAATATACTGAAAAGCCCGACCTCGAAAGCCCCCGTGGTAAAGTATTCCACAGATTTACAACTCTCCAAGAGAATAATTTCCTCCTCATCTCTGCCTTAATTCTGAGATTATGATCTCTGCATGACACAAAACACAACATAAAACAAAACAGCAGTGCCGGGGTGTATGAGAACAGCCGTCCATGTGTATCTTGGAGAGAACAGCATTGCCTGTGTATATGAGAGAACAGCAGTCCCTGTGTACATGGAAGAGAACAGTAGTGCTTGTGTAACCTTTGGAGATACTTGTGTATCTTATGGAGAACAGCAGTCCCTGTGTATGTGAGAGAGAACAGCAGTGTTTGTGTTTCTGAGAGAGAATAGCAGTGTCTGTGTATGTGAGAGAGAACAGTGGCCCCGCCTCTCTATCTTATAGATAATAGCAGTCCCTGTGCATCTTATAGTGAACAGCAGTGCCTGTGTATAAGATAGAGAACAGCAGTGCATGTGTATCTGAGAGTGAACTGCAGTGCCTGTGTATCTTACAGAGAGCAACAGTGTCTGTGTATATGAGAGAAAACAGCTGTCCTTGTGTATCTTGTAGAGAACTACAGTCCTCATATATCTTGCAGAGAACAGAAATCCCTGTGTATCTAGTAGAGAACAGCAGTGCCTGTGAATCTTGAAGAAAACAGCAGTCCCTGTGTACCTAATAGAGAATAGCAGTCCCTGTGTATCTCATAGAGAATAGCAGTCCCTGTGTAACTGAGAGTGAACTGCAGTGCCTGTGTATCTTACAGAGAACAGCAATGCCTGTGTAAATGAGAGAGAACAGCTGTCCCTGTGTATCTTGTAGAGGCTACAGTCCTTGTGCATCTTGCAGAGAACAGAAGTCCCTGTGTATCTAGTAGAGAACAGCAGTCCCTGTGATTCTTATAGAGAACAGCAGTTCCTGTGTATGTGAGAGAGAAAAGCAGTGTCTGTGCATCTGAGAGAACTTAGTATCACTTGTGCATATGACAGAGAACAGCAGTCCCGTGTATCTTGGAGAGAACAGGAGTCACAGTGTATGTTGTAGAGAACAGCAGCCCCTGTGTATCATGCAGAGAAAAGCAGTGTCTGTGTATCTTGTAGACAACAGCAGTGCCTGTGTATCTTGTGGAGAACAGCAGTCCCTCTATCTCTTTTAAAGAACAGCAGTGCCTGTGAATCTTGGAGATAACAGCTGTCCCTGTGTATCTAAGAGAGAAATGTAGTCCCTGTGTATCTTGTAGAGAACAGCAATCCCTGCATACCTTGTAGAGAATAGCTGTGCCTGTGTATTTTCTGGAGAACAATAGTGCCTGTGTACTTTATAGAGAACAGCAGTCCCTGTGTATCATATAGAGAACAGCAGTCCCTCTGTGTGTGAGAGAGAAAAGCAGTGTCTCTGTATCTGAAAGAGCATTGTAGCACTTGTGCATATGATAGAGAATAGCAGTCCCGTGTATCTTGGAGAGAACAGGAGTTGCTGTGTATCATACAGAGAACAGCAGTCCCTGTGTATCATGCAGAGAAAACACAGGGACTGCTGTTCTCTACAACATACACTGTGACTCCTGTTCTCTCCAAGATACACGGGACTGCTGTTCTCTCTCATATGCACAAGTGATACTAAGTTCTCTCAGATGCACAGACACTGCTTTTCTCTCTCACATACACAGGAACTGCTGTTCTCTATAAGAATGCCTGTGTATCTTGTGGAGAACAGCAATGTCTGTTTATCTTGTAGACAACAGCAGTCCCTGTGTATCTAATAGAGAACAGCAGTCCCTGTGTATATAAAAGAGAACAGCAGTGTCTGTGTGTCTGAGAGAGAACAGCAGTCTGTGTGTATCTTATAGAGAACAGCAGTCAAAGTGTATCTTGTAGAGAATAGTAGTGTCTGTGAATCTTATGGGGAACATCAGTTCCTGTATATGTAAAAGAGAGCAGCAGTGTCTGTATATCTGAGAGAGAATAGTAGTGTCTGTGCAAATGAGAGAGAACAGCAATCCCGTGTATCTTGGAAGGAACAGCAGTCCCTGTGCATATTGTGGAGAACAGCAGTGCCTGTGTATCTTGTGGAGATCAGCAGTGCTTGAATATCATTTTAAGAACTGCAATGCTTTTTGTATGGGAGTGAACAGCAGTCCCTGCGTATTTTATAGAGAACAGCAGTCCCATTGTATCATATAGAGAACAGCAGTCCTTGTGCATCTTATAGAGTACAGCAGTACCTGTGTACCTGTGTGTCTTATATAGAATAGCTGTCCCTGTGTATCTTGTAGAGAACAGTAGTACTTGTGTACGTTGGAGAGAACAGCAGTGCCTGTGTATGTTATAGAGAACAACAATACTTGTGTATTTTATAGAGAATAGCAGTCCCTGTGTGTCATATAGAGAACAGCAGTGCCTGTGTATGTTACAGAGAACAGCTGTCCCTGTGTATCTTGTAGAGAACAGTAGTACCTTTGTACATTGGAGAGAACAGCAGTGCCTGTCTAACGTAAAGAGAACAGCAGTGCCTTTGTATGTTATCGAGAATAGCAATCCCTGTGTATCATATAGAGAACAGCAGGCCCTGTATATCTTATAGAGAACAGCAGGCCCTGTGTATCTTATAGAGTACAGCAGAACCTGTGTATCTTATAGAGTACAGCAGTCCCTGTGTAACTTATAGAGAACAGCAGTCCTTCATATCTTGGAGATAACAGCAGTCTCTGAGTATCTTGTAGAGAACAGCAGTTCCTGTGTATCTTATAGAGTATAGCAGTACCTATGTATCTTGTAGAGAACAGTAGTACCTTTGTACGTTGGAGAGAACGTTATTAATGACTTGGATGAGGGAGTCGAAGGGTGGGTCAGTAAATTTGCAGATGATACGAAGATAGGTGGAGTTGTGGACAGTGAGGAGGGCATTTGTCGTTTGCAAAGGGACTTAGATATGATGGAGAGCTGGGCTGAGGAGTGGCAGATGGAGTTCAACCCTGCCAAGTGTGAGGTTGTCCATTTTGGAAGAACAAATAAGAATGCGGAATACAGGGTTAATGGTAGGGTTCTTAGTCAGGTGGAGGAACAGAGGGATCTTGGGGTCTATGTACATAGATCTTTGAAAGTTGCCACTCAGGTGGATAGAGTTTGTAAGAAGGCTTATGGTGTATTATCGTTCATTAGCAGAGGAATTGAATTCAAGAGTTGTGAAGTGATGTTGCACCTGTACAGGACTTTGGTTAGGCCACATTTGGAGTACTGTGTGCAGTTCTAGTCGCCTCACTTTAGGAAAGATGTGGAAGCTTTGGAGAGGGTGCAGAGAAGATTTACCAGGATGTTGCCTGGAATGGAGAATAGGTCGTACGAGGATAGGTTGAGAGTTCTCGGCCTTTTCTCGTTGGAACGGCGAAGGATGAGGGGTGACTTGATAGAGGTTTATAAGATGATCAGAGGAATAGATAAAGTAGACAGTCAGAAACTTTTTCCCCGGGTACAACAGAGTGTTACAAGGGGACATAAATTTAAGGTGAAGGGTGGAAGGTATAGGGGAGATGTCAGGGATGGGTTCTTTACCCAGAGAGTGGTGGGGGCATGGAATGCGCTGCCCGAGGGAGTGGTAGAGTCAGAATCATTGGCGACCTTTAAGCGGCATTTGGATAGGTACATGGATGGGTGCTTAATCTAGGATAGAAGTTCGGCACAACATCGTGGGCCGAAGGGCCTGTTCTGTGCTGTATTGTTCTATGTTCTATGTTCTATGTTCTAACAGCAGTGCCTGTCTATCTTAAAGAGAAGAGCAGTGCCTTTGTATGTTGTAGAGAATTGCAGTCCCTGTGTGTCATATAAAGGACAACAGTCCCTGTGTATTTTTGAGAACTGCAGTCTCTTTGTATCTTATAGAGAACAGCAGGCTCTGTGTATCTTACAGAGATGGCAGCAGTCCCTATATATTTTATAGAGTACAGCAGTACCTGTGTATTTTATAGAGTACAGCAGTACCTGTGAATCTTATAGAGAACAGCTGACCCTGTGTATCTTGTAGAGAACAGTAGTATCTGTGTACGTTGGAGAGAACAGCAGTGCCTGTCTATCTTAAAGAGAACAGCAGTGCCTTTATATAACATAGAGAATAGCAATCCCTATGTAATTTTTAGAGTACAGCAGTACCTGTGTATCTTCTAGAGAACAAGTCCCTATGTATCTTATAGAGAACAGCAGTCCGTGTGTATCTTATAGAGAACAGCAGTCCCTGTGTATTTTTGAGAACTGCAGTCCCTTTGTATCTTATAGAAAACAGCAGGCCCTGTATATTTTATACAGAGCAGCAGTCTCTCTTTATCTTATAGAGAACAGCAGTCCCTGAATATCTTGGAGATAACAGCAGTCCCTGAGCATCTTGTAGAGAACAGCAGTGCCTGTGTAACTTCTAGAGAACAACAGTGCCTGTGTATCCTGTGGAGAACAGCAGTCCCTGTGCAGCTTGCCTAGAACAGCAGTACCTGTGTATATGAGAGACAGCAGCCGTCCCTGTGTATTTTATAGAAAACAGCAGCACCTGAGTATTTTATAGGGAATAGCAGTCCTTGTGTATCTTGTAGAGAACAGCAATTCCTGTGTATGTTGTCGACAACAGCAGTGACTGTGCATCTTGTAGACAGCAGTGCCTGTGTATTTTTTTGAGAACAGCAGTGCCTCTGTATATGGGGGAGAACAACACTGCCTGAGTATCTTAGTGAGAACAGCAGTCCCCGTGTATTTGAGAGAGAACAGCAGTCCGTGTGTATCTTATAGAGAACAGCAGTCAAAGTGTATCTTGTGGAGAACAGCAGTGCCTGTGTATCTTGAAGAGAACAGCAGTGCCTGCCTACCTTAAAGAGAACAGCAGTGCCTGTATATCTTCTAGAGAACACTTGTCTCTCTGTATCATATAGTGAACAGCAGTACCTGTGTATCTTATAGAGACCAGCAGTCTCTTGTAGAGAATAGCAGTCTTGAGTATCTTGTATAGAATAGCAGTCTCTGAGTATCTTGGAGAGAACAGCAGTCCCTGAGTATCTTGGAGAGATCAGCAGTGCCTGTGTATCTTATAGAGACAGCAGCAGTCCCTGTATATCTTACAGAGAACAGTAGTCCCTGTGTATCTGAGAGACAGCAGCAGTCTCTGTATATCTTATAGAGAACAGCAGTCATTCTGTATCTTGTAGAGAAAAACAGTGCCTGTGTATCTTCTAGAGGAACAGCAGCCCCTATGTATCTTATAGAGAACACTAGTGCCTGTGTATCTTGTGGAGATCAGCACTGCTTGGGTATCATTTTGAGAACAGCAATGCCTCTGTATATGGGAGTAAACAGCAGTCCCTTTGTATCATATTAGATTAGATTACTTACAGTGTGGAAACAGGCCCTTCGGCCCAACAAGTCCACACTGCCCCGCCGAAGCGCATCCCACCCATACCCCTACATTTACCCCTTACCTAACACTAGGGGCAATTTAGCATGGCCAATTCACCTGGCCTGCATATCTTTGGACTGTGGGAGGAAACCAGAGCACCCGGAGGAAACCCACGCAGACACGGGGAGAACGTGCAAACTCCACACAGTCAGTCGCCTGAGGCGGGAATTGAACCCTGGTCTCTGGCGCTGTGAGGCAGCAGTGCTAACCACTGTGCCACCGTGCCGCCCACACTCATATAGAGAACAGCAGTCCCTGTGTAACTTATAGAGAACAGCAGTCCTTGTGTATGCTGGAGAGAACAATAGTACTTGTATACGTTGGAGAGAATAGCAGTGCCTGTGTATGTTATAGAGAACAGCAGTCCCTGTGTATCATATAGAGAACAGCCGTACCTGTGTATCTTATAGAGAACAGCAGTCCCTGTGTATTTTTGAGGACTGCAGTCTCTTTGTATCTTACAGAGAACTGCAGGCCTTGTATATCTTTTAGAGAGCAGCAGTCCCTGTGTATTTTATAGAGTACAGCAGTCCCTGTGTAACTTATAGAGAAAAGCAGTCCCTGTGTATTTTATAGAGTACAGCAGTATCTTACAGAGAACAATGTGAGGTGCTGCATTTTGGGAAAGCAAATCTTAGCAGGACTTATACACTTAATGGTAAGGTCCTAGGGAGTGTTGCTGAACAAAGAGACCTTGGAGTGCAGGTTCATAGCTTCTTGAAAGTGGAGTCACAGGTAGATAGGATAGTGAAGAAGGCGTTTGGTATGCTTTCCTTTATTGGCCAGAGTATTGAGTACAGGAGTTGGGAGGTCATGTTGCGGCTGTACAGGACATTGGTTAGGCCACTGTTGGAATATTGTGTGCAATTCTGGTCTCCTGCCTATCGGAAAGATGTTGCAAAACTTGAAAGGGTTCAGAAAAGATTTGCAAGGATATTGCCAGGGTTGGAGGATTTGAGCTACAGGGAGAGGCTGGAGCTTTCCCTGGAGCTTTGGAGGCTGAGGGGTGACCTTTTAGAGGATTACAAAATTATGAGGGGCATGGATAGGATAAATAGACAAGGTCTTTTCCCTGGGGTCGGGGAGTCCAGAACTAGAGGGCACAGGTTTAGGGTGAGAGGGAAAGATAT
Source organism: Chiloscyllium punctatum (assembly GCF_047496795.1). Taxonomy (NCBI): domain Eukaryota; kingdom Metazoa; phylum Chordata; class Chondrichthyes; order Orectolobiformes; family Hemiscylliidae; genus Chiloscyllium; species Chiloscyllium punctatum. The sequence goes on along the minus strand of NC_092758.1, from coordinate 68,135,840 downwards.
AAAAGAGAACTAAGGGGTAACTTTTTCATGCAGAGGATGGTACGTGTATGGAATGAGCTGCCAGAGAATGTGGTACAATTGCAACATTTAAGAGGCATTTGGATGTGTATATGAATAGGAAGGATTTGGAGGGATATGGGCCGGGTGTTGGCAGGTGGGAGTAGATTGGGTTGGGATATCTGGTCAGCATGGATGGGTTGGACCGAAGGGTCTGTTTCCATGCTATACATTTCTATGACTCTAACAGCTGACCCTGTGTATCTTGTAGAGAACAGTAGTACCTGTGTATTTTATAGAGTATAGCAGTACCTGTGTATCTTATAGAGAACAGCAGTCCCTGTATATCTTATAGAGAGTAGCAATCTCTCTTTATCTTATAGGGTTACAGCAGTGCCTGTATATTTTATTGAGAACAGCAGTCCCTTAGTATCTTGCAGAGAACAGCAGTGCATGTGTATCTTGTGGAGAACAGCAGCCCCTGTGCAGCTTGTCTAGAACGGCAGTGCCTGTGTATTTTATAGAGAACAGCAGCGCCTGAGTATTTTATAGGGAATAGCAGTCCCTGTATCTTGTACTAAGTATCTTTTAAAGAACAGAAGTCCCTGTGTATTTGATAGAGTACAGCAGTACCTGTGTATCTTATAGAGAACAGCTGTCCCCGTGTATCTTGTAGAGAACAGTGGTGCCTGTCTATCTTAAAGAGAACAGCAGTGCCTTTGTATATTATAGAGAATAGCAGTACTTGTGTATCTTATAAAGAACAGCAATCCCTGTGTATTTTTGATTACAGCAGTCCCTTTGTATGTTATAGAGAACAGCAGTCCTTGCATATCTTATAGAAAGCAGCAGTCTCTATCTTACAGGGTTACAGCAGTGTCTGTATATCTTATAGAGAACAGCAGTCCCTCCATATCTTGGATATAACAGCAGTCCCTGAGTAGCTTGTAGAGAACAGCAGTGCCTGTGCTTCTTACAGAGAACAGCAGTCCCTGTGTATCTTACAGAGACCAGCAGTGACTGTGTATATGAGAGAAAGCAGCCGTCCCTGTGTATTTTATAGAAAACAGCAGTCCCTGTGTATCTGAGAAAGAACATTAATCCCTGTTTATCTTAAAGAGAACAGCAGTCCTTGTGTATCTGAGAGAGTACAGCAGTCCCTGTGTGTCTTATAGAGACGAGCAGTCCCTGTGTATCTTGAAGAGAACAGCAGTATCTGTTTATCTTCTAGAGAACAGCACTCCCTGTGTATCTAGTAGAGAATAGTAATCCCTGTGTGTCTTGTAGAGAAAAGCAGTGCCTCTGAATATGAGAGAGAACAGCAGTCCTTACGTATCTTATAGAGAACAGCACTGCCTGTGTATCTTATAGAGAACAGCAGTCTCTGTGTATCTGATAGAGAATAGCAGTGTCCCTGTGTATCATACAGATATTTCAGTCCCTGTGAATCTTATGGATAACAGCAATGCCTGTCCATCTTACAGAGAACAGCAGTTCCTATGCATCTGAAAGCGAACAACGGTCCCTGAGTGTCTTATAGAGAACAGCAGTGCCTGTGTATCTTCTCGAGACCAACAGTCCCTGTGCATCTGATAGAGAACAGCAGTCCCTGTGTATCATGCAGAGAAATTCACCCCCTGTGTAAATTACAGAGTACAGCAGTGCCTGTGTATATGAGAGAGAAAAGGAGTCCCTGTGTATCTGAGGGAGAACAGCAGCCCCTATTTATTTGATAGAGAACAGCAGTCCCTGTGTATCTTATAGAGACAGCAGTCCCTGTGTATCTTATAGAGACAGCAGTCCCTGTGTATCTTTCAGAGAAAGGCAGTGCCTAGATAACTAAAACAGAACAGCAGTGCCTGTGTATACTGTAGAGAACAGCGGTGCCTGTAAATCTTGTTTAGAACAACAGTCCCTGTTTATCTTGTAGAGAACAGCAGTCGCTGTGTGTCTGAAAGAAAACAGCAGTCCCTCTGTATCTTGTAGAGAACAGTAGTCCCTGTGTATCTTACAGAGAGGACTAGTCCCTGTGTACCATATAGCGAATAACAGTGCCTGTGTATCATGTAGAGAAATTCAGTCCCTGTGTACCTTATAGAGAACAGCTGTGCCTGAGCATCTTATCGAGAACAGCAGGCTCTGTGTACCTTGTAGAGAATAGTAATCCCTGTGTATCTTATAAGAACAGCAGTCCCTGTGTATCTTATAGAGAAAAGCAGTGCCTCTGTATATGAGAGAGAACAGTAATCCTTACGTATCTTATAGAGAACAGCAGTCCCTATGTATCTTATAGAGAGCAGCAGTCTCTGTGTATGTGAGAGAGAAAAGCAATGTGTGTGTATCTTTCAGAGAATAGTATGTGCCTGTGCATATGATAGAGAACAGCAGTCCCATGTGTCTAGTAGAAAACAACAGTCCCTGTGGATCTTACAGAGAACATCAGTCCCTGTGTATGTAAGAGAGAACAGCAGTGTCTGTATATCTGAGAGAAAATAGTAATGCCTGTGCACAAGAGAGAGAACAGCAGTCCGTATATCTTGGAAAGAACAGCAGTCCCTGTGTATCTTGTGGAGAAAAGCAGTGCCTGTGTATCATGCAGAGAAAAACAGTGTCTGTATATCTTGTAGACAACAGCAGTCGCCGTGGTGAACAGCAGTGCCTGTGTCTCTTATAGAGAACAGCCATCCCTGTGTCTCTTATAGAGAACAACAGTGCCTGTGTATCTAATAGAGAATAGCCTGTGTCTCTTATGGAGAACAGCAGTCCTGGTGTATCTTATAGAGAACAGTAGTACCTGTTTTTCTTAGAGAGAACTGCTGTCCCTGTGTATCTTATAGAGACAACAGTCTCTGTGAATCTTATAGGGTTACAGCAGTGACTATGTAACTTATAGAGAACCAAAGTTCCTGCATATCTTATGGAGAACAGTAGTGACTGTGTTTCTTATAGAGAACAGCAGTCCCTATGTATTTATATAGAACAGCAGCCCCTTTGTATCTTATAGAGAACAGCAGCCCCTTTGTATCTTATAGGGAACAGCAGTACCTGTGTATCTTAGAGGGTTGCAGCAGTGCCTGCGTATCTTATAGAGAACAGCAGTCTCTGAGTATCTTCTAGAGAACAGCAGTGCCTGTATATAGAGTCAGAGAGATGTACAGCATGGAAATAGACGCTTCGGTCCAACCCATCCATGTCAACCAGATATCCCAACCCAATCTACTCCCACCTGCCGGCACCCGGTACATATCCCTGCAAACCCTTTCAATCCCCATATACCCATCAAACTGCCTCTTAAATGTTGCAATTGTACCAGCCTCCACCACATCCTCTGGCAGCTCATTCCATACACGTACCACCCTCTGCGTGAAAAAGTTGCCCCTTAGATCTCTTTTATATCTTTCCCCTCTCTCCCTAAATAACCCTAAACCCTCTAGTTCTGGACTCCCTGACCCTAGGGAAAAGACTTTGCCTCTTTACCCTATCCATGCCCCTCATAATTTTGTAAACCTCTATAAGGTCACCCCTCAGCCTCCAAAGCTTCAGGGAAAACAGCCCCAGCCTGTTCAGCCTCTCCCTCTAGCTCAAATCCTTCAACCCTGGCAACATTCTTGTAAATATTTTCTGAACCCCTTCAAGTTTCACAACATCTTTCCAATAGGAAGGAGACCAGAATTGCATGCAATATTCCAACAGTGGCCTAACCAATGTCCTGTACATTCGCAACATGACCTCCCAAATCCTGTACTCAATACTCTGACCAATAAAGAAAAGCCTTCTTCACTATCCTATCTAAATGCAACTCCACTTTCAAGAAGCTATAAACCTGCACTGCAAGGTCTCTTTGTTCAGCAACACTCCCTAGGACCTTACCATTAAGTGTATAAGTCCTGCTAAGATTTGCTTTCCAAAAATGCAGCACCTCACATTTGGCTGAATTAAAATCCATCTGCCACTTCTCAGCCCATTGACCCATCTGATCAAGAGCCTGTTGTAATCTGAGGTAACCCTCTTCGGTGTCCACTACACCTCCAAATTTGGTGTCATGTGCAAATTTACTACCTTTACCTCTTATGCTCGTATCCAAATCATTTATGTAAATGACAAAATATAGAGGACTCAGCACTGATCCTTCTGGCATTCCACTTGTTACAGGCCTCCACTCTGAAAAACAACCCTCCACCACCACCTTTGAGTCAGTTCTGTATCCAAATGGCTCGTTCTTCCTGTATTCCATGAGATCTAGCCTTGCTAATCAATCTCCCACGGGAAATCTTGTTGAATGCCTTACTGAAGTCCATATAAGTCACATATGCCGCTCTGCCCTCATCAATCCTCTTTGTTACTTCATCACAAAATTCAATCAAGACATGATTTCCCATGCACAAAGCCATGTTGACTATCCCTAATCAGTCCTTGCCTTTCCAAATACATGAACATCCTGTCCCTCAGGATTCCCTCCAACAACCTGCCCACCACCGAGGTCAGGCTTACTGGTCTATAGTTCCCTGGCTTGTCCTTAACACCCTTCTTAAACAGTGCACCACATTAGCCAACCTTCCGGCACCTCACCTGTGACTATTGATGATACAAATATCTCAGCAAAAGACCCAGCAATCACTTCGATAGCTTCCCACAGAGTTCTAAGGTACACCTGATCAGGTCCTGGGGATTTATCCACCTTTTCTTGTTTCAAGACATCCAGCACTTTCTCCTCTGTAATATAGACATTTTTCAAGGTGTTATCATCTATTTCCCTACACTCTATATCTTCCATATCCTTTTCCACAGTAAATACTGATGTAAAATACTCATTTAGTATCTCCCCCATTTTCTGCAGCTCCATACAAAGGCCGCCTTGCTGATCTTTGAGGGGCCCTATTCTCTCCCTTGTTACCCTTTTGTCCTTAATGTATTTGTAAAAACTCTTTGAATTCTCCTTAAGTCCAAAGCTATCTCATGTCCCCTTTTCACCCTCCTGACTTCCCTCTTAAGTATACTCCTACTTCCTTTATACTCTTCTAAGGATTCACTCAATCTATCCTGTCTATACCTTATATATGCTTCCTTCTTTTTCTTAACCAAACCCTCAATTTCTTTAGTCATCCAGCATTCCCTATAACAACCAGCCTTTCCTTTCACCCTAACAGGAATATACTTTCTCTAGATTATCGTTATCTCATTTCTGAAGGCTTCCCATTTTCCAGCCATCCCTTTACCTGCAAACCTTTGCTCCCAATTAGCTTTCGAAAGTTCTTGCCTAATACCATCAAAATTAGTCTTTCTCCAATTTAGAACTTCAACTTTTAGATCTGGTCTATCCTTTTCCATCATTATTTTCAATCTAATAGAATTATGGTCGCTTGCCCCAAAGTGCTCCCCCACTGACACCTCAGTCACCTGCCCTGCCTTGTTTCCCAAGAGTAGGTAAAGTTTTGCATCTTCTCTAGCAGATACATTCACATACTGAATCAGAAAATTATCTTGTACACACTTAACAAATTCATCTCCATCTAAACCCTTAACACTATGGCAGTCCCAGTCTATGCTTGGAAAGTTAAAATCCCCTACCATAACCACCCTATTATTCTTCCAGATAGCTGAGATCTCCTTACAAGTTTGTTTCTCAATTTCCCTCTGACTATTAGAGGGGGGGGGGGGGGGGGGGGGTCTATAATACAATCCTAATAGGGTGACCATCCCTTTCTTATTTCTCAGTTCAACACAAATAACTTCTCTGGATGTGTTTCTGGGAATATCCTCCCTCAGTAAGCTGTAATGCTGTCCCTTATCAAAAATACCATTCCCCCTCCTCTCTTGCCTCCCTTTCTATCCTTCCTGAAGCATTCGTATCCTGGAACATTAAGCTGCCAGTCCTCTCCATCCCTGAGCCATGTTTCTGTAACTGCTATGATATCCCAGTGCCATGTTCCTAACCATGCCCTGAGTTCATCTGCCTTCCCTGTTAGACCCCTTGCATTGAAATAAATGCAGTTTAAATTTATTAGTTCTACCTTGTCCCTGCCTGCCCTGACTGTTTGACTCACTTCTGTTCTCAACTGTACCTGTCTCAACTGTACCAATTTCTTTCCTCACTATCTCCCTGGGTCCCACCCCCACGCCTTACTAGTTTAAATCCTCTCAAGCAGCTCCAGCAATTTCCCTGCCAGTAAATTAGTCCCCTTCCAATTTAGTTGCAATCCGTCCTTCTTGTACAGGTCACTTCTACCCCAAAAGAGATTCCAATGATCCAAAAATGTGAATCCTTCTCCCACACACCAGCTCCTCAGCCATACATTCATCTGCTCTATCCTCCTATTCCTGCCCTCACTAGCTCGTAGCACCGGAAGTAATCCAGATATTACTACTCTCGAGGGCCTCCTATTTAAATTCCTGCCTAACTCTCTGTAAACTCTCTTCAGAATCTCAACTTTTTCCCTTCCTATGTAATTTTTTCCAATGTGAACAATGACCTCTTGCTGGACCCTGTCCCCCGTGAGAACATTCTGCAGCCTCTCTGAGACATCCTTGATCCTGGCACCAGGGAAGCAAGACACCATTCTGCATTTTTCACTGCTGGCCACAGAAACGTCTGTCTGTACCTCGGACTACAGAATCCCCTAACACAATTGATCTCTTGGAACCCGACGTAACCTTCATTGCATGAGAGCCAGTCTCAATACCAGAATGTTGGCTGTTTGTGCTACGTTTCCCTGAGAATCCATCACCCCTACATTTTCAAAACGGCATACCTGTTTGAAATGGGTATATCCACAAAAGACTCTTGCACTAGCTACCTATCTCTCTTACCTTTCCTGGAGTTAACCCATCTATGTGACTATCTGAGACCTTCCCCCCCTTCCTATAACTGCCATCTATCACATACTGTTGCTGTTGCAAATTCCTCATTGCTTCTGTCTCTCCAACCGATCCATTCGATCTGATAAGATTCACAGCCAGCAGCATTTATGGCAGATATAATCCGCAGTAACCCTTAAACTCTCTTTAAACTCCCACGTCTGACAAGAAGTACATATCACTGTACTAAAGGCCATGTTTGCTCCTTCACAATCTACAGACCCAGAAAATAACACCGTCTTATTCCTCTTCAAACACTGCCCCAGGTTAAATTAACTTATATTTTAAGTTTAATCAAGAGATATATCTCCAAAAACATAATAAGAAAGAACCCATTCTACTCACTACTGCAGATTCTCTATAGGGCACACTTAAAACAACAAATAACTTATCTGTTTCTGTGCTGTGAACTGCACCAAACAGTTCCTCCAAGATCAGTTATGAATTTCACTGTCTGTTAATTTTCCCAGATGCACTCTGATGTCCAGCGATACATGAATTCAAACAGCAAAGGCACTAACTATGCAGGTTCTGTCTCTCTCTCTCTCTCTCTCTCCTGCAATGACCTCACCATGTGCTTCCTTCGTCTGTTCTTCTCCCTTTGAAAACTGATGTTGTTTTTACTTTTTTTGCCAAAGTTCCAAAACAATGCAACAGTAATTGCTGCTCCTGGAATTCGAAGAAATCACCTCCAGCACCTAAAATACCTCAAAAAAGGAGCAGCTGTTACAGCCAGAAAGTTTTCCTGTCCTCCATCTTGAATTACCCAGAATTCTCCTATCATCTTGCAGAAAACAGCAGTCCCTGAATATCTTGTAGAGAACAGCAGTGCCTGTGTATCTTGAAGAGAACAGCAGTCCCTATGTACCTGAGAGAGAACAGCAGTCCCTGTGTATATTGTAGAGAGCAGCAGAATCTGTGTATCTTATAGAGCAGCATATGTATTTTGTTCTGATCAGGCCCTTCGGTTGCCTTCCCTGTTCTTGGTTCACGGTTCCGCCTTCATGATTCTTGGTTTCAAAGCTCCTTGTGGGGTATTGGGGAGACTCTGTGGCGAAGCTGTTCATGCAGAAGCTTATTGTTGAAAAGACCCCTCAGGTGGGGTTGGGGCTGACAGATAAGCCTGGCTATCTCCACTCCAAATCTGTAGTTTTCATTATGATCTTGATGTTCTCTTCTAAGGTTAATTGGCTTTCCAATGGTTAGAGTATGTTTGAATGGGTTTTGATCAAGATTGAATGTCAAGTATCTCTGTAGGCCTTTACTGTCTGTGTTGCGTAGCTCGAGGTATAAAATTGTCTTGGGATGGTTGGATATTAAGGTCTCATTGTCCTCACATGAGCAACCATGCACTTCTCCAACTACTTGGAGAATTTTCTCTTTGTATGGATTGAGGAGCCTGATACCATCCCTGTCCAAGAGTTGAACATCTCAGCTCAGCTCAGTATTCAGCCATGTTTTATTGCAGTGTGACAAAGAGGGGAACTGAGTATGATAGTAGTGTATGCAAAAGCAGTTTATGATAATGTATGAGTAGGGGAGATGGTGAGGTATTCCTAATGGGATAATATAAATCTTGGAGGGCAGGGTGTTTTATTTGTTTGGGACAATGAGGTGGTAAGAGCTGTTGAGTGGACATAGTGCATGATCAAAGTGGTTGAGAGATATGTGAAGTGGCAAAGTAAGAGTGAATGGTTGTCCTGAGGCGTGAGGGAATAGAGAAGAGATAATGGTGGTGGTAATTACGCCTGTGAAGCATTTGCAATGCTGGGCATTCCACTGCATCTGGGCAGTTATTAAGGCCCAGGCTGGCTGAGTCTAGTTGAGTGATCACCTGTGGAGGTTTTCAGGAAAGAACAGCTTTCATCTCCTCAATGGTGAGTGTTGGCTTTTCTTTCCTCTCTGCCTTAATGATTGAGTACCACAGGATGTGGGGGACTTTCAGTGGGATAGGGTTGTTTAGATAGGCTTCAAATTGGACTCACAGGTAAGTGCAACATTGAGGGCTGAAGGGCCTCTATGCTTAATGTCCTATGTTCTGGCTTGCAACTTATGAAATAGAGTGATGGACTTTAATGATGGCACCAGCAGCATATATATTGGAAGAACTTGGCAGTGGTGAGCTTCGATCCATAATTAATGAGGTGAAGAGTGGAAGACTTCATGAGAAAAGTTTATTTCAGTCATTATGGACTGGCATCGTGAACCTGACTCAACAAAGCACTAGGATTGAAAAAGGGAAAATTCCACTTTATATCTTTTACCTTATGGAAAAAGGCCTGAATGACCAATCTTGCCTTCACAAATCTAAAGGAATTCACAACAATATTAATGGCAGCCAAAGAGAATATTGAAGCTCAAGTGAAACCATCCAGTTTTCTGATATTTCTGGTGCAATTAAAAGAACAAGAATAACAGTCAACATGCAAAAAAATGGAAACAGAATTAACAATGAAATATCTGTACCAAATATCCTTTAATATGTTAAAACATTTCATGAACCAAAGTATCATTTCAGTAATAAAGTTCCTTTACACTCAAAGTGTAAAACTTGCCAACTGATGTTGAAACTGATTACACAATTAAGCAACATAATGATTGCAGTTTTGGGCAAAGAACATTCATGGCCTTGAGAGCTTTTCCCCCTATTAAAGAATCCTGAAAGTAAAGTGCAGAATGATTAATTTTCCACTTAGTTAAATTGCGGAACACAAGGGATATGACATAACTAGTCATGACAAAAGAATTGTATGTTACTTTGTATATTGTTCTCCTGGGCATTACTACAGGAATGTTCATTTCACTGGATTAAAAGCATTGAATATATAAAGCATCATAATTAAACTCATGAACCATTTATTTTTAATTTGTCACATTACTTATGCTGATATGTCAAGAAAATGATTTATTCTGCAGGGTTTGAAATTAAGGAGAGATTAAAACTAAATGTAAAAGTTTTAAAAGAGAAGCAGATTAAACTCATTTCTGGCAGATTGTAAGAATTTCCCTCGAGCACAAGCTTTGGGGAAGATTTTAACTCTACTTGAAATCTTCAGAACCCAATTTCAGTTTGAATTCAGTGACTCTTCTGCCAGTCCAGTTGAATAGAGAAGAAGGTAAGTTTTTTTTAACAGACATGTGACCATTTGAATTAGGAGCAGAAATAGGCCATTGACCCCTTAGAGTCTGCTCCACTGTTCAGTAAGAGTGTAGCTGATCTATTTGACTTCCAAATTCAACATTTACTTCTATCCTAATGATCTTTCATTCCCCTGATTACCAGAAATCTATTTATTTCCATCTTAAAGAAAAATCAATGTCTCCATTCGCAAAATCTTTTGATGCAGAAAATTTTAAATTTCCAGAACATACAGAGAGAAAAAAAAAACCTTCTTCTGATCTGTGCCCTAAAAGGGTGATTTCAGTTTTGAAACACTGGTCCCTAGTTCTGGACTGACCCAGAGAGGAAGCTTCCTTTCTGCATTCATTGTGTCAAGAACTGAGAAGAGTCATCTGTACACCGTCAGGAAGACTGAGGGATATCCAACACTGCTGTACTGAATCAAATTAGCCACAGTCACAATGCGTTGTTTTAAAAGTGAAACAAACGGACCTCTACCCACTCCAGCAACTGTTCTGTTCCACCCAAATGGGAGCAATCTCAAAACGGTTCAATTATTTAAGTCATCAGAGTTGCTGAATCTGACTTAGAATTTTCAATACGTTTCACTTTGGAAACAATCAAATAAACCAGGCATGCAACAATGGTAAAGACTGATTCAATTTTCATCTTTATATGTAAGCTTCATCTTTACTTACTTTAAGTTTTGTATTTTGGCCGCAGACTCACAGAATGATGGGTGGCATAAGCTAAAGCAATGTGTAAGCTCAGTTGTAAAGTTCGGTAGAGCTGCTGTGGCATAAATTTACCGCCCACACTTTAATTGCAGACTGGGTTTCAACCTCAAAAGCAGAGCAAGTATTGCTGTGAGGAGAGGACTATTATGGGACTGCTGAGGTTGGCGGGTGAATACATGTTTGAATAATGAATGAAATCAATGCACTGGGTGGCATTATGGCTCAGTGGTTAGCACTGTTGCTTCACAGTGCCAGAGACCTGGGTTTAATTCCAGCTTTGGGTGACTGTCTAGGTAGAATAGCCGTTCTAAATTGCCCTGTATTGTCCAGGGATGTGTAGGTTATGTGGATTAGACACGTTAAATTGCAGGGTTATGGGGATGGGGTGGGGTGTTGGGTCTGGGTAGGATGTTCTTCGGAGGGTTAGTGTAGAAACAATGAGCTGCACTGAAGGGATTCTATGATTCGAATGCCAAGTGACTCTATTATTTAATCTATGACTTCAGCCAAAGACAGCATTTACTCTAACCTTGACCTGCTAATTTCACTTTGCAACTGTTGTTATCTGCTGGGGTCCTATGGCATTCAGTAACAGGACAGACAGCAGAAAGGCTGATCAACTAATCAGATTGAAGAATTTTTCACTGACAGCAAAGCAGGAAACCAAACACAAGGGAAAAAAAATCACTTTTAAATCATAGTAAAGGAAGCAAATTAACTTATGTGGTGAATGGGAAATTTTAAATATCTAAAATCAAACTTATATCGATTTATTTTTTAAAAATCTACAAGACTTTTCTTCAGTGAGAATGAAACTCCACATTTGTGAAACAAGTTTTTTTCAGAACCAACAAGATTATGCAACAGAAATGACAATGCAGTACACCATTTCAAAATTCAATTACTACTAACTGAATAATGATCATGTTCTCATCAGTCATCACAGTAGATCGAGTGGGTAATTGTTTTAAGTTTAGATTAGAGTAGTGCTGGAAAAGCACAGCAGGTCAGGCAGCATCCGAGGAGCAGGAAAATTGACATTTCGGGCAAGACCCCTTCATCATTTCCCTTCATTTGCCCAAAACATCAATTTTCCTGCTCCTCGGATGCTGCCTGACCTGCTGTGCTTTTCCAGCACCACTCTAATCTAAACTCTGGTTTCCAGCATCTGCAGTCCTCACTTTTGCCTAATTGTTTTAAGTTGACAATTTCAGAGATGAAACAAAGTTACATACATTTGATGACAATGGATAGAAACAGATTAGGAATAAAAAGATCTTTCATCAAGAATGCAGAACATTGCTACTGAAGTGCCATCTGGATCAGTGCTGGAGCACTATATATTTCTTAACCAAATTGATGATATAGATATACTGAACTTGGTCTTTTCACCTAAACATAGAGATGTACAGCATGGAAACAGACCCTTCGGTCCAAACCATCAATGCATCCCAACCCAATCTAGTCCCACCTGCCAGCATCCAGCCCACATCCCTCCAAACCCTTCCTATTCATATACACATCCAAATGCCTCTTAAATGTTGCAATTGTACCAGCCTCCACCAAATCCTCTGGCAGCTCATTCCATACACTACACATGGTTCAGAAAGCAAGGAAAGTCCAAGGGAGTGAAGGGATGGGCTGCCAGAATGACGTGTTCACTGGCAGTGGTGGGATTGCGAACCCACGCCTCAACTGAGAGGGGAACTTGAGTCCAGCGCCTTAGACCACTCGGCCACACTACCCACCCCACAGCTTGCTGATGCAAAGCTAAATGGGTCAGTAAGCTGTGAAAAAACTGAGTAATTGAGAAAGAGAATAATATGGGGTGTAAAAAATTATCAATTTTAATAGGAAGGATGGAAAAGCAAAATATTTTCTAAAAAGTGAAAAAAATAGAAAAATCTGATATTCTGAGGGATTTGGGTATTTTTTTTTAGATTAGATTACTTACAGTGTGGAAACAGGCCCTTCGGCCCAACAAGTCCACACCGACCCGCCGAAGCGCACCCACCCAGACCCATTCCCCTATATTTACTTTGCACCTAACACTGTGGGCAATTTAGCATAGCCAATTCACCTAACCTGCACATTTTTGGACTGTGGGAGGAAACCGGAGCACCCGGAGGAAACCCGCGCAGACACAGGGAGAATGTGCAAACTCCACACAGTCAGTCGCCTGAGGCGGGAATTGAACCCGGGTCTCTGGCGCTGTGAGGCAGCAGTGCTAACCACTGTGCCACCGTGCCGCCCCACAACTAGTCCTTAGCCACAACTAAGATCTTATAACTAGCAATGTTCTATTAGATTATCTCTGACAGGTTGACAATGAAGCAATAGTCCAGAGAGGAAGAACATCATTGCATCCCCACTCATGTTTTTTACCCAGTGTCCTATGGTAAGGGAAGGATCAGATTCACCCGTGCTTTCAATTATATCCAATCAAGAGGTGAACCACAATTAATAAGGGCAAACATAATTGAGGTAGATAAAATAGATTACAGAGTATTGAACTTGCAAGACTCAATTCCTGACATGGAATTTTTCTTGACATTTCACCAAATTGGCAATTTGAAAGCACAATCAGTGCATCTGAATTCTATTAGTTCCAACTTGATGGTTAGTCAAATTAATAGGGATTAGTCAGAACACTAGGGATACCAGTTATGATGCATGTTAACCTTTGTGCCTGAGCCTCTGTATCCTTCTGCTCCCATTCAGTAATATTCAGTGCCAGCAATATTTTAGACTTTGGACAATTTTAGACTTTAGGGTAAGTGCCTATGAGGTATCTATATACATGAAACAACAATTTAACATCTAGATGCAACAAGCAATTAAGAAGGTAAATAATATGTTCATCTTTACTTAACAGAAGTTGGAGTCAAAAAATGGAAATCTTGCTACCATTATACAGGATTTTACTGAGACCTCACATGGAGTACTGTATACCATAAAGATTCATAGAATCCCTACACTGCAGAAAGTTAAAAATCACACAACACCAGGTTATAGTCCAACAGGTTTAATTGGAAGCACACTAGCTTTCGGAGCAACGCTCCTTCATCAGGTGATTGCAGAAGACTGCAGAAAGACATCCATCAAGTCTGCACAGACCCTCTGAAGAGCATCCTACCCAGACCACCTTCACACTCCCATAATCCTGCTTTGGTTTTTACCGTGGCATACTCACCCACCCTGCACAGCCCTGGACACCACAGAACTATTCTGAAGAAGAATCACTGCACCCAAAGTGTTGACTTTGTTTTTTTCCTCCACAAACCTGCTGAGTTTCTGTAGCAGTTTTTGTTTTTGTTTTGGATTTGCAACATCCACAGTTCTATGTTCTTTTTGTTTATAATTCTTAGAGGGCTAGATGGGATACATGCTGAGAGTCTGGGTGTGATTTTGGATTGTTGGGGTGAGCAATCACTACAACACCATGCCAGTTTCTAAATGTGAAACAAATGCGTTTAGATTTTGTAATGTTACGATAGCTGGCTTAAGAAGCAACCTGCCCAAGCTTAAAGCTGTTATTAAAATTTGTTTAGGTTACTAATTAATTTTCTTCTCATACAGCATAACTACAAATTATCAGAGTAGCTGGCAGTGACATGTAATGTGGAGCAATCTCTAATAGCAGAACAAAGCCAAAAGGTAATAATCAGGAGCGAAAACAGCCCTCACAAAATCCTGGTAGCAGAAACAAAGCACAAGTCTTTGCAACATCTAATTGCCATGGTAGATTGAAAAAAGGGATGAATATAGACCAAAATAAAAGTAGAAGATTCTGGTAATATGTATCACATTTATTAGCGTGTGAGAAAGGTAAGGATAACTAACATTCTAAAAAGTGCAAAACATATTTTATAACTGCTCTTCCTTTTCTGTTTTGACTTAGTGAGCAACTTTCCTCACACTTGTTGATAAAGTCTCACCACAATAAAGGTGATCTGTAAATAGAAGTTTTATTATTCTTAGAAGATGTATACTCAAGATGTTAATCAGTTTTTTCTCTTTGGGCAATCTATGGATCACCATCTGACTGTAGCAATTTTTAAATCTGATTTCCTGTTTTGTACTCCTTCTCATTTCATCTCACCAAAAGTTTAGATTAGTAATAAGCAGCATCTTTCACCTCTCTGAGCTCTTGACAATCTTGACAAGTCATGGAGTCCTATATAACATGGAAACAGACCCTTTGGTCCAACTTGTCAACCAGATTCATCCCATTGGCCTGCTTTATAATGGCCCCAGTGAATTTATGTGCCTTTTCAGGTGATTAAATGCAGGCATTAGAAACTGGCATGATGTTGTAGTGATTGCTCATCCCAATAATCCAAAATCACACCCAGACTCTCAGCATGTATCCCATCTAGCCCTCTAAGAATTATAAACAAAAAGCCCTTCCTGAAGAAGGGCTCATGCCCAAAACGTCGATTCTCCTGCTCCTTGGATGCTGCCTGACCTGCGGCACTTTTCCAGCAACACATTTTCAGCTCTGATCTCCAGCATCTGCAGTCCTCACTTTCTCCTAAATGCAGGCATAACTTTGCCTAAAAAGGGCTCATATTCATTAGCAGTATCGAGCTCTCATTGGAATTGGTGGATATCATAGGTTGGCTTGGAGGTGATTGGATTCATGCAGGGGTTGGTGCAGAGGCATAGGTTGCCAGAGAGGGTATGGAGTTGTTTGGATAGCATGGGGTGATATAGGTTGGCATGGATGGTGAAAGACAGTGCAAAGGGTTAAGGCT
The DNA here is from genome assembly GCF_047496795.1 of Chiloscyllium punctatum. Classification (NCBI taxonomy): domain Eukaryota; kingdom Metazoa; phylum Chordata; class Chondrichthyes; order Orectolobiformes; family Hemiscylliidae; genus Chiloscyllium; species Chiloscyllium punctatum. Next base: position 68,120,373 of record NC_092758.1, on the reverse strand, counting down.
GGACTTAGTTTTACTGTTTTGCTTCATACCTTCAACAAAGTAGCATGTGAACAAGACAATTTTTCTGGGACACTTTTCCCAGGTCAGATTTGTAGAGCTGGGAGTTACACTGACTTAGGAACAAAGGCTCATGGTCAGAATGCCAGACAAACTTTAAGAGACACGCTAATGATATTATTACTGCATCATATATGATCTGAAATAATAAATGTCTCACATGTCTGATCTATATTTGACTGTGCATAAGTAAAGGTGTGTTTTGAGGACTCTTGTGACACAAAAATATTTCAGGTGCTCCAGAGATGTGTGTTAACATCTGTGAACAGGATGATTGGAAAATGTCTGGAAAGTTGTCACACGCCATCTTACATGAGGATCACCAGAAACATGCTGCATAAATGCTTAGAATGTTAGAATCTGAGAACAATTGTACGTAATGAGTGAGCTACAACTGATGTCTGATGGATTCTTGAATACCTCTTTTGTTACAGGAACAACAAATCTGGTCCAATCAGGCAACTCACATTCTATGAAATCAACTTGGCTGACCTCATTACAATTACTACACCCAGCATGCTACCTCCAATCATCAGAATTAACTTTCCCAACTTACCTACCATAGCAGCAGCCCCTGATGACACCCCTTGACTTTTATTGAGCTGTTGGAATATCATGTTTTTGTTGTACAGGACATTGGTAAGGCCTGGATGATTGATATAAACAGGAGCATGAGAGGTTCTGTGCACTTTGAGAAATGCCTGTGAAGAAGCTGGATCAGTTTCAAGGATTTTCCACATGTAAGTAAAGGATGATAGGATACTGGCTTCTGTGGAGTTATTTCACTGAACTTCAGAAGACCCAATATTGGGGGAGATAATAATGCATTGGAGCACATGGGTTACTGAGGTGGGGGGGGGATAGGGAGAGATCGTCAATGATTGCGACCACCCTGACTCTGACAGAGGATCAGTTGGCATAATGAATCTGTGGGGGAAACATTGAGAGATGAAGTCATAATTCAATGAGATGTGTGTGGGAATGTGTAGAATCTGAGTTCTGATGGGTTTAAGAGAGCACGCAAAGAAGAAAAGAACATGGAGATATGGGGTTGGGTTGGGATCTTGGTTACCAGGCTGACCCAGTGGCACAGTGTGCCAAACATGGCCGGCATTGCCTTCCATTCTCATGTGAATCATGGATGTACCCTGAAAATGGAAAACGGCTGTGTGTATACATGGAGCAAAGTGTTCCACTTGTCAGTGACATGAGGTGCCTCAAAGGGCAATTCTATTAAGCAAGCACTTACATAGTGCAAGTTGAATTAATTTGTAATTATAGCACCCTGTCTGTAAAACTCATGGGATACATACCCTGGCCACAAACAACCTTGACCATGTCATTGAACATTGCAGATTGAAGATAGTCATCTCTGTGATGTAGACAATCTTTGATGTGTAGAGGGATCTGGGTGTACAGGTCCACAGATCACTGAAGGAGGCAGCGTAGGTAGATAAGGTATAAAAAAGGCCCTATGGCATGCTTGCCTTCATTAGAAGAGGTATTGAATATAAGAATAGACAAGTTAAGCTGCAGCTACATAGAACTATAGGTAGGTCACGCTTGGAAAATTGCATACAGTTCTGGCCACCACACTACTAGAAAGATTTGGGTGCTTTGGAGACAGTACAGAAACGGGTTACCAGGATATTGTCTGGTATGGGGCATTTTAGCAATGAAGAAAGACTGGGCTTGTTTTCACTGGAACGCAGAAGGTTGAGGGGCAACCTGATAGAAGTTTATAAGATTGTGAATCACATGGATAGAGTGGAGAGCATGAGGCCTTTTTTCCCTTTGGTGGAGGTGTCAAATACTAGGGGACATCGGTTCAAGACGTGCTGGGTGTGTTCAAAAGAGATTTGCGAGGCAAGTTTTTCACATGAAGGGTGGTAAGTATCTGGAATGCACTGCCAGAGAAGGTGGTAGAAGCAGACACAAAGCACTATTCAAGAAGTACCTAGATGAATATATGAATAAAAAGGGAATGGAGGGAAACGGATCTTGTAAGTTAAGACAGTTTTAATATGGAAGGGCAAGATGTGTCAGCGCAGGCTTGGAGGGCCAAAGAGTCTGTTCTTGTGCTGCACTGTTCTTTGTTTTTTGGTCACAATTTATAAGATCAGCACAAGATCAAAGACTGCAAAAGGGTGTGGAATTAATTTCCTCTCATTTTTAACTGTACATATTTGCTCACATATCCAAGTTTCCTATGACAAAGAACCATGCTGTGGCATTGCCTTGCTCTCTTTATTGAAGTCCTCCATGTCCCACTGTATGCTAAACTGTCAAGACCTAGATGTCATGCAGAGATGTTTACTGGGAGCCAACGGCTGCCTTCTGAAACTAATGCTGTTGACTTCCTGTCATGCAACATAATGATGGAGGCTGAGTGTAGATACAATGCAGTCAATTATTTGAGCAGGATCATCAAAAGCAGATGATAGATTGGTGAACATAGATCCTAATGCTTGCACCAACAGGAGTTGACTTTGCAATACAGCCCATAATCATTGCATCCTGTATCTTACATAACTGGAGCAGACAATGATGGGATTTGATGGACACTAAATAACTGGGAGAGTCTTTCAAAGAGGAAGATGAGAACATTGAGCAGGAGGAACATCACCTCCTGCATGATAGAACACGGCACTGAGTACAACAAGCCAGACAAGACTGAAGAAGGGCTTATACCCAAAACGTCGATTCTTCTGCTCCTTGGATGCTGCCTGACCTGCTACGCTTTTCCAGCAACACAGTTTTCAGTTCAAGACTTAATGACACCTGGTTCCAGCAGATGATAAGTGGGTGCAATAATCATTCATTTACATATGTTTGTTGTTGTCTCTGTTCCCAGAGACAAATGCAGCTACTGTTTGTTTTTTCTTCACTTTTGTTATTGCTAAATTAAAGCAAAGGTTTTTAAGTACTTTAAGGTTTTCCGGTATGTGGTGACCCCTTGTTGAACAATGAGAGGACATTAGGCGACAGGGGGCATTGAGGAAAGAATAACTCTCCTGTGAGATGGGGTTCTAAGATGGCATGACAATGAGAGTGGTAGATTGTCCAGCTTTGTCTTTAAATAGTCTTATGTTTATGAATGTTCACTTAAAACTAAATCTCCTGGCTCTGATGTGGGACACCAGCACTGCACCACAAGAGCCCTATTTAAATTGGATGACAGTTTGTTTTTAGATATTTTAATCAATCTACAGTGTGGAAACAGGCCATTCAGCCCAACAAGTTAACACCGACTCTCTGAAGAGAATGCCACCCAAACTCACATGTCCCTGTAACCTTGCATTTCCCATGGCTAATTCACCTAATCTCCACATCCCTGGACACTATGGGCAATTTACAATGTCCAATCCATCTAAGCTGCACATCTTTTGACTGTGGGAGAAGACCCACACAGACCAGGGAAGAATGTGCAAACTCCACACAGACATTCACACGAGGCTGGAATGGAACACTGACCCCTGGTGTTGTGAGGCAGCAGTACTAACCACTGAGCCACCATGCTGTCCTGTTGGGACATGTTATGGCACACATCCAGGGCAGGTGGGAACCGAACCCAGATTTTCTGTCTCGGAAGTATGACTGCACCATAAGATCTTGTATACATTATGATACATCTCTAAGGCAAATGCAAGTTGAACCTTCCCCAAAGGTAGGCATTCCACCTCTCTACCACAGAGCCCGATAATTATTTTTAATCAATGACACAGACGGGCACAGAGAACAAGGTCTGATATTTAATCATATCTTTCACTATCCAGAATAAAGTTTGTAGTTTGTAAATTGGAATTTAACATTTATTCAAATGGACTGTATAAAGGAAAAGACCAAACATTAGATTTTTAAGTTTAATAGATAACAAGCCTAGTTCATTAGTTTCAAGGATTTAAACAGAAAAATACTCATAAATGCTAGTGAAAATTCTACCTGATGAATGAACCATGCTTCTGAAAGCTAGTGCTTCCAAATAGACCTGTTGGATTATAACCTGGTGCTGTGTGATTTTTAGCTTTGCTCACCCCAGTCCAACACCAGCTTCTCCACATAGTGGAAAATCATTAAGTAGTTTATTAGCTTAGCAGATACGGCTTTTGAGAAATGGAAATCGCTGTAAGTGATACTTAGGGCACTATATTGAATATTAAAGAAAGGCTTGAAGAAGCCTATGTCAGCACATCTAGTCAATTCATTAAATAGGATTATAATGTGACTGTTAGCTAGCCCCAAAGCCTGAATATGTTGTGAACTGTGTGAATTGCAAATGAAGTATTCAGAGTGGTAAACTAAATCAGTCAAAATTTGTAACTTTACCTCAGTTAAACAGTGAAGAATGTATTAAAACATTTTGGTAGCTTCATGATACAAAGAGAATCTGTAATTATGGTCTGAACTCACAATTTTAGCTGGATGATCAAATCAGTGAAAATACAGTTCCCAGATTGTGATAGACTGCTGCATATTTTGAGTTTTCTATAGTTTCCACTAAAACTTGTAAGTCTATTGCTTTAAAAATTAAAGAAAATTATACAATGTTAGTGTATAATACAGTATTAGTGTATGTTTAACTGCATAGCCAATAAACTCCAGAGGGAACAATTTTTTTGATTTCTCCGTGTAACCACATCTTAACAAAGCGTCTTCAATTTTCAAACTAAGTCAAAGGTGCAGGTTTTTGATACATCAAGAAAACTCTCAGCTGTATCTGAAAGGCCACTAAAGAATAGCAAGCAGGATGAATTATTAATATTTATAAGCAGCCTACAAATGCTGGCCTCCAAGGGACATGCATGAAGATAGAAAAAACAAGGAATTCACAAGCTAACAGGCAATGACATGACAAATATGGAAGTTAATTTTCGGATTCACCCAGCCTTTATGATTGAACCCATCTTTCCCCTCAATGTGAATATCATTCTAAGTAAACATGTAGTTCCAATTTTCTCTCATTCAGACTAACCATGCACCTTATGACTTTAGGCTTCAGACTGACTACATGGCTTCAATGTACCAGTCTTTCCATCTTCAATTTTCGAAGAAATGGTGAGTAATGTTGGAGGCCAAAAGAGTTCAAATGTGGTGGAATCAAAAGTATGGTGCATTATGGAGATCATTATGTCACAAAATCAGCTACAGCAACAAATATGGTCCTTTTTAAAAAATAAAACCAATTTTGATACATAGTGGTCTCTTGTTTTCATGATGTCAAATGGGTCCTGTATCATCTCGGGCAACAACTAGAGTGATGGCAAACTGTTCTATGTTCATTGTCATCGTCCCTTGTGAAATATACTGTAAATGTAGGATTTTGTATGGAAATCTTTGATTGTTGTTTGTTATTCAGCACTCTGCTAAAGTAACACTGACAATCCCAGAGCTAAAGAATTCCCATTGATGTCAGGAAAATTTTATCTTTCCTGCTGCTAAAATGCTGTAGGAATTTCTTAAAGACTGCATTTTGTTCCTTTAGGTGGAACTTACTGGTGATGTAAATAATAATAATTGCTGTTCTGGCTTTGACTGAATAATGCTATTTCATGACATTATTTAGTCTCTTCATTTGACTAATTGGTACAATTTTAAACAACAGATTTTAATAATTTTTAGAAAAGAATATTGCAGCTTCTTCCCTCACCACATGTGTATGTCTTAATTTTCATTTTGTAATAGATCAAAGATTTTAAAGAGATTTTATTTTCATGTTTTTTCCTTCCAGTTTGGGTATCTGCGAAGATCCAATCATGCGATTGGATGCTTGAACAGATTGATAACATCACTGCAATTTCCTACTTGGCAAAAATGCAGCAATCAATGCAGTATCGCTGCAGGGGTATAAAGTTCAAATTCTCATCATAGAGATCCTTCTGAAAACTGCCTTCAAGATCAACAGTGAGAATCATTGCTTCACCGCTGACAACCTCTAATAATTAGTGGTCAATGTCTCCATTTCTACATTAAAAAGCCTTTTGTATTCACATTTGAAGATGTGAAAGACACAAAAGTTAGTTAGAGTATTTGTCATTGTCAACAGAAGTTATCCCTCAATTCAAGGGTGACATCTCCTCGGGGTCATTCATTTCTATTGTGGCTGAACAGACTGATTTTGACTCCCAGGTGTTTGGGCACAGAAAGCAATGCAGGATTTGTTTCCTTTCATTTCTTTATCTGCCACTGTTCTGCTTTATATTTGGACTTAATGTGTGATGCAGCTTGATGCACATGTTGGAATCATTTTGAATGATGTTTGAATCATTTTGAATGTTCCTCCTCATAATTAAGGTCAATGCCGCTGTGATTCAAGAGAAGCATCAGCATCTTTGCAGCATTTTCTTCATCTTTCACTGCAATTCTGGCCATTTGGAAAGTGAGAAAACAGGACCTGGCAGAAGGAGATGCTATTCAGTTGTCTGGACATAGAGGCCTGTACATAGTAGTCAATCTGGTAGGAGTTTTGCCTGAATGCTTGCCGAACTGACTTCAAGAAGGAAGCTGGTTTTATTTGATAGCCCCCATTGAATACAGAGAATGATTTGGAGGCATTGCTGGTAGAATTTCTTGAGCACTCATGTGTTGTTGATGCCCAAGCAAGAACTCATTTCAATGTAAGAATGATGTGACAACTGTTTTCTATACTATGACTTTTTTTTGGCATTCAGAGGACTTGTTGTCAAATTATATTGGTGTGATTTGCAGTAAACTGATCTGATGCAATTGATTTGGTGTTGAATCTTCTTGTCAGTGATGCTGTTTTGAGGGCAGAGGCTACCGAGGTATGGGATGTTCTGACAAATTCCAGAAATTCTCCTTAAATATAAATAGGATGAGAAATATTTGACTGATCAGATCTGGTCTAAAATGTGAGTTTTGTTTTGTCAAATGGACAGACCAAGACTCTCTTAATAAAGAGGTGAACAGTGGATAGCAAATCTGGTGCAGATTGAGTAATGACATTGCAGTCATTTGTGTACTGTAGTGTAACAGGGCCTTTAGCAGTGGCAATGATGAAAGAGTAATAGTACTGCATAGAGGAGCTCAAGCAGTTGAGTGGACCTGTCTAGAGGAAAATGTGTCTTTCACAAAGAGGCCTCAAGGGAAGAGAAAGAAACCAACAAATGAGTTCCTCAACCACATGTGAAGTTCAGGCTTAATTCCATGTGAGTACTCTGTTTTCCTAGTTTAACTTTAAATTCCTTGTATGTTTGTTAAGACTGGTGGAATAAAGAATCCTTGCTTCATGATCTTTGGGCTGTAGGCATTTCTAAATGAGTTACAGTGGATTGTAAGTTTTGTTTTGACACAGAGGTGAATGACATTACGTCATTCACCTAGGATTTTGCATCTAGGTGGTCTTTAAAACTCACAACAGAGGGCAATTGATTCTTGATGTAGTAAATCGTCAAATCATGAGGATTGTATATAATATGGAGCCATCTCACAGTCTTATAAAGGTAAAATACTGTGGATACTGGAAATCTGAAACAAGCAGAGAAAGTCTGGGAGAAACCCAGCATCTGTGCAAAGAGACACAAAGTTAAAATTTCGTATGATTATTCATCAAAACTGAGTTTCAACCTAGGAAATTCAAAATATTAATTTTGTTCTTTCTCCAAAGATACTGCCAGACTTGCTGAGTTTCACTCGTACTTTCAGTGTTTGTATTTCAACCTTGCTTAAAACTGGTTTGGAATTTGGAGGCATCTGTTTTAGTTCTTCCACTCAAAGAAGATTGCAATCAAATTTCATGGACATTCGATTTCTAGAAAGCAATTCAAAGAACCTTACAATTTACTAAATCAAAGATTACTTAAATATTAGATGATTATCAGCACAGATGGTATTTGCACTTCAAGTTTGGGTATGCCAAGCCCACCATTCCTGTTGCTGCAGTACAGAATACCATCAGTCATATGCGTGAAGAGAAAGAGATTGGTGAAGACAAATGTAGAGTTCCTATGGACAGAAATTGGGAATGTATAATAGGGGACAAAGAAATGGCTGAGCAACTGACGATGTCTTCACAAAATAGGAACAAATCAAATACCAGAAATGTTGGACAATGCAAGATTTAGCGAGAGGGAAGAATTGAGGGAGATCAATATTTGTCGAGAAATGGTGCTGGGAAAATTGAGAGGATTGTAGGCAGGTAAATCCCCTGGGTGTGGGTAATCTGCATCCTAAAGTACTTAAGGAGGTGGCTCTCGAAATAATGGATGCATTGGTGGTTATCTTCCAGGATTCTATAGACAATGGAACGGCCCCTCCAGCTTGGAGGGTAGCTAATGTCACTCCAATGTTCAAAAAGGGAGGTAAAGAGAAAACAGGGAATTATAGACCAGTAAACTGAACATAGGTAGTGGGGAAAATTCTCGAATCCATTATCAAGAACTTCAAAGCATTTAGAAAGCAGTGGCAGGGTCAGGGTCAGCATGGATTTATAAAGGGGAAATCATGTTTGACAAATCTGTTGGATTTCTGTAAAGATGTAACTAGTAGAGTTGACAAGGGGGAGCCAGTCAATAATGTCTATTTGGATTTTCAGAAAGCGTTTGACAAAATCCCACGTAAGAAATTATTGTGTAAAATTAAAGCACATGGGATTAGGGGAATTGTACTGAGATGGATAGGAAACTGGATGGCAGAGAGGTAACAAAATGTAGGAATCAATGAGTCCTTCTCGAATTGGCAGGCAATAACTAATGGGGTATAACAAGTGTGGGTGCTGGGACCTCAGCTATTTACAATATATATTAATGATTTGGATGAGGGAACAAAATGAAACATTCAGAGTTTGCAGATGATACCATATTGCATGGGAGGGTGAATTGTGATGAGAATACAATCCTGCAGCATGATATGGATGGGTTGGGAAGTAGGTAAATCAATGATAGATGTAGATCACTGTAATTTGGATAAATGCGAGGTTATTCACTTTCGAAGTAAAGACAAAAAGGCAGATTGCTACCTGAATGGCTGTAAGTTGGGAGTGTGGAAAGTGCAGTGGGAACTGGGTGTCCTTGTGCACCAGTCATTAAAGGTAAGCATGCAGGTGTGAGCAGGCGGTAAAGAAGGCAAATGGAATGGCTGTTATTGTGAGTAGTTTTGAGTACAGGAGCAAGAAAGTTTGGGAAATAAACCAAATGGGACTATGTTCAACTATCACTGCTTTTGTGCTTAATCTTACTTTGTGTTTTCAATGCTAACAAGTTGTCCAATTTCTTTTCACAACTATATTTTATTCCTTATTATTGACTTTCTGAAATTCTTACATTGTTTTTCAAATTATTTCATAATCTCTAATGTTGTAAAAATTCTTACCATTCTCATTGATTTTTGTTTCAGTCAATTTTGGATTTCTTGTACTTTTTCTTTCTGTTCATTCATGGTGTGTAACAATGAAGTTTTTATAAATCCACACTGATCTTGGCTTGAAGTTAGGAGTGTGTTATAATCTGCATCATATTTTTTTAAACAATACTCTTTGTTTTACATTCTACAAGTTTTTTTTTTTAACAACTGTATTTCCTTGCCCTCATGCTTGGCAAAATGGGGATCAAACTCACCTGATCATATATCATGTTTTAGGCATTTTAGGTAAACTGTGCTAATTTCCCTCATTTAAAAAAAGCTCTACTCTTCAAGTTTCCCTTTTCTCAAACCATCACTCCACACCAGACATTACCTATGGCTTACTGTCCCTCCTTGTAATGTTAAACTTCCCTGCCATATTCTGTATTGTCATTGCTTCCATTGCCTCAATTCCAAGCTTCACATTAGCTGCACCAATCACAACACAATTTCTGGACAGATACTGACATTACACTGAATCCAGTGTGGTGCTGAGGCAGTTCTGCATTATCAAAAATGTTGCCTTTAGTATGAAACTTGGAAATGAATTCTCACTTTTCATCTTGAATGTACACAAAAGGTCCCAATGGTACTATGTGAAGAAGCACATAAGATTTTACTATGTTGCCCTGTTTCATATTTATCCCTTAATCAAATCAGCAAACTTCATTTTCTGGTCATTATTATATTGCTGTTTGTTGGATGTTACTGGGCACCACTCAGCAACTGAGTTTCCTCCGTTTCAACATTTTATGTTGATTTACTCATAGTCTCTTCTGTTGTATGTATTCTTCACCTTTGATCTTATTCAATTAATTGTTTATGAGCTTTATCGGGTATATCACAGCATTGTTGTTGTTGAATAATAATCAAAAGACTTGGATTTATAATCCCAAAATATTATGCCATATCTTACTTCGGCAGTTTGGCAATTGTTTCAATTTAAAACAAAGTTCTGGAAATTTAAAAGAAGATGGTATTACAAAAGTTTAGAATGTTACAAAATTCTAACAGGTTCAATAATAATTCTTAGGGAAAGAGGCTGATCTGAATTTTCCTGTTTTTTGGATCAGTATTAATTGTGGGCAGTTCTTTGTGAGGGTTTTCTGCCATGGACCCATGGTGACATTTCTCAAGGAGTCTTTCACTGCTTACCTCATTAATTATGAGCCCTGGCTTCACGGAGCACTATTCATTCAATCATGCACTCATGGCAGAGGTACCCGCTGTTTCTGGGATATTCTGGTATAGGCACTATAGGATTCATATTTAAATTCCAGCTGTGCTCTAGTTTAAATTCTGGAAGCTGGGAACTGCCATTTTGGAGGAGATGGCTGAGAAAAAGAAATTGGCACCCAAGTCCTCATCCAGATGAATCCTGCTAGATGGGATGGTGAAGAGGAATTCTTTCCACTTTCTTCAGGTCCACCAAAGGAGACCAACAGACAGTTCCAGCCTGAACCAAGATGGCCAGTTCAGTGTTCACAGTGAGAAGTGCCCAGAAAAGCTGTCAAGGTTACGTGCTTCCAATCATATTTTAACTCTGAAAATGTGTTGATGGAAAAGCGCAGCAGGTCAGGCAGCATCCAAGGAGCAGGAGAATCAACGTTTCGGGCATGAGCCCTTCTTCAGCCATGGTACACACCTTCCACCAATGGAAATAGTCTAACACTCTTACTACTACTTCAGCATCTTCACTCAATAATTCACCAAGTTCACCCTGGCCTCTTCACTTTCTGGTCACTTACTGGGGGCATCTAACCACTCTCCTGCTCCTATGTCACCACTAACAGCTCTTCCAACTATTCAATTTTTTTCTTTTATCTCATTGTAGGAGAAAATCTTGCATAATAGAGTCAAGCGGACAAAGACAAGAGACTTATATTTGTTTTTTAACTCCTGACGAGAAGAAAATTTGCTGGAGATGATTGAGACCACTCATTTGGGAATGCCAAGACCGTTATGTCAAGGCAACAAAGTAAAATTCATTTTGTGTTGTGCCACTCTCCCATAACCAGCATTGTGAATGTATTCATAACATGATCAAGCTTCTATTCTTAATGCACAATGAATTCCCTCTATTCTCTTACACAGATATGGGAGTAAAGTGCATTGATGTATTTGATGCTTATTTTGCAGTACATGTGAATTTACAGAATATAATAAATTATTTTAAGAAGGATGCGTGTCTGTTTTCCTTTTAGACTATAATGATCATACCAGAATTCAATATACAGCTTTAGAATACTTGATCACAAATGAAACCTCAGAAGCTAACTTTCCTAAGTGCTGTCTTGATCTCATTATGAGGAAAAGAGATGAGGTTGTGCGATCTTGCACAAATTGCACAAAATACATTCATGGGTTGAGGATTGGGAAATTCCATACAGTTCCTTTTAGATCCTTGGAATGATCAAATCATGTAAAAAATAATTTCTGCTGTTATCTTTGACAACCGTCAGAACAGGGTGGCCATCCAGCCCTTCATTCAAGTCCTTCTCCAACAGATAACACAGCTCCATAATGGTATTATAGGAATTCCTTAGTCTGCACCTGCACTGTGCTTTGCTCATCTGGAGGAAATGACAGTGAACACTATAAATCCTAAGCGTCCCAAAGCTCCCCAACATGCTGAGGGGAACGTCTGCTGTGGCTTCTCTACTGGAAGTCATTCACCCACTGCTGGAGGCATCAGAAACATATTAGAATTTCAGTGACATGATTGCTAAACAGTTAAATTAAATCCAAATCAGACTTTAGCATAGACTATGCTACAATAGAACATGAAGGCTTCCCAGAAAGAGAATGATGAAATGCCTCAACGTGGACCTCTGCAATAACACATATTTTGCTAGTGTAGGTAACAGAAGCCATCTTGCACAAATACATAGAGGTATTATAACAATGGAAGTTTGTCTTTACTCCCAATTTGTTAATGAAACACAGCATTAAATATAAGAGCCTATACTCTTGCATACTTACAGATCATTAGAAAGCAACTTGGAGAACTGTGTAGCAATGAAACTTTTGGAATGTTATGAGAATTGAAGGTGACATTTTAAAAATTATTTGTGATCAGTTCTGCAGAGATTACTAGGATTAAATGTCCTGATCATTGGCATGGTCATGATTGTTTGTGAATAAGACTTCTAATATGAATTATTGGACAACGTATGAACTTCACATAAATGGCATATGTATGTCAATATTGAATCTATGGATGCCCATATATTACCTGTTACCCACCGCAACCCACCTAATAACAAAACAAAATCTGGTCTGCTCACTCTGAGTTTGCTGACAGTCCTTATTCATCTTTATTGTACAGTTGATATTGAGTGGAAGATGAGCACACTATAGAAGTCACACTCCTAAGAGTTTGTTCCAGGCTTTGTTTGAATGTCAAGATCCCCAGCCTTCATGCCTCATTTTGTATTGATGTCCCTGTTAGTTTCATCAGCTTTAATGATCCCCATGTTCCCATCCAATGTTTTTATTTGACAATCAGTATTTATTTTTTCTCCCAATCCTGGCCTAACCCTTGGTCAAGGTCACTATTGCTATCCACTGTTTGCGAAAACAAACTCTCCCGCAATAACTCATACTCTCCCATGCTCCATCTTACCCTTATTTTTGGAGTTACCCCCCTCTACAGTCATTATTCCTGTCGTGTCCCTGCTCAGAGGTTCCATTTCCCACTTTCCTGAACATGACATGAACTGCGCCCGATAACATATCCTTGATGTTCAGTACCAAAACCCTCTGGACTGACTGTCGATCAGCCTCTGGACTGAGCATGGTCCAACTAAAAGATTGCTATCACTGCAGTTCCCTCACCAAATTACCTTTACTCCCCAGGCTGGTTGGACACTACTTTCATGGTCCAATCTCTGGATATGACAATACATACCAAGTGGCCATGAGACCATGGCCAACTCCCTAAACTGAGGTTGAACATTGCCCTTGAATGACAGTAGTGGTACCCTCTGACTGACCCTTGACTTGATTAAGAACTTCTTGCCTTACAACTTTAAGCTAGATAAATCAGAAACAGATCCGAATTTCAGTGATAGGATTGCTAAACAGTAAAATTAAACCCAAATCAGACTTTTGCATAGACCACAATACAATAGAACATGGATGCTTCCCAGAAAGTGGGTGATGAACCTCTGCAATAATGCATATTTTGCATTAAAGCACAAACTTTAACCAAATGCTTATTGTAATAAACGAATATGTTCACTTCTTCATCTATTCAGTGCTAGCAACCATGACAAGCTGCCTGGCTTCTGTCTGTGTTTACAAGGAAGATAAAAGAGGGATGCTGTAAGCCTGTAATTTCTGAATGAAGCAGCAATGCACAAGAGAAAAGGCAAGGCATGGAAACTGTGAGTCAAGATTAGGATTGTGTTGGAAAAGCACAGCAGGTCAGGCAGCATCTGAGGGAAATTGTGAGTGCCCAAATAAATGCAAAATGAGTGAGTGCTAAGGAGGCACATAAAGTGACCAGAGATGCATCCTGTTCAGTGAATGAGATGTTCCTGTGCACACAATTACTTGGAAGAATATTTGTAATGTAAGGTATTGGTGACCTCCAACATGGAATAGTGAGGCACTGAAATGTCTCCTGAATTAGTCTGAGAGTGGCGATACAGTGAAACTTGTGACTTGCTGATGCCAGTTTGCAAAGAAAACATCTGAAGATGATCACTATTCATGGAGTATGCCATAGAATGTGGTTAATGGAGGTGAATTTTGAGGCCCAGAGAAGCATTAATCCTCAAGCTAATCACTCAGAGACTGAAATCAGCAATTAGAACCAGCTTGTTTCTAACCAGTGCCTGTGAGTATCATGAACTGTATGTAAATGGTGTGAGATTAACTAAAAATCACCGACAAATGCAGGGAAGGGGTCAAACACTTGCTAATGAGGCTCCTATCTAGCTGTTCAAATATTAAAGGGAAAATTGAACCTTTTATTCTTGACATCCAGGGTCTCCATTTCTCAATCTCACTGTATGCTTCCAAGTTTCTAGTCTTTCTCACGTAGTTGAGTCAGTCAATATGTGGCTCCAGTTACATTCTAATATGTTGAAGCTTATGTGTCCTCCAAAGAAATTCAGAAATTATCCACATAGTTTTTTCAAGCTACTACTGGAGTATTCACAATGACAGCCTCTTCATAACAGCTGGGAGTGGACAATAATATAACCCCTGCAAAGTCAATATCCCGTTAATTTATTTAAAACAAAATAGTTACATGGAGTTAATTTCCACATCTGTTATAATGATACTGAACTCTGTTAGCTACTTCTGATAACTTTAATAGTTTTATTAACTGATTCAATTGGCCAAATAACCTCAAACATTGGTGTGAATCATAATTTCCTTCAACTTAATACATAAAATCACTTCTTGGGGCTGAATCTCTTCTTTTTAGCTATTTTGGCTATTTTTCATACAGTGATTCTTCATGAAGCGTAACAAGTGTGCTTGTTGTGCGTTACCAAATTTGCATAATTAATTAAGTACTCAGGCCTTGTAGTACCCCTTTTAGGTGGTCCCAGCCTTGCCTTACCTCATCCGAGACAAAAAATACTGAAGATGCTGGAATCCAAAAAAGACAGGCAGGAGGCTGGAAGAAGACAGCAAACCAGGCAGCATCAGGAGGTGTAGAAGTCGATGTTCAGGTGCAACTCTTCTTCAGGACTGGGGGTGGGTGTGGGGGGGAGCTGCAGATAAGGGAGGAGATGGAGCAGGGTGGCGAAATGGGGATAGGTGAGGCGTGAAGGTTCAGTTGGGGCGATTGAGAGTTATAAGGTAGCCAGGAGCAGCGAGAAGGGGACATGAAAAGTCCTTGGTTGGTAGGATTAGGGAAAACCCTAAGGCTTTCTATAGGTATGTCAGGAATAAAAGGATGACTAGGGTAGATATTGGTCCAGTCAAGGATAGTAGTGGGAAGTTGTGTGTGGAGGCAGAGGAGTTTGGAGAGACACTAAATCAATACTTTTCGTCAGTATTCACTCAGGAACAGGACGTTGTTGCTGATGTGAATATTGAGTCACAAGTGATTAGAATGGATGGCTTTGAGGTATGTAGGGAAGAGGTCTGGGGAATACTGGAAAGGGTGAAAATAGATAAGTCCCCTAGGCCTGATGGCAGTTATCCTAGGATCATCTGGGAAGCTAGGGAGGAGATAGCGGAGCCATTGGCCATGATTTTTATTTCGTCGTTGTCTACAGGAATAGTGCCAGAGGACTGGAGGATAGCGAATGTGGTCCCCTTGTTCAAGAAGGGGAGTAGGGACAGCCCTAGTAACTATAGGCCAGTGAGTCTCACTTCTGTTGTGGGCAAAGTCTTAGAGAGAATTGTAAGGGATAGGATTTATGAACATCTGGATAGGAATAATGTGATCAAGGATAGTCAGCATGGTTTTGTGAAGGACAGGTCGTGCCTCACAAACCTTATTGAGTTCTTTGAGAAGGTGACTAAGGAAGTGGACGAGGGTAAAGCAGTAGATGTGGTGTATATGGATTTTAGCAAGGCGTTCGTTAAGGTACCCCATGGTAGGCTACTGCAAAAATTACAGAGGTATGGCATTGAGGATGCATTAGAGGTTTGGATTAGGAATTGGCTGGCTGGAAGGAGACAGAGGGTAGTAGTTGATGGTAAAGGTTCATCTTGAAGTGCAGTTACTAGCAATGTTCCACGAGGATCTGTTTTGGGACCATTGCTGTTTGTCATTTTTATAAATGACCTGGAGGAGTGGCTTGAAGGCTGGGTGAGCAAGTTTGCGGATGATACGAAAGTCGGGGGAGTTGTGGATAGCGAAGAAGGATGTGGCAGGTTACAGCGGGATATAGATAAGTTGCAGAGCTGGGCAGAAAGGTGGCAAATGGAGTTCAATGTAGCTAAGTGTGAAGTAATTCACTTTGGTAGGAGTAACAAGAAGATGGATTACTGGGCTAATGGTAGGCTACTTGGTAGTGTGGATGAGCAGAGGGATCTTGGTGTCCATGTACACAGATCTCTGAAAGTTGCCACCCAGGTAAATAGTGCTGTGAAGAAGGCATATGGCGTACTGGGCTTTATTGTTAGAGGAATTGAGTTCCAGAGTCCTGAGGTCATGTTGCAGTTGTATAAGACTCTGGTGCGGCCTTATCTGGAGTATTATGTACAGTTTTGGTCGCCATATTATAGGAAGGATGTGGAGGCACTGGAACGGGTGCAGAGAAGGTTTACCAGGATGTTGCCTGGCATGGTAGGAAGATCGTATGAGGAGAGGCTGAGGCACTTGGGGCTGTTCTCATTGGAGAAAAGAAGGTTTAGGGGAGATTTGATAGAGGTGTACAAGATGATTAGGGGTTTAGATAGGGTTGACAGTGAGAACCTTTTTCCACGTATGGAGTCAGCTGTTACTAGGGGACACAGCTTTAAATTAAGGGGAGGTTGGTATAGGACAGATGTTAGGGGTAGATTCTTTACTCAGCGGGTTGTGAGTTCATGGAATGCCCTGCCAGTATCAGTGGTGGACTCTCCCTCTTTATGGTCATTCAAGCGGGCATTGGATAAGCATATGGAGATTATTGGGCTAGTGTAGGTAAGGTAGGCTTCGGTCGGCGCAACATCGAGGGCCGAAGGGCCTGTACTGCGCTGTATTTTTCTATGTTCTATGTTCTATGTTCTATGTAGAGGATACAACCTGGTTGGTCAATGGGAGGTATGAATCTGGTTGGTGGCAGGGAACGGTGGCAGTGAGGGGGAGGAGCTGGGAAGGGAGTCAGGGGACGGAGAGGGAGGTGATTTGAAATTGGAGAACTCAGTGTTGAATCCTTCACGCTATAGGGTGCCCAGGTGGAAGATAAGGTGCTGTTTCTCCAATTTGCGTTGTGGTTTGTTTTGGCAATGGAGAAGGCCAAGAATGGTCATGTCAGAGAGAATGTGGTTGGGGGAATTGAAATGGCTGGTGACTGGGAGGTCTGGTCGGCCCCTGTGGACCCAGCTGTGATGCTCAGTGAGCCATTCCCTAAATTTACATTTGGTCCCCCTGATGTTGAGAAGACCATACCAGGAGCACCTTATGCAGTAAACTAAGTTGGAAGAGAGTCAAGTGTGTGGTACCATCAGGAAAGGGCTTTTGCCCAAAATGTAGATTCTCCTGCTCCTTAGATGCTGCCTGGCCTACTGTGCTTTCAAGCAACACACCCTTGACTCTGCTCTCCAGCATCTGCAGTCTTCACTTTCACCTAGGTTGGAAGAAAGGCAGTTGAACCTCTGTCTCACCTGCAAGGACAGGTGAGGAGGGTGGTATACTGACAGGTTTTGTGTTTTTTCTGCTTGCAGGGGGGGTGCCATGAACCAAACACTGTCGAAGGGAACAGTTCCTGCGGAAGGCAGGGAGGGGTGAGGAGGGGAAGATGTTCTTGGTGGTGAGGTCTGTTTGGATTTGGTGGAACTGTTTGAGAATGATGCATTGGCTGCAGAGACTGGTGGGGTAGTGGGTGAGGACTCAGTCCTTATTGTGTTTAGAGTGGAGGGGTTTAGAACAGTGGTGCAGTGGAGGGCTGTCTGGATTATGGAGGGAGGAAAAGTGTGTCGGATGGGTCCAGATCATTTCAGAGGACTTCTCTGGAACACCTGCACCCACCACCCACTGGCCTGTGGCTGAATATTTCAACGCCCCCTCCCACTCAGTCAAGGACACGCAGGCGCTGAGCTTCCTCCACCGTTAAACCCTTACCACCTGACGCCTGGATAAGGGATGCCTCATATTCTGCCTTGTGACCCTGCAACCACACAGGATAAATGTGGATTTCAACAGCTGCCTCACTTCTACCCCACCCCACCCTCCCCCCCTCCCCCCCCCCAACATTACCCCAGTCTCAACCCTCCAACTTGGCACAGCCCTTCAGACTTATCCATCACTCCCCCCTCTGACCTATCACCTTCTCCCTCACCTTCATCCACCTATCACTCACTCAGCTACCTTCCCCCCCCCAACCTCACCACCCCTCCCATTTATCTCTCAGCCCTGACCCACAAGCCTCATTCCTGGTGGAGGGCTTATGCCTGAAACATCGATTTTCCTGCCCCTCGGGTGCTGCCAGACCTGCTGTGCTTTTCCAGCTCCAGCATCTGCAGTCCTCACTTTCTCCTGGGGACAATTTTCTGACAGGGGTCTGGAGCAGGCAGTCAGCGGCTTGCGAAGCCAGTCGGACTACATGTGGAAGCCTCTGTGCTGAGCTACGGCAATGTAATGTTTATTGTAATTTATTTGTAGAATCTCTACTGTCTGCAAACAGGACATTTGGCCCAACAAATTCACACAGCCTCTCCAAATAGTAACCCTCCCAGACCCATGCCCCTACCCTATTACCCATTTCCCCTGACTAACGCACCTAGCCTACACATCCCTGAATACTATGGGCAATTTAGCATGGCCAATACATCTAACCTGCACATCTTTGAACTGTGGGAGAAAATCTACACAGACACAGGACGAACATGTAAACTCCACACAAACAGTCACCCGAGGCTGAAATTGAACCCAGGTTTCTGGCACTGTGAGGCAGCAGTGCTAACCACTGAGCCATGATGCCGCCCATATTATCTAACTGTAATACTTATCTTTTTAACTATGTCTTGTAAACTTATACTATGAATCACTTTTTAAAATTGTTATTTTTATTTTTATTCCTCTTTTTGTATCGACGATTTGAACTAGGTACTTTGTACCTAATATGGTGCCATGAGAGGTGACATTGTAAACTTTTCACTGTAATCCTGTACCTGTGTACTTGACTGTGCTTTAATTTTCTACTTTTATATTAGAATCAGCATTAGAACTTTTTCAAAGAATAATGCTGAATGTTTTAGAAGGATCGCAAGGGGTTATCTGCCACGTTGATGACATTTTAATTCATGGTTTCAGCATATCTGAACATGATAAAAGAGTGAGAGCAGTATTGAAAACATTGTGAGCAGCAGGGCTTGCTCTGAACAAAAAGTGACAATTGTTACAACTTACCATTACATCTTTCAGACATATCATTCACGCAGCAGTCATCAGAGTTGATCCATAAAAGATTAAAGGTATCAATGATCTGGAGGTGCCACTGTTTGACTAGGATGTACAAAGTTAAAAATCGCACAACACCAGGTTATAGTCCAACAGATTTATTTGGAAGCATTAACTTTTTGGAGCACTGCTCCTTCATCAGGTGGCTGTGGAGTATAAGAGTGTTGGATGCAGAATTTCTAGCAAAACCTTACAGCGTGGTGTAACTGAAATTATGTATTGAAAAAGACCTGGATTGTTTGTTAAGTCTCTCACCTTTTCGAATGACCATGTTGGTTTCAGTTCTTTAAATCCCAGAACATTTTTTAAAGTTACATTCTCAAGTGAACATTAACAATAGGTGCCATGGCAGCTTTGTAAAAGTATCAAGCTTTTCTATCACCTTGCAAAATCACAGAATGGCATAGATTCATGAGAATGTTAACAAATTGGAAAAGTTTTATTAAATCTTGCAAAAGTAAACAAACCACTACAACAATTGCTTAGATAGGATAAAGCATGAAGTTAGATTGAAGTGGAGCAGACATTCTTCAAGAGAATAAGGCAATTCTCATTTGAACAGACAGGCAAATTAACACTGTGACCCAGATTGCCAACAATTACAGTAGCAAGGCTCAACATCAGCAGGACTAAATGCACTATTTTATCAAATTGATAATGACAGAATATTTAGACCAGTCTATTATGCGTCCAGAGTTTGACAGAAATGGAACAAATCCACACAGTGGTTGAGAAGGAAGTACCAGTAAGTATGTAAAAAAAATTCAGATTACATTTAGGTCTGAAGTCTGTCATTGAAACAAACCACAAAACATTAGTAACCTAAATTGAGGAACTGGTAAAAATGTGAACTATACAGTAAATGAACGTTGAACCTACTGTAATTACAGAAAATAACAGCAACAGCCCCCATTTTACCAATGAATGTTTATAAAAATGTGCAGAATTCTACGATTTTATGAATATCACTAGTTTGCCACAGGGGAATAGAGAGGGTGAGAATGGAATGAGATTAATAAAAGCCTAGTTGAAGAGAAATGAGAATTTAGACTTGGTACTCCATAAATGGTCTTGCCAGTGTGAGTACTTAAAGAGCAAAAGATTATGGGCCAAACTTCTGGCTAATCCGCACATATTCATATCAAGTGTTACAACAGAGAGAGAATAAAAGAACATAATGAGGAGCATGTAGCAAGTGAAAACAGAAAGTAAAATCAATGTCATAGTGTCCATGATTAATATAGCTGCAGATAGTGGAGTTGGTGTGACGCCAGGATCAGGAGGGTGAAGGGACAATCCTGGAAAAAAAAATGACTTCAACCAAGATCTAGTCACTGAAAATGGCATTGTGAGGATGCTAGCATCTGCCACTTTCTTGTCTCTAACCAAGTTGTTAACCTAGATTAGAGTGGTGCTGGAAAAGCATAGCAGGTTAGCAGCATCCAAGGAGCAGGAAAATCAACATTTTGGGCAGGAGCCCTTCATTCTGTGGGAGGAGACCGGAGCAAACCCATGCGGAGAATGTGCAAACTCCACACAGACAGTTGTCTCAGGCTAGAATCGAACCCAGGTCTCTGAAGCTGTGAGGCTGTAGTGTTAACCACTGAGCCATCATGCCATCCCCTAGTCTATTTGAAAAACACAATGTATTTCTATTGAAAAAACTTGATTATCATCTATTTTAATTTAGAAATAAAACTGATCTATTGATACACTCACTACAAATCAATAGAATGTTTTGTTTGGTTTGGATTTATGAAAGACTGAAGATGTGACCTTTCAATAATTTTCCCTGTATAACCCTAAACCACAAACTCAAATTAATATCTTGGCTACACTTCCATGACAAATGTGGTCACTTTGTGTTTTTCTTTTCATGCTCATATATGAAATTTGAACAGGAGAGGTAACTTATTGGAGGTTTACTTTATTCATTTTCTAGATTTGGGTATTATCCATCTCTAATTGCCCTTAAAGGTCCATATCCATGAAGCAACTTGTTACCCGATTTAAAAGGGCAGTTAAGAAGGAAACACACAGCAAAGATCAGATCAGGCAAAAACAGATTTCATTCCTTGGAGGACACCAGTGAAGTAGTTCTGTTTTTAGGAAAATCTTACAGCTTCACAATCATTTCATTCAGATACCAGTTTGGGAACTGAAACCCAAGTTCTCATACTGAATTATTGTCTGGGCCTCACGATTACTAATCCAGTTACTTAATCACCAGTACCCTCTTACATAAAAGTAATGCGTTGTCATGTCATGTTTTTGAGCAGTTAAAATGCTTCACAAAGAACTACACAAAGAACTATATTAGTTAAAGTGGAGTCAATGATACTTTTTACAGAACACTACAGCCAATTTGTTTGTAGGAAGAACCATCTAACTTTTTAAAAATTATTTTTATTGGATTTCTTTGAGGGATAAATGTTGCTCACAGAAAGGGCAGAGAGTTTTTAATTTTTTGTTTAAAAGTGCCATTGAATCTGATGCCCAACTAAGCAGTTTAAAGTCATACGCAATGCAAACTTTTAAACTGTAACTGGATTGCTTCAGTGAAATTTTGAACCAAGGTTCAATTTGATTTTGAGGTGGGTATACACCTCAAACTGGTATTATTTCAATTGTCCTTGGCTTATTGCAAGTATTGCCAACTAAGTTTATCCCTTGGCTAAGACCACCTGGGTTCAATTCCAGCCTTGAGCAACTGTCTGTGTGGCATTTGCACATTCTCCCTGTCTCTGCGTGGGTTTCCTCTGGTTTCCTCCCACAATCCAAAAATGTGCAGATTAGATAATTTGGCTGTGCTAAATTGCCCAGAGTGTTCAAGGATGTGTAGGTTAGATGCATTAGTCAGGGATAAAATGTAGAGTAATAGGGTAGGAGAATGGATCTAGGTGGGTTGCCCTTTGGAGGGTCAGTATGGACTTGTTGGGCTGAAGGGCCTGTTTCGACACTATATGGATTCTATGATTCTATAAGGAAAAACAGAAGCACCCTTATTTCCACAAGGAAGAAACCATCAATGACATGAACCAGCTGTTCAGACATCCAGGAAGACAGTGCAAATAAACAAGTGGCATTCTTTGATAGCTCAACTTATTACTGAGTACATGCAAATTCTTGGAGAACAATTATCCTCAATTTTCTCTGACAGAGCCGAGAACACAATCTGGAAGATTGGTGGAACCATCACAGTGCTTATCTCTGAGCTTGAGATGAAGACAGAGATAGGAGGTGAGAGGTTGTGTTTGTGGGGTGGCATGGGTGGCGATGCAGTGGAGTGGGTAGCTATTGCCATTGCTGGGCCTGGTGTGTGCCATGGGTGCCTCTGGAAAGGAAGATTTGAAATAAAGCAAATAACAGAGTCACAGATTTGGGGGAACGTGTGGAATAAAGGGATAATATCCAAATTTCTACATAGTAGGTTTGCATCAGTAGTCATGCAAGGGACCTTGAAACAGTAGACTTTTGACAGAAATGATTCTCTGTTGAGCCTAACGTTAGGCTAAATAATGTAACTAGTTAGAAGAATACTAAATGAAGTGTCATCTTATCAACAATTTCCATGCGAAATTCTTTACAAAACCTTACCGAGGACACCATCTCTTCAAGGACCATCTGCCATGATGACTGCTGTTGGGACTGCAGTCCCATTCAGGATTGTCTCTGAGGTTGGCAGGAAAACATATTATTGTGGTGGAGTTGGGCAGGCACACCCTCCAGTAGTGGTGTGGGTAGCTATTGCCGCTGTGTGCCATAGTGCCTTTGGAAAAGAAATTACCCTGCCTAAGAAACCACTGAGAGACCTACTGACTGCCACCTCAGTTGGCAGTAGCAGTTCAGATACCAGTAAAATGTGAGCCACCTAGTTTAAAAAAAAGTTATCAATAGGCATCAATTTGTTCACTATGTCAGGATCTTGATCAGATGGCCTAATGGGTTGAAGAGTGGCAGAATAAGTTTAGTTTAGATAAATGTGAGGTGCTGCATTTTGGAAAGGCAAATCAGGGCTGGACTTATACACTTAATGGTAAAGTCCTGGGGAGTGTTACTAAACAAAGAGACCTTGGGGTGCAGGTTCAAATTTCCTTGAAAGTGGAGTCCCAGGCAGACAGAATAGTGAAGGAGGAGTTTGGTATGCTTGCCTTTATTGGTCAGTGCATTGCGTATAAGAGTGGGAAGTCATGTTGCTGCTGTTCTTAGGCCACTATTGGAATACTGTGTGCAATTCTGGTCTCCCTGCTACAGGAATGATCTTGTGAAACTTGGAAGGGTTCAGAAAAGATTTACAAGAATGTTGCTGGGATTGCAGCATTTGACCTATAGGGAGAGGCTGAATAGACTTGGTCTATTTATCCTGGAGCATCGGAGGCTGAAATGTGACCATGTTGAGGTTTATAAAATCATGAGGGGCATGGATAGCGTAAATAGACAACATTGTTTCCCTGGGTGGGGCGCATAAGTCTATAGTGAGAGGGGAGAGAAGGAGCTAAGGGACAACTTTTTCACACAGAGGGTGGTGCATGTATGGAATGAGCTGCCAGAAGAACTGGTGTAGGTTGTTACAATTGCATTTAAATACATCTGGATGGGCATCTGAATAGGAAGGTTTGAGAGGGATATGAGCCAAATGCTGGCAAGTTGGACAAGATTAGTTTAGGATATCTGATCAGCATGGACGAGTTGGACTGAAGGGTCTGTTTCCGTACCGTGCATCTCTATGACTCTATGTCTATGTCTATGAAATGCTGTCCTGCAACATCATTCCTATTGATTTGCACCAATAAGAACTGGTCAGGCTCTCTATTTCATGTCTTTTGTTGCAGTTGGGCCAACCCTTCATTACTCAGTTAGTCTCTACAGTGCTGCTTTTCCAATCAATGTGATTTGAACCATTTTAGGAAGGAAAGGGTTACATTTGTATTGCTTCATTGAGGATAACCAAAAGTACTTAGTAGCTGAAGTATCATTTTTGAAATGAGGAAAACTTGGTAGCTGATCTGTACATGCCTGTGTGTTATGAGAGTGATAAAAAGTTAGACAATCAATCTGATCATCATGTAATTTTAATATCTAAGACTTTTCATGGATTATGATGGTTTCAAATCTCCACCACTGCTGAAGCTGCTAGCCAACAATTAAACAACTGTGGCCACAGATTAAAAGTATATCTGAGGGACTCTAACAACTTTTATATTGTCTTCTACTGTCTGCACTAGACATTCTCTCATTTTTCAAATGTATTAGCTGTGTTTTTGTGTTTGTGTGTATGTTGTATTTTATTATTTTCAAGGTAAGCAGGTAATAAAATTCCTTTCTTTCACTCAAATCTTATAACTGGTGCCTTTTTAAAACTAGTACAACCTTTTAATTCAAGTGTGGTAGCTGCATGCTAAGAAAAGTTTAAAAATATTAGTGTGACCAGATGAGGTGGTTTAAAAAAGGGAAAGCTAATTCACCCTTTCTCACTTAATCTTCCTCACCAGAACCAGTAGTAAGAAAAATAGCCAGAAAATATACTTAAATGCAACAAGATCTAAAAGGGCAGACAGTTCACTGGTTCTATTCTCTCATTCCAAAGTTCACATCTCTGAAAGTGTAAGATTTTTCCCTTATGTAATTGAAATGCCAGTTTGTAGTCTTTGCTCTGGTCTCAAGTGGGATTTGAACTCATGACATCTAAAAGCACAGGTAAAAGTGTTAACCACTGAGGCAAAGCTGATATTTATTGCAAAAGAAAACTAGAAAGTTTTGCCTTACGATGTGGCATTTTCTGCCATGTGAGTTTACAGGCGATGTTGTGAGTGTCCTGTACTCTCCAGTAAACAATTTAATGTGTTTGGAGTAAACTTTTGGTCAGGTTTGAAACTAACTAAAATAGAGTCGAAAATAAAGGTACAGGTTTGAGTTTGTCAAAAAACCTCGTAATCTTGCAGAGACTGTGAACAATTTAGAGTCATTGAATCATAGAAATTTATGGCATAGAAAGAGGCTTTTCAACCTATCATGTTCATGTGGATATCAAGGACCGATCTACTCTTGTCACAAATTCCAGCACTCAGCCCAGTGCCTTGTATGCTGCAGTGCTTCAAGAGACTGATGATGATATAACCTGAGGGTCACCATGCCTCAGGTGAGGGGGGAGATTGGTAACCTCAGTCAACTGTGAAACAGAGTGCAGCTTATAATATTCCACCCTGACCTTAAATTTACCTGGACCATCTCTGACACCTCGCTCCCCTTCCTGGACCTCTCCATCTCCATTAATGATGACCGACTTGACACTGACATTTTTTACAAACTCACCGACTCCCACAACTACCTGGATTACACCTCTTCCCACCCTATCTCTTGCAAAAAATGCCATCCTGTATTCCCAATTCCTCCGCTTCTGCCGTATCTGCTCCCAGGAGGACCAGTTCCACCATAGAACACACCAGATGGCTCCTTCTTTAGAGACCGCAATTTCCCTTCCCACATGGTTAAAGATGCCCTCCAATGCATCTTGTCCACATCCCACACCTCCGCCCTCACACCCCACCCCTCCAATCATAACAAGGACAGAACCCCCCCGGTGCTCACCTTCCACCCTACCAACCTTTGCATAAACCAAATCATCCGACGACATTTCTGCCACCTCCAAACGGACCCCACCACCAGGGATCTATTTCCCTCCCCACCTCTTTCCGCCTTCCGCAAAGACCATTCCCTCCATGACTACCTGGTCAGGTCCACGCCCCCCAACAACCCACCGTCCCGTCCTGGCACCTTCCCCTGCCACCGCAGGAGTTGCAAAACCTGCACCCACATCTCCTCCCTCACCTCCATCCAAGGCTCCAAAAGGAGCCTTCCACATCCATCAAAGTTTTACCTGCACATCCACCAATATTATTTATTGTATCCGTTGCTCCCGATGCGGTCTCCTCTATATTGGGGAGACCGGACGCCTCCTAAAAGAGCGCTTTAGGGAACATCTCCGGGACACCCTCACCAATCAACCACACTGCCCTGTGGCCCAACATTTCAACTTCCCCCTCCCTCTTAGCTGAGGACATGGAAGTCCTGGGTTTCCTTCACCGCCACTCCCTCACCACCCGACACCTGGGCATCAATGTGGACTTGACCAGTTTCCTCATTTCCCCTTCCTCCACCTCACTCCAGTTCCAAACTTCCAGCTCAGCACTGTCCCCATGAATTGTCCTATCTGCCTATCTTCCTTTCTACCTATCTTCTCCACCCTCCTCTCTGACCTCTCACCTCCATCCCTACCCCCATTCTTCTATTGTACTCTATGCTACTTTCTCCCCACACCCACCCTCTCGACCCTGCAGGCATTCTGCCTCTATTCCTGATGAAGGGCTTTTGCCTGAAATGTTGATTTTCCTGCTCTTCGGACACTGCCTGAACTGCTGTGCTTTTCCAGCACCACTAATCTAGAATCTGGTTTCCAGCATCTGCAGTCATTGTTTTTACCTTGCAGCTTATAACTCACTAGCTGGAAACTGCTTTGGTACATGCAGAAATTGTAAAAGGTACAGATATCAATGAAGATATATTGTGTACAGTTCTGGTTGCCCCAATACAGGAAGGATGTGGAAACATTGGAAAAGGTGCAGAGGACATTTACCAAGATGTTGCCTGGACTGGAGGGAAGGTCTTATGAGGAAAAGCTGAGAGACTTGGGTCTGTTCTCATTGGAAAGAAGAAGGCTAAGAGGGGATTTGATAGAGACAAACAAGAAGATCAGAGGATTAGATAGTGTAGACAGTGAAAGTTTTTTCCTTCAGGTGATGACGTCAGCTTATACGAGGGAGTGGCACGATGGTTAGCACCGCTGCCTCACAGCACCCAGGTTCGATTCCAGCCTTGAGCGACTATCTGTGTGGAGTTTGCACATTCTCCCTGTGTCTGTGTGGGTTTCCTCCGGGTGCTACGGTTTCCTCTTTCAGTCTAAAGATGTGCAGGTCAGGTGAATTGGCTATGCTAAATTGCCCATAGTGTTAGGTGCATTAGTCAGAGGGAATTGCGTCTAGGCGGGTTACTCTTTGGAGGGTCGGTGTGGACTGGTTGGGCTGAAAGGCCTGTTTCCACACTGTAGGGAATCTAATCATAACTACAAATTGAGGGGTGATAGATTTAAGACAGATGTCAGAGGCGGGTGTTTTACTCAGAGTGGTAAGGGCGTGGAATGCCAATGTAGTTAACTCAGCCACATTAGGGCAATTTAAACAATCCTTGGATAAGCACATGGATGATGGGATAGTGTAGGGGGTTGAGCTTAGATAGGTTCACAGATCGGCGCAACATCGAGGGCCAAAGGGCCTGTTCTGCGCTGAATTGTCCTATAGTGATGTCTCTAGTTGCTGTTTCAAGTTCCACTCCAGATTCAAATATGTAATCCAGGTTTACACAATTGCAGAACCACTCTGGCAGAGTTGCTACCCTGTCAGAATAGCCATCGTTTAGGTAAGATGGCTAAAGATATAAGATATAAAAAGATATAAAAAGATATAAAAACCAAAGCCTGTCATTCTTTTAGCTATATATAAAAAAATCTGTAGCATTATTCAAAGAAGAAGAACAGAACTCCCTGGTGTCATGGGCATTAAGTAATTTATTTAAAAATTAAGAAGTTTGTGTGGTAATCGTTTGTGGTGTTTGCCTATATCACTGACTGACTACTTCAAAATGACTTAATTAGGCTGCAAAATGTTTTGGGATAATGCAAAATCATGAAAAAAATATACAAATGTATGTTTTTAGCATCTTTAAAATAAGTCAAATATAATGACCCAGTATTTCAGTTGGGTTATAAAATGAAGACTTTTGATATGATAATTTGATTCATTCTAAATTTAAAAATAAACAACTTTTCATAATTCCTTATGCTCATTCTTGTGATTTCTGTAATGTGTCATTTGCAAGTTTATTACTAATTACTCAGTATTTGGATATTTGCCTCATATGATGGAACTCTGTACTCTTTTAGCAACTCACAGTATAGCTGCATTAAGCATAATGGTGTCTGTAGATGGAAATCATTTTCTATTCACCAGGCACTTATCCCTCATGCGCATTTTAAAAACAACAGTGCCTGGAAGAAAAATAACAAGCACAACACTAAGAGATCAATCCTCTTAGGTCTACTTGAGTTGCTATTCCAAGCCATCTCATCTCAACTGTACCGTCCTTCTGGGTATTTTTAATGGTGAATGAATTTCTAGAGTTTCAGTACTGCTAGCTGTGTGGTGCATGAAATGGAAATGTTGATGACCAGCACCTACAGCATCTTGTGTTTATCCTGCAGACCAGCCATAATACCAAATTGCACATTTGTCAGTGCATCACTGTCTCATCTGTTAACATCTGATTGAGACTGAGTACTTACAGACAGCATGTTTGACACATTGTCATGCAGAACACAAGCATAGGCACCAGGGAAATATCTGATCTCAGCACCAATAAACATTTTTCCCTTCCAGCATTCCCTACATCCATTTTTTACAGTAGGCATCCGGTCATGTTCTTAAACTTGTTGAGGATTCTGAGAACCTGCTTTGTACTGAAATACCATAATGGATCAAAATATGGATACCACGAAGGGAGAATTTCAATTTGTGGTTGCTATCATTAAATGCCATCTTAATTTTTGTATATGGATGGCTAAATGTTACAACTGAATTGAATTAGCTGATGCTACCTACAGCAGTAAATTGTCAGCTCATTTTTAATGCAACATCAAATAGCTAAATGTTATTCAGAAAGAATCTTAAATTGATTGTATTTTGTCATGCTATAAAATCTGCAAATTATTTTACATATTGCATCTAAGGGTACCATTAATGTGAAAAGCGGTGATTATATGATGTCTTAATCTCTGTTATTAATTATGTTTCATTTCATTGGAAGAAACTTAAAAGATTATGCTCATGTAATTAGTTCAAAATAACCATTGGCAGAAAGGAATCTAACCCCACTTTCTGAGCCATATTAAACTTTTGATCTAAATTTTAATTCTTTTTCTGGTATAGAATTGTACACAATTGGTAAATAAGTTCTAGCTGGAAGGTTAGATGACTGGCAAGTTAATTGCCAGTTTTAGGAATGTATTGTACAGCAGTGGAATATATTAGTGGAATATGTTGACCAATGGACTTACATTGCCTATTGTTTATCAAAAAGTTGGTATCTAATTTAGTATATGATTGAATAGTATGGAGCATCATTTAAGTGTTGGAAGTCTGAGACAGGGGTCCAAATTAAGAAACCCATGTTATCTTACTAAATATCAACATGAAATGATGGACATGGATCTTATTTTTTGCTCTTTTTTTCCCCCAGCCCCCATGGTGTGTATGTGCAGGCGTGAGACACAGTGAGAGACACAAGGTGTACGAATCTTTATTCGATTTCCACCACCAGCACTTTCCACCCAAGATCTGAGAAAAAGGGGGGAGGACGCCCACGTAGAGAGCCCTCCACTGGGGATCCCCACCATCCGGTTTCAAATGGGCATGCTAAGGTGTGTCCGGACGGTGGATGAGGGAGAAGAGGTGGACGGTGTGCAGCAGCAGTCTATTTTTTTTTCAGTGAAAGACACAAAGTGCACAGATCTTTATTCAATTTCCACCACCAGGAAGATAGGAAAAACACCCAAGTGGCCAGTGACAAGCACTGCCCTTCAAACCACAGGGCAATGCTGTGTGATCAAAACAGTGAAGGGGAGGGTAGGGACTAAATCAAAATAGAGTTGGAGGGAGAAATGATGCACTCCACTCCCTGCGGTGCCCACCTCTCCCTGAACAACTCCAAGGTGTTGGTGGACACCGCGTGCTCCTTCTCCAAGGACACCCGGGCTCTAACGTAACCCCGGAAGAGGGGCAGGCAGTCGGCCCTAACGACCCCCTCCACGGCCCGCTGCCTGGACCTGTTGATGGCCAGTTTGGCCAGGCCCAGGAGCAGACCCACGAGGAGGTCCTCGGACCTGCCCTCCCTCCTCCGTACCGGGTGCCCGAAGATCAGGAGCTTGGGACTGAAGTGCAGCCAGAAACAGAGGAGAAGGTTTCTGAGGAAATCAAAAAGGGAGTGCAAACGCCCACACCCAATATATACATGGTCCACGGACTGCACAGCGCCACAGAACAAGCAGTTGGGCTGGGAGTCCGTGAACCACCGCAATCTGCGGTTACAGGGGACTGCTGCGTGCAGCACCCTCCACCCCAGATCCCCGAGAGAAAGGGGGAGGACTCCCGCGTAGAGAGCCCCCCACTGGGGATCTCCACCGCCCGGTGGCAAATGGGCACGCCAAGGCGTGTCCGGACGGTGGATAAGGGAGAAGAGGTGGACGGTGTGCAGCAGTCTATACAGGGCCCGCCTTTTTACCCCCCCAAAAGGGAACAAAATTAAAATTCCGGAGGTGGCTCAGGTTGTGGGGGCACAGGCTCCCGCGGGAAGTACGGGACCTTGGGGCCAATGCTAAATTCTGTCTGGGCTGGGGAGAGCGCAGACAGGATCCCACCGCACACCTGAGCGTCCTCCAACTGGTGCACTACGTCGGGTCCGAGCACCGCCGTTTTAAGGCGTCGGATGGCGGTGGCCACGTACCGGACGTCTACCGCTGCCCTGCTAGCTATGTCCTGCGGCAGCGTCCAGCCCAGGCCCCCGGCACCCAGCACGTCCCCGACCCTGGTCACCCTCACCGCCATGGTTCTCCCCTCCGACAGCCACTCGAACCCGCGAGTACGGAGGTGCGGATTCCTGAGCAACGGCTCCCTGACGACAGCCGCTACTCCAGCCAGAGGGTAGGCGCGACGCGATTCGACCATGTTCCAAACAGTGATCAGGTCCTGGTAAAAGACAGGCAGCGTCTTGAGGGCGACCTCCAAACCGTCACGGTCGACAAACAGGAGCTGCGTGTCGTAGTTGAGGTTACGCACCTGGCGGAAAAAATACGTTGCCATCCACCACGGACCGACCAGTAGTCCGGAACATTTGGCCCAGTTGATCCTGGCACTGCCACGGCAGAGTACACAGCCTGGCACTCGCGCATCCTCCCCAGGTCAGCCGGGTCGATGAAAGTGAGGAGCACGTCGTCGGCGTAGGCCGAGAGGACCACCCCCGTGACCGCGCCACGCAGAACCAGCCCCGACAACCTCCTCCGCAAGAGGCGCAGGAAAGGCTCCACGCACAGGGAATACAGCTGGCTGGACAGGGGGCAGCCTTGACGCACTCCTCTCCCAAAGCGAAGGGGCGCCGTTAGGGACCCCTTAACTTTAACTAGACACTCTGCGGCGGCGTACAAATGTCGGATCCGGGCGACGAACCGCGTCCCGAACCCAAATGCCCGCAGAGTCCCGAGCAGGTACTCATGATCGACCCTGTTGAACGCCTTCTGGTCGAGAGAAAGGAAGGAGCTCAGCAGACCAGCCCGTCGACAGAAATGGATCAGGTCCCGGGCCAGGTGGACGTTGTCGTGTATCCTCCGGCCTGGGACTGTGTAGGACTGGTCCGGGTAAATCATGTGGGCCAGCATGGAAGCCAGGTGGGAAAACAACACCCTGGCGAAGATTCTGTAGTCCGTGCTGAGGAGGGAGACCGGACGCCAGTTCTTTAAGGAACGAAGGTCCCCCTTCTTTGGCAGCAGGACGATGACCGCCCTGCGCCAAGAAAGGGGCAGCTGTCCGGCATTTAGACACTCCCCCAGGACCTGTGCGTAGTCGTTCCCCAGGACGTCCCAGAACGCCCTGAAGAACTCCACAGTCAGCCCGTCCAGCCCCGGGGTTTTGCCCTTCGAGAGCCGGTCGAGGGCGCCGGTCAGCTCCTCTAAAGTGACGGGAGCGTCGAGCCTTCCGGCGTCCTCAGGGCTGAGCTGCGGCAGGTCCTCCCACAGAACTCTGCGAGCATCCTCGCTGGACGGATCCGGAGAGAACAGAGCCGTGTAATAGTTTCAGACGGGGGCCCTGATGCCCTCCGGATCAGAGACGAGGGACCCATCGTCGGCCAGCAGCACAAGGAGCTGCTGACGGGTGCCACGCCTTTTTTCCAGCGAGTAGAAGAAGGGGGAGCCGCTGTCCAGGTCCTGGAGGAGCTGGATCCGCGCCCTCACGTACGCGCCCCGAGCCCCGACGAGCTGCAGGTCCCGGAGCGCGGCCTTCTTCTCTTCGTACGCCCCGCGCAGGGCCGGGTCCGCGTCGGGCTGACCGAGGCGTGACTCCAGGTCGAGCATCTCCCTCTCCAACTCCACGATCCTGGTTGACCCCCTCGCGTACTCCTGACAGAAGACGCGGACGTGAGCCTTGCCCACGTCCCACCATAGCCTCAGGGAGGGGGAAGCTTCCCCGCTTCCTTCTCCAGCCGGCCCAGAAACGACGAAACAAGTCCCGGAACCGCTCGTCCTCCAGCAGCAGGTTGTTAAAGTGCCAGTACGCGGAGCCGAGCCTGGCGCCGAACGGAAGGAGTTCCACCCACACCAGGTGATGGTCCGTGCACGACACCTGCCACGTGGAGGCCTTCGGAAAACAGGAGGCGCACGCCCGCGAAACGTACAGGCGGTCGATTCTGGACGCTCCGACCCCAGGCCTCACGAAGGTGAAGGCGATGGAGTCGGGATGGAGATTCCGCCAGACGTCCACCAGGTCGAAGGACTTGACCAAGTTCCCCAAATTCTTCCCCGACGCCCAGCCAGTGCAGGCACCGCCGTGCCGTGCGGTGCGGTGCGGTGCGGTGCAGTGCAGTGCAGTGCGGGGCACCGTTAGCTCATCCCCTGGAGAGGGGCAGTACTGCCGGCATGCCCCTCTTCCCCAGAGAGACAGGGGGGAATTTATGGGCCTTTCACTTCCTGCCTGCCTAGGTGGTCATGGGGCCTGAGGCCCCTCCCCCCCAGTCTTTCCTGGAATATGATTGGCTAGGGGAAAGCAGGGGGCGTAGCTAGGGTGGGGACAGTCAGACGTGTCACTTCCTGCCCTGGCCCTGGTTTATCAGGTGATGGCAGGCCAGGCAAGGCAAGGCAGGGCATGGGCCCAGTTCCCACTCCAGGGCCTGGAGACACGGTCGGGCAGCGGTGGATTCCCCCCAGGTTCGTGCCAGGATTTGGCTGGGCTCGGGCTCTGGGGCCCCCGGGCCAAGTGTTGCAGCCCCAGGGGTTTTTCTACGGGGGTCAGTGGGGTCAGGGTCGGGTACGGGTTCTGGGGTTTGGGTGTCAGGGTTCCCGTGCTGGGGCAATGCTGGCACGGCCGCAGGGGCGTTGTCGTGCTGGGGTGGGGCAGGTCGTGGGCTGGGTGTCGGGGAAGGGGATAGGGTGGTCTCCCTGTGGGCGAGCTTGACGCGACGCGTCTTTTTGAGCACCTTCTGGCCGGCTGGACGCTCACCCCCCTCCCTGCCGGAGGATTGGAAGCCTCCGGCTTAGGCTCCGGTGCCGGGGCTTGTGGTGTTGACTTTGGGGGAGGGGGAGTGGGTGCGGCGGCACCACTGTCAGCCGTTGGTGTGGGCTGGGCAGCCTTCTGGGTGGGGCAGTTTTTTCTAATGTGCCCCACCTCGTGGCACAGGTGGCACTGCATGCCGTCCATCGTCCAGCAGGCACAGTAGGCTGCGCCCTCGTGGAGGAGGGTAAATGAGCCCTCGGTAACCTCCTCCCGGGCCAGGCAAATGAACACCTGGCGTCGGAAGGGGTAGATGTGCCGGAGGGCGGGGTCCTTCAGACCGAGCAGAAGCGGTTGGATCCCCGACCGGATCTCCCCCAAGGTGGTGAGGTGGGGGAGAAGGAGCTCACTGGCAATGAAGGGCGGGATGTTGGAGATCGTGACCCTTTGGGCCGTAACCTCCAGAGGGTTGACGGGCAAATGTGTCCCGCCCAGAGTGAGCCCCCTCTCCATGGCCAGGTGGACCGCCTGCTCGGTCCTAAGGAAAAATACGGCCTTCCCGTACATTCGGGCCGCAGCGACAATGGCTAGTGGGCCGACCACACTAGCCATGGCCTTGCTGCAGGCCTCGATGGTCATGTTGGGGTGGGGATAGGCCTTTACCCCCAAGCGTTTGGTAAGGTGCCTAAAGGGGGTTTGGGTTGCGGTCAGGGCTGGGACAACCGAGCCTAAGGCAGCGGCTACCCCGGCGTAGGTGCGGCTGGGCCCCGCTACCTTCGGGCTCGCCATACTCTGCTGCTGGGTGTTGGGTTCGGCCTCCGGCAGCAGTGGTGGTGGAGGTTGCTGGGAGAGTCCCAGGCAATGACTGTGGAGACCTGCCTCAGGCGAGTCCCAGGTAGGCCCTCGGTCGCAGTGGTGTGGGGCAGACCTGTTGGGGAGGGTCCCCAAGGCAAGTCCCAGGCAGCCCCGAAATAGAGTCCCAGGCAGCAGCAGCAGTAGTGGTGGTGGAAGTTGTAGGGAGGGGCCCAAGGAGAGTCCCAGGCAGCGGTGGTGGAGGCAGGCCTCTGGCAAGTCCTGGGCAGTTCCTTGGTTGTAGCAGTGGGGGGCAGGCCTGTTGGGGAGGGTCCCCAAGGCAAGACCCAGGCAGCCCCAAAATCGAGTCCCAGGCAGCAGCAGTGGAGGTAGGCCTCAGGCAACAGCAGCAGCAGTGGTGGAGGTCCTGGGGAGGGGCCGCCCAAGGCAAGTCCCAGGCAGCAACAGGGAGAGTCCTTGCACGTGTGCGCACACACACAGAATCACAGTCACACACTGATCCAATCTCCAAAAGGAAGGAAATACTCGAGTGGCCAGTCACAACTCCAGGGTGTTGGTGGACACCGCGTGCTCCTTCTCCAAGGACACCCGGGCTCTAACGTAACCCCGGAAGAGGGGCAGGCAGTCGGCCCTAACGACCCCCTCCAAGGCCCGCTGCCTGGACCTGTTGATGGCCAGTTTGGCCAGGCCCAGGAGCAGACCCACGAATGGATCTTTTCTATTTTTTTTTTCTGGAGGGAGAAATGATGCACTCCACTCCCTGCGGCGCCCACCTCTCCCTGAACAACTGCAGGGTGTTGGTGGACACCACGTGCTCATTCTCCAGTTTATTTATTTATTTTTTCTTTTCTTTTTTTTTTCAATCTCTCCAGAAGGGAAGGAAACACTCAAGTGGCCAGTCACAACTCCAGGGTGTTGGTGGACACCGCGCGCTCCTTCTCCAAGGACACCCAGGCTCTAATCTACTGTTTATTTTTTTTTATTTTTTTTTCTTTTTTTTAATTAGTGCTTATTTTTATTCCCCAGCACCCCTAGTGTGTGTGTGTGCAGGTGTGAGACACAGTGAAAAGACACAAAGTGCACGAATCTTTATTCAATTTCCACCACCAGGAAGATATGAAAAACACCCGAGTGGCCAGTGACAAGCACTGCCCTTCAAACCACAGGGCAATGCTGTGTGAGCAAAACAGTGAAGGGGAGGGTAGGGACTAAATCAAAATAGAGTTGGAGGGAGAAATGATGCACTCCACTCCCTGCGGTGCCCACCTCTCCCTGAACGACTCCAGGGTGTCGGTGGACACCGCGTGCTCCTTCTCCAAGGACACCCGGGCTCTAACGTAACCCCGGAAGAGGGGCAGGCAGTCGGCCCTAACGACCCCCTCCAAGGCCCGCTGCCTGGACCTGTTGATGGCCAGTTTGGCCAGGCCCAGGAGCAGACCCACCAATGGATCTTTTCTATGTGCTTTGGCTTAATTTGTACTTCATTACCTGATTTCACTTTATACTAATTCACTTGGATTGAGGCAAGTGTGAGGTATGCCTGTGACAAAAGTGAACCTTGACCTCAAGGTCAAATGGATGTCAGAAACCCACACTATCGAAAAACATTAAGGCAGTAGTCATTCTCACTGAACTGATTAATTAGTAGGTCGATATCAGACCTTCTGTCCTATCAAGTTTAGATAATGGACTCTTGCAGCTGCTGGAGGTCCTCTAACACTGAAGAAACAACATGTTCCTGTGTTAGGTAGCAGAGAGAGAGGGACCACTTCCATGCTCCCTTTCTCCACCTTCATAAAAATAAATGAATCCCTTAAAACAGCTCGCCACTGTGGAGAGCATGCCTTTAGTGGGTGGCCTGTGTCTACAGCTAAAGTCAGGCAGGTGGTGAGGACCTTAAAGCCTGCCTAAAGCACGAGCTCCATTTTGAAGCAATTGAGATGATAGAATAGAATTGAATAGCCTTTGTTGTCGCATATACTCAATACATATCGTGAAAAGATTATACGTCGCCAATTACAGCAAAGACTTATATACAAAAGTACCTAGGCACAACTTGTTTAGTTACAAGATTTTAAACAATATAGAAATAAAATGTCCAGCATTACAGAAATAAGGGTTCAGTACAGCAGACCACACTAGCACCTAGCTTCCAGTCTGCACTGGTCCCTGGCTTCGCATGGTGCCAGGATGTCACTGCAGGAGGCTGGAAGGTTGCCACACCATGCTGGGAGGCTGCTGTGTGAGGCCACTGTACCAGGCCTGGAGTTCACCACACCATGCTGAGGGGACCCTTTGAGAGGAGGATGTTTCAGGTGGCTGTAAGATTGGCAAACTATGCGGGAAGGAGGAGGCCGCTGCGCCAGACCAGGAGATCATTACATCACACTGGGAGGTGCCACAACAATGCCGATACTGAGGCGCCACTGCCCCAGACCAGAAGGACGCCATCAAGCCGGGAACCTGCTGTGCCAGACCAGGAGGCCAGATACAGAATGCCACTGTGCCAGGCTGGGAGTCACGCCAGAGGCTGGGAATTGTTGCATGCTGGAAGCCGGGAGTCTATGCTAATGGACTCTATCTAACAAAAAGGACTTCGTTTGTTGATAACTGACTCTGTGATGTGGTTTGTTGGGGTTATCACCTGCTCTGCCTTGTGTGTCCCTGGGTCTGGCAGGCCTTACTGTGAGCTGGAAGGCTCATAGGTCATCTTGAAAGCTGTCACCCTGAGTGCTGGAGGATGCGTACGCCATCCTGTGAACCTGAAGGTTGGTAGGAAGTCCCGAAAGCTAGAGGGTGAGTAGGCCACCCCGGTGCCAGTCGCCCCTAGAGACAGAAGGTGGGTAGGCTGTTCTGAGCGCTGTTGTCCCGAGAAGGGGTGATCGGGACGGACTGTCCTAGAGGTGGTCAGAAGGTGTGTCAGAGCAGCCGAGAGCCAGAAGGCGCGTAGGGGCAGGCTGTGATCCGGAAGGCTTGTGGGTTGTCCTGCACGCTGTCGTCCCAGGGAAAGGGGGACAGGCGGTCCTAGAGGTGGCCGGAAGGTGTGTCAGATCAGTCCACGGGCTAGATGGTGCATCGGGGTGGGTGAGAGCCCAATGGTACGTAGGGACAGACTGAGTCGGAAAGTGGGTAGGCTGTCCTCAGCGTTGTCACCCCGGACGGGTGCTGGGGCGGGCTGTCCTAGAGGTGATCGAAAGGTGGGACAGGGCAGACCGCGTAACTGGAAGGGGCATGGGGTGGACCCAGAGCCGGAAGGTGCTTGCAATGGGCTGCCTTAGAGTGGCCGGATGTTGGGAGGGACAGAGGTGCTTGCTGGGTCTGGGGAACTGTAATGTATGAGCTGATTCTTACGTAATTGGACTGTCTTATATGTACAAATGTCATTGTTATTGTCTGTAATGATTGAAACTGGGATTTGAGGTTTATCCTCATTTCCCTAAAATCCATTTGAATGTCAGGGTTTGGGCTTGGCTGTGTCATTCCTCTCCCTTGCAAAATTGCTGTTTCTCTGTATACAGCTATAAATGTTATTGTTTTTATAAACCGTATTGTTTAATAAAACATAAACAGGAGGGTTGAGAAGGCTGGCTCTTGAGGCAGCTGGACCAGTGTCAAGGACTCTCCTTTCTTTGTGTAGAAGAGGGGACGGATTCTGAACTAGTTGGCCCACAGCCAGTACATTGGAAGGAAGAAGAAGAAGAAGAAAGAGGTGAGAAGAGTTGAGTCCTGGGCCTGCTGCTTGTGCTGTAGCCTGGGCCTGGGGCCTGCCTCCACCGTGTCTGCTGGGGCCTCACTCAGACCAAGGGAGTGTTGCTGCTGGATGGGGTCCACTTCCACTGCTGGTCCCTGGGACCCCACCTGGACCTGCCTATGCTATTGCTGCTTGGGGCCTGTCTCTACTACTGCTACCTGGAACTTGCCTTGGGCCCTTCCCAACGCCTCCCCTGCTGCAGCCTGAGGCTGGCGTTCCCTCAGCACAGCAGGCCCGAGTTGCACCTATGCCAGGGTAGCTGCTGCCTTAGGTTTGGCTGCAACCCTGATCCCCTTCAGGCAATTGACTAAATGGCTGGGGTCAAGGCCTATTCCCATCGTAATATGACTATTGAGGCCTGCAGTAAGGCCGTGGCTAGTGTGGTCAGCCCATTAACATCTTCGCTGCGGCCAGAATATATGGGAAGGCCATATTTTTCTTAAAGACTGAGCAGGCAGTCCACCTGTCCGTGGAGAGGGATACATCTACCCATCGACCCATTGGAGGTCACGGTCCAGAGGGTCGTGATCTCCAACATCCTGCCCTTCATTGCCGGTGTGCTCCTTCTCCCCCAACTCAACACCTTCGGAGAGATCCGGTCAGGTGTCCAACTGCTCCTGCTCAGTCTGAAGGACCATGCCCTCTGCCATATATACTCTTTCCAACGACAGGTGTTTATTTGCCTGGCACAGGAGGAGGTCACAGAGGGCTCATGTACCCTCCGCCACAAGGGCACAGCCTACCACATCTTCAGGCTGGCATACAGCATGCGGTGTCACCTATGCCACGAGGTGGGGCACATAAGGAGGAACTGCCCCACCCAGAAGGCTACTCAGCCGACATCAATGGCTGAGGGTGGTGCCACTGCACCCACTCCCCCTCCCCCAAAGTCAACACCACAAGCCCCAGCAGTGAGGCCTAAGCCAGAGGCTCCTAGTGCCGAGGTCTCTGGCAGGAAGGGGGGGGTGTGAACATCTGGCTGGACAGAAGGCACGAAAGACCCGACATGCCAAGCCTACCCCCGTGGAGGCCACCTTGTCACCTTGCCCCAAAATGGACCCTCGACCTGCCCCCACCACCCCTGGCATGACAATGCTCCTGTGGCTGTGCCAGTGTTGCCCTGGCATGGGAAAACTGACACCCAAACCCACCAATTCCTTACCTGATCCCTGCCCTGCTACACCTCCTCACCCCACACCCAACCCCACCCCATTACCAAAACCCCTAGAGCATCGCTGCCTGATCCCAGCCTGAAGGTCCCTGAGCCCAGTTCCTGCCCCACTCAGCCAAACCCATGCACCAACCTTGAGGAACCCGCCACTGAGCTCCATCCAGCAGCAATGTCTCTGGGCCCTGGACAGGAAACTGGGCCCTTGCCCTGCCCACCATTACCTAATAAACCAAGGCTAGGGCAGGAAGTGACATAGCTGGCTCTCCCAACCCTGGCCACGCCCCCGCCTTTCCCCAGCCAATAGTATTCCGGGAGAAGTTGGGTGGAAGAACCTCAGGCTCCATGACCAACAAGGTGGATGGGGAAGGGAAGGCTCAAAGAGGTGCTGGCCCTTGCTGGGGAGCAAGTTTGCCGTGGCATGCTACTGGCATTATCCCTCCCCAGAGGATGAGCCCACGGCGTCTCTTGCCTGACCCGCACTGTGCCCTAACCTGCCTGAACCCCTTGGGGCTGCTGCCATCATTCCACCGGCCCCTGGGGACGACTGCAAAGCCAACATGGGCTGCGGTGTGGGTGGTAATAGTAAAATGACTGCTGGGTTGTCGAGTGGTGGAGGGGAGGAAGGTGTTTTCCTCACTCCTCTGTCCCAGATTGTTTTTCCGGAGGCCTTGACCCTGGCAGAGGACCTTTTCCTGAGGAGCTGGGCATCCCGGTGTCGGGAGAGGAGCAGGGCCCCGAGCCTCTGCTGCCCGACAACCCGACGACTCGGGGCATTCTGGGAAGGGGTGCACTGAGGATGTTGCTGCTGGTGACCCAGGGGTGGGGGTCACTAGGGGGGTTGAGGCCAGTTGGCGGTGCCAGACTAGTCCCCACTCTCTCGGTGAGGGAGGGGCCTGTGACCGAGGGTGACTTCCCAAAGGAGGGTTCAGGATCGGTGTTGGACACTGGGGATGATGTGGAGTCCGTCTCCAGTGAGGTTTTTGAGTCCCAGGTGATCCCTCTCATCCCCCTCAAGGAACTCCAGGAATTTGTCGAGGAAACTCGGAGTTGCCAAGATAGAGCCCAACTGTCACTCGACCGCTGGAGCTCGTTTGAATGAGTGTACTGATCGCCAGGCACCTGGGCTCGACATGAACGAGTGAAAGTGAGTCAGGAACTTCCTGGGTGCACTCCTGGTGAGGGCAAGGGACATCTGTGCCCCTCCCTCGTCCTCCCATAAGTATATATAGTTTTTAACTGTATTGGTGGTGGTTGCACAGAACTGCTGACATGAAGACTACTATAGACAGCCTCAAAATCAATGGCAGCAAGGAGTCACAGCGCAGGTTCCAGACCTTCGTGATCCTTCGGGACAGGAAGTTTGCAATGTGCTTCCTGAACAAACCTACACTACCCCGGGAGACGAAGCCACCTGGCTTCTGGAGTGGCAAGTCACCTCACCCGCAGATCTGGTGGGGTGGCAGTCTTGTTGGCATTTTCAGTCGGAGATCTTGGAAGTCTGGGAGCCTGTGACAGGCCGTTTGCTTCACCTTACGGCTGGGGAGCGCGGTGCTTCACTTGGTGAAAGTCTACACTCCCTTGGCTGTGCCGAGGCATGTCAGCTTCTACGGCGAAATGTCTATTCATCTCGTCTCCATCAACGATAGCCAGTGCGTCATCCTTGGGGGAGATTTCAACTGCTTCCTTGTGGACAGGGACCACGGCAGTGCCCGGACTGGTTGGGCGTCAGGGAGGAGATTGGGGGACTTGGTCAAGTCCTTCAACCTGGTGGACGTCTGGTGGAACCTCCATCCCAACTCCATCACCTTCACCTTCGTGAGGCCTGGGGTCGGAGCGTCCAGAATCTGTACGTTTTGCTGGCGTACACCTCCTGTTTACTGACGGCCTCCAAGCGTCAGGTGCCATGCACGGACCATCACCTGGTCCATTCAGCGCCCGGTCCGGGTTCGTGTACTGGCACTTTAACAACCTGCTGTTGGAGGACGAGTGGTTCTGGGGCTCGTTTCTGGGCCGGCTGGAGAAGGAAACGGGGAAGCTTCCCCTCCCTGAGGCTATGGTGGGACGTGGACAAGACTCACATATGCGTTTTCTGTCAGGGGTACGCGAGGGGGCTGACAAGGAAGCGGAAGTCCAGGATCGAGGATTTGCAGAAGGAGATGCTCGACCTGGAGTCACGTCTCTGTCAGCCCGACGCAGACCCGGCCCTGCGCGGGGTGTGCGAAGAGAAGAAGGCCGTGCTCTGGGACCTGCAGCTCCTCGGGGCTCGGGGCGCGTACGTGAGGTTGCGATCCATCTCCTCCAGGACATGGACCACAGCTCCCCCTTCTTCTACTCGCTGGAAAAAAGGCGTGGCACCCGTCAGCAGCTCCTTGTGCTGCTGGCCGAAAACAGGTCCCTCGTCTCGGATCCAGAGGGTATCAGGGCCCACATCCAGAACTATTACACGGCTCTGTTCTCTCCGGATCCGTGCAGCGAGGATGCTCGCAGAGTTCTGTGGGAGGACCTGCCACAGCTCAGCCCAGAGGATGCTGGAAGGCTCGATGCTTCCGTCACCTTAGAGGAGCTGACCGGCGCCCTCGAACGGTTTTTGAGGGGCAAGTCCCCAGGGCTGGACGGGCTGTCTGGAGTTCTTCAGGGCATTCTGGGACATCCTGCGGAGCGACTACGCACAGGTCCTGGGGGAGTGTCTAAATGCCAGAGAGCTGCCCCTTTCTTGGTGCAGGGCGGTCATCGTCCTGCTGCCAAAGGGGCATCTTCATTTTTTGAAGGAACTGAAGTCCAAAGTTTCAGCTCACCTAGGCCGCTGGACAGGACTGCTCCGAGTGCTATCTTACAGGAGTCGAGTGCTAGTCATAAACCAGCTGGTGGCTGCCATGCTGTGGTATCGGCTGGTCCCTTTGGTTCCTCCTCCCCGTTTTGTTGCTGACATCCAGAAAACGTTCGTCGACTACTTCTGGGACAAAAAGATGCACTGGGTCGCTGCACAGGTTCTGAGTCTCCCTATTGAGGAGGGCAGTCAGTCACTGATTGTCATTCGCACCCAGGTCGCACCTTCAGATCTTGCAGCGATACCTTTTACGTTGAGCCTTCTCCTAGGTGGTGCACCCTGGCGACGTATTTTTTCCGACAGGTGTGTAACTTCAACTACGACACGCAGCTCCTGTTCGTCGACTGTGAGGGTTTGGAGGTCGCCCTCAGGTCGCTGCCTGTCTTTTACCAGGACCTGATCTCTGTCTGGAACATGATTGAATCGCGTCGTGCCTATTCTCCGGCTGGAGTAAGTGGCTGTCATCAGGGAGCCGTTGCTCAGGAATCCGCACCTCCGTAACCGAGTGGCTGTCAGAGTGGAGGTCCGTGGTGGCGAGGGTGACCAGGGTTGGGGACATGCTGGGTGGTGGGGGCTTGGGCTGGACACTGCCGCAGGATATAGCGAGCAGGGCAGCAGTAGACGTCTGGTTCGTGGCTATTGCCATTCAACGCCTTGAAACCCGGACCTGACGTAGTGCACCAGTTGGAGGATGCTCAGGTGTGGGGTGGAATCACATCTGTGCTTCCCCGGGAACCTGTGCCCCACAGTCTGAGCCGCCTCCGGAATATTAGTTTTGCCCTTTTAAGGACATAAAACGGCGTGTCAACTGCTGCTGCAGACCGTCCACCTCTTCTCCCTCATCCACTGCCCGGGCACACCTTGGCATGCCCATTTGCCACCAGGCAGTGGGGATCCCCAGTGGAGGGGTCTACGCAGGTGTCCTCACCTTTTCTCTTGGGGATCTGGGGTAGAGGGTACTGCACACGGTGCCCTGCAACCGCTGATTACAGTGGTTCACAGACTCGCAGCCCAACTGCTTGTTGTGTGGTGCTGTGGAGTCCATGGACCATGTATATATTGGGTGTGGGCACTTGCACTCCCTTTTTGATTTTCTCAAAAACCTCCTTCTCTGGTTTTGGTTGCACTTCAGTCCCAAGCTCCTGATCTTTGGGCAACCGGTACGGAGGGGGGAGGGCAGGTCTGAGGACCTCATGGGTCTGCTCCTGGACCTGACTGAACTGGTCATAAACAGGTCCAGGCAGCTGGCTGTGGAGTGGATCATTAGGGATGATTGCCTGCCCCTCTTCCGCGGTTACGTTAGAGCCCGGGTGTCCTTGGAGAAGGAGCACGCGGTGTCCACCAAAACCCTTGAGTTGTTCAGGGAGAGGTGGGCCCCATGGGGAGTGGAGTGCATTATTTCCCCCTCCAATTCTATTTTGATTTAATCCCTGCCCTCCCCTACACTGTTTGATCACGCAGCATTGGCCTTTGATGTGAAGGGCACTGCTTGTCACTAGCCACTTGGGTGCTTCTTTTCTCCCTGATGGTGGAAATTGAATAAAGATTTGTACACCTTGTGTCTTTCACTGTGTCTCACACACGACAGGGGTGCTGGGGAAAAATATACACTACTGCAGTGTGGGGGTAAAGGAAAAAAAAGTGTCAAACAGGAAAAAAAAAATAAAAGTGTGTCCCCCTCCAACTCTATATTGATTTAATCCCTGCCCTCCCCTTCACGTTTTTGATTATGCAGCATTGCCCTTTAATGTGAAGGGCACTGCTTGTCACCGGCCAATCCGGTGTTTCCCTTCTTCCTGATGGTGGAATATAAATAAAGATCGATGCACTTGTTGTTCTTCACTGTGTCTGACACCTGCACACACTCGACATGGGTGCTGGGAAAAATAAGCACTACTTGCTTTTTCTTTTTTCTCTTTGTTCCACCACTGCTGTCAGGCAGTAGTTGTGGAACAAGGGAAACAAAAAGAAAAAGCGAGAAAAAAGAAAGGGGTGTCAGTGCTTCTGTTTTCTCTGAGAGCTGACGCTGAGGAAGTCGGACCAGTGTCAAGTACTCTGCACGTCTTAATAAATGGTGATTTGGTTAAAACAAAGATAAATAGGAGTGTCAGGATTTCTGATCACTCTAGGAGCTGACTCTGTCCTAACTGGGTCAGTGTTAAGATTAGAGTGGTGCTGGAAAAGCACTGCAGCTCAGGCAGCATCCGAGGAGCAGGAAAATCGATGTTTCGCGCAAAAGCCCTTCAGGAAAGTAGGGATTTTGCCAGAAATGCTAATTTTCCTGCTCCTCGGATGCTGCCTGACCTGCTGTGCTTTTCCACCACCACTGTAATATTAACTCTGATTCCAGCATCTGCAGTCCTCACTTTTGCCTTGCTAACTGGGTCAGTGTTATGCACTGTGCATGTGTAAGTAAATGGACTTGGTGACCGATTACAAGTCCTTCCTAGAGTTAT
Organism: Chiloscyllium punctatum; assembly: GCF_047496795.1. Lineage (NCBI taxonomy): Eukaryota > Metazoa > Chordata > Chondrichthyes > Orectolobiformes > Hemiscylliidae > Chiloscyllium > Chiloscyllium punctatum. The sequence continues at coordinate 68,075,500 of NC_092758.1, read as the reverse complement.
TTCACCTTCTTTTTCCACAAAAAGACTTTTCCAGATATCTACAAAATAAGTTTTCATAGATCTCCATTGGAGCCTAAAAATTGAATCTTTGGTTTTCAATGACAACACTTTAACAGTGTAAATCTAACATGAATCCTGAGCAATACCTACCTTAACAACAGTGAAGATTGAGGTGGCTCGTAAGTTGCTCTATGAACTATAATAACTATTAAAAAATTAGTCTTATTTATTTCTGAGTTGTTTTGTCCTTGACACGTGGATCATACCTTACAAGCTTAACAATGAAGCCAGAAATTCTGCACTGAAGCTGAAATAAATGAATCAGTGCTCTGTAACTGAAAGTACCCATATTAAGAAAGTATGCCAAATTTAGAACCATTTGTGTTGTACTTTAATGTTTAAATAGGATTTAAAATTAGAATCCAAACTGTCCATTGCACCTCTGAAAACTTGTGAAGTGAAAATAAACTCACATTCATCCACTCTCAATTATTTTTGATTACATAATTTCTAGTACTGTGACTGTTCACTTAAGTTGTTGCTCTTTGCTTGAGAATAAATCAATTTGCTTTCATCAGTGTAATTGAATGATGAATGTTGCATGATTCCCACTGTCCTAGAAAGACTGGTTAAACAAAAGACATGTGAGAGATGTAACAACTGGAATTATATTCCATTGAATGCATGGACAACTGTACTTTAATTTTGGCTTACAAGAGCAAATTTTTATTTGCCTCAATGAGTAGAGTCTTTCACATTGTCTCTCTGCAGTTTCAACCCACCACGAGGGATATCTTTCATTGTGAGTCACAGTTGAGGTTGGAGCTCTCGCAAGTTAGAAGATTTTTAATCACCGCAGAGAATAAAGCAAAAGGAAAATCTATATATTGAGTTTTCTGTAGAGAACTGCGTTGGATTATCAATTTATTCAATCCAAATGATGGCAAAAAGTAACTTTACCGTTTGTAAATATAAAATTAAGAATTTCAATTTGTGATGATGGTGGCATCGCTGAACTAGATGCTTGAGGTTCAAATGCCACTCTAAGGCTTGGATTGTGGCTTGAGCCTTGTGCATGGACATCTGCAAAAGTCTGAAGTAAAATATCTAAGCCCTCCCATCCCCAGTCTCATTTCAGGAGTATTAATCATGGAAAGCTCACTCATGCTTGCAGAAATATTTATCTAAATTAAGATGTTACCCAGTGCAGGATTACTGGGATGGGATAGTTGTGTGGTCTGGATGGGATGCTCGTCAGAGGAGGGCCAGTGCAGACTCAATGGGCCAGATAGCCTCTTTTTATATGGTAGGGACTCTATAAGACTTGATGGCCAAGGAAAGAGCGAGTGTTATACAACCAAATAAGCAGTGTCAGCCTATAAATCCTTCCAACATACTCTAAGAACAGGAGAGATTCTTAGTCAGCCATGTGATGGAGTGGAAATCAAAGCTTTTACTAGTTATAATTCCAGATTCCACCTCACATGTAAGACGTATATGTTGCCACAGTGATTCAAAGTCCTTGGAAAATCTGGATGGAGCAATTGGTTAGGTGGACAGTTAGAATTAGATGGATGCCAGCAGCTTGGAGTTTGACTTGGAAGCTGCCTCCTTCCCTTTTTGTGGAGGAGATCATGGCACTATGGCTCAATGTTGTCTTTGACAAGAGAACTCAAGAAGAATTTAATTTTGAACTAGGTCTTTATTCTGTGCCACTTTCACCTTTGTAAAATTCAGTTATTGGAAAAACAGCTATTCCTAGCAATTTATAAATATGCAAAAGGAAAGCACACTGCCTGATTTATTCTTCTAATCTTGTGTCTGTATATGGTTCTTCATTTAACATTTACTTAACATTTATATAGAAAATGTTTCTTCATGGGATAATTCCCAAGCTATGAGGTCCTGTGGATTAAGCCTCCTTCAATTTGCTGCAACTCATTTGACTCTCTAAACTATACGCTGTCACTTCGTGGTTGTTATGCACATGTTGAGCCAGTCGATTTTTTTTCGCAATGCTCATTCTGATTGGGCCATTTGCATCCTTTTCATTAGCAATTAGGTCTCTTCGAGGACATAAATCTCTGCAGAGTCAACTCTGTAGAAGTAATTGGCTTGGCAATGTTGTGCAAATAGTCTTGCTAATTAAAAGTGGCAGAAAATACAAGGTGACTCAGAGAGAGTATTGATTCAACTTTGTTTCCAGACTGTAAGTGACATTCAAGGGAAAGATTTAAAATGCCAGTTGATTGTGACTTTTTTATCTGTTATGTGTGAGTTACAGAAATACAGTTATTTGAAATACAGTCAGATGATCCAATAAATTGTCATAGCAGTGGTATTTAAAGACTCATAGTGTCTTGTTAAGTGTTCTTGGATGATTGTTCACCAGCCAGATAACTCCCAGCATTGCTGTTCTGTCAGTCTGTAAACATGGATTGTGCAAAATTCAACCCATACAATGAAACATCATTTAGGTGGATGGCCAAATAAAAAAATTGAGCTAATCTACTTGAATATAAAATTACAATTTCAAACTGTTAATAAATGGGGTATTTAAATGGTATTATTTAATAGATGCTTTAGAATTTTCTCCATCTCAGGATAGTTTTTAAATTATGACCATGGTGTAAACTGAATGGGTACATGTTGATATTTGTTGGAAAGTAACCTGCAATCAACCATGAATATGTAGGGGGAATAAGCTGGTATAAAGAGTACTCGGGGCCAAAGAGCTAAATAGAGTGGCCTACATTGGTACGGAGAGGTTGAGAGGAAATAAGAACAGAAAGGGTACAGTTGGCATGGTATAAGAGGTGCATGGAAGGATGCCATGGAATGAGGAGGCATAAATTGGCATATTGGAGCATGGGGTGGATATCTGTGGTTGGGTGAGGGTACTGAAAAGGAATTTTTGTTTTATTCTTTTACTTACAAACCTGGAACACCCAAGACCGATCTTTCATATGGCAAACAAGTATGCCTGACCCTGTCGTATTGTTTCCACCTACCAAAGGCTTGTTGAAAGAATTTGCAAGTTGACAATCAACTTTTTTGCCATGTTCTCACTGCACAAAGCTTCTGGCTCATAGACAGGGACCTAAGGTCTATTATCATTATTAATTATTTAATTCTCCCTGATATGGTTGACTATCTTCTGTTTAAATGTATCAAATGCTTTATGTTTTTGATGATTTCCAGTAGTTATCTCTTCTCTGCAAAAACCCAAAAGAGGAGCATCAGCACCTAAGAAATTTTGGGCTGTCATCATCCTGATGTCCCTTTCCTGATGGAGGACAGCTAAGAAATTTCACTGACGAACACTCTGGGAAAAGTCAGCTGAGTCACCACGAATGATCAGGAGTGAAGAACCCAGTGTCAAGGAATGGTAAGCCCCAAACATTACATTGCTGTGGTGTTCCCATGCTTCCCTCTTTCTCTAACCAAAAACAAATCAGACAGAGTGACTGTTCAGAAGTTTGTTGTAGCCTAGCAAGTACTTGATCTGTTTGTAAAGATTGCATTATAATTGAAGTGACCAGTTAGTGTAGCCAGGCTTATGTGCACAGGTTGGGCGTCAGTGAGTAAGGAAAGCAAGATAAGATTCTTTTGTTGTTCTGAGTGTAAGTGGGCAGTGATGGCAGTTAGGGCAGTGGTGTGCTCTTCCTGCCAGGTATGGGAGATCAGGGAGCAGTTAAGTGTCCTTGACAACTATGTCTGCAAGAAGTGTGACTGGCTGAAACTCCTCATAGACCACGTAGTTTGGTTGGAGCAGCAGTTGGATAAACTGAGGAGCATATGGGAGCAGAGAGTGCAATAGATGCTAGATTCAGGTAGGTGGGCACATCACAGGTTCAGACAGGTTAGCTGGGTGACAGGTAGTGCTGGAGTCTCGTGTGGCTATTCCCTTCTCTAACAAGTATACTGTTTTGGATACTGAGGCATAACCTCTCAGGGGAGTATAACAGCAGCAGCCAGGCCTGTGGCACCACAACTGGCTCTGATGTAGAGTAGGGTCAGGCAAGACCCAAATGAACGATAGTGATAGGAAACTCCCTAGTTAGGGCACAGATAGGTGTTTCTGTGGCAACGTTTGAGTTTCCAGGATGCTGTGGTGCCTCCCTGGTGCCAGGCTCAAGGATGTCTCTGATCAGTCGCACAAAAATCTTCAGAGGTAGGGTGAGTAGCCAGAGGTCGTAGTGCACACTGGTACCAATGACATTAGTAGAAGACCTCAGGCGACTAACTGTGTGGAGTTTGCACGTTCTCCCCGTGTCTGCGTGGGTTTCCTCCGGGTGCTCCGGTTTCCTCCCACAGTCCAAAAGATGTGCAGGTCAGGTGAATTGGCCATGCTCAATTGCCCATAGTGTTAGGTAAGGGGTAGATGTAGGGGTATGGGTGGGTTGCGCTTCGGCGGGGCGGTGTGGACTTGTTGGGCCGAAGGGCCTGTTTCCACACTGTAAGTAATCTAATCTAATCTAATCTAATCTAATCTAATAAAAGGGATTAGGTCCTGTGCAGTGAGTACAGGGAGTTAGGAAAGAGGCTTTAGGGTAATAATCTTTGGAGATCACTGCCAGTGCCACGTGTTCGTGAGGCAAGGAATAGAAAGATAGTACAGATGAATGTGTGGCTAAGGAGCTGATGCAGGGGATAGGGTTTCAGGTTCTTGAACCATTGGGAACTTCTATGGAGCAGGGGTGACCTGTACAAGAGGAATGGGTTGCAGCTAAACTGGATCTAAAATAAACTAATTTAGTAGGGAAGGTAGCTAGTGTTACTTGGCAGGGTTTAAACTCAAATGGCAGGGGGCTGGGAACCAAAGCAGCAGTCAGCAAGTGGAGGGATTGAGGGGAAGGTGGGTGTGAAGATCACTAAATCAGAAAAAAAATGTTGGCAGAGACAATGAACATGTGGTACTAATGGGCTGAGGTATATTTAGTTCAACAGAAGAGATAGGTAAGGCAGATGAGCTAGGGCCTGGATCAGGACATGGGACTATGATAGTATGGTCATTACAGAGACTTGGTTGAGAGAGGGACAGGACTAGCTGCTCAATATTCCAGGCTTTAGGTGACATAGGAAGGATGGTGAAAGAGGTGGAGAAGATGCTAATCAGGGAGGATGTTAAACCTGCAACCAGAGAGGGCACACTGGAGGGTCATCCACAATATGGGTTGCGCTCAAAATATAGGTGCAATCACTCTGATAGGTTTACTCTATAGGCCTCCCAACAGCCACAGAGACATTGAGGAGCAATTATTGGATTATGGAAAGATGCAACAAAAACAAAACTATCTTGGTGGGTGACTTTCCCAATATTGACTGGGACTCCATTAGAGCAAGAGGCTAAGATGGTACAGAATTTATTAGGTGCATCCAGAAGTGTTTCTTGAAACAGTATGTGGATTGTCCAACTAGAGCCATACTACACATTGTATTGGCTAATGAGTTTGGTCAGGCAACTAACCTTGGGAGAACATCTTGGAAACAGTGATCACAACTCCTTAAGTTCTAAGATAGCTATGAATAAATGAAGACCATGTGGAAGGTACGAAATTACATCAGTATTAGGCAGGTGCTAGGGAGTGTTAATTGGGAGGAGCTATTATCAGGCAAATACATATTTGACATGTGGGAATTGTTTAAAGACCTGCTGATGAAAGTACAGGACCGATATGTTCCAATGAGGAGGAAGGAAAAGCATAGTAAGGTAACTTGGATAATGAAGAAGGTTGTGAATTTAGTCAAAAGGGAAAAAAGAAACAATTGTAAGGTTTTGGAAGCTACAATAGGACAGGGCCTGACAGGAATATAAAGAAAGAAAGTACTCAAACAGCAAGAAGGGGCCATAAAATGACTTTGGTAATTAATGTTAAAGAGAATCCCAAGGCATTCTATAGATACGTTAAAAACAAGAGTATAATTGGGAGAAGGTCGGACCACTCAAGCATAAAGGAGGAAACCTGTACTTGGAGGCAGAGGATGCAGGTGAGATCCTAAATGAATACTTTGCATCAGTATTCACCCAGAAGAAGGACATGGAGGATAGTGAGATTTTTGTGAAGCAAGCTAATATGCTCGAGTATTTTGGGATCAAGAAAGAAGTGGTGTTGGATCTTTTGAAGAGCTTTAAGGTGGATAATTCCTCAGGGCCTGATGGTATCTACCCCAGGTTACTGAGGGAGGTAAGAGAGAGGATTGCTGTGGTCTTGACCAAGATCTTTGTATCCTCGCTAGCCACTGGAGCGGTCCAGAGGACTGGTGAGTAGCAAATGCTGTTCCTCTGTTCAAGAAGGGAGTAGGGATAATCCAGGAAACGTAGACCAGTGAATCTCACATCAGTGGCTGGGAAGCTATTGGAGAAAATGTTTAGGGATTTATGCACATTTGGAAAAGCATGGCCTAATTGGGGACAGTCAGCATGGCGTGTGCAGGGCAGGTCATGTCTTACCAACCTGATTGAATTGTTCAAGGAAGTGATGAAGGTGATTGATGATGATAGAGTAGTGGATATTGTTTACATGGATTTTAGTAAGCCTTTCTTCAAGGTCCCTCATGGTAGGTTCATCCAGAAGATTATGATGTATGAAATCCATGGTGACTTGGCTGCATGGATTCAGAATTGGCTTGCCATAGAAGACAGAGAGTAGTGGCGGAAGGGTATTTTTCAGGTTGGAGGTTTGTGACTAGTGGTGTTCGCAGGATCTGTATTGGGACCTCTGCTGTTTACGATATATATAAATTACTTAGATGAAAATATAGATGGGTGGGTTAGTTAGTTTGTGGACTATACAAAGATCGGTGGGGTTGTGGATCGTGTAGAACGTTGTCAAAGGATACAGCAGGATATGGATCATTTGTAGATATGGACAGAGAAATACCAGATGGAGTGCAATCCAGGAAAGTGTGAGGTGCTGCAGTTTAGGAGATCATTGTTAAGGAAATGTTTCCAATTAAAGGCAAAACTCTGAACAGCATTGATGTACAGAAGGATCTTGGGGTTCAAGTCCATAGCTCCCTGAAAGTGGCTATGCAAGGGTGGTAAAGAAGGTGTTAAGAGTCAGGATGTCATGTTGCAGTTTTATGACACTTTGGTTAGGCCACACTTGGTGTTATGCGTTCAGTTCTGATTGCCACATTCCAAGAAAGATGTGGAGGCTTTGAAAAGAGTGCAAAAGGGTACTGAAGGTATTCTGGCTAAGTTTGCAGATGATACAAAGATGGGTAGAGGGACAGGTAGGGAGGCTGCAGGAGGATTTGGACAGGTTAGGAGAGTGAGCAAAGAAGTGGCAGATGGAGTACAATGTGGGAAAGTGTGAGGTCATGCACTTTGGTCGGAAGAAGAGAAGGAATAGACTATTTTCTAATGGGGAGAAAATTCAGAAGTCTGAAATGCAAAGAGTTCTAGTCCAGGATTCCTGCAAGGGAAACTTGCAGATTGAGTCAGTAGTTTGGAAGGCAAATGCAATGTGGGCATTTATTTTGAGAGGACTTGAATATAAAAGCAGGGATGTACTTCTGAGGGTCTCTAAGGCTCTGGTCTGACCACATTTGGAGTATTGTGCCCAGTTTTGAGCACCATATCTTAGAAAGGATATGTTGGCCCTGAAGCCTGTTCAGAGTTGGGAGCGTGGTGCTGGTAAAGCACTGCAGGTCAGGCAGCATCCATGGAGCAGGAGAATCAACATTTCAGCCAGCTTTTCCAGCACCACACTCTCGACTCTGATCTCCAGCATCTGCAGTCCTCACTTTCTACCTGAGCCTGTTCAGAGGAGGTTCGGGAGAATGGTCCCAGGAATGAAAAGCTTAACACATGAGGAATGTTTGTGAACTCTGGGTTTATAATCACTGGAGTTTTAAGGATGAGAGGGAATTTAGTTGAAACATACAGAATACTGAATTTAGACAGAGTGGATGTTGGGAAGATGTTTCCATTGGTAAGAGAGACTAGAACCTGAGAGGATAACCTTAAGTAAAGGGAATCTGGCATTTTAGAATGGAGGTAAGGAAAAACATCTTCAGCCAGAGAGTGGTGAATCCATGGAATTCATTTCCACAGCAGGCTGTGGAGGCCAAGTAGTTGAGTATTTTTAAGATTGAGATAGATAGGTTCTTGAGTAACAAGGAGATCAAGAGTTACGGGGAGAAAGCAGGAGAATGGGGTTGAGAAACTTGTCAGGCATGATTGAATTGCAGAGCAAATGCAATGAGCTAAATGGCCTAATTTCTGTCCCAATGTCTTATGGTCTTACGGTCTAAGAGGTTTATCAGGTTACTGCCTGGATTTGATGGTATGACCAATTAGGAGAGGTTATTTTCTCTTGAGTGGCAGTGGCTGAGGGGAGACTTGACAGAAGTCTACAAAATTATGAGATGCATAGGTAGGGTTAATGGTCAAAATCTTTTTCCCAGACTTGAAATGTCTAATACTAGTATGTGTTGAAGGTGAGAGGTGGAAATTTCAAAGGAGATGTGAGGGGCAGAGAATAATAGGAATCTGGAACACACTGCCAGGGTGCTAGTTGAGGAAGATACTATAAGGACATTTAAGGGACATTTAGATAAGTACATGAATATGCAAGGAATGGAGGGATATGGAAGGGAGAAGGGATTTGTTTCACTTTGCTTCATGTTCGGCACAATATCATGAGCCATAGGGCCCATTTCTCTGCTGTACTGTTCTATGTTCTATTTTCTGTGTTCTATGGCTTCCCTGTGAGTCCATTATAGTGCAAGGTAGAGGCTATGATTAAGCATACAGTCAGCAGTTTAACCTTCGTGAAAAATGTGGAAGCACACTGAACACCCTACTGATAACACTACTGACTTTCTGTGTCCCCAAAACCCTACTGCTATCTTAATTTGCTGCAGGATTTTAAAACCACCAACGCAGGTTTGTCCAACCTTTTGATTTGTATCTCCATAGCCATGCTCTGGATCCCTGGAATCTATTGAAATGCATTCACCCTGTTAGTCCTGGCTAGCTGACGTAACTGAGCAACAATAAAAGTGCAAATGTGTATTTTTAGGGGCTGTGTTTTCAAGTCTTAAAGTTGCCAAGTTCAAAATAAACTGAGTGAATTAGGCAAGATTACACAAAACTGAAATTGGTCTGGATGTGCAATGTTTCAGTTTGCATAGTGCTACTTCAATCACATTTTTCACTTACTTAAACTTTTACTGTCAACCAATGAAGGTGACATGGTGCAGACTTGATGTGCACTGTGGAGTATAGATAATAACTTTTTTTCTATGTATATATATCTATATATAAACATATATAGAAAGTACATTCTTCATGCTGCAGTTGTATAAGATTCTGGTGCGGCCGCATCTGGAATATTGTGTGCAGTTTTGGTCGCCATACTATAGGAAGGATGTGGAGGCACTGGAACGGGTGCAGAGGAAGTTTACCAGGATGTTGCCTGGTATGGTAGGAAGATCCTATGAGGAAAGGCTGAGGCACTTGGGGTTGTTTTCATTGGAGAAAAGAAGGTTTAGGGGTGACTTGATAGAGGTGTACAAGATGATTAGGGGGTTAGATAGGGTTGACAGTGAGAACCTTTTTCCACGTATGGAGTCAGCTATTACAAGGGGGCATAGCTTTAAATTAAGGGGGGGTAGATATAGGACTGATGTTAGGGGTAGGTTCTTCACTCAGCGAGTCGTAAGTTCATGGAATGCCCTGCCAGTAGCAGTAGTGGACTCTCCCTCTTTATGGGTATTTAAGCGGGCATTGGATAGGTATATGGAGGATATTGGGTTAGTGTAGGTTAGGTGTGCTTTGATCGGCGCAACATTGAGGGCCGAAGGGCCTGTACTGCGCTGTAATGTTCTATGTTCTATGTTCTAAATGATGTGGGAGCTACTGGCTGGGCCAGTATTTATTGCTCATCCCTCGCTGACCTTGAGAAGATAGTGGCGAGCTGCCTTTTGAACCACCTCAGCCCATTTGGTTAGGTATAAAAAAGTGCAAATGTGTATTTTTAGGGGCTGTGTTTTCAAGTCTTAAAGTTGCCAAGTTCAAAATAAACTGAGTGAATTAGGCAAGATTACACAAAACTGAAATTGGTCTGGATGTGCAATGTTTCAGTTTGCATAGTTTGCAATGATGATTGAAAGTGGTTCCGGTGACAGTGAAGATAATGTGTGACTTGGAAGGGAACTTACAGGTGATGTTATCTATTGTCATTGTCCTTCTAGATGGATATGGTCATGGTTTGGAAAGTGATTTTGGAAGGAGCTTTGATTAATTTCTTTAATGATTCTTGAAGTTGGCACACACTGCTGCTACTGAATGTCAGTGGTGGAGGAAATGAAAGTTTGTGGGTGTGCTGCTAATTAAGTGGATTGCATTGTGCCAAATGACATCAAAATCTTTGAGCGTTGTTGGAGCTGCACCCATCCAGGCAAATGACAAGTATTCCATCAGATCCTAACTTGTGCCTTGTAGGTAGTGGACCAACAATGGGGACAAAGGTTGGGTTACTCCCCACAGAATTCCTAGCTTCTGACCTACTCTTGTCCAAACAAATGAGTTGGAAATATGGCCATTGCCCTTAAAGCCTGCTTTGCCATTCAGAAAGGCCATGGCTGATCTGTTTGTGTTCTGAATTCCACACTTCCATCTCCTTATGGTAACTTTTGATTCCCTTTGTGGAAATGGTTAAAAGCGGGGCCAGAACATAAAAGTAGATCACCTAAGCTATTCAAAAATAAGGACAGTAAAACATGCAGCTAAACACATCGACAAGGTAGGGTTAGTCAGAGCTAATTCCACTTAAGCAAAGAAACATGTAGCCATCCACATACACCAGCTAAGCTAGCTAACTGCAACTTGTCCCAGTTCAGCAAAAAAACCGGAAGCTAACCACATTCAACCTGTGCTGCAGAAATTGAGGTAAATTATTTAATGCTAAATTTCACATACCAAAAAATAATCTGATTAGTCTATTATGTTACTACGGCTGAAAATCAATATGTAATTGGTCAATAAGAAGAAACCAATATATGATTGAAGCAGATTTGTGTGTAAAATACAATTGTAACCATGGAAAGGCAGACTCTCTGGTGAAGGCGACTGTTGTCCCTTGCATTACAAGTAGTAAAGGCACTCTGTGTGTGCGTAAAACAAGAATACTATCATCCAACTCAACATTTTTTCAACACCTTGCCTAATAGGAATCGATCTTCTCATCCCAAAAAGTATTCATTAACCTCTCCTCCATTGCCTTCTTAGATGGAGTTCCAAAGTTGCACAAGCCTCAGAGATAAAAAAAAACGTTTTCCTCATTTCTGTACTAAAAGGATGACACCAAACTTTAAAACAGTGCTGCTTCATCCTGGAATCACTCAAAAAGGGTAAACATCCTTTCCAATCCACTCTGTCAAAAACATTCATAATTTTAAATACTTCAGTCAAATCATTCCTGATTCTTCCAAGCTCTTGTGAAGACAAACTCAGTCAGTCCAAGTGGTGGTTCAACTTGAAAGTCATTACACCTCAAGCAAGGAGAGAGATTGAGAAGTTGAGATTGGTAACTTCAGCCAGTCCAGAAATTGAACCCATGCTGCTGGGTTCGCTCTGTAACATGAACCATCTGGCCAGCCAACTGAGCTAACCGATCCCCATTCATTCCAGATTTCAATCTTATTCACATCCTTCCTCAAATTAGAAATGTTCAATTACTGCATTTGAGTTCTCTCTGCCTTAAACCACTACTTGGCCGAGAGGTCGGACATGACATCCTCCACAGGCTTTACTTGTGCAATCCTGTTACAAATGTATAAAGTTCCTCTGAGAGAGTCAGGGAGCTTTCTGGTTGCCTTTCTACTGTCAGTAAGTAGTGGGTATCAAATTGACTAATACTAATCATACTAATATGCTAGAAAAGATTGGTATGGTTCCATTGAGGAATCATGCATCACCTTCCATAGTGCAGTGCATGTCTATACTATTTGCCATTGTCATTATTGATAATTAATAATTTATTTTAATTCTCCCTTTCAGTTACAGATTTTGTTTGCTTCTTTCTCAGCAGTGCTATTAACAGATATAAATAAAAGTGAATCCTCCAAAAATTGGAATATCTTCCCTACAATATATTGCAACATTTCAATCCAAATCACAACTGCCCCTCCTACAAAAAGTAACTTTCTCCAATGGATATTAATTGCATCAAAAGCAAAAGCCAAAATGAGATGGAGTGCAGTGAGCCAAGGTGAGTATTTCTGCAGTGTTTGCATTTCATGGGAAAAGTTGTCAAGTAAGCAATAAGAAATGTAATTGTCTCCAAGGCAAAATGGGAATTTACACAGCAAAACTGACATTCAGTTTACCCAAAACAATTTATTCTCTGATTGTACTTGACGAACACAGTGTCACCTTTTCCTGCTCTCAATTCTTCTGAAAGATTGGTGGGTTCCCCGTGGAAATAGAATGAAACCTACCTTAATGATCAGCTTCCTGGAGAAGTCAAGAGTGTTTCAGTCCATTTTATTTTCCCCTCTGTATCTGTAAAGATCAAACTCTTCACTGTATTGCAAGTTACATTTGCAGCATGCAATGTCAAATTTCCATCTAAGACTAAATAATGCCAGTAACAATAGAAGTAATAACAAGAAATAGGGTCAGATGTTCAATTTAACACTCTAAGGTTGTAATGCATATTTACTTTGGAAATTTATTCAAGCACCAAATAGATATGTGTTTAGCATTGTTTATGTTGAATTACAAACAGGCAGGACATATACTGGTTTGTACCAGCTCCTTCAAAATACACTTGAGTTGTTACATTTTCTTGTTTCCTTTCTTTCCATTATATTCACTGCACATTTCTTTTCATTTTTTCTGCTCCAACTGGGAGCGTAAACTTGACCACAAGGTTCTTTCTGCTTGACACTACCAACATTCCAGTTCATCTAGCTGGAAGCACATGTTCAACTTATGCAAACAAGATGAGTGTTATTTGCAGATTTGCAGATTTCAGTGTCGTTCCTTGCTCAACTTACCATTAATAAACAATTATCATTAATAGTTACTTTGGGTATATTGACAAGGTGGTCCGAGAGCTGATTCCATTTCATGGGACATTGGCATCAGTTTTGGAACTGCAGCCGTTTGTACCGATGGGACGGTCTCCACCTGAATCGATCTGGAGCCAGTGTTCTGGTGAAAAGGATAAATAGGGTGGTCATGAGGATTTTAAACTTGTGAGTCGGGGGGGAAGGGAAAAAGCAACAGGGAGTATGGAGTCAAGTAGAAAGATAAGCAGCAGGTTAGCATGTGTGCAGGGTTTAAATTCAAGGCAGACTAGGAATGAAGCAAAAAGGAAGGATAACTTAGAACATATTACAAGAGGTGTTGGAAATTATGAGGATAGGAAAATTAGCATAAAGTCGCTTTACCTGAATGCTCGTAGTATTCGGAACAAAGTAGTAACAAAATGAATTAATGGCATAAATTATTGGGAATGATTATGACGTGGTAGGCATCACCGAGACGTGGTTGCAGGGGGTTCACGACTAGCAGTCAAACATCCAAGGATCTCCAACTTAACAAAAAGGTGGGCAGAGGGGACGGGGTTGCCCTATTAGTTAAGAATGAAATTAAATTTATGGCACTGAATGACATAGGGTCAGATGATGTAGAGTCTGCATGGGTGGAGTTGAGGAACCACAAAGGCAAAAAAACCCATAATGGGAGTTATGTACAGACCTCCCAGCAGTGGTCAGGGCCAGGAGTGCAAGATGTAGGAAATAGGTAGGCTTGTCAGAAAGGTGAGGTCACGGTGATCATTGGGGACTTCAATGTGCAAATGGACTGGGTGAATAATGTTGCCAGTGGACCCAAAGAAAGGGAATTCATGGAATTCTTATCTGGATGGCTTTTTGGAACAGCTTGTGATGGAGCCCACAAGGGAGCAGGCTATTCTGGACTTGGTGCTATGCAATGAGCCAGACTTTACAAAAGATCTTAAGGTAAGGAGGCAGTGAACTGAGTTCAGTCTGCAGTTTGAAAGAGAGAAGGCAAAATTGCATGTAATGGTGTTACAGTTAAATAAAGGTAATTCCAGGAGCATGAGAGAGGAACTGACGAAAATCAACTGGAAGAAGAGCCTAGTGGGGAAGACAGGAGAGCAACAATGGCAGGAGTTTCTGGGTGTAACTGAGGATACAATACAGAAATTCATCCCAAAAAAAAGAAAGATTATCCGGGGGTGTGGAGGGTGGTATTAGACAGCCATGGCTGACAAAGGAAGTCAGGAAATGTATCAAAGAAAAAGAGAGAGCCTATAAAGTGGCCAAGAGCACTGGGAAATTAGAAGATTGGGAAGACTACAAAAACAGAGGCTAACAAAGTGAGAAATAATGAAGGAGAGGACCAAATATGAAGGTAAGTGAACCTGTAATATTAGAAATGTTAGTAAAAGTTTCTTTCAATACATAAGAAACAAATGAGAGGCAAAAGTAGAAATTGGGCCACTTCAAATTAATGCAGGAAGGCTAGTGATGGGAGATAAGGAAATAGCTGAAGAACTTAATTAGTATTTTGTGTCAGTCTTCACAGTGGAAGACATGAGTAATATCCCAACAATTAAGGACAGTCAGGGGGCAAAGTTGAGTATGGTAGCCATTAAAAAAGAGAAAGTGTTAGAAAAGCTAAAAGGTCTAAAAATTGATAAATCTCCTGGCCCTGAGGTGCTACATCCTAGAGGTCTGAGGGAGGTGGCTAAGGAAATAGTGGAGGCATTGGTTTGATCTATCAAAAATCACTGGAGTCAGGGAAAGTCCCAGATGATTGGAAAATTGCTGTTCAAGAAAGGATCAAGAAAACAGATGGAAAATTATAGGCCGATTAGCCTAACTTTAGTTGTCGGTAAAATTCTAGAATCCATTGTTACGGAAGAGATTTCTAAATTCTTGGAAGTGCAGGGTCAGATTAGAACAAATCAACATGGATTTAATGCGTAGGGCTTGTCCATAGAGAATGGCTGTTTCAGTATGTTTTGGGTGGAAGCTGGAGAAGTGTAGCATTGTGAGGTTGTCTGTAGGTTTGCGGTATAGTGTGGTGCTGAGGTGTCCATCCTTGATGGAGACGCACGTGTCCAAGAATGAGACAGACAGTCGAGAGTAGTCCATGGTGAGTTTGATGGTGGGATGAAACTTGTTGATGTCTCTGTGTAGATTTATCTTCATGACCTGCAACACATTATCAATTAGGATGAGCACCTCACCAAGACCTTCCCCACACCTCCACTACTTGCCTTTAAACAACCGCCAAACCTCAAACAGATCATTGTTCGTAGCAAACTGCCCGGCTCTCAGGACAACTCCATACAACCCTGTCACGGTGGACACTGCAAGACGTGTCAGATTGTGGACATAGATACCATTATTACGGGTGGGAACACCTCCCACCTTGTTCATGGCAGGTACTCATGTGACTCAGCCAACGTTGTCTATCTTATATGTTGCAGGCAAGGATGCCTGGAGGCATGGTACATTGGGGAAACCGAGCAAAGGCTACGACAACGGATGAATGGGCACGTCACAACAATCAACAGACAGGAGGGTTCCCTCTCAGTTGGGGAACACTTCAGTGGTCTGGGACATTCAGCCTCGGACCTTCGGGTGACCATTCTCCAAGGTGGACTTCGGGACAGGCAGCAGAGGAAAGTGGCCGAGCAGAGGCTGATAGCTAAGTTCGTTACCCATAGGGAGGGCCTCAACTGGGACCTTGGGTTCATGCCACATTACAGGTGATCACCATTGCACTACACACACACACACTCTCACATACACACGGACACAGGTACACACAGACGTGCACACAGACACCCACACACACCCTTATAGACACACATACTCCCACACATGCACCCCCTCACAGACTTAAGACACTCTGCACTCACTACACACACACACACACACACACACATTCTCACATTCACAACCCCCACCCCAGACAGACACATACACAGACAGACAAAGACCCACATGCACACATATATCTCACATTCACAACCCCCACCCCAGACAGACACATACACAGACAGACAAAGACCCACATGCACACATATATTTTGTGTGGTGAATTTGTACTTGCAGAGTTACATTGCACTTTGCTCAAAAACTGCATACATTCATGTAGAACTCTGAGCTCAAAAACTACATGAATTTATGTAAAACTCCATTATCTCACTTTTTAGATTAGAATCAATCTAAACATCAGGTCATAGACAGAGAACACAGGGGGCTAACACCTTTAACATATTGTCTAGCTATCACCATTGTTAACAGCTAACCCGAGAATGCAACTTTCAAAAAAAAAGGGTTTTGTGATTTACACATGAAAGAAGTGAAACTATCACTGTATTCTAACAGATGAAAGGCTTAACAGACAATCAATTTTTCAATGTATAATTTCAGTTACATCACACTGCAAATTTTTGCTATAAATTCTGTGTTACGATCGAGCCCTCCACAATCACCTGATGAAGGAGCATCGCTCCGAAAGCTAGTGTGCTTCCAATTAAACCTGTTGGACTATAACCTGGTGTCGTGTGATTTTTAACTTTGTACACCCCAGTCCAACACCAGCATCTCCAAGTCATGGATTTAGTAAGGGAAGGTCATGCCTGATAAACCTGTTAGAATCCTTTGAAGAGGTAACAAGTAAGTTTGACAGGGAAACCCAGTGTTTACACTTCCAAAAGGCCTTTGATAAGGTGCCTCATGGGAGGCTGCTGATTAAGGTGAGGGACCATGTTGTTCAAGGCGAGCTACTGGCACGGATTGAGGATTGGCTGTATGACAGAAGATTCTTTTTTGGAATGATTTGGAGATGCCGTTGTTGGACTATGGCATATGAACATAGAACATAGAACATAGAAGAATACAGCGCAGTACAGGCCCTTCGGCCCTCGATGTTGCGCCGATCAAAGCCCACCTAACCTACACTAACCCACTATCCTCCATATACCTATCCAATGCCCGCTTAAATACCCATAAAGAGGGAGAGTCCACCACTGCTACTGGCAGGGCATTCCATGAACTTACGACTCGCTGAGTGAAGAACCTACCCCTAACATCAGTCCTATATATACCCCCCCTTAATTTAAAGCTATGCCCCCTTGTAATAGCTGACTCCATACGTGGAAAAAGGTTCTCACTGTCAACCCTATCTAACCCTCTAATCATCTTGTACACCTCTATCAAGTCACCCCTAAACCTTCTTTGCTCCAATGAAAACAACCCCAAGTGCCTCAGCCTTTCCTCATAGGATTTTCCTACCATACCAGGCAACATCCTGGTAAACTTCCTCTGCACCCGTTCCAGTGCCTCCACATCCTTCCTATGGTATAGCGACCAAAACTGCACACAATATTCCAGATGCGGCCGCACCAGAGTCTTATACAACTGCAGCATGACCTCAGGACTCCTGAACTCAATTCCTCCACCAATAAAAGCCAGTACGCCATATGCTTTCTTCACTACACTATTTACCTGGGTGGCAACGTTCAGAGATCTGTGTACATGGACACCAAGATCCCTCTGCTCTTCCACACTACCAAGTATCCGACCATTAGCCCAGTACCCCATCTTTTTGTTACTCTTGAAGTTAAACATCACACAGCACCAGGCTATAGTCCAAGAGGTTTAATTGGAAGCACTAGCTTTCAGAGTACTCCGCACCACCTGATGAAGGAGCAGCGCTCCGAAAGCTAGTGCTTCCAATTAAACCTGTTGGACTATAACCTGGTGTTGTGTGATTTTTAACTTTTTCAGATTGGCAGCTAGTGACAAGTGGTGTTTCGCAGGGTTCAATGTTGAGGCTGTAGCTGTTAACTTTATACCTTAATGATCTGGATGAAGGGTCTGGGGCATTCTGGCGAAGTTCGCCGATAATACAAAGTTAGGCAGACAGGCAAGTAGTTCTGAGCTGGTGGGGTTGCTGCACAAAGGTTTAGACAGTTTAGGAGAGTAGTCCAGGAAATGGCTGATGAAATTCAACGTGAGCAAATGAGAGGTCTTGAACTTTTGAAAAAAGAATACAGGCATGGACTATTTTCTAAACGGTGAGAAAATTCAGAAAACCAAAGTACAAAGGGATCTGGGAGTGCTGTTCTAGGATTCTCTAAAGGTTGATTTGCAGGTTGAGTCCATGGTTAAGAAAACAAATGTAATGTTGTAATTTATCTCAAGAGGGTTGGAATATCAAAGCAGTAATGTGCTACTGAGACTTTATAGTCCCCATTTAGAATACTGTGTCCAATTTGGGCCCCACACCTCAGGAAAGACATACTGGCACTGGAGCGTGTTCAGCAGAGATTCACATAGATGATCCCTGGAATGGTAGGCCTAACATATGATCAATGGCTGAGCATCCTGAGATTGTACTCATTAAAGTTTAGAAGGTTGAGGGGAGATCGAATAGAAATTTACAAGATAATGCATGATTTAGAAAGGGTGAACACTGGGAATTTGTTTCTGTTAGGCAGGGAAACTAGTACCCATGGGCACAGCCTTAGAATTAGAGGGGGTTAAATTAGAATGGAAATGAGGAGACATTTCTTCAGCCAACGAGTTGGCCTGTGGAATTCATTGGCATGGAGTCCAGTGGAGGCTGGGACGTTAAATGTCTTCAAGGCAGAGATTAATAAATTCTTGACCTTGTAAGGAATTAAGGGCTATGGGGAGAGTGCGGGTAAGTGGAGTTGAAATGCCATTAGCTGTGATTGAATGGCAGAGTAGACTTGATGGGCCGAATAGCCTTGCTTTTATGCTTATGTCATATGGTCTTATGGTCATGGCTGCCATGGTGGAGGTGAGTTTGGGTTCCCAGCGGCATCTACATCTACATTCATGAGGGCAATGGCGGAAGTGAGTTTGGGTCCAGTGTGAGACCCTACAATGGCTGCATCTGTAAGGTAGGCCCAATGTGGATTCATGGCAGGGGCAGAGTTGAGTTTGGGCTGGTGCAGAACCTGGCATCAGTGTTGTCTGCATTGGCCATGGTCCACTGAAGACTCATAATGGCAAGAACATCGATGGAAGTGAGATGGCGCTGAAGAATTGTGACTTTTATTCCTTTGGCAGTGGTGCTGCAAAGGGGACTCGTGCCTGGCCAACAAGTCCATGGACCATGGCAGAGTACTGTAGATTCTGGTTTGCAATCATTTATTTTCTTATTTTGAAGTGGTTTGAATGACTCCCAGATCCCTGGTTCTAGACACTGGATTTATGTATGTGTGTGTGAAATGAAGAGGCAGCAGATAGATGTTTCAGAGCAAAATGTTCTCTGTGTTTATTTAACTTACAAAAGGTAATTATAATGCAAGAAAATAGGTAATGTAATAAATCAAGGAAATTAACATAATTAATACACAAGGAAACAGTAGTACTTTAAATACATTATTAACTAGATTACCATCATTAGAACACCAAATGATTGACACACAGAAAACCAACAGTATTTAATCTCAAGATTAGAGCAGTGCTGGAAATGCACAGCAAGTCAGGCAGCATCCGAGGAGCAGGGAAATCGACGTTGTGGGCAGGAGCCCTTCATCAGGCATTCCTTACTTTCTGCAGAACTCACTTTCGCCTAGTATTTCATTTCGGACTCTTAATCAGAATTTCTACCCATATGGTCCAAATACATTATCACCACCTGCCTTCTCTTCCCTGCTAGCTGGGTCAGAACTTTGAGCTCCCGGGGATTATGCTTACCACTGAAAACATGGTTTTTAAGAGCACTTGGCTGTTTCAGTTGGCCATATCCAGAGACTGTACGAAGACTTCGGACTGTGTAGTTTTTTCAGTTTGGGTTGAGTTCATAGATGCAGTTAGGTGCAGATTGGAGCTGTCGGATAAGTAGTCTTGTTTTACTTTCTGCTGGTTTGATGAGCCCGGTTTTCACCTCAGGTTGTGTCCAAGGACTTATGATGTTAGTCGAGTCAGTTATCGCTTTTTATTTCGGACAGTCATGATCAGTTCTTGAGGTTCTTGCCATTGGTACTCTTGGTTTAGAACGGGCACATGTTTGGATAGCTGCCCCATTGAGATCGGGTAATTATACTGACTGTGGTCCTTTATCTCTGTGCTAAATCTGTGGTTTTCAATTGTGGCCTGGTGTTCTCTTCTGAAGTTAATTGGTTTTCTGATTGTTAGCGTATGTGTGAATGCATTTTGATTGAGGTTGAATGCCCAATATCTCTGTAGGCCCCATACTGTTTGTGCTATGTAGCCTGAAGTGTTAAAACTGTCCTAAACTAGGATCTAGGTTAGTTTCGGTTGATTGTCCTGTTACGGAGGAGGTGTAAATTGGCTTTCCAGGCTGAACAATAGTCTCAGAGATCAACCTCCATTTTGTTGGTTCTGTTGTGCATTTCCCTTAGAACCTAGTCTAGCTGTCCCCTTCTCTTTTAAAAGTTTTGCAAGTCCAGGGTTTTGTCCAGTTAAAATATTGGGGATTTTTGCTCCATCCTACATCACTTAACAAGAAGGACTACAAAGTTGAAAACATTTTCTTTATTTCTTTATTCATTTGCCTTTATATCTTATGTTTTCATTTACTTTTCTGTGTTTTAAAATGGTGTTGGAGAGTCGTAATTGTATATAACTCTATTCTCACTGTCTTTTGTAACAAAACACATGCATCAATAAATAAATCAAATCAAATCAAATATTTTGGCTCTTCCCAATCTGCTACTCTTGGCCTTCCTTTGTCTCCTCAAATAAATTGAATCTTTCATTCCTCCTGTATTATTTTGTAGATAGATTTTTCCATAATCTTGTAGAAAATGCAGAATGAGAGATAGAATACAAAATACACAAAAAAAAAATCAGTAATGACAGTAGCAGCCAGCAGAGATTTCCAGGCAGCATACTTGATTGCCCATGTATTAAAGATTACAGTACTTCACATTTAGTACAAATTCTTGGAGTGCAATAGAATTATGGAACAATTACAGAGTGACTTCTAATTTGGACCTCTAATTTGGAGCACAGCATTCCAACTTTTATCCATGAGGATCTGAGATACATATCTTGTCTAATGAAAAATGTTATCAAATCCATTTTAAACGCCAGTTTTATTGATAATCGAATTGCCATTTTATGTCCAATGCAGCTAAGACTGCATCCAATCCTCACGACCATTTTCATTATTGAAACCCCATGGATAGCCCTGGTATGGTTCAGTCAGTATCTGGCAGCAGCCTGTTTTGGGGTTAATCACTCTTGCTCCCCATAATAATATGCTGTCGTTCACTGTGATCTGGTTTCTCTGGGTCCAAAAACATTTCAATTCTGGTTTTGAAGGCCCTTTAGAACCTTCCCCCCACCACCTGCTGTTTCAGTTTAGCCAGGACCACATCTTACTGCATCCAAAGTCTGATATTGTTAGCTGTGACTGGGAATGTGTCCAGGAGATTTAAAACCATTACTGACTATTCCAGTGGCAGTATCACTTGTGGTGCATTGGCCAGTGAAAGGGGGCTCAATGCATCTGCATTTACTACTGGGCTTCCAGGATGGTGTTTCAACTTGTAGTTATACACTCTTAATATTACAGCCCACCACTGAATTTGGCCTGAAGTTATGGGTGGCACTGCGTTGCCCTCTTTGAGTGGACCCAGAAAAGGTTCATGATTTGTTATTCTTATAAACCTGTGTCTGTAAAGGTATTGGTGGAATTTCTTGACTCTAAATATGACTACCAAACCTTACTTCTCTATCTGGGTTTATTTCTACACTGCAATAGCCAAAGTCCTGGATTCAGATGCTTTGTGCATTCCTTTCCATTGGGTCTCCCATAAGCTAATACTTCCCTGATGTCCTACGGGGAGATGTTGCATGTCAATACCATATCTTGCTCGGGATCATGGTGTGCCAACACCTTAGAGGATGATGGCTGTTTCATCCTTAGAGGATGAAGGCTATGGTTTGGCTACAAAGCCATTTACAAGGCTGACCCTTTTTTAAGAGTTGATACAAAGGTGCCAGGATGGAGACCAGGTTACATATGGCTTTTCTGCAATAGTTCATCAGCACGAGGAAAGACCTGAGCTCCAGTACTGATATGGGAGCCAGAACACCTTTGACTGCCCTCACTTTATCTTCCAAAGCGTAACCCAGTTTTGTTGATTCAGTAGCCAAGCGGGTCATTTGCATTGCTTGGAACACATTTTTTTGTTGTAGGGTATATGCCTGTCTGAGAGAAATGTTTGAGGACTATGTCAAAGTTCTCTAAGGACTTTTTATTGGGTCTTCCGTCTTATTAGCACATATTCCAGATAAATGGTGATTTAGGATAGGCCTAGTAAATGTTCTTTATCATCTGTTGAAATATTGAACAGGTTGACGATACCCCAAACGGCAGTCTCATTTATTGGTATTAATTGTAGTATACCACTGGGAATCCACGTCTAACCACAATTGCAAGTACGCATAGCTCATGTCCAGCTTTGTGAAGGACAGTCTTCCTGCCAGCTTTGTGCATAAATGCTCTATGCAAGGGATTAGGTATTCATCCAACTGTGAGAAGGGGGTTACTGTTTAATTAAATTTCCCACAAATGCAAAGTGAGCCAGTGGGATTCACAATCAGTATTACTGATGCTGCCCGGTACCCAAACCGATTTGGCTTGATGATTTCTTCACTTACCAGTTTGCTGATTTCTGCTTCTACTTTTGCTTGTAAGGCAAGTAGTACTAGGCAGGCCTGCAAAATCACAGCATTGCTTCCTGGTCAACTTACAAAATGGCCTTAGCTCCTTTAATAATCCTTAGACCTTCCTGAAAAGGTAGGTCTTCTGGGTATTTAATTAGGCAGCCATCTACTAATTGAAAAATGTTGAACCAATTTTGCCCCATCAAGCTTGGGCTTTGACTATAATCAGTGATAATTGAATCAGCTGCTTCTCATAAAAAACAGAACCAAACTTGTACCTCTAATCTGTTAAAGCTCCTCAGTATAGGTTCTCAGTCTAGCCAAGGCCCTGTGCAAACTTAAGTGTTGGAGTCCAATGTGAATTTTGTTAAAGACTGATTTTGCGATCACTGAAATGGCTGTGCTAGTTATCAACCTCCATTAAATTCGGGCAACTATTTAACCAAACATTGGTTCTGATTTGGATGCTGCTTGGCAATTTAACTGTTCCAAACCAGATGTAGGTGGAAGTTCTAAGGTATGCATTCCCCAGGATATGGGCCTATGAGTTTTCTTACTCAAAGTTGGTCTAGTGGGACGCTTTTAGAGTGAGTGGGGCTCATGTTTCCTTCCGATAGCAACTAAAGTGGCTGGCCCGTCTCGATTCTGAAAAGGATTTTAACCATTTGGCTGAGGCTTGGCTTTGTTTTGTGGTTTTGCTGCGGTTTGACAGAGACTCAGTCAGTTCTGGATATGCCCTGAGTGAAGCCACTTGGACCTGCTGAACCTCTTCCTCCAACTCTCCTCACTTCGGACTTTGCACTATCCCAGCAGGAGGTGCTACCCAATGCCGAGCTATTTATCTGCACTCCACCGCAGGCAATCTAAGGCCAAACAGCAATGCCTGGTCTCCAGATTTCTTGGCCCCCTCTTGCAACTGGACCAAGACCTTGTGCGAGGAGAAAGTGAGGACTACGTTTGCTGGAGATGAAGGGTTGATGCCGGAAACTTTGACTGTCCTGCTTCTTGGATACTGGATTAGAGTGGTGCTGGAAAAGCACAACAGTTCAGGCAGCATCCAAGGGGCAGGAAAATCAACGTTTCGGGCAAAAGCCCTTCATCAGGAATTTTTACCTGCTTCTTGGATACTGCCTGACCTGCTGTGTTTTTCCAGAACCACACTTTTTGACCAAGACCATGTGCTGCAAAGCCCATGTGGTAGTTTGTGTGCAACAGTTTCCCCATGTCAAAAGAACTCTTGTACAGGCACCTTGCACAGCCTCAGAATGAAGTTTAAGACCTAGAATGTCAGGACCCTCATGACATTCCTGTCAGTGATAGATTAGAATGCTGCACCGCCACCATTGCTCAGGCACTCAGGCGCAATGATATTGACATCACCGCCCTGAGTGAAACCCAGTGTGCAGGGGAAGGACAGTTCAAAAACAAAGGTGGTGGTTATACCTTTTTCTGGAAAGGCAATGCCAAAGAAGAGCACTGCATCCATGGAGGTGGATGCCTAATGACACTCTCATTCATCCTTACTTGGAACCAGAATGTCACAGTATTCAGTGCACATGTGCCAACAGCTGAGGACAAGGAGAAATTCTACTTCAGCTTTGACCAGTCTTTCTCACAGATCCCTGTGGTGGACAAACTAATTGTCCTCAGCAAGTTCAACACCAAAGTTGGGAAATGTGCAGACCTCTGGAGTGGTGTAATCGGAAAAGAGGGAGTAGAGAAATAAAATTTAAATGGCACACTTCTCCTGACTAAATGCCACAAACAAAACCTAGTCATCATGAACACACTGTTCTGCTAAAGGGACAAATACAACACAACATGGTAGCACCCAAACATCAAATACTGGCACCTCCTTGACTACATCATCATCAGAGCAAGGGATCAGAAAGACGTTAAAATCACCAATGCCATGACAGGAGTCGATGACTCCTGGATGGGCCATAACCTGAACCGAACCAGGATTGACATAAATATAGCCCGATGCAGCAGTCACAACAGAAGCAGTGTTGCAAAATGTTCAACATTGAGGCACTCAAGGATGTGGACAAAATAGCATCATACAACAAATTCCTCTCCACAACCCTAATGACCCTTGACAATACCAAGTCATGGGCTCCCAAAAGTCTCTGGTCCGTCCTTAAGACCGCCATCATCAATGCCTGCAAAAACTCAGTTGGTCGCACAAACAAGAATTACCAAGACCGATTTGATGAGAATAATCATGAGAGAAGTCTGTGGTATTTTTGAGTGTAAAACAACAACCACACTTGGAAGAGAAAAGGCAGGCCTACAGATGACTGAAGACTTAGGTCCAACAACAAGCTCACGACATAAACTACAGGTGGTGGGTGAAGAAAAACACTGGAAGCCCAATGAATGGCCAACAACTATGGTTTCTTCTGTGCTGTCAAGACCACATACAGACTAAACAACCAAGGTGCCATCTCTCTACTGGCCAAGGACAGAGTGGCTCTTATCAAAGATAAATGAACCATCAAACAATCCTGAAGGGTCTATTTGAGAGAGAATCTCAACCAGGGCTCTGTCGTCAATCTGAGTGTCCTTGGATGCATTCCACAGTGTGCTACATGCCATTAGATCAGCAACACCTTAGCCCTGCACCAAGTACAGAAGGCTGTCCACTAGTTTAAGAACAACAGGGTTGTTACAGCAGATGGTATCCTTCCTGAAGCATTGAAGTGTGGAGGCAAAGAACTCCTGCTGCAACTACACATCTTATCTGCCTTATTTGGAAGGAGGAGAGCATCTTGGGAGATCTCTCGGATGTCTCAGTCGTGAGTACTTTCAATAAAGGCAACAAGTAAATAGAGGGGCATTTGACCCAGTGTTGACATTGGAAAAGTCATCACAAAGGTCCTCCTCAACTGTATCCTCCCAACCACATGCTTAGGAACTCCTCCCAACCAGAGAGGTGCACAATGGACATGATTTTTACTGCACAACAACTGCAAGAGAAATACAGAAAAAAGAACCTACCCTGTCCATGACCTTCTTTGACCTCATAGGGGCCTTTGACAATGTTAATAGGGAAGTATTATATTAAATTCTTCTCTGCTTTGGTTTATCCATAAGGTTTGTTACAATCCTTCACCTGCTGCATGATGACATGAAAGTTGCGTTAATGACACATGACTGCACCACCGACTCGCTCCCATTCAAACTGGTGTCAAACAGTGCTGTGTCCTAACCCCAACACTGTTCTTGATCCACCTCGCTGCATATTTCACCTCACTGCTGACAAGTTCCTCGCTGGAGGAGCTAACTTACAGAACCAGCTGAAAGTTATCTGCCGTCTTTGAGCCAAAACCAAAGTCATCCAAACCATTGACATCGAGCTGCAGTTTGCGGATGATCCTTGTGTTTGCGCAATCTCAGAGGATGTACTCCACACCATTGTCAGTGTCTTTACAGAAGCATCTGAGAGCATGGGTCTCACCCTGAACATCTGCAAGGTCCTTCATCAATCTGGCCTGACATGCTGGAGCATACCCCCCCGATCACCAAGTTCCAGGGGAAGGCCTTAGAGGGAACATGGAACATTGATCACTTCCAATACTTTGGAAGTGTCCTATGGGCCAAAGCAACTATTAATGAAGAGATTCAGCACCACGTATAGTTTGCTAACATAGCGTTTGGCAAGGACAACAACATCAGATCAGAATCCAAGATTATGGTTTACAATCTCTGGTCCTATTTGGCTCTGAGATGTGGACAGCTTGCAGCAGATATCTCAAAGTGTTACAGCAGTAACACCAGCACAGCCTCCACAAAATCCTGCAAATCCATTGGGAAGAAAGGCACATTAACATCGGAATTCTCAACCGTGCCAACCTTGAGGGACTAACCACTCATGGTCAGCTACGATGGACTAAGCGAGTCATCTGCATGACCGATATGAGACTTCCCAAGCAGATGCTCTGCTCCCAACTTCAAATCAGCAGATAAGCCCCACATGAACCGAGAAAGTGCTTCAGCGATACCCTCAAGGCCTCACTGGTGAAGTGTGGCATTCCTACAGACATCTGGGAATCACTGGTTGAAGACTATCCAAAGTAGAGGAGGAGCATCTAGGAAAGTGTCAAGCATCCTGAGACTTGCTATCAGGAAAAAAACAGAAGCTAGATGAGAACAACAAAAGGACTCCATCCATCCCTTTCCGTGATCACTTTCTGCCCAGGTGTAACAGAGCCTGCGATAGCCACATTAGATGTGATGGGATTCAAGCCTGAGTCTTTGGAACATTGCCTGGGTCTCTGGATTAACAACTATAGTATCACTAGCCTATCACCTCCCCAGTAACTGCCGTTCTAATATGATGCTTACCAGGTAAGGACTGCACCCAACATTCAGCCTGGCAGGCTTAATGCCCAGTCTTCTGGACAATGAAAGCTTTTCCCAGTCTTCTTCACCTACCCCTCCATTATTGATTATTGTGCTCTCCTCATCCACTCTCCATCCTGTCCATCATGTCACCAGAGGGAAGAAAGGGAGACAATGCATTAAAGTAGTGGTTGTGTCACTGGCCTAGTAATCCACTGTTTAGGTTAATGCAGTAGGGACACCACCATGACAGATAGTTGAATTTATAGTCAATGAATAAAATTTGAATGGTAAGCACAAAGGTATCATCCATTGTTGTACAGACCTATTTAGTTCACAGATGTATTGTAGAACAGTAGGAATATCAGTCTTTCTTGGTCTGACCTGCATGTAACTCCAGACCCTTTGTAGGTTGACTTTGAAATTCCCTCTGAAATGTTCTAGAGAGCCATTCAATACAAGGATAATTAGAGAATGGGCAACAAATGCTGAACTTGTCAACCTGGTTTCAGGAAGATTTATGTGTGTACTTTCCTGTGTTTGATATTCCTCTACTGAACAATGATAATTGCAGGTGTACAGTGGACATTACAGGGACATGGAGGCACCGAGTTGGACAGTGCTCAAATGGGATGTAGCTAAGGATAGGTAAATTGTGTATCTGGGAGGTTAAACAGTGACAAGGATCAAAGAATAAAGTTGTGTGTGCAAGCAAGTATCAGCCATGCAGATTACGTGGTGTGGGCGTTGTCACTGCTATGGCAAGATTTTGCTAGTGAAGGATAATGTCAGTTAACCAGTACTTGACTAGGTGGACAGCAGCCATAAAAAGATTACACGATGCAAGAAATGTTATTCCAGGAACAGAGGTTGGTAAGTTGGGATAGCAATTGGACATAGAGGCAGTGTATATAAATAACGAGGCAAGTTTAGTTAGTTATGGTGAGAACACTCACTGGGTCTCACAGTGCAAAATACTCCAAAAACTCAACACAATTCAGACTTAACCAAAAAGAGAATGATTCAGCATCTCCCTCCTACCCTACCTGTAATACTGGTAATGGCCACCGTTCTTGTCTGGTGCCATTAGTTTGCAGAGTTGGCAGCTCTATGATGTAGGAGGTGGATCAGTTAAAGTTGATTGAGCCACCTTGTGGGTTTGGGCCAATCCCCAAATTTATAGAGGAATACTGGAGACAGACCTGAAAGTAAAGTCCTGTCCCTGAAGATGAATAAATACATAAAACTTGAGAACTCTCTGACATCTCTTCACTCTCACCTGAAAACTCCTCTTGCCCTTTCCTGCTACATTAGTGAAATTAGATTCACTGATATTACATAAGTCTTTCTTTGAATAGCAATATTCATTTTCATATCAACAATGGGAAGATCATTCAGCTCCAGTTTCCCCTTTTTAAAAAAAGGACTCCTTTTGTTATTAAGCCTCTGAATGCCTGCTCCTTTGTCCAGTTCTACTCATCAAGGTTCTACAACAAAAGAAGTCTCTAATTTCAGAGCATAATGTCTTTGATAAAGTCCATGCATTTGCCACAAAATTCTGACTGCACAAAAGACTGGGCTGCAGGGAATAAAATCATTCTGTGTTATAGTTGAGTGCTTAATGCATTTCCATCACACTCCTTTCTCTGCAAGTTAAGGCATTAAAGCATTTAAAATAAAAATATTACAGCTTCAGTTGAAACATGCAAGAAAAGTGTTTCACAGTTCAACATGAAGCATTCATCTCGTAACATCTAACAATGAGAATGCAATCTGAGAATAGATATGTCGTGTAACTACTGAGAGAACTAGAAATGCTGGAGGGCAGGCCGACTGAACTCAGCACTACCAGAAGGTTACACAAACAACACCAACATGTATTCGGAAAACAGACAGAACTTCCATAAGGAGAGCGAGTGACTTGAAGGAACTGCTGCAATTCTGAGTCAAAGAGAAACCTGGTCACAACATTCTGGATATTAATGAAACAGAGACTGTGTAAAGTCTTACATTCTGACATTGTTATGGCAAATCATGAAGGCTATTCTTCTCCCAGTGTGAGTTGTACTGAGCTATGACTATTTGACATCCATTGAAAAATGTCCAGTGTATCACCTGGGTAGAACCATGACCTCATCACAATTAGGGTCGCTTTTTTGCTTGTTTTTGAGTCTCCCTTTCATCTCATGTACATCAACCACAAACAGAACCCAGAGACACATATTTGTGGCTATTCACTCTGAGCCAATCTTAGCTTCTCTGTCCAAGAACCATTTTTAAGTTCTGTATGATGGAGTCAGTGATACAATTACGTAAATCTCATGACTTAAAAATCAATCTACTCTGTGCCTTTTGTGCTGATGACACATTGAGCAAAATGATACATCATTATATCTGTCACCACTGTCATTGAGGCCTGGTTAAAGCTACAGCAGGACAATGTTGGTGAATCTACTTTATGATTTCATATTGTATAACATAAACAGAAATAGTTATCAGACTCAAACATTGTTAAACCAGAGCACTGGGAAATCCTTAGAAGTAAAATTGCTGCTGGCTTACTGTAATACGAATAGAAATAGTAAACATTTGAATGACATCGTTATCATCTGTGGAATGTCTCAAAGCATTAAATTAATCATTATGGTATTATTACAGTTTATTCATTACTGAAATATATTTATTGTACTATGTTGGCCCTTCTTTTTATTTACTTTACTGATGTGGGAGAGTCAGAAGGTCACAGGGAACCTGGAAGCAGAGATTCCACAACAAATGGAATGAACCGCCAGAGGTAGGTGCAGATATAGTTACAACATTTGAAAAATATTTGGACAGGGACATGAATAAGAAAAGGTTAGAAGGATATGGACCAAATGAAAGCAAACAGGACTAGTGTAGTTTGGGAAACTTGATTGATGAGGATGAGTTGGACCATAGGGTCTGTTTCCATGCTGTATGACTCTATGACAATTACGATATAATTTTTAACCAGAAAGCATGCCCTGTTGATCACTTCCCTTCCTCAAAACCAACCTGAATTATAGGCTTGAATTCCAACTGAATAAGGAACAGGTTGCTAAAAGACTCAGAACTACAATGGGCTGTAACCTCAAAGGTATGATTAAAAAAAGGGGTGGAGAGATAAAGGAGACAAGGTTCATCATGGGAAGAGTCAGGAGGGAAGGTGGAAGTTGGAGGCCTTGTGGAATACTCAATGGTTAAGGAAGGAGGTGATTAGAAACATGAGTAGAAGGGTATGGGGGGATGAGATTAGTGCCTACTTGATTGAGGAGGATAGTGTAAAGACATTTGCCTCCTGGATCGAGAGTTGAACCAATGCCTGGAACCAATTATTTGAGTTCTCCTTGTGCACCTGGGGCAACTCTGGCCTCATCTTTACAGTTCCCTGACAGTTCTCTGCATGACCTCTGCAGATTTTATATTTAATTTATAGGATTTTTGCAATTCTATCATTGTCACTGTCATTATATTTCTAGAATTTACCTTGAGCTACAACTTGAAAATAATTCCCTGACAATTTAGCTGAAATTGGCACCTTTAAGAGGAAGTAGCTATAGGAGTATGTCCCTGCATTCTGCTCATTCTTCCAGTCATATTTGATTTTAAGAACAAGGCCTAAAATTGCACCGTGTATAGAGCTACTGATTTGTATAGAAGCCTCAAAGCCAGCAAGAGACTCCAGTAGCCATCACATCACTCCCTTTAGAACTTCAAAGCTTAAAAAAAAATTCAAAGCACAAAGCACTTATAGAATTGTTATAACATGCAAAAGACATAAGTTAGTAAAGCTGCAAATAGTTGACCAATCCCATAAGTACCACTGTTAGAATGTCCTTCATTCTGCTTAATGTGTATTCAGCTGTGTGAGAGCATCAGCTGGAGTTTGGAATTTCAAGGTAGCAGCATTGGTATTAACTAAGCATTGGCAGCTGCTCTAAGTTTTGATCTGACTCTTCTCCATACCTCTAGTTAATGTTAAATGTGCAAATGTTAATCCCTTTAATCAGATGACATTTGGTGTACTTTGCACCAAAAGCATGCACAGATGTCATTTTGAAACCTTGTCAGAACATGTATACCAAATCCAAAAGATTTGATGATAATAATTTGAATTTGTCTAATGTCAATAAACACACATTACACAAGCACAAAGTTTGGCACTCAAGCAATTCGAAGTAATTTCACAGAGTTAAAGAAACAGCAACAGGAATTAGCCTTTTGAGGCAAAAGTGAGGACTGCAGATGCTGGAAATCAGACCCTAGAGTAGAGTGGTGTTGGAAAAGCACAGCCGATTAGGGAGCATCTCACAAGCAGGGAAATCGATGTTTCAGGCAAAATACTTCATCAGGACTGAAGGCAGGGAGCCTCTGGGTGGAGAGATAAATGGGAGGAAAGTGGGGCTGGGGAGAAGATAGCAAAGAGTGCAATAGGTGGATGGGGGTGGGGATGAAGGTGATAGGTCAGAGAGGAGGGTGGGGGAAGGTAGCAAAGAGTACAATGGGTGGATAGGGTGGGGATGAAGGTGATAGGTCAGAGGGGAGGGTGGAGTGGATAGGTGGGAAGGATGATTGGCAGGTAGGACAGGTCTTGAGGACAGTGCTGAGCTGGAACATTGGAACTGGTGGGGTAAGGTAGGGAGAAAGGAAATGAGGAAACTGGTGAAGTCCACATTGATGC
Source organism: Chiloscyllium punctatum (assembly GCF_047496795.1). Classification (NCBI taxonomy): domain Eukaryota; kingdom Metazoa; phylum Chordata; class Chondrichthyes; order Orectolobiformes; family Hemiscylliidae; genus Chiloscyllium; species Chiloscyllium punctatum. Next base: position 68,043,774 of record NC_092758.1, on the reverse strand, counting down.
CCTGGGGTTGAAGTATTCTGAGGCGGAAGGTGAGGTGTTCTTCCTCCAGGCATTGGGTGGTGAAGGAATGGCGGTGGAAGATGCCCAGGACCTGCATGTCCTCGGCAGAGTGGGAAGGGGAGTTGAAATGTTGGGCCACAGGGCGGTGGGGTTGATTGGTGCGGGTGTCCCGGAGATGTTCCCTAAAGCGCTCTGTGAGAAGGCATCCAGTCTCCCTAACGTAGAGAAGACCGCATCAGGAACAACGGATACAATAAATGACATTGGTGGATGTGCAGGTGAAACTTTGATGGATGTGGAAGGCTCCTTTGGGGCCTTGGATGGAGGTGAGGGAGGAGGTGTGGGCGCATGTTTTGTAATTCTGGTGGTGGCAGGGGAAGGTGCCAGGAGGGGAGGGTGGGTTGTTGTGGGGGGCGCAAGCTTGTTGGAGGGTGATGAGCGGCCGGTTAGGTGCCGGCCCCGGAGGTTGAAAGCTGCTGTTAGTGCCCAGCCCGGGAGAAGGGATGAAGTGAAGTGAAGCGGCCAGCTCGTTATCGTCAATCACCTTAATCATCCCCCGCTTCAAGGTGGGAGGCGGAACTCCCCTTTTATCTCTTGGACAAGCATATGGACGTACATGGAATAGTATAGGTTAGATTGGTATGACAGGCCGGCGCAACACCGAGGGCCGAAGGGCCTGTACTGTGCTGTAATATTCGATGTTCCTTTCATCTTTCTTGAAAGTCTGCAATGTTTAGGCCTCAAAAGTTTCTGCATAGAATTGTACTTTTTAAAAAAAGGATTTGTAGCTCAGGTTGAGGTTGTAAGTTTGTTCACTGAGCTGGCAGGTTTGTTTCCAGATGTTTCATCACCATGCAGGGTAACATCATCAGTGAGCCTCCGGTGAAGCGCTGGAGTTCTGTCCCGCTTCCTATTTATGTGTCTTGGTCTCTTAAAGTGGGTGACATCATTTCCGGTTCTTTTTCTCAGAGGTTGGTAAATAGGATCCAAATTGATGTGTATATTGATGGAGTTCTGGTTTGAACGCAAGGCCTCTAGGAATTCCTATGCATGTCTCTGTTTAGCCTGTCCTAGGATTGATGTATTGTCCCAGTCGAAATGGTATCCTTCTTTGTATGTCAGGCAGCCACCAGGATACACAAACACCAACAAGCCACCAAAAGACATGACCCACTATCACTAGTATCCTTACATACAGACGAAGAAGGACACCACTTCAACTGGGACGACACATCCATAAATGGCCTACCTCATATGCTTAGACTGTAACCCCGGTCTTGGATTCCCCAGTCATCAAGAACATCCTTCCTCCATCTACTCTCTTTAATTCTGTTCGGACTTTTATCGGTTCTATGAGACTCCTGATCCAATCTCTCCTTATGTGTCAGTCCAACCATCCCATCTGGTAAAACGTTTTTGCACTCCTCAACAGCGAGAACATTTTTCCTCAGATAAGGACATAAAAACTGCACACAGGTGTGGTCTTAACTTCACAGTTGCAAAAAGACAATCCTGCTTTCATTTCAAATTCTCTTATTATGAATTTCAACACAGCATTTGTATTCTTCTTCAATACCTATTGCACAGGCTGGGTTAAAGTCAAGGGGAGGATAGGGAACCAACGGACAGATCATAGATCCCCTGTAGCCGTTCCCCTCAGCAAAAGGTATACTGTTTTGGATACTGCTGGTGGGGATGGTCAACCAAAAGAAAGCCATAGTTGTCAGGTCTCTGGCACTGAGCCTGGCACTGTGGCTCAGAAGGGAAGAGGGGGGAATAGAAAAGCACGAGTGGTCAGGAACTCAATAGTTAGATTGACGGGAGATTCTGTGGTCAGCATGGGAATCCTGGAAGGTATGTTGCCTCCCTGGTGCCAGGGTACAGGATGTCACCAATTGGGTTTACATCCTTCTGAAGGGGGAGGGTGAGCAGCCAGAAATCGTGGTACCAATGATATAGCCAGGAAAGGGATTGAGGATCTGAAAGGTGACGACAGAGAGCTCGATTGGAAGATGAAGAGCAGGACAAGTAGAATAGTGATCTCAGGTTTGCTACCGGTGCCACGTGATAGTGAGTGAGAATAGTCAGCGAGTGCAACTTAGCATGTGGCTGCGAGGCTGGTGCTGGAAGGAGGGCTTCAGATACTTAGACCATTAGGGTGTCTTCTGGGGAAGGTGGGACCTGTACATGAAGGACGGGTTGCACCTGAACTGGAGGGGACCAAGTGTCCTGGGTGGGAGATTTGCTTGTGTGGTTCGGGAGGATTTAACCTAGTCTGGCAGGGGGGTGGGAATCAGAGCCACACATCTGAGAGTGGGGTAGTTGCAGATGGGGCAGTGACAGGATGTAGTGAATCTATCAGGAAGGCTTTTTATGTTATGAAACAAAAGGGATTGGTTAAAGTTTGTCAGCTTTAACACAAGAAGTGTCAGAAATAAGAGTGACGAACTTAAAGCATGGATCAGTACTTGTGACTATGATTTTGTGGCCATAACGGAGACGTGGGTTACACAGGGGCAGGAATGGTTGCTCGATGTTCCAGGGTTTAGAACATATAAAAAGAACAGGGAGGTGAAAAAAGAGGAGGGAGTGTAGTATTGCTAATTAGAGAGTGCATCACAGCTACAAAAATGAAGGTTGTCGAGGAAGGTTTGTCTACTGAGTTAGTATGGGTGGAAGTTAGGAATGGCAGTGGAGCAGCTACCTCATTGGAGGTTTTCTACAGACCCTCTAATAGCGGTAGAGAGTTTGAAGAGCTCATAGGCTGGCAGTTTTTGGAAAAATGCAGATATAACAGAGTTGCTGCTATGGGTGACTTTAATTTTCCCAATGTTGACTGGAGCCTCATTAGGTCAGATGGTTTTGGATGGAGCCATTTTTGTCAAGTGTGTTCAGGAGGGTTTCCTTTCGCAGTATGTAGACAGGCCAATGAGAGGAGAGGCTATTTTGGATTTGGTGCTTGGCAATGAGACAGAACAGATGTCAGATCACGCGGTGGGAGAACACTTTGGTGACAGTGACCATAACTGCCTCATATTTACCATGGCCATGGAGAGGGAAAGGAGCAGTTACCATGGGAAGATATTTAATTGGGGAAAAAAAGATTATGATGCTATCAGACAGGAGTTGGGAAGTACAGATTGGGAGCAATTGTTCCACAGAAACAGCACAACAAACATATGGAGAGTGTTTAGGGAGCAGTTGTTGCGAATGATACATAAATTTGTTCCTCTGAGACAGGTAAGAAGTTGCCTTGGATGATGAGAACAGAGGAGCTTTTCATCAAAACAAAGAATGCAGCTTATGTAAAGTAGAGGAAGCAAAGGTCTAGCACAGCTTTAGAGGATTACAGGCTTGCTAGAAAGGAGCTCAGAAATGGACTGAGGAGAGCCAGGAGGGGGCATGAAAAAGGTTTGGCGGGAAGGATTAGGGAGAACCCAAAGGCATTTTACTCATACATGAGGAATTAGTGAATGATCAGGGAGAAGATAGGCTGGTCAGGGATAGCAGAGGGAATTTGTGCGGGAGTCTGAGCAGATAGGGGAAGCCCTAAATGAGTTTTTTTGTTTCAGTTTTCACCAAGGAAAGGGACCTTGTTGTGAATGAGAATTTTGAGGATCTGGAAAATAGGCTTGACCAGATCAAGATTTATGAAGTTGATGTGCTGGTAATTTTGGCAAACATTAAGATTGATAAGTCTCCAGGGTCAGACCAGATTTATCCTAGGTTGCTTCGGGAAGCGAGAAAGGCGTTTGCTAAGCCACTGGTGAAGATCTTTGCTTCCTCAGTCTCCGTGGGAGTCGACCGGAGGATTGGAGGGAGGAGAATGTTGTTCCTCTTTTCAAGAAGGGGAGTAGGGAAATCCCTGGCAATTACAGACCAGTCAGACTTACAACTGTGGTCAGCAAGTTTTGGAAAGATTTATGACTATTTGGCAAAGCATAGCTTGGTTAAAGGCAGCCACATGGCTTAGGGAGGGGCAGGTCATGCCTCACAAATCTTATTGAGTTCTTTGAGGAGGTGATGAAGGTTGAGCAGTGGCTGTGGTGTACATAGACTTCAGCAAGCCATTTGATAAGGTTCCCCATGGTAGGCTCATTCATAAAGTCAGGAGGTATGGGATACAGAGAGATTTGGCTGTCTGGATTCAGAACTGGTTGGCTGACAGAAAGCAGAGATGGTCGTAGATGAAAAGTATTCTGCCTGGAGGTCAGCGGTGAGTGGTGTCCCACAGGGCTCTGCTCTTGGGCAGCTGCTATTTGCACTTTTTATAAATGACTTGGATGAGGAGGTTGAGGGTGGGTTCGTAAATTTGCTGATGACACAAAGGTTGGAAGTGCTCTTGATAGTATCGAGCAGATTGCAACACGACGTGGACAGGATGCCGAACTGGGCTGAGAAATGGCAGATGGAGTTCTACCTGGATACATACGAAGTGATGCATTTTAGGAGGCTGAACTTGAATGCTGAATATAAGATTAAAGGCAAAATTCCTGGCACTGTGGAGGAAGAGCAGGATCTCGGTGTTCCCTCAAAGTTACCACCCATGTGGATAGGGTTGTTAAGAAAGCATCTTGTGTTTCTGCTTTCATTAACAGGGTGATCGGGTTTCAGAGCCGCAAGGTTTTGCTGCAGCTCTACAAAACCCTGGTGAGACCACACATGGAATATTACATCCAGTTCTGGCTGCCGTATTATAGGAAAGATACAGAGATTTTGGAGAGGGTGCAAAGAAGGCATACCAGGGTGCTGCCTGGACTGGAAGGCTAGTCTTACAAAGAGAGGTTAACTAAGCTTGGACTTTTCTCTTTGGAGAGAAGGAGGAAGAGAGGTGACCTGATCGAGGTCTCCAAGGTAATGAGAGTCACAGATAGAGTCGATAGCCAGAGACTTTTCTCCAGGGCAGGATTGACTGGCGTGAGGGGGTTATAGTTTTAGGTGTTAGGAGGAAGGTATAGAGGAGACGTCAGAGAGTTGTGAATGCATGGAACGCATTGCCAGAAGTGGTGGTGGAAGCAGAGTCATTCGGGACATTTAAGCGACTGCTGGACATGCACATGAACGGCAGTGAATTGAGGGATGCATAGGTTAAGTTATTTTATTTTAGATTAGGAATAATCCTTGGCACAACATCATGGGCCAATGGGCCTGTTCTGTGCTGTACTTTTCTATGTTCTATGCTTGCTTACTTTCAGGAATCCATGTCTCAATGATTCTCACCCTTTTGCAATCTATTATCATTCAGATAATCATTTACCTGCTCCTTTTTGCTACCAAAATGGATAGCCTCTCAATTATCCCCACTATATTGCATCAGCCATGTATTTACCCACTTACTTAACTTGTCCAATTCACACAGAAGCTTCTCTGCATCATTCTAACAGCTTACCTTCCCACTTAGAGAATAGGATAAAGATCAAAGAACAATACAGAACAGGAACAGGCCCTTCAGCCCTCAAAGCCTGCATTGATATATCTTGCTCTTCCATATTAAAACTGTCTTCACTTCCAGGATCTATATCCTTCCACTGTATTCCCTTCCTATTCATGTATTTGTCCAGGTGTTTCTTGAATGCTGCTATTATGTCTGCTTCTACCAGCTTCTCTGGCAGCATGCTCCAGATACTGACCACCCTTTGTGTTAAAAATGTGCCTTGCACATCTCTTTTAAACTTCCTCCCTCGCACCTTGAACCTGTATCCCCTAGTAATTGCCACCTCCACCCTGGGAAAAAGTCTCATACTTTCCACTCTATCCATGCCATTCAAAATCTTATAAACTACAATCAGGTTGCACCTCAACCTCCTGTGTTCCAGTGAAAATAATTTTTCTTTATAGCTAAAATCCCCCATACCAGGCAACATTCTAGTAAACCTTTTCTGTACCCTCTCCAAAGCATTCACATCCTTCTGCTAGTGTGGAGAATGGAAGTGTATGCAATAATCCAAGAGTGGCCTAACTAAAGTTCTATAAAGCTACAGCATATCTTGTCTATCATTATGGTCAATGCCCCTTCCAATGAAGGCAAACATGCCATTGGCCTTTTTTACCTACCTTATCTCCTGCACTGTACCTTCAGTGATCTGTGGGCCTGCACACCCAGATCCCTCTGCATATCAATACTCTTAAGGGTTCTGCCATTTGCTGTATAATTTCTAACTGCATTTGACCTTCCAAAACACTGTGCCATCTGCATTCTTAGAAATATGACACATAATTTACTCGCCCAATATATTTGGAATTGCTGTGGTTCAAGCACTGATCTTGTAATACCTGATTAGTCACAAAATTGCACTTGGAAAAAGACCCATTTATGCCTACTCTTTCACCTCTGCCAACCAGTTCTCAATCCATTTCAGTGCACAATCTCACAATTTTATGTGCTAATCTTATCAAAAATCTTCTGAAAATCAAAGTAAATGGCATCCACTCAACATCCTAGAAACACAGAATCCCTGCAGTGTAGAAGCAGGCCATTAGGCCCATCGAGTCCACACTGGCTTTTCGAAGACCATCCCACACTTCCCATCCACTACCCTATTACTGTAACCCGATCTTTCCCATGACTCAGCCACCCAACCTGCATATCCCTCGACATTGTGGGCAATTTAGTATGGCCAATCCACCTAACCTGCACATGTTTTGATTGTGGAAGGAAACCGGAGCAGCTGGAGAAAATCGGAACACCTAGAGGAAACACATGAGGACACAGGAAGAATATGCAAATTCCTTACATCCTTAAAACATTCCAGCAGATTGATTTAGCATGCTTTCCCTTTTGTGAATCCATGTTGACTCTGTCCATTCTTGTCACAACATGACCTCCCAATTCCTGTACTCAATACTCTGACCAATAAAGGAAGGCTAAGCTTACTTCACTTGGTATTCCCAGGCGATCTCCCATCCAAGTACTAACCAGGCCTGAGTCTGCTAAGCTTCCAAGATCAGGTATGTCTGAAAGCCCCTGATCTCTGAAGCTTAGCAGACTCAGGCCTGATTAGTACTTGAATGGGAGACTGCCTGGGAATACTAGGTGCAGTAGGCTTAACTTTCGTTATTGGTCAGAGTATTGAGTACAGGAGTTGGGAGGTCATGTTGTGGCTGTACAGGACATTGGTTAGGCCACTGTTAGAATATTGTGTGCAATTCTTCTCTCCTTCCTATCAGAAAGATATTGTGAAACTTGAAAGGGTTCAGAAAAGATTTATAAGGATGTTGCCAGGGTTGGAGGAATTGAGCTATAGGGAGAGGCTGAACAGACTGGGGCTGTTTTCCCTGGAGCGTCAGAGACTGAAGGGTGACCTTATAGAGGTTTACAAAATTATGAGGAGCATGGATAGGGTATACAGACAAAGTCTTTTCCCTGGGGTCGGGGAGTCCAGAACTAGAGGGCATGAGTTTAGGGTGAGTGGGGAAAGATATAAAAGAGACCCAAAGAGCAGCTTTTTCAAACAGAAGATGGTATGTTAATGGAATGAGCTGCCAGAGGAAGTGGTGGAGGCTGGTACAACTGCAATATTTAAAAGGCATTTGGATGGGTATATGAATAGGAAGGGTTTGGAAGGATATGAGACAGGTGCTGGCAGGTGGGACTAGATTGGGTTGGGATATCTGGTTGTCATGGACGGGTTGGAGCGAAGGGTCTGTTTCCATGCTGTACATCTCTATGACTCTGTGACTTCCATAGAACATAGAAAAATACAGCACAGAACAGGCCCTTTGGTCCATAATGTTGTGCCAAGATTTAATCCTAATGTGAAATATAATAAGTTAACCTATGCACGCCTCAACTCACTGCTATCCATGTGCATGTCCAGCAGTCACTTAAATGTCCCCAATGACTCTGCTTCCACCACCACAGCTGGCAATGGATTGAATCCATCTGCCATTTCTCAGCCCAGCTCTGCATCCTGTCTCTGTTGTGCTGCAGCCTGCAGTAGCCCTCTATATTATCAACGACACCTCCAAACTTTGTATCATCTGCAAATTTATTAACTCACCCCTCAACCTCCTCATCCAAGTCATTTATAAATACTACAAAGAGCAGAGGCCCAAGGACAGAGCCCTGCGGGACACCACTCAACATTGAGCTTCAGGCAGAATACCTTCCATCTACAATCACTCTCTGCCTTGTCAACCAGCCAATTCTGAATCCAGATAGCCAATTCTCCCTGTATCCCATTCTTCCTGACTTAATGAATGAGCCTACCATGGGGAACCTTATCAAATGCCTTGCAGAAATCCATATACACCACATCTACTGCTCGGCCTTCATCAACCTGTCTTGTCAGCTCCTCAAAGAACTCAATAAGATTTGTGAGGCCTGACCTGCCCCTCACAAAGCCATGCTGACTGCCTTTAATCACACTATGCTTTGCCAAATACTTATAAATCCTATCCCTCAGAATTCTTTCCAAAGCTTTGCTGACTACAGATGGTGGTGATGGTGATGACTAGCACGAGGGGTACTGGTTTAAATGGAGGGATGATAGATATAGGATAGATGTCAGAAGTAGTTTCTTTACTCAGAGTAGTAGGGGCATGGAACTGTTCTAGATACGCCGATTTTAAGGGTATTTAAATGGTTATTGGATAACCAAATGGATGAAAATGGAACAGTGTAGGATAGATAGATTTCTGATTGATTCCACAGGTTAGTTCCACACATTGAGATCTGAAGGGACTGTACTGCACTGTAATGTTCCATGTTTTATGTTCTAACATGAAAAGTCAACACTTACGGTTGACAGCAGAACCCAGCTATGGCAGGATACTATGGATGAGAGCAAGCCAAGCCTGCATTCTAAACCAGGGTGAACCCAAGGCCATCTGTCCCAGCTTGGTTAGTTCGGATAAGGGGAGGTGGTCTTTGGGGCCAACAGTGCAGAACATTTCCTGGGAAGGGAAGCAGGGTGGGACTCTGGGATGAGCGAGATTTGTTTTCTTTTATCTCTCTCTGTCTCTGTTTCTCTTTCTCTTTCTTTTTCCTCTGTCATCCATCAGTCAGCAATTGCTGACTGTGATTTTAATGTCAGGGCTGCAAGGGCTGACTAGGATTCAAGTTAACTGTCAGACAAGTCTCATATATTCGATTTTGAGTTTTAATAGTCAGGTTTTGAATTTTTTTTCCAATTGCTATACATAAAGTCAATTTGCTTGTAATCAATAAAATTTCAATGAAGTAGAGTTTTCTTTGCCTCTGAAGCATCTGCCTCCTCTGTGCTTCCACATCACATGAGCCCAGTGTCAGAACCAGGGAGCTGATGATCAATAAAGTAGGCAGCACTCCTGACAGAATGGCAACCACAAAGGGACATTGGCAGAGTGAACTTGGTGCTCTGTAGGGTGTAACAAAAGGCTGAAAACCTGATGGAATAGAAGATTTCCTCTTACGTGTTCAAGATAATGAATATTTCAAAGGGGTGGGTCCTGGAACTACAAAGGGCAGGTCATCCTGGGGAGGTGGGAGCCATTGGACAGACAGAAAACAGCACAAGTGGTCCATCAAAAAAGGCAATCCAACTTCTATATTTTGCACAAGATGATTGAGGATTTAAAGGCAGCACTGAAGGTGGCAAAGGAGGGCTGCACCTAAAGAACCAGGATAGTTGAGATGCTGCAAGAGGACCTGCAACGGGAGAGGCAGAGAAGATGGCAGGTGGAAGAATGTTACAAAAATCAGATGGACTATTTGTAGTGGCTGGCCACATAGACTGAAACCAATGACCAGGTGCTGAGGCAGGAAAACAATCAAATCAAGGTGCAGGAGGAGAAGCTGAAAAATATACAGGCAGTTATATGGTGGCCTATTAGGAAAGGTTCATTAAGGGAGAGCACAATCCCTGCCAAGAACAGATTGGCCAACTTCGCCAAGTTTTGTCCCAAGCCAGAGGTATGGTGTGCCTGGTCAGCTCGGGAGTGGCCTAGACAGGCAGGAAGGGGCAAGGGGACGAGACGAGTGTGGATTGTAGGGAAGTCGGTGATGTTCAGTCACCGGGGGCATTGAGGGGAAACGTGGTGTGGCAGCCAGAAGAGCGGTTAGACTGCGGGGGCAGGGAAAATCTCAAAATCACCAGCCACAGTACTGTGAGGGGATCCGGTCAGGCAGTGGATGGAGGTTCACTCAGGAGCAGGCCCAGGTCAGCAGCAGGTAAAGGCAGACATAAGGCCAATGTGGGAAGGGCTGGGATCAGGGCTAATGTACCCAATATGACGGCACAAGTACGGCACGCCCCAGGATGGTAAGGAGCAAGGGGGTTTAGAGAGCCAGTTTGAGTGCCCACATGGAATTCAGCAGCTTTGGGCCATGATGGTCTATGTGGAAAAATTGACCCATAAGGGGGACCCATCCGTCCATCTTATGGAAGTGGAACAGGTGGGGAAATCAACGGATGTGATGATGCAGAAATGGCCAAGTTGCTGCTGTTCTCTTTCGATAGCAGACTGTACAAGTACTATCTATGGATAGTTAAAGGGGATGAAATGCATTGGTAGCCATGCAGGAAGTGATCTTGGAAGACATTGGCTTCAATGATGGGACCCCCTTTTCCAGAGTGGAGAATACCTTACTGTTGGCAGGAAAAAGCCCACAGGAATTCGCTGACAGGTTGTGGCTTGTGTATGGAGGGAAAAAGTGAGGACTGCAGATGCTGGAGATCAGAGCTGAAAATGTGTTGCTGGAAAAGCGCAGCAGGTCAGGCAGCATCCAAGGAACAGGAGAATCGACGTTTCGGGCATCAGCCCTTCTTCAGGTTCATGCCCGAAACGTCGATTCTCCTGCTCGTTGGATGCTGCCTGACCTGCTGCACTTTTCCAGCAACACATTTTCAGCTCTGATCTCCAGAATCTGCAGTCCTCACTTTCTCCTCTAAGAAAGAATGGTACCAGGATGGAGGTAGTCCTCTCGAGAGGAAGGGCATATGCTTTGGGTGCAGAAAAACCTGGCATTGGAGAAAGAATTGCCTCAATCCCCGGAAGGACGGTGAGTGAATGGATTCCCCCACAGCCACCCAAGACTGAGGTCCCACTTCACAGAGCCCCCCAAAAGAAGGGGGATTATGGAAGCACTCAGAGCAGGGAAAGTAGCAGTAGCAACATGTGCAGGAGCCCCAGTGCCAACCAATAGCAAAAGAGATGTGACTAGACCCCGCACAACCCATGTACCTCTGCCCACTAGAATATGACTCCTGCAAGATTTCATGTGTCAAGATGACGGTGAAGGGAATAGAGGGCACCTACCTCCTAGATACTGGGGTTCCAGCACTTTTGTTACTCAAAAAATTCCAGCAGTCTTTCCCTGACCAATGGGATCCTGAACAGCTTAGTCAGGTTCACCGGTAATGAGCAGGTCAATTTGTTCTGCATTCCTCTGACTATTCATCTGGGGAAGCTACACGCTAAGTGGATGAGGTGGGAGCAGGAGGGAATGGGGCATCTCAGGGCAGATCCCAATGGACCTTAGAAACCATTTCATGTGGATAGTGGTGTGCACTGGAACAGAAGAAAAAGGGGCCGAGTGCTCTGTAAAACCAAAAGGGGACTACAAGCTGGAGCAATTGGTAAACAATATCACAGAAGAATACTGGGCTTATGTGTGGGCTATTTTAGGTCTCTTACTATGCATAAGCATGCTTGTGCGAGAGTGAGGGAGTACATAGCTGAAAATGTGTTGCTGGAAAAGCGCAGCAGGTCAGGCAGCATCCAAGGAACAGGAGAATCGATGTTTTGGACATAAGCCCTTCAGTAGCAGCCGCTGGGAATCAAGGTGATTACTGGAGGCACAGTGATAGTCCTGGCCCCAGACCTAAAAACAGTCCAGACATAGAACTCCACGCTAATGGAAATTCTAGCTACCTTGTCTCGGGAAGAAAAGGTAGAAGGCCCATATGTGGAATCTGACATTATGATACAGGAGGGAATGATTTTTAAGGATGATCAGTGTGTGATCATGCAGCAGCACAGGGTGTGTTCCTCCAGCTGGTCCATGAGGGTCCAGGAGCAGTGCTCTCAAGGCCAGAAACTACCTGGCAGATGGTGGAACAGGCAGGTTTAAGGGAGGATGTCGGTGACTTCTGTGTAGCTGTCTGGTATGTCCGGCGAATAAGCCCAGTTCCCAGAGGAACAAGGAAGTACGAAGGCACTTCAGATGGGTAGAGGGACCCTGGAAATGTATCCAGATAGATCACATAAACCTGCGACCCACAGCACCAGGAGGATACAAGTACTCGCTAGCCCTGTATTCTCTAAGTGGGTGAAAGCTTTTGCTTGCCGAACAGCCATCGCAAAGAGACGGCTCGGATTTTAATTAGAGAAGGTTTTCCCGGTGGGGGCCTCTACAATACATGGAAATAGACCACAGCAGTCAATAAATGGTGCTGCAGGCCATCCTTAAGGTTCTGGGAATAAAGGGGAAGTGGCATGTGGCCCAAAAACCGCAGAAAAGATGAATGAATGATAAAGGAAAAGCTGTGAAGGGAGGTGGGGGATTTGCCTAAGGAATGGGCAGAGGTCCTGCTCCTAATCCTAATGGGGATTCGAGCCAGCCCATCGAGGTGTACAGCGTTCACCCCCCACAAGCTCATGACAGCACGGGTTTATGTATACCTCCTCCGAGGTTCTAGCCCTAGTTTTCATGGAGGGTCAGCTCAGGGAAATCAACCAGGGATCATTTTCTAAATGATCTGTATGATCATCTGAAGCAGATTCACTGGTAGCCACTTCCCCACTTCCAACATGAGGAAGCAACACTGGAGTAGGAAGTGGGGAACCAGGTCATGGTTCGGAATTATGGTTGGGTGGAAATTTTTGAGCCACTGTACAAAGGCCTGCATTGTATAGTGGACCAGGCGAGCACAATGGTGTATGGAATAAAGGTACCCTGGGGGACTACATAGTTCCACATCAACCAATTCAATTTGGTCAAGCCCAGGAGAACCATCACACTGTTGGAACCATAGATAACTGAAGGCACAGGCACTTCTACAGATGTCCCAGAGGTAGGGAAGTCAACAGAGGAAGCCCCAGCCCCATCATTCCCAGGGCCAGATCTGGTGAGCTGTCTCATGGGGCCAGTTAACCCCGCCCCCATAATTTGGGATTCAGACTAATCTACAGTTAGAAAGGGGGAATGCTAAGGAGAACCCTACAAACTCCTAAACCTAGAGTACACAGGTCCCCAGTGTCCTGGCTAACCCAAGGCCACAGATTCAGGATGGTCAGATTCTAACCTGGCCACCTGGAGAAGGGTGGCACTGTACAGTTTGAGTTATTTATCATGTACTGTTTTGGAACTTTGCTTCTATTTCATATGCCAGGATTTGAACAAATCTAATAGCATTTTGTGTCATTTTTATCGGTTTAAGTTTGGGTAATGTAGAGCTTAGCCTGGGAGTAGCTGAAGGGAGAGGTCATGTTTGTGTTGTGTCTTACAGGATGAAACACTTGGAAATGGATCAAGTGCTGATGCTGGTCACTCTGATCGGAGTCAGCAATGAATACAGGAGCAATATGGAGAAATCCCTGATCTGCGGGTGCTCAGCAGGGTAGAGCCCCCATCATGAGCACCAGAGGTGGCACACTAGACATGGAAGGAACTGACTCCTTCTTCCACTGGGGACAGTGGTGAGGGTGGCTAGTGTCGAATTTGAGTCAGTACTCCAGTCATGCTGTGTCCATTCCATGCCCGAGAATAAAAATAGCGGCTTTACAGGTAAGGATGGCAGAAGGTAAATGGGTATATCTCAGTTGTAAGTGGGGTATCCCTCTGGGTATGCAGTGGTGGCTCAAGAAACTGATCAGGGAGACAAGGGACAGTCTACTGACTGGGAGTGATTGGACAATGACACTTTCCGGATGATCACAGGAACCAGGGAGTATCTGTTGGGATAAATGGTGGAAGTCTGAACAGGGAATCTATGTGTGCATATGTGTGTTGGAAGGGATCTGCCCAGCAAGGGTATCCGTTGCTTTCAGCCGTCAATGGCAGGACATCGGGATGGGAACCGATGGGATCAGAGGATGGACTCACTCACCCTCTTATCATGGTAGACATATAGTTGTGCAGATGCGAGTTATTACTACAGCTTCACACATCCCACCAGTTTACAGGGTGGAAAATATTGGAGACTTTCATGGAGCGGTATAGGTCTGTTTCAAGATGGTTCCACCCTATGTCATAAAGTGGGAGCACTCTATGAAGGAACTGACCTGTCAAAGTGCTAGAGCCGGGTGCTCATGTAATACTGTGTCCCCAGCACTTGAATGCCTTCTTGCAACCCCAGTATGGGTTCCAAGCAGTGGTAACGGAGCCAATAAACTGCACTGTGGAGGTGACAGCACTTAGGCGGTGGGACTTATTGTGTCACCATGAGCGTGTCCAGGTACGGGTACAAACAGAACCTGACATGTCCAATAAACGGCAACACTTTTTTATTTTAAAACTCAAGCTGAAGTTCAAGTGGCCCAGTGACACATTATCCCTATGCCTGAACCCTCACTGTCAGGGACCACTTCACCAACCTGCTGGATTATGCAGCCCACATCAGACATTCTATTCCCCCACTGCCAGAACACCTCACATTGCTGTTGAAGGCAGTAGAAATGTCCCAAAAGCACTTCTATACTCTTGAACAAACTACTGGGAAGATTTGGAGAGAAATAACTGAATTGATGGTGCAGTGACAGTGGGACATGGGGTTAGATGTTGAAATCACCACCAGGATTCAGGTGATCACCCATGGTTTGGTTTTGTACCAATCGAGGATTACCCTGTATCTGTTACAGGCCAGCTGTGGAGCCAAGTGGCAAGCTTGCAGGACCTGACACCAAAGCAAAAACAGCCTGACAATTCCGTGTGGGCAGAATTCAGTGAGGGTTGCAGGAAGTATCTTTGTTTTGTACAGAACCAGTCAATGTGAATGTTTGTGATATAATTGTAACATATGGATATATCCTTTCCTAATCCTTTCTATTTTCTTTTTCAGGGGACCGTGCACTGTGTCTAGAAAGATTAGTTTAGATAATCTGGGAAGGTGGTTTTGAGGTCCCAAAGACTTTTACCCACCTAAAGTGAAACTCTACAATGTAGAATATCAAAGAGGTGTTTGTAAGGTGAGGAAAGATCCCTATCATCTTGTGGATAGATCGTGGACTAAATATTAGATGTACTTGAGTGGATTAAAATTCACTAAACCTTCATTGGACTAAATTTCACTCAAAAAGCCTCAAATGACCTGAAGAAGGCTGGTTGGGACAGATTGTGTAATATGCAAGCCAGGGGCCGCTGTCTGATACAGGGATTATCTTGCAAAGCTAAAGGAGGACCCCCATTCTTGCCCCAACTTAAAATGATGAAAGCCAGATGGAAGAACAAAACAACTTCAGAGCTCCTGGAGCCTACAGAGGTACAGAGACATTCAACTCTCAATCAGTGCTTTGGTACAGAAATATCAAACATTACACACCATTGTGCTCCATGTCACTCTGTTTTGCTTTTGGCTGTAAGAGTCTTCATACTACTAGTCAAACTTTTAACCAGTGCCCATTCAAGGGTAATACTGGACATTCCAAACCAATGAAAAACCATTTACACCCCTTCCAGCAATCAAGAGGCTCATTCAGCTCCACGAGGAGGAACAATAACTCAGCAATCAAAACCAGATTTGGCGGGAGATAAGGGGCCTGCAGTTGGGAATGACCAGGGGAGCGCCGGTATCTAAAACAGAGAAGAGAGAAAGAAGACCAGACCAGGATGAGCAACATCCCCTATCATCATCAAGAAAACATGAAAAATCAGCACTCGCGGTCCAGAGCAGTGACCAACTATGGAAGGAAAATACGGACGAGCGCAAGCCAAGCCTGCATTCTACTCTAGGGGTGAGCCTAAGGTCATCGAGACCCTCTGTCCTAGCTAGGTTAGTTAGGATAAGGGAAAGTGGGTTTTGCGGCCGACAGCGCAGGGCAGCCCCAGGGAAGGAAAGTAGGGTAGGACCCTGGGATGAACGAGATTTGTTCTCTCTTTCTCTCTTTCTTCTTTGTTACCCATTAGTTAGCAATTACTCACTGTGATTTTAAACCCGCGGTATCGAGTCTTGGCTGCAAAGGTTGACTGGGATTCAAGTTAACTGTCAGATTTACAAGGTTGATCTACAATTGTTAGGTTTTGAAATATTTTCTTCCCAATTGCTATGCACATATTCAGTTTGTTTGTAATCAATAAAATTAGGGTTTTCTTTGCCTTTAAAGCATCTGCCTCCTGTGTTTTTCCACCACACCACGCCACATTTTACTATGTCAGACCCAGGGAGCTGTTGAGCAATAAAACAGGCAGCACTCCCTCCACAGCCAAGGTACTTTCCCTGGGGGAGAAGAATCCAAAACCTAGAGGGCGTAGGTTTAAGGTGATAGAAGAAAGATTTAAAAGGTACCAGAGAGGGTACGTGTGTGGAATGAACTGTCAGAGGAAGTGGTGGAGGCTGGTACAATTATGACATTTGCCAGCATTTGGCCTATATTCCCCCTAAATGTTTCCTGATCATATCCCCATCCAGATGTCTTTCAAATGGGACTAGATTGATTTAAGGTTTCTAGTCAGCATGGACGAGTTTGACCGAAGGGTCTATTTCCATGCTGTACAGCACTAAGTCTATAACTCTATAAGTCAGGCATTGGACAGATCAGTATCAGAAAAGGGTCCTACTAATACTATTGTTCCTTTATTAAATAATTTAATCATCAATTTATATATTTCTTGCATGTGCACAGGATATCTCAGGAGGAGCCCAGTTATAATGAGTAATACATTTGTGATTTGGAATGTCCACTCTAGATCTCCATTTTGTACCTTAAAGAAATTGAGAATATTTTTCTTTGGAAATAAAGCTGCACTGCAAATATTGCTTCTATATTTATTGCTAAAGTGAAATCTAGTTGTAACCATTGTGTGATGCTGCACAAGTAATTTGAACGGTGAATAATCTATTGTGGGTGTGGAAAGAATACAACTTCATTTACAATGGAAGAAATATAAAGTCACCAATGCCCTTGGAGGGCTGCTCTCTTCTTAGAAAGAGTGGTGACTGGCAGTGGTTTTACCTGAGGGTCACCATCTCTCCATTGTGGAAGAGGTTGAGAAGGAGAGATCCTCTTGGTAATTTCTGCCAATTGAAGCTGAGTTATAAACCAAAAGAACTGTAGATGCTGGAAATAAAAAAAACAAAAAACAGAAATTATAATCGAAATGCCCAGCATGTCTGGCAGCATCTGCAGAAAGAAACCAAATGTGTATTGGAGTTTTGGGTGCAGTGACCTTTCCTCAGTATGGTGGGAGCTAGGAAAATGTTGCATTTATGTTGAAGATAAGGAAGGAGAAAAGGGTAAAGAGTAAACTATTGGTGGAAATGGAGCCCAAAGAGACAAAACTTTGGGCCCTTCTGTCCTCCAATCTAAGCCGATCCAAATCCACTGTCTCAACTTGTCGCCCAATTCCTAAGCATCTGTATCCCTCTGCTCCCCACCTACTCATGCATCTGTCCAGACACACCTTAAATGAATCTACTGTGCCTGCCTCTCCTACCTCTGCTAGCAACGCGTTCCAGACACCCACCACCTTCTGTGTAAAGTACATGCCGCATATGTCCCCCTTAAACTTTTCACCTCTTACCCTGAACGCGTGACCTCTCGTTATTGAATCCCTCACCCAGGAGAAAAGCTTATCTGTATCCACCCTGTCCATACCTTTCATGATTTTGTAGACCTCAATCAGGTTCCCCCCCGATCTCCTTTTTTCTAATAAAAACAATCCTAACCTACTCAACCTCTATTCATAGTTAGCACCTTCCATACCAGGTAACATCCTTGTAAACCTTCTCTGCACCCTGTCCAAACATCCACATCCTTTTGGTAATGTGGCAACCAGAACTGTACACAATATTCTAAATGTGGGGAACCAATGTCTTGTACAATTTTAACATGACCTGCTAGCTCTTATACTCAATACCCCATCCGATGAAGGCAAGCATACTATATGCTTTCTTGACCGCTGTATCCACCTGTGCAGCCACCTTCAAAGTACAATGGATGTGAACTTCCAGATCTCTCTGCTCATCAACTTTTCCCAAGGCTCTTCTATTTACAGTATAATTAGCTTTAGAATTAGCCTTCCCAAAATGTACCACCTCACATTTGCCTGGATTGAAAACTATCTGCCACTTCTCCACTCAACTCTCCAGTCTATCTATGTTCTCCTGTAATTCTTTGACAGTCCCCTATACTTTCTGCTACTCCACCAATCTTTGTGTTGTCTGCAAACTTACTGATCAGACCAACAGTGCCCTCTTCCAGATCATTTATGTATATCGCAATTAACAATGGCCTCCGTATTGATCCCTGTGGAACACCACTAGTC
The DNA here is from genome assembly GCF_047496795.1 of Chiloscyllium punctatum. Lineage (NCBI taxonomy): Eukaryota > Metazoa > Chordata > Chondrichthyes > Orectolobiformes > Hemiscylliidae > Chiloscyllium > Chiloscyllium punctatum. The sequence goes on along the minus strand of NC_092758.1, from coordinate 68,025,371 downwards.
AATTTTCTCTATTTCGAGAAACTGCCTTCAACTACTACTCTGTCTCCTGTTGCTCAACCAGTTCTTTATCCACCTAGCTAGAACACCCTGCACACCATGTGACTTCACTTTCTCTATTAATTTATCATAGGGAACCTTATCAAACACCTTACTAAAGTCCATGTATGTGACATCTACAGCCTTTCCTTCATCTATCAACTTGGCTACTTCTTCAAAGAACTCTACTAAGTTGTTAAGGCTCGATCTACCCTGCAACAAATCATGTTGCCTATCACTGATAAGCCCATTCTTTACCAAATATAAATAGATTTTATCCCTCAGTACCTTCTCTAGCAACTTTCCCACCACTGACGTTAGGCTCACTGGTCTGTAGTTACCCCTGGAATATCCCTACTAACCTCTTGTACAGGGGGACAATATGAGCAACCCTCCAGTCCTCTGGCACCTCTCCTGTGTTTAAGGATGCTGCAAAAATATCTATCAGGGCCCCAGCTATTTCCTGTCTCACCTCCCTCAGCAACCTGGAGTGGATCCCATCCGATCCTAGGGATTTGTCCACCTTATTATCCTTTAGCCCACTCAACACATCTTCCATCCTTATGTCAACATGATCCAGAATAAACAAACTTCTACCTCTAATCTCAGCATTCATCACCTCCCCTTCCTCAGTGAACACTGATGCAAAGTAATCATTGAGAATCTCACCCATTTTCTCAAATCGACACACAACCTTCGTTCCTTATCCTTTAGCAGACTAACCCTTTCTCTAGTTACCCTCTTGTTTTTTATAAAGGGCCTTGTGTCGGTGGGGAAGCTTACATAGTCAATGTTAAGACGGATCTACAAATCCTAACAAACCAAACTCAACTTGCAGCATGAGCTTACAAGTTGACAATGTGTTTTTTTTTATGACATAGGGGTAGCAAGCCAACCAAATCAGCTTCACCATCACTGAATTCACAACACTGAAATTAAAGCATTCAATGAGCCTCCAAAACTGCCTAATTACAGATCTTAGACGTCCAGTCTATAACTTAAACAAAAATTAAGAATTTATTATTAATAATGTAACTTTAACAGAGCCTAGATGAACAACGAGTCAATCTAATTAATATTTATGACCTAATGTCCAATGTTCTTTGGTCGTATACCCCATTCTCGTACGGACAGACTGACAGACACAATTAAAGGATAAACTAACAAAAAGAAAATAAAAGATTTGAAATGTTCCAGTTCAATAAACAGCTTCTAGCAATTGTTACCAGGTCCTCATGAAATCCTTTGTTCACAGGCAAGTAGAATTCGATATCTTGCTTGAATTCCAAAGCCATCAGTTAATGTGAACAGCTTCAGCAGACTCTAGAAATATTTATTTATTTCTTAAAGACTGGAATTCTTTTCTGAGAATATTCAACAATTTGATAACTGAAGAGAAACTAGAGAGTGAACAAAACCAAGCCACACTATCTGCAGAAATCTCCAAACTAATTCTGCCCACTCCCAAAATCATAGAGAACAAGGACATACAGGTGGAAAAAACCCTTGGAAGCATACAGGTTATTTGCACAGGATATGTGCTAGGCAAGATCAACATTAGCAAGGTCCACATTATTTAAAGTTAGAGAGTTCATTCTTTGGTTGAATAATGGCCAAGAAGAAGCAGTTCTTCAAAGTGCTGGTGCATGTGATCAAGCTTCTGTATCTTCTACCTGATGGAAGAGATTGTAGGAGAGCATTACTGTGGTACATTGAGCCTTTGATGATGTTGGCAGCGTTTCTGTGGCAATAAGCCATGTAAATGGAGTCCATGGATGGACGGTTGACTTCCGTGATGACCTAGGCTGTGCACACAACCTTTTGGAGTTTACTACAGTCCTGGGCAGAGCAGTTGCCATACCAGGCTGTTATGCACCCAGATCGTATGCTTTCAATTATGCACATGTAAAGTTTGGTGAGGTTCCTTATGGACATGCCAAATTCCGTGAGCTGCCTGAGGAAGAAGAGGTGTTGCTGTGCCTTCTTGACTATCGCATCTATATGGGAAGTCGAGGACAGGTTGACGGTTATTGTCACTTCTAGGAACTTGACTCTCTCCACCCGCTTAAGCTCAGTTCTCTGTTGATGGGGGTGTGTGCTATTTCTTTCTTTCTGAAATCAATGATGAGTTCTTTAGTTTTGTCCACCTTAAGAGAGAGGCTGTTCTCACTGTACCATGTCATCAAGCCCTCTATTTCCTTTCTGTATTCTGTCACATCATTGTTAAATATCCTTCCTACCACAGTGGTGTTGCCAGCAAACTTGAACATGGTGCTCATTCGGAATTTGGCGACGAGCTGTCAGTCCTGAGCATGGTAACAACTCGGTGCCAATCTATTTACACTGTCTTTAGTAATTAGAAATTAAGTTGCATTATTTTTTTCCAGGGAAGTTCCCACCAGAAAACATCTATCTTCACTTTGTTCAAAGTTCCATTCTTGACTCTAACTCACTGTTCTAAATAAAAAAAAAGAAAAATAAATTTAAAATGGTGATTGTCTCTATAATTTCAATATCTTGACAATAAAAATAAGATTACATTGTATTCATAAAATAAGTATCTAAAAAGAGTATGGAAGCAAAGGAATCTGGGATTACAAGCACAATTCACAAAAGTAATGACACAGATTAGCAAGGCCATTATAAAAGGAAAATAAACATCAAGGTGTCCTAAAGCATTAAAATTGAAAAATAAAGAAGTTATGCTAAACTTAAATCAGAATTTGCTCAGATCAAACCTGGCAAATGTAATTCTGGTTGTCACATTGCATGAAATGTTACAGAAAAGCAGGAGATACTGTAAAGGATATTTACCAGGATGATGCTTGAATAGACATATCAATCAGGAGAGAATAATGAGGCTGCCAAGCTCTTCTTTTGTTAAACAAAGGCTCAGGGCCTATCTAACCTTGAAAATATGAAAAAGGTTGATAGCAGACACAGAGTCACACTTGTTGGCAAGCTCAGAACTAAAAACCATCAATATAATATGGTTACTAACAAACTGCATAGGAAATCAAAAACTTTCTTTTTTTCCCACGAGAGCAGTGGGAGTGAGAAACTCATTACCATCGAGAGTGGTTGAAGTGAATACGATAGATGGATTTTAGGCGAACCTGATAGGCATATAATGAAGAAGAGACCTAATTGCAAGACTGTTGGAGCTTGTTGAGAAAATACCAAAGGTGGCTTGACTACAGTATGAATGTTGCATAGAATGGCTGGTTGCATAGAACTGCTTTGGTCTGTGATATCCTGACAGCATCTAATTCAGTCATTTTTTTTCCCTCCAGCTCTCTTTTGTTTTCTACTGTTATATCATATGTTTAAATTTCAACTTGATTTTTTTTTCTCACTGTTCTATCATGGCCAGTTTTCTTTCAATAGCCATCTCTGATACAAAATAATTTTAATTGACACTAATGCATGCTGCAGAATTAAGAAATATTAACCCCCTTCTCATGTGTGATTAAGTGTCACAAATCAACATAGTGATGCACATCAGAACCCTTCATGGTATGAAGTGTGAAGAGAAATTCCTTGTTTTATTGATACTCTTTCCTTTGTGTGTTGAAGCCAGGCATCCAAGAAGCAGAACTTAAAGGCTGTATTCCTTCCTGGAAATTATATTAATCTATTTCTGAGGTGCCAACAACTGGTGCATTCTGGTGAATGCACCATAAATATTTTAATAAATATAAATATATTGCCATATTACCATAAATGTATTGCCCATTTTCCAGAAGGTGCTACTGTTAATGGGTGTCAGAAACACAATTATCAGCCTTTCACAACCTGTGTGCATTTTTGACAAAGTGTCATTGAAGTGATGGGTGACCTGCAGCACTGGATCTTTGGCATCTTTGCAAATAGGTGACTGGTATACATCACATATAGAAATGTTGATTATGGCTAAATTCAGAAAGTCAGTGATGGAATTCATTTAGCACCAGCAACCCTTGTGAAAATCATCCACCATATGCAATCTGTTTGCACCTGACTGAAGTGGATCATGGGAGTGTTACAGCACACAGAATATGGAACATAGAACAGTACAGGTCTTTCAGTCTTCAATGTTGTGCCGACTTTTTGTCTGACTCTAAGATGAAACTAACCAACATTGCCTTCATTTTACCATCGTCCGTGTGCCTATCCAAGAGTTGTTTTGAGAATGTGTATAGGGTAAAGCAGGTAGGGAAAGAGTAAAGTTTTAAGTTTTGTTAAATAAGAGGTTCAGCTGTGCATAACTCAGATCAGATAAAATCTTGCAGTGAACAATTGGGTACTGGACGCAAGGGTATTGGGTTAACAGGGTGGGAAAACATTCATTATATAGAGCCATTTAGCAATATTGGAAGTGTTCAGTATGTGAGGTCAGTTCAACAAGTATTCATTATGTGAAGTCAATTAAGGTTAAGAACATTCATTGTGTAGCAGCAGATGGCTTAATTTTTGCTATTTACACTTGTTGATTTAACTGTCACCTAATCAACATATATGTTGCTTTATCTGGATGCTCCTCCCTGTAAAATGACATCAAGAAACTGCTATTCCAGAGAAGACCGTGAATTCATGTCTCTGTACACATGGGTGATTGTTCTATCTCCCTCCAGGGCTCAGAATAAAGATGAAGGAGGGAAAACTATACTGTGTCTCTAAGTGTTTTATTTAAACTGAGGGAGGAAGCGGAACAACAGCTTAAATGTCCCTAATATATCTGACTTTACTACCACCGTTGGCAGTGCATTCCACATACCCACCATTGTCGGCCCCTAAAGTTTACTCCAATCATCTAAAAATTATGCCCCCTCATGATAACCATTTCTGCCCTGGGACAAAGTCTTTGGCTATCTACCCTATCTATGCCTCTCATCATCTTGTACACCTCTATCAAGTCACCACTCATCCTTCTTCACTCTAATGAGAAAAGTCCTAGCTCCCTCAAACTTTCTTCATAAGACATTCCCTCCACTCCAGGCAGCATCCTGAGAAATCTCCTCTGCACCCTTTCTAAAGCTTCCACATCCTTCCTATGGTGAGTCAACCAGATCTGAACACAATATTCCAAGTGTGGTCTAACCATGGCTCTATAGCCTCGGGGCTCTTAAACTCAATACCTCTGCTAATGAAAGCCAACACACCATTATCTTCTTTGTAACTCTATCAACTTGGGTGGCAACTTTGAGGGGTCTATGGACATGGACCCCAAGATCCCGCTATTCCTCCAAACTGCCAAGAATCCTGCCTTTAACCATATATTCTATATTTAAAATTGAACTTCCAAAATTAATCACTTCATACTTTTCCATTAACTCCATCTGCCACTTATCAGCCCAGTTCTGCATCCTGTCAATGTCCCGTTTCAACCTACAACAGCCCTCCACACTATCCACCACTTCACCAACCTTTGTGTCTACAGCAAACTTAGTAACCTACATTTCAACTTCCTCATGCAAATAATTTATAAAAATCATAAAGAGCAGAGGTCCCAGAACCGATGCCTATGGAACACTACCGGTCACCAATCTCCAGGCTGAATGCTTTCTATCTACAACCACCCTCTGTCTTCTATGGGCCAGCCAACTATGTTTCCAGACAACCAGGATTCCCTGTAATCCATGCCTTATTACTTTACCTTGGGGAACCTTGTCAAACACCTTGCTAAAATCTATGTACACCACATCCACTGCTCTACCTTCATCAATGTACTTTGTCAAAACCTCAGAGAATTCAATAAGGTTTGTAAGTCATGACTGCCCCTCTCCGCCTCTGCTGTATCAGCTCCCAGGATGACCGGTTCCACCACAGAACACACCTTCTTTAGAGATTGCAATTTCCCTTCCCACTTGGTTGAAGATGCATCTCATCCACATCCCACACCTCAGTCCTCAAACCCCACCCCTCCAACCGTGTCAAGAACAGAACCCCCCCCCCCCCCCCCCCCGGTCCTCACTTTCCACCCTACCAACCTTTGCATTAACTGCATCACATCATCTACCGATATTTCCGCCACCTCCAAACGGACCCTTTCCACTTTCCGCAAAGACCGTTCCCTCCATGACTACCTGGTCAGGTCCACGCCCCCCACCCCACCCCCCCCCACAACAACCAACCTTCCCATCCTGGCACCCTCCCCTGCCACTGCAGGATTTGCAAAACCTGCACCCACACCTCCTCCCTCACCTCCCACATCCATCAAAGTTTCACCTGCACATCCACCAATGTCATTTATTATATCCACTGCTCCCAATGCGGACTCTTCTACATTGGGGAGTCTGGACACCTCCTCGCAGAATGCTTTAGGGAATATCTCTGGGACCCCGCACCAATAAATGCCACCGCCCCATGGTCCAACATTTCAACTCTCCCTCCAACTTTGCCGAGGACATGCAGGTCCTGGGCCTCCTCCACCACCGCATTCTCACCACCCGACACCTGGAAGAAAAACGCCTCATCGTCCGCCTCGGAACACTTCAACCCCAGGGCATCAAAGTGGACTTCACTAGTTTCCTCATTTCCCCTCCCCACACCTTACCCCAGTTCCATCCTTCCAGCTCAGTACTGTTCTCATGACCTGTCCTACCTGCCAATCTCCCTTCCCACCTATCCGCTCCACCCTCCTCTCTGACCTATCATCTCCATCCCCACCCCATTCATCTATTATACTCTTTGGTACCTTCTCCCCAGCCCCACCCTATTTATCTCTCCATCCTTGAGCCTCCGTGCCTCTATTCCTGATGAAGGGCTTTTGCCCGAAACATCGATTTTCCTGCTCCTCGGATGCTGCCTGACCTGCTGTGTTTTTCCAGCATCACCCTACTCTAAACTCTGATTTCCAGCATCTGCAGTCCTCACTTTTGCCCTCATAAAGCCATGCTGACTATCTCTAATCAAGTTAAGGTTTTCCAAGTAATCATACATTTTTTCTCTCAGAATCCTCTCCAATACTTTTCCCACGACAGACGTAAGACTGACTGGTAAATAATTCCCAGGATTATCCATATTTCCTTTCTTGAACAAGGTAATAACATTTGCCACCCTCCAATCCTCAGGCATTACTCCAGTGTATAGAAAGAATGAAAATATTATTGTCAAAGGTGCAGCATTCTCTTCCTTCGCTTCCTGTAGTACCGTAGGGCATATCCTATCTGGCCTGTGGAATCCTTATATTTTTCAAAATTTTCAGAACATCTTCCTTCTTAACATTAACCTGTTTGAGGTATCAGTCTGTTTCACACTGTCCTCACAAATGTCAAGGTCCCTTTCAGTAGTGAACACTGAAGCAAAGTATTCATTAAGGACCTCCCCACCTCCTCCGACTCCAGGCACAAATTCCCTCCACTATCCCTGATTGGCTCTACCCTTACTCTGACCATTCTCTTGTTTCTCACGTAAGTGTAGAATACCTTAGGGTTTTCCTAAGGGCTTTCATAAGTCCATTCTTCAGTCCTGTCTGATCCTTGCCTCCTGTTGACTAGATGTTTCACAACCCTTGTCACCCACGGTTCTTTCAAACTGCCATCCCTTCCTTGGGACAAACCTGTCCAGCACAATCGGCAAGTGCTTCCAAAACAACCTCCACATTTCTGTCATGCATTTCCCCGAGAACATCTATTCCAAATTTAGGTGCCCCAGTTCCTGCCTAATAGCATTGTAATTCCCCCTCCCCCAATTGAATACTTTCCCTTGCCATCTGCTCCCATCCCTCTCCATGACTATAGTAAAGGCCAGGGAGTTATAATTATTATCACCAAAATGCTCTCCCACCAAGAGATCAGATACCTGGTATGGTCCATTGCCAAGCACAAAATCCAATATTGCCCCCTTTCTAGTCAGCTTATCCAAATACTGAGTCAGAAACCCTTCCTGGACACACCTGACAAAAATTGCTTCATCCAATCTATTTGAACTAAGAAGGTTTCAATCAATATTAGGGAAGTTAAAGTCACCCATAACAACAACCCTGTTATTTCTGTACCTTTCCAAAATTTGCCTCCCAATCTGCTCCTCCGTGTCTCTATTACTATTTGGGGGTTCTGCTGAAAACTCCCAATAAATTGACTGCTCTTTTTCTGTATCTGACTTCTATCCATACTGACTCTGTCGACAAACCCTCCACAATGACCTCCCTTTCTGGAGCTATGATACTATCCCTGATTAGCAATGACATTCCCCGACCCCAACCCTGGAACATACAACATTCCTGCCCCTGTGATATCCAAGTTTCCATAATAGCTACAACATCATAGTTCCAAGTACTGATCCATGCTCTGAGTTTGTCCCCTTTTCCTGATACTTTTTGTGTTAAACTAGATACACTTCAACCCATTACACTGACTGCACCCCTGCCCTTTCAACTGTCTATCCTTCTTCACAGACACTCTGCATGCTGTATCTGGCTGTTCACTACCTACTCCATCATCTGATCCATAGCTCAGGTTGCCAGCCCACTGCGAATCTAGTTTAAACCCTCCATGAACAGCTCTGGCAAACGCCCAGGATATTGGTGCCCCTCCAGTTCAGGTGCAAACCGTTCTTTTTTTACAGATCTGGTCATCCCCAGAAGGTACCCCAATGATCCACATACCTGAAGCTCTCCCTCCTACACCAGCCCTCTAGCCACATGTTCACCTGCACTCGCTCTCTGCTCCTATCCTCACTACCCCATAGCACCAGTAGCAATCCTGAGATTACCACTCTGCTCGTCCTACTTTCTAACTTCCAACTTAACTCCCTCTATTCTCTTTTCAGATTCTACTCCCTTTTCCTATCTATGTGACTGGTACCAATGTGTAACACGACTTCTGGCTGCCCCCCCTCCCCGTTAAGAATCCTGTCAACTCAATCCGAGACATCCCTGGCACCTGGGAAGCAACAAACCATCTGGAAGTCTCGTTCATGACCAAAGAATCTCCTGTCTGTTCCTCTCATGAGTGAGTTTCCTATTGCTACCACTTTCCTATTCTCCCCCCTCTTTCCTTCTGAGCCACAGAACCAGGCTCAGTGCCAGAAACCCAGCCACTGTGACTTTCCTCTGTTGTTCTCCCCCCAGTAGTATCCAAAACGGTATGCTTATTATTGAAGAGAATGGCCACAGTGGGTCCCTGCACTTACCTCTCCTGACAGATACCCAGCCACCTTTATTCTGTAACTTAGGTGTGACTATCTCCCTATAACTTCTGTCTATCACCTCCTCAGTCTCACGAATGATCCGAAGTTCATCCAGCTCCAGCTCCAGTTCCCTAACATGGTCTGTAAGAGCTGGAGTTGGGTGCACATCTCACAGGTGAAGTCAGCAGGGACACCCCTACCTCCCTCTGCCCTAGCCTTCATCCCCTCTGCTCTAAATTGCCAAGGAAGATTTAAATAATGAACATATGGACAATTTTTGAGTGAAATCCTCGCATTAGTACAAAAAAAGGTAAAGAAAGTAAATCATAGAAATAAATTGTCCTTGATAAACTTTGAAGTTGAAGTTGCTTCACAGCCCATGCCACAACTATTGCAACAGCAGTGCTATGATTTATTCAGTACAGAGTTAAATTAGTTGAGGCCAGTGCAATTTGTGATTAATTACTTTGTTTAACAAAACTTGTGAGTAGTTAGGGGGTCAAGTAGTCAATTTTCAACTCCCATTGTCTATTTGTTGCAGCACAGAACCTGCTTGATAATGAAAGAATGAAAATCACAATTTTATTTGTGAGTATAATTTAGAGATGAACCTTTCAGTTTACCTCCTGCATTAACATGATGAGAAGCATGTTATAAGAAAAGTTTACAAAGTGATTCTGCACTTGGCCACTGCATGAGTAGTATTTGATTATGTAACTGTAATGACTCAGTTTACTTTGAGTTTTACTTCTGTATGAAACTGATATGTATGTCGTTAGGGGTGCTTTTAAAAGAGCTGATCAGGTGACCCAGAGGATGGAGCTTGGGTTCAGTCTAGAACTGACTATGGAGGTGTATGCCTTGCTGCTGAAGTATTCCTCTTCAGATTTACCATTTGTCTACCTGGTATATAATTCCTGTTTCAAAAGGCAGTACAAACATCATAGAAACTGAAAGCACTGTCCATTGACCTAATTGATGTTTTTGAAATGAAATAATTTGCATTACTTTGAGCAGTATGACTGAATTACTCATTTGTTGTCTGTATGATGTCAGGAAGAAAGTTCTCTGGTAAAGTTTAATTGAAACTCTCTTAAAAAAATATGCTGTTGAGTTGGATACTTGCAAGATATGGTAATATTTGTGATCTTATGGACAAATATGAGTGAAGATCAAGAATAGTCCTCTTGGCCCTTTAACTATGTTCCACTATTGAATAAGAATCTGACTGATCCAACTGGGGACTCAACTCCAAATTCCTACTTACTCCAATTGATCCAAAAACAAAACAAGGTGGAAAATATGTGTACAATGTAATATATCAGTGGATTAATTGTCCAGAGGCTTAGACTAATTTGCTGGGATTTACAGGTTCCTCACACTGGAATTAGAAAGTTCTAATGATTGGAAAAGCATTATTAAGGATTAATATAATTGTGTATTACCAAAAATGTTATCAAAGCTTTCCATCTTACACTTATCAGGACAATTCACAAGAATATCATTTCAAAAAAGAAACCAACATTTTACTACATGGAATGAGAATGCTGATTGTTTGGCAACTAGAGTCCAGCGATATTATTATTAATATAAATACATGTCGTATTTCAGACATTGTCAAGTCATATGGCTTATGTACTAGTCATCCACAAGACAAACTAAAAAGTGGCACTTACAGGGCAAAGAGTCTGCTACGCTAAATGGTACAATTGATAAGTGGTAAATGTTGAACGTCATTCTTGCTTTCTGTTGAAAAGGTAGAGAAATAGAAGTTTCAAAAAAATTAGTGCCACCATTTAGTTTAGGCTGTTTCTTGAGCCATGACGAATCTTATCATATTATTGATCTGACTGATACCATCAGATATGTTCATAAAAAATTAAGCTATAAGTAAATTATAATACATGCACAGATAGCTATGATATAGTTACTTGACATAGTTGGATAATTTTCATTCCCTCTGTCAGACAAGAATGGTGCAGAAATGTAATTCAAATCACAGTTTACTGATAGCCATTGTCAGGTCCTTTGCAAATTTATTTATCTGACCAGCAAATATTTTCATTCAAAAAAATGACAGAAAAAGTATTAGAAATACATGCAAGAGAACAGGGTCAAACAATGATCATTACCTGAACAACTTCTGTGTGTAACTGAAATACTTGTATTTCTTGATCCCTTCTTGTGGAAATGTATGGTCTCATTCATTGAGCATGTATGTATGCTGGGGTCCTTGGGAATTATAGTCAGGTAGAAATTAACCAATGATAAAGATGATTCATTTCTGCTGGCATTATGAATCAGATCATACTCCGTATTTAAAAAAAAAGTAAATGCTTTTTGCAACTTTTTATTCAGTAAGTTGTAGGCTACAAAAATGGTTCAATTCTGCTGTTAAACTGACATCAAATTTTATCACCTATCAGAGTTCTGAGACCAAATATTTAACAGATCATTTCAGGTGGTGTTAAAGCTTTCATCTCACTCATAATTCTATTGCACCTCTTGCTTAGTTTTCTTTTCAATGCTATGGAATAATCTCTCCTGTCCTGATTTATGTATGAACTGTTTCAGATGATAAGTTTATTCCCAAACTTGGTTTCCTGTATTTGGATTTGGGGTAGTTCAGATGTGCCACAGTTGAATTGCACTGCTCTGACCTGACCATGACCATCAAATTCCACACCCCTTTCAAACTAATCTTGCCATTCTATTTCCAAGGTATTTTGTATTTACAGTGACTGTAAAACCTCACTTCCAGCTTTTTGAGATGCTTAATGTGCCCCTTATTACTGTAATGAAAGTGATGAGTAGTAAGTAGCTGGGAGGTTATTTCACAAATTAATGTATATCTTTTGTAGTTATCTATTAGAAGCTCAAATTTATGACATGCAAGATTTTACTCCTTTATTCCTGAAATAGTTGGTGCTTTTCTGAAATAATGATAATATCTATTAGAATGGAAAATGATGACTTCACATAACATCTTTCATGGTGTCTAGATGTTACAAAGCACTCCATGATAATTTAGTCATCTGCTGAGAAGTTGTTGCAGTTTTATTTTTGGAATAAGTATCAAGATTTCAGTTATAAGAGAGAAAAGATTTTCTTTTGTTCAGTTATGCTGCTCTGGCACATCCAAGCAAATATGTTGAGATCAACATAAAAGGGAACTTATTAACAAGTTGCTGATTCAGCAGAATCTGGAGGCCTTACCTGAAGATAAATATTCCCTGAGAGAGAGGAAAGACAAATTCAAAGTTTGTATGACTCCATTTTAGTTTGCAGATTACAATTGTGGTCTGTTGCTGACAAAGCTTGTTGTTCCAGTTCACATTACCTGCCTGCAGTAAACCAATGTTCCAAATGCAAACTGACATGACACCCTCTATCACAGCATCAGCTATTTTCAAACCTTTGCTACCCTTAGTGGACAGCAGTGCTTGATGTGCCACAGCCAGAACTTTTATGTTCTTTTTGATTGTTTAAACTATTTGGGACTGGAGTCAGAATTTTTATTAGATATCATATTCTGGGTTTAAAGAGTAACCCATGATTTGTCTGGTTACTTTAATCTTTTGTTTGAGTGTTAATCTGAACTGCTGTAGTTTACAGAAATAAGATTTATGGGATTTTTTTATGTGAAAGTGAAACAAACATTATAACATTGGGAACAATACTAAAATTGAAACAAGCAACAATATTAGAATCATACTCATCTCTGATTGGATACTGTGGAAGTTAAAACACCCTAATCAATAGAACAGTGTTGATTGGAATGGTGTTCTGAATGTTTCCTGTAATCATTGGTGAGAACTTTCTTTTCCTTGATTGGATTTCCTCCATTCTTCACCTTCAGAAGAGTTGATTGTTGAGTAATGAGGCCATAAATGCTGATTCCTATGTACTTGTATCATAAACTGTCTTTGTGGTAGTGAAGAAGCCATTGCAATTATTCACAGATGTTGAATTTCTTTTATCTTGACTTCCTACTATCTGCTCTGCATGTTGTCGTAGTGCCTTTGAAACTGCCTTTGCATTTTGGTAAAAAACTTCTTCTGCTTTGAGTTTGTGTCATTCTACCAGGCACAGAAAGTCTTGTATTTGCCATCAATCAGTTTATTTATAATCATTTTCATCAAACCTGTCAGAAAACCCAAGTATCTTTCTGGAATTGATAATGTCGAACTTAAGGATTCTGAAATAACGTTATCAGCTACTCTTGTTTTGATAACAAAAGGAAATTTACCTTTGCGGATGCCTATCAATCAGTGTGTTAAAACATCAACAAGTAAAAGAACAATAGAATGCAGTGTCTTGTAGAATCTGTACCTGTAGCACAAAGTATGATCAAGTCTAAATAGGCATCTTTTAGCCCAGTCTGCTCTTTCAAGTGGTTTTAAAGATACCATGGTACATTTTGGTGATCATTTCAACACATTAACTGGTCAGCATCACATTAGGGATGTCAAAATAGGGATGAGATCCTATAGAGTGCTTGTAGAGAGGTAGGAAAAAAGTTAAAAACCAGGATCTTGTTGGTGATCGTCTCCAGATTACTTCTAGTGCACATGTCAATGAGAGTAAGAACAGGAGAATATGGCAGATGAATGTGTGGCTAAAGAATTGGTGCAATGGGCAGAGATTTAGATTTTTAGATCATTGGGATCTTTCTGAGGTTGAGGTGACTTGTTCAAGAGGGACAAGTTGCACCTGAACTGGAGGGGGTCCAATATCTTGGCAGCCAGGTTTGCTAGTGCTGCAAGGGAGAGTTTAAACTGGATTGGCAGAGGTGTGGGATCCTCAACAGCAGGGAGGCAGGTGCAAGGCTCAGAGGAGTCACGGTAATCAGAAATAATAGGTTGAAGAGACAGGTCAGGCTGGAACATGACAGGGAGCAAGGAATGCTTGTTGGATTAAATTGCATCTATTTCAATGCAAGAGGGCTGACAGGTAAGGCTCAGGGTGTGGATAGGTACGTGGGACTGGGATATTATTGCCATTTCAGAAACATGGCTTAAGAAGGGACAGGACTGGCAGCTTAATATGCCAGGGTACAGGTGCTTTAGGTGGGACAGAGGTAGTGGAAGGAAGGGAGGGAGAGTTGTACTTTTGATTAAGGTGAGTATCACAATAATCAGAGATGAAATAACTGAAGGACCATCCAGTAAGGCTTTGTGGGTCGAGCTAAGAAATAAGAGGAGGATGGTGACGTTACTGGGGTTGTACTATAGACTGCAAAATAGTCAACAGGAAGTGGAGGAACAAATATGCTGGGAGACTGGGGAGACTTGCAATGGGGTTCTCATAGTAGGGGATTTTAATTTTCCTAACATAGACTGGGACTGCCAGAGGATTAAGGACTTAGGTGAGGTGGAATTTGTTAAGTGAGTTTAGGAAAGTTTCCTTAACCAGTATATGGAGGGCCCTGCTTGGGTAGGTACAAAACTCAACCTACTCTTGGGAAACAGGACAGGACAGATGACAGAGGTGACAGAGGGGTAACATTTTGGGACCAGTCACCATAGCACTATTAATTTTAAAATAGTTATGGAGAGGGACAAAAGTGGTCCACATGTTTAATTTCTAATTTGAGGCAAGGTGTATTTTGATGGAACTAGACAGAAGCTTTCAGGGGTTGATTGGAGCAGGTTATTTGCAGGGAAAGGGACCTCTAGCAAATGGGAGGCCTTTAAAATCAAGATAGCTAGAGTTCAAGATCTATATGTTCCTGTGAGGGTGAAGGCAATGTTGGCAGGAATGGGGAATCCTGGATGACAAGAGATATTGAGGCTTTGACCAGAGAAAAGAAGGAGGCATGGCTCAGGTACAGGCAGCTGGGATCAAAGGAATCCCTGGAGGTAAACAGGGAATACAGGTACTTACTGAAGAAGGAAATTAGAAAGGCAAAAAGGGGGCACTAGATAGCCTTGGCTGAGAATATTATGGTAAAATCAGAGGTACTTTAAGTATATTAAAGGAAAAGGAATAACTAAGGAGAGAATAGGGCCGTTCAAGGACCAAAGTGAACATGTATGTGCAGAACCACAGGGAGATGGGCAAAGTTCTCAATGAATATTTCTCCTCTGTGTTTACCATGGTGAAAGACATGAAGCAGTGATTAGCACTGCTGGCTCACAGCACCAGGATCCTGGGTTCAATTCCCACCTGTCTGTGTGGAGTTTGCACATTCTCCCCGTGTCTGTGTGGATTTCCTCCGGGTGCTCCAGTTTCCTCCCACAATCCAAAGATGTGCAGGTCAGGCGAACTGTCCATGCTAAATTGCCCACAGTGTTAGGTGCATTAGTCAGGGGTGAATGTAGAGTTGGGGAGTGGGTTTGAGTGGGTTTCTCTTCGGAGGGATGGTGTGGACTTGTTGGGCTGACGGGCCTGTTTCCACACTGCAGTGAATCTAATCTAATCTAATCTAATTCAAAATGCTTAGAAACTTGGGGAAGTTAGTAGTGATAGATCGGGAGCAGTCTATGTTACAGTAGAGGAGGAGATGTTGGATGCATTAGAATGTATGAAGGTGGATAAATCTACTGTTCCTGATCAAATACATCCAAGAACACTGCAAGAGGCTAGAGAAGAAATTGCGGGGGCCCTGGCTGACATTTTTGTATTGTCGATAGCCATGGGTGATGTCCTGGAAGAATCCAGGGCAAGCTGGCAAATTGGATACAAAATTGACTTGATGATTGGAAGCAGAGGGTAATAGTGGAAAGATGCTTGTCAGACTGGAGGCCTGTGACTAGAGGAGTGCCTCAGGAGTCGGTGCTGGGCCCATTGCTGCTTGTTATCAATATCAGTGATTTGGATGAGAACGTATAAGGCATGATTAGTAGGTTTGCCAATGACACAAAAACCGGCAGCATCATGGACAGTGAGGAGGATTATCAGAAATTGCAGCAGGACCTTGATCAGCTGGGGAAGTAGGCCAAGAAATAGCAAATGGAGTTTAGATTAGATTCCCTACAGTGTGGAAACAGCTCTTCAGTCCAACAAGTCCACACCGACCCTCCGAAGAGTAACCCACCCAGACTCATTTCCCGACAGTTGCCCCTGATTAATGCACCTAACACTATGAGCAATTTAGCATGGCCAATTCACCTGACCTGCACACCATTTGGAATGTGGGAGGAAACCAGCACATTGATAAGGCTGCATTTGGAGTATTGTGTTCAGTTTTAGTCACCTTATTATAGGAAGGATGTCATTAAACTGGAAAGAGTACAGAAGAAATTTACAAGTATGTTGCCTGGACTCAATGGTCTGAGGTTAGGCAGAGATTGTACAAGCCAGGACATTTTTATTTCGAGCATAGGTGACTGAGAGAGGGGACCTTATAGAGACGTGTAAGATCATGAGAGACATGGATAGGGTAAATGCACTCAGTCTTTTTCCCACGTTTGAGCAATTGAGGACTAGAGGGCATCAGTTTTCGGTTAGAGGGGAACGAATAAAAAGGAACTTGAGGGGCAACATTTTTACACAGAGGATGGTACACATATGGAGTGAGCTGCCAGCAGAAGTGGTTGCAGCGGGTACATTAGCAACATGTAAAAGTCATTTGGACAAATACATGGATAGGAAAGGAGTAGAAGGATGTGGGCCAACTGCAGGGAAATATTGTTAGCATAGATCGACATTTATGTCGGTATGGACCAATTTGGGCCAAAGGACCTGTCTCCATGCTGTAAGATTCTAGGACTCTATGACTCAATGACTCTATAACTCTATAACTCTATACTGTGTGGCTTCACTTATGTTGTTTCCTGTACTACTTTTTAAAACTGTTTAATTGACATTAAAAATGCTTTGGGAATACCTGATCTTGTGAATAATCTTATGAAACACAACTAATTTTCTCCTTCATCACAGTTCCAGTATGTTATGTGGATCTCAACATAGTATGTTAATTACAAAACTGTAGGGGTCACCTTGTTTTCAGTGAACCTGGTTTTCTGGATTTTTTTTCGATGTTTATGGTTTTTTTTGGTACGGTAAGTGTCCATTAATCTTACAATTATTCATTGACATTACATGCCGTTGTTGGCATGCTAAGTTGCTGTGTGTCAGTGTACGTTGTTTTCACTCTTTGTGTTGAATATCCTTCGTCTGCTTATTAAAGATCAACAATTCCTGAATCCATAGCAATGCTGTTTCCTCCTGAGTGAAAAGATCTTTCATTTAAGCCTCATTCCAGGATCCAAACAAATAATCTAAGCTGACATTGTGGTATTTAAGGCGATACCACTTTTTGATGAAAGTTTAACTTGAAATTCTGTCTGGTCGGTATAAATTCTACATCACGATTTGGCAAGCATTCGGGGCAACTTTCCCCCCTGACTACCTTGCATAAAATAACATACTAACTAAGTTATTCACTATGATTTGTGTTTGTGGAAGCTTGTTGTGTGCAATTGACTTGCATTTCTGTACAGAACAGCAATTTGTTGATTGTTTGATGCTTTGCTACATCCTAAAGTCATGATAAATATAAATACAATTTTTTTGTTCTCACATTGAATTCAGTACATGTTATTTTAGTACTGCTGTCAACCTCTTCAGAACATCTTTGATTAAAAATGGAATTAAAATTCTCAGAGCACTTACTCCTACTTCAGTGTAAAATACCTTAACACTGTACAATAAAGTAGTTTCTGATTCCATAGCTCCACAGTCAGAACTCATAAAGGAGAGGATCTCCTTTAAACATTTCTTTCCTAAATTCTAAGCTGCACAAAAGCCCTTGGGAAATTCAGTCGTGTCCAGAACTAGCAGTGAACATTATTTAGTGGGTTTACGATTTTCTGTGATAAATGTGAATACTGTGCTCACAATCTCTCCTCAGGGAGTTTATTCAAGGCTGAAGCCATTAAATACAGCAACATCAAGGTAGCACTGAACTGAAACATGGATAGGAAAAAATCTTATTTTTGCCTTGTTCATTTGCTCCTGACCAATAATAATGTAGCAAACATGTAATCTTATTAAATTTTACCTTCTAAATGGACATAAATTAATGAAATTGCTGCATCAGGATAGGCTCTGAACCATGTTTATCTTATGTTTGAAAGGACCAACATTTACATTCTTGGATAAGCTAATTTTATTATCACTTTTGCAGAATTAGCTTTTAATGTTGTAGGCATTAGTTAATAGCTAGATAGTTTATCAAAATTTCATATTCAAAAGAACCCAACAGCAGGAAATCAGAAATGAAATTATTTAGAAATATCCAATATTGTAATTCCAAAATGTGACAGGTCAAGACTCATGCTACAATATTTTTCTAATGCTTTTCTTTTAGGAGCTACGAGGAAGCCAGTCATGATGCGATCTCCCGAAAGCATGGACAATTAAGTACTAGGCAGTCCGGATCCATTTTGGAAAACCCACAATATTGTATTCAACTGTTCAATCATTTCATGTTTGATTGATTTGTCTGTGTGAGCCTGTTAATTATTCTGTGTGCTGTTATTTGAGCTTGTGTGTAGTTACAGAGAAAGAGAAACAAAAATAAAGTGTACGTGTAAGCAACTAGAAACATTAGAATACAAAGATATTTTAAACACACAAGAGATAAAGTTTCTGTTTAGACATTAAAACTAGTGTCACCTCTGCACGTCCCCTTGGCTAAAAATACAATAAGCATGTTGCATGTGCTGAAAAGATGCAGTATGGCCATTTCAAGACTTTGATATGTAATTTTGCTCAGATTTCAGCATTACTATTTTCAATGTAAAAGTTGACATCCTTTTTCAACTTTGAAAAGCTGAACATCCACTTAATAACAAAAAATAGCCCAACCATGTTTATAAGAAAGAACCATCAACCTGTTTCAGCAAAGTAGCTAGTTGATTTCAGTTGTGACTGAATTAATATAAGAGTTTGATTTTTTGTTCTACTACATTGAGTTTTTTGAGGAAGTAACAAAGAGGATTGATGAGGGCAGAGCGGTAGATGTGATCTATATGGACTTCAGTAAGGCATTCGCCAAGGTTCCCCATGGGAGACTGATTAGATCTCATGGAATACAGGTAGAACTAGCCACTTTGATACAGAACTGGCTCAAAGGTGGAAGACAGAGGGTGGTGGTGGATGATTGTTTTTCAGACTGGAGGCCTGTGACCAGTGGAGTACTACAAGGATCGGTGCTGAGTCCTCTACTTTTTGTCATTCACATAAATAATTTGGATGCGAGCGTAAGAGGTACGGTTAGTAAGTTTGCAGATGACACCAAAATTGGCAGTGTTGTGGACAGCGAAGAGGGTTACCTCAGATTACAACAGGATAAGGACCAGATGGGCCAATGGGCTGAGAAGTGGCAGATGGAGTTTAATTCAGATAAATGCGAGGTGCTGTATTTTGGGAAAGCAAATCTTAGCAGGACTTATACACTTAATGGTAAGGTTCTAGGGAGTGTTGCTGAACAAAGAGACCTCGGAGTGCAAGTTCATAGCTCCTTGAAAGTGGAGTGGCAGGTAGATAGGATAGTGAAGAAGGCATTTGGTATGCTTTCCTTTATTGATCAGAATATTGAGTACAGGAGTTGGGAAGTCGTGTTGCAGCTGTACAGGACATTAGTTAGGCCACTGTTGGAATATTGTGTGCAATTTTGGTCTCCTTCCTATTGGAAAGATGCTGTGAAACTTGAAAGGGTTCAAAAAAGATTTACAAGGATGTTGCCAGGGTTGGAGGATTTGAGCTATAGGGAGAGGCTGAACAGGCTGGGGCTGTTTTCCCTGGAGCACCGGAGGCTGAGGGGTGACCTTACAGAGATTTATAAAAATATGAGGGGCATGGATAGGGTAAATAGGCAAAGTCTTTTCCCTAGGGTGGGGGATTCCAGAACTAGAGTGCATAGGTTTAGGGTGAGAGGGGAAAGATTAAGTGAGACCTACGGGGCAATGTTTTCATGCAGAGGGTGGCACGTGTATGGAATGAGCTACCAGACTGGAGGCTGGTACAATGGCAACATTTTTCAGAGGCATTTGGATGGGTATATGCATAGGAAGGGTTTGGAGGGATATAGGCCGTGTGCTAATAGGTGAGACTAGGGTTGGGATATCTGGTTGGCGTGGACGGGTTGGACCAAAGGGTCTGTTTCCATGCAGTTCATCTCTATGACTCTAAATAAAGCTGCTAAAGTCTGTATAGTATTATGGATGGTGAAGGTCTTGGAATTGTTTTGATAAGTTCCATTGTATTATTTTGATCCCAATATGGATGTCAAAGTATGACGCCATTTGAACTACAGCATGACAGATTGAGTGAGCAGGTGTGGCCTGGAGGGCAATCTGTTGGAAAAGGGAGAAGAAGTGCAGGAGTGAGAAAGGCTCCAGTAAAACGTTCAATTCATCTTTGATTTTCAGAGGGAATCTCTTCTATCTCTAGAAAGATGCATGCTATCTTTGGAAGGAGATTGTGAAGAGGGGGATAGAAGACAAAACCTTGTGTCCTTGCTCTCTCTGTTTCTGCACCTTCTTCAATAACATGTCTAGAGAGTACTTCCTGAGAGCTGCACAGCATCTCTAGCTCTTCACATCTTCATTGTTAATAAAATAAATCATACACCAATCTTTTGGAGGTTAATTAGGATTTCCCCCTTTTAATGCATCATTATATTAAGAGTATCTATTATATAAGGCAGATAGTCTTCCTATAAAATGATATGGAATAAAATTAAAAATAAGTTGTTTACTGCATAAATCCTTTGCATAAAATATATTTTATCACTGCTGAGCTTTTTAAATTTAAGTTTTGCTTCAAGTCAATGAACTTGTTTTCTCTATAAAAGTTAATTTTCATACTTCAAGGTGAGAGATGCTGTAAAGGGAAAGGATGATAAGCCTACCCTGACTAAAACTTGACCAGTTTGCAGTAACCCCTCTTAATTTTTACTTGCCGAGATAATCAAAGGTAACAAGTGTTAGAGGAAGGTCCAACATAACTGCATTGTATGCCTTATGAAGGAAAAAAACAATACTACTCAAAGTCTGCTATTGGTCTTTAATGAAACTCAGTCAAAATCTATCAAACTATTCATAGTACTCTTCAGTAAACAGTCTTAAATCTCTAAATAAATGGTCTTAAATTTACACTAGCTCTATACTTCTAACATATGCTTCTAAAACTTTGCTGTGCCCTTTCCATAGATCTTTACCACTCCATTTGAACTATTTGTCTGAAAGGACTGGAAATGCCCATACAATAAGTCAGGGACAAGCTGTTGCTTAATTTTGGAGAGTTGGTTGATATTTCAGGATCAGCAGTAGTTGGTTTGGGCTTCCTCTCTCATCCAGGGTCAGTTCTGCTCTGCTGGGTCTGGGCAGTCTGCTGGTGCTAACTATGAGGTATAAGGAGCTGGAGATACTGTGCAGCTCACCTGCCAGTAGGAGGTACTCTCTGGACACGTTATTGAAGAAGATGCAGAAACAGAGAGAGCTAGGGCATGAGGTTCTCTCTTTTATCCCCCTCTTCACAATCTTTTTGAAGATTCTGTACTAATAATAACATCAGTTGGGTGCAGGATGATTCAATGAGGTGGTAACTTGCTATATTCAGTGGTCGTAGAACATGGCTTTGAACTTCAACTGTCAAGTGCTGACTTTGTCATGCTACGCCTTTGGCTTCCTGCTAAACTATTACCACTATGTCTGTCAGAAGAATGCTATGCAAAGACATTCACTTGAGGTGTCAACAACAGTTCATACTGAAACAATGTGGCCTTTAGCACCTAGGCAGACAGGCCTGGTCTGGTTTTGATAGGAAGTTCGTTGTCCAAGGCCTGGCTGCATGAAGGAGCGATGCTCTGAAAGCTAGTGCTTCCAAATAAACCTTTTGGACTATAGCCTGGTGTTATGTGTTTTTAACTTTGTACACCTCAGTCCAACACCAGCACCTCCCAATCCTGGTTGCACAAATATGTCTGTTTCAATTCTGAAGCTGTCATTGTAGAGTCTTACTGTGTATAAACTTGGCTTCAAGATTTTGAGTTTTTATCCATACTCATGAAAAGATTGGTGGCTATTTCCATTATTCCCCTCTCTCCCTTTGTAGCATTGCACAGTTTGTGTTTTTGTTTCAGATTTCCATCACCCACAGTTTTTGTTCATTTTTATATATACTTTACTGCACTTTCAATATTTTTGATGCTATTCTTACAAACCATGTTATGTACTAACTTTTTGATCAAACAATAATTGGATGTTTATTGAGTCCATAACAAATTTGAAGCACTTGTTCTGTCCCCACAAAGTATGGACTTAATTAATAATTCAATCAGAAAATGTCTGACCCTGATTTATAGGTTGTTATGTATGATATGCATCTTTTTCATTCTAAGATGTCACAGAAATTACATTTAGATTCTAATACAGTCCAAAGATGTGCAGGTTAGGTGACCTGGCCAAGCTAAATTGCCCATAGCATACAGGGATGTGTAGATAGGTGCATTAGCCTGGGGAAATGTAGAGTAATAGAGTAGGGAAATGGGTCTGGATGGGATACTTGGAGGGTTGGTGTAGACTTTTTTTTTAGATTAGATTACTTACAGTGTGGAAACAGGCCCTTCGGCCCAACAAGTCCACACCGCCCCGCCGAAGCGCAACCCACCCATACCCCTACATCTACCCCTTACCTAACACTACGGGCAATTTAGCATGGCCAATTCACCTAACCTGCACATCTTTGGACTGTGGGAGGAAACCGGAGCACCCGGAGGAAACCCACGCAGATACGGGGAGAATGTGCAAACTCCACACAGTCAGTCGCCTGAGGCAGGAATTGAACCGAGGTCTCTGGCGCTGTGAGGCAGCAGTGCTAACCACTGTGCCACCGTGCCTGCCCATTTCTAGAATCAAAGTCCATCACTTTTCACAAGCTTTCCTTAGGGACGTTATGGATCATCTGACCACAGAAGTATCTATGCCTTTGTCTAATTCCCTGATCAGATAAACAGGGTTATGTCCTATGAAAAAAATAACAGAAACAAGAATCCAGGATGAATCTAACAGCCATTTTGACAAATTAGGATAACGTAATACTATGAAATTGAAGGTGTGTACTGTACCTTTAAGAGAGAGTGAAAGCTGGCAAGCACCTAGCAGACACAAAGTGTACAAGACAATTGAAAGATATAACATTTTGGCAGTAAACTAAATTACTTGTTGTTTTCACAGTAGTTCGAATTTAATCAATCAATTTAAACTATGCCCTAAGATACTAAAACCCAATCAAATTTGAATTTTCCTGTTTTGACAAACTCAACCAATCAGATGAACTGATGTTTTGGGCCATAAAAAGCAGGCATTTAGAACAGTTAGCAGAGAAAGAGCACTAACTGCCATTGTTATACAGACTGCCTGAAAACCCTCTCTCTAAAAGGTACCTTTTTCTTATGAAACATCTTTGCAGCAAAAGACCAAAGACGACCCAGGAAGATCTCCAAGAAAAGGAAAATAAAGAACCGCTGTCTGGTTTTGAAAATTGATTTGCTGTAAACTTAATAGGGTCTTTATTGGATCAGTATATTGTTATAGAGTGGGAGATAGATAACAAACCTTTCAGATAAAGGAGGCTTAGAGTTGTGAACATTTGTTTTTACTGTTCAGTTTTAGAGTTAAAGTAGAAAATCAATAATTATTTGTTAATAGTAGAATTTGAGTAGTTCTCTGTCACTCATCCTTTAAGAGATTATGAGGTGAGGTGAGCTTTTTGTGTGTTTGATTTAATTAGCCAAAGAATTTACCACCCTATTGTAACAGTTTGGGGGCTCATCTGAGACTTGGATAGACTTGCACAGATTTTGGGTACGAAAGATCCCAGCAGATTTAAACACTTGCCGATTAGTGTCCTTGATCTTTAAAGACAGTGTAGGTGAGGCAATTTGTTTAATTTTGGTTACTTGTGGTTGGTTAAATTAAAAGTGAAAGAAATGGCTCTTAAAATTGCAAAAGAGGTTCTGGGGTTTGAAGATAATTCCCAAATTTGCCAAGAAAGTTTAGAAAGACAGAAAAAGACCATACTTTTAGAGTTAGCAAAGAGGTTAAATTTGAATTTAACCACGGACAAAAGGAAAACTGAAATGGTAAGTTACTCAAGCACTTTGCTGTGTTAGAGAAACAGACAAGTGCAATAGAGTT
The DNA here is from genome assembly GCF_047496795.1 of Chiloscyllium punctatum. Taxonomy (NCBI): domain Eukaryota; kingdom Metazoa; phylum Chordata; class Chondrichthyes; order Orectolobiformes; family Hemiscylliidae; genus Chiloscyllium; species Chiloscyllium punctatum. The sequence goes on along the minus strand of NC_092758.1, from coordinate 68,001,072 downwards.
AGAAAAACTCAAATTAAAATTGAGGAAAATGAAGTTAGAAGATAAACAAAGGGAGAGAGAAAGATAGAGACAGAGGAAAAGAAAGAGAAAGGGAAAAGAAAGAAGGAGAAGGTTCTTAGCTGAGCAAAGAGAGAGAGAAGAAAGAGAAAGAGAGAGAGAAGAAAGGGAGAGAGAAAAAGAGAGAAAAGAAAGAGGAAAGGAGAGAGTATTTGAACTTCAGAAGTTGTGAATTAGTCAGGAAAGTCAAGTTAACAGGACGGAGATTAAAAGAGAAAGTAACGATATGTATAAATATGTTAAAACACTGCCACAGTTTGATGAGAAAGATGTTGAAGTCTTCTTTATTTCATTTTTAAAAATGGTTAGGTAGATGGAGTGGTCAGAACACTTGTGGGTAATGCTTTCAGACTAAACTGCTTGGCAGAGCTACTGAGCTATTCGCAGCGCTGTCAGATGAGGGGTCAAGAGGTGATGAAAAGGTCAAACAGGCTATTGTAAGTGCTTATGAATTGGTACCAGAAGCATGTAGACAGTGGTTCAGAAGCATAAATAATGAACCAGGTCAGACTTATGTTGAGTTTGGAAGAATTAACATAGTCATTTTGATCGATTGATGTGGGCCTTAAAAATAGATAATATCTATGAGGCTCTAAGAGAGATTATTCTGCTGGAGGAGTTTAAGAACTCACTTCCAGAGATGATAAGAATTCATGTGGATGAACAGAAAGTTTAAGAAGTGAGAAGATCTGCAGAGATGGCAGATGAATATGCATTGGTGCAAAAGGCAAAGTTCAGCTTCTGGCAAGAATTTCATCCTGTGAGGGCCAGAAATTGGGTGATGAGGAGATGCTACACAATGAACCAGAGAACACTGGTAATTGCTTACCACCAGTTAAAATAGAAACCCAAGAGGGTGGAAAGGAGGTGAAAGCCCTCAGGCATTTCTACTTTGGTAAAGTAGGACACATAAAGTCACAGTGCTGTTCGGTAAAGAAAGACACTGTGGGAAAAGATGTGGTAAAAGAGCTAACCCAGTGGCATTAGTGAAAATAGTAAAGGAAACCCCAAGAAAAGCCTCTTAGGCAGGGGCTGGATGTGGAGATCGTGCCTGACCTCTATCAAGACATTGCCTCTGTGGGTAAAACATACTCAAAAAGAACAGGGAAGAAGGGAAAGATGTTATCATTTTGACAGTTACAGGATCTAACCAGTTTCTAATAGTAAGTGATGAACATACTTGCACACTTTCTGACCTGTTACCGGAGAGAGTGGTAATTTGTGGGATAGATGGACAGAACTTTAGTGTTCCCCTATGTAAGATCAGGTTGGAGTGTCAACTTAAGACTAGGGAAGTTACAATGGGAGTGATTGACAGAATGTCAGTTCCAGGAATCCAGTTTGTTCTTGGGAATGATTTAACTGGATCCAAGGTGGGAGTGACACCCCTTGTTATGGAGAAGTCCAAGGAAAATCAGAGCACTGAGGAGTTAAAAGAAAAATACCCGGGGACTTTCCCAGACTGTGTAGTAAAAAGATCTCACTATCATAAGTCACAGCACGCAGCAAAAACGAAAGAGAAAGATGAAGGAGTTGAGATTAAGTTAGCAGACACCCTATTTGACATAATGGTGCAAGAAAAACTTGACCAGTCAAAGGGTTAGGCAGTAGTGTTTAGTCCTCAAGGCTAATGGATTTACAAGAGAAAGATGAGACAATAAAAAATATATATGTTGATGCACACTCAGAAAAGGAGGCAGAGAATGTTCCTGAGGGCTATTATCTCAAAGACAGAAACTTTAGATGAAAATTGAGATCATTTAGTGCAGAACAGAAATGAGCAGAAGTGTTGCTGGAGCATACAAACAGGAAGTTGGACGGGTAGCAGATGAACTACCAGTAGGAGGTCACCTAAGTGTACAGAAATCTCAAGCTAAGCTACAAAAGCATTTCTGTTGACCTGGAATGTACAAGGATGTGGTTAACTTTTGCCGAAGTAACATACACGCCAAATGGTAGGTAAGCCACAAGCAGTAACAAAACCAGCACCTTTGTTGCCAATTCCCGCATTTGAAGAACCTTTCACATGGGTTATAATTGATTGTGTAGGTCCACTCCTTAGAACTAAAAGTGGAAACCAGTACGTTCTAACCATAATGGACATGTCTGCCAGTTTTCTGGAGGCAATTCCATTGCAGGGTACTAAGGCAAAAGGGGAGGTAGAGGAATTTGTAGCTTTCTTCCTCCAGTATAGGCAACACAGAGAGATTCAATCAAACCAAGGGCCTAATGTTACTGCTAGGCTGTTTAAGGAGGTCATGGATAGCATAGGTATGCAGTACTTTAAATCAAGTGTGTATTCTCCTGAGTCCCAGGAAGCTTTAGAAAGGTGGCAAAAGACCCTGAAGACCATGTTAAGAACGTACCATCAGGATTACCTGAATGATTGGGATAAAGGTATCCCATTTGTGTTGTTTGCCATTAGAGATGTCCCAAATGGACATACTCGGTCTATTCCCTTTGAGTTAATATTCAGGCAGAAGTGAGAGAGCCTTTGAAATTAATTAAAGAGAAATTTACAGGACCAAAGTCGGAGATCTCACACTTGGATTATGAATCGGAGGTGAGGGAGAGATTAAATCAGGTATGTGAATTGGCTAAACAGCATCTGAAGAGTGCACAGCATAGAATGAAGCAGGTGGCAGATAAAAACTCTGAAATTTGGATGTTCCCTGTGGGGACAACATATTAGTATTGTTACCAGTGGTAGGAGATCCCTTCAAAGGTTTAGTGGTACCTATCAAGTTGAGAAAAAGTTGAGTCAGGTAAACTATCTGGTAAAGATGCCACATAGGTAAAAACTATATCGGGTATGTCATGTGAATATGTTGAAACCTTATTATAATAGAGAGAAAGAATGGGGAAACAGATGTTAGTTACTACCCTGCAGAGTGAGGAATCAAGTCCAGATGCTGTGGAGTTTGATGTGCCTCAAAATATGTTAAACAATGAGGAAGTTCTTGAGGAATGGGATAGGTTAGTGAAGTAGCTGCCTCAGGGACAAAGAACACAGTTGAAAGGTTTGCTGCAGCAGTATAGGACATATGCAAGGATAAGCTGGGCGAGGACTAATGCTATTGTGCACAAGCTAGACATTGGGAATGCTGTTTGATAAAACATCACCCCTACAGGCTTAATCCTTTCAGAGCCACACTGGTCCAGAAGGAAGTGGAGGTGATGCTCAACAAAGTTATCATCAAACCGAGTCAGAGTGAGTGGAGTTTGCCGATCATATTAGTTCACAAACTTGGCAGGATTCAACGATTTTATGTGTGGATTATTGGAAGATCAACGCTGTAACAAAATCAGACTCATATCCAATAGCATGATTGGAGGACTGTATAGAGAAAGTTGGACAAGCCCGTTCCATCAAAAAGTTGGACTTACTGAGGTGTTTATTGGGAGGTTGCTTTATCAGAGAAAACAGAAGAAATTTCTGCATTTGTAATGCCAAATGGGTTATCTCAATTCAAGATATGGCCTTTGGAATAAAGAATGCACCCACCACATTCCAAAGGCTCAGGAACAGAGTTGTGGTTGGATTAACAAACTGTGAATGATGTAGTGATCTTTAGTGAGTCCATGGAAAGATCACATGGTACAGTTCACAGAGTTCTTTAAATGATTAAGAGAAGCAAAACTGGTAATAAACTTAAAGAAAACAGAATTCTTGAAAGCAGGGGTGACTATCTTAAGACATGACATTGTCCAGGGAAGGTTAATGCAAAGACGAAGGCTATCGAGGAATTATCCATGACTAACTTCAAAGACAGAGGTGCTTCGATTTTTGGGGCTAATTGGATTCTACCAGAAATTTGTTCCAAACTTTAGCAGCGTAGTGGCACCATTAAACGAGTTGCTGAAGAAGAACGCAAAGTTTTGCTGGACAGAGTATTGCCAGGAGGCATTTGACAATTTAAAAGCAATATTAACTACCACACCAGTTTTAGCTACATCAAACTTTTTGAAACAATTGAGAAGTTCCAATCAATGCTAGCAACACAGGAGTTAGAGTTGTACGGCCACAGGAAGATGATGATGGAATTGAACTGCCAGTTGGTTACTTTTCAATGAAGCTCAACACCCACCACAGAAAATACTCCATGATTGAAAAGGAATTATTGAGTTTGATATTGGCCTTAGAACATTTCAATGTTTATGTCATAAACAATGTGTCGAAGATTGTTGTGTACACAAATCACAATCCCCTTACATTCTTGGAACGATTTAAAGACAAGAAGATGAGACTTACGTAACAGACTCATTGGAGACTCATTGGAGTGTTACGTAACAGACTTTTAATTTACAAATTGTACATATTGCAGATTGTAAGATATGATAGCAGATGCGTTATCATGGATTTAATGGAAAAAAATACAGATAAGATTGAATAGATGCCTATTTATATGTTACACACACAAAGGAATCTCGATTATCCGAATATTAATTATCTGAATTTCAGATTATCCGAAGAAGATCTCAAGGTCTCAATAGAAACATTACATCAAAGAGGTGTTTCAACACTGATCGCATCTTTTGTTTACAATGATTAAAAATGAACCCAGCTTCCTGAAATGCTGCCGAAAACAGTGCTGGACATCAATGGGAGCCCAGGCATTGTCACCACATGACTGACCAACTGCCACTCTCTCTCCGCACACTTTCTCTGGAGTTCTACACAGGGATATACCCTAAGCCCCCCTTCCCCACATAATCTCTCCAACATTGTCCTGTACAGGGCAGAGGTAGAACCTGTCAAAAACTTGCAGTAAAACCTGCCCTGGAACGGGGTTGGGGGGTCGAAGTGGGGGAGCAGGTGGGGCAGCCGGGTCCGACAGAGGCTGGGGCTGTGGTCGGTGGGTGGTGGGGCGGATAGGTTTGGAGGGGGGTGGACATTGGGGTGGGTTGGATGGGATTGGGGGTGTGGACAGGAGGGCATGTGTGGAACGGGTTGGCGGTGTGGACGGGGTTGGGAATGTGGATGGCATTGGGGAGGCGGACATGGACAGGGGCGGATGTGGTTGGGGGTGTGGACAGAGTTGGGGGGCAGATGGGAGCACGGCAGATGGGATGTGGGTGCACATGGGGTTTGGGGTATCGACAGGGTTAGGGAGGTGGATGGGGTGGGGGCATACAGGGTTGGGGGTGGGCGAGGAGGCGGACGGTGGGTGAGGATGGAATGGGCCTCATGGGGGCAGGGGCAGACGGGGCAAAGTTGGGGCAGGCGGACAAAAGGCATGGATGGACTGGGTTGGAGAGCAGACGACGGACAGCTGGGGGGGAGCAGGGTCTCATGTGCGGAGTGCTGCTTCCTAGTCTCCTGAACAGGGTGTGTGTGCGTGTGTGTGTGTGTGTGTGTGTGTGTGTGTGTACTGAAGTTAATATAACTTAGATTCGGAGAAGAACCATTCGGCGCAACCATTTTGGCACGGCCTGTTTGGAGCAGCCCATTTTGCCGCACACCCATTTAGGCACAGAACTATTTTGGCACAAATATATGGTTTCCAATAGTTTGTAGTTATTATTAAAATAAAATATAACCCATTAAAATGCCATCGACAATTTTGTTGTCAAAACGTGGAAAGGAAAAGTGCTCATACGACGGCTATATTTAATAGATATGCTGCTGATAAGGTAACAAAGTTTTGGAGATATGTGAGGAAGGACATTTGTAAATCTCGAATTCATGTTATAAATGGTGACCTAGTGAAACAAATTAATGAACATTCGCATGCAGCTTTTGCATCTAAGAGATACTGTCATTTCAAAGATAGAAGTACGAGCTGCTGAAACTGCAGAGGGAAGTTTACAAGTGGTTAACGAGTGCTTCGAAAATATGTCAGAAGCTTGCCAAGGAACGATGCCTAACAACAGAGCGCTGAAGAAAATGGTTCATAGGACAAGGAAAGAAATTGCAGCTTACCCAGTAAATCCAAGAAATTTAAAAGAACTTGTAATTCCAGATAGCTTTAAAACATATTCTGTTAAAGAATATAATGAAGAACAATTTTTACTAGTTGACAGCGGTAGCACCACCTGCAGAATTCTTATATTTGGAAGGAAAAGGAATGCTGAGTTTCTGAAACAATCAAGAAAGTTATATGTTGATGAAACATTCAAAATTTCCCCACCTCTATTTTCACAAGTTTATGTTATTTTAGGGGAAATACATAAAGGTGTGTTCCCACTGTTGTCTGCTTTACTCCCAAGTAAGTTACGAACAACATATGATAAAATATTTGAAATGGTTCTGTAAATACAACCTGAATGCCGCCCTGACCTTATCAACTGTTACTTTTAACTTGCAAATTTCAAAAGTTTACAGCAGCATTTTCCTTCTACAGAAATCCGGGGATTTTTTTTCACCTGGCTCAAAATATAAGAAAACATCTTGCCAGTTTGGGACACTTGAGTAACTATAACATTGACTCGGAGTTTTCTTTGAGAGATAAAGTGATAATTGGTCTTGCACTTATTCTGATTGAAAACATTGATGAAGCTATTGTACATTTGGCTGATTCGCTTCCAGATGAACTGCAACCGCTGCTGGACTGGTTCGAGGATAACTATGTAGGTCAAAGATTACGCAGAGGAAATGGTAGGTGTCCACTGCTTTTTCCAGCTGGAATTTAGCATGGCCAATTCACCTGACCTGCACATCTTTGGATTGTGGGAGGAAACCCACACTTTCATGGGGAGAATGTGCAAACTCTACACAGACAGTTGCTGAGGCTGGAATCGAACCCAGCTCCTTGGTGCTGTGAGCCATTGTGCGCCCCAGTTGAATTCAATTATTAAATTCAATAAATATCTGGAATTAAGAGTCTAACAATGTCTATTCATTACCAATTGTTGGAAAAATCCGTCTAGTTCACCAATGTCTTTTAGGGAAGGAAATCTTCCATCCTTACGTAGTGTAGCCTACATGTGACTCCAGACCCACAGCAATGTCGTTGACTCTTAACCGCCCTCTGGACAATTACAGATGGACAATAAATGCTGGCTAAGCCAATGACACCCTCATCTCATAAATGAATAAAACCAAATTGCATATATAATATTTTAAAGTCCCTGTGTGATATAGCAACGTTAGTTTTTTCGGTTTCCATTGCATTTTTAACAGCAAAGAAAACTTAATGGCTAACGCATTCTAGAAAAGCAACAAAATACTTGAATTTTATATTGTGCCTTTACTTCAATAAAGCCACTGAGGCATTTCAAAGTATTTTCCCAAATAGAATTCAACACTGAGTCACGTAGGGGATTTAGGGAAAACGATTCAAATTTGTGAATGAAATAGTTTGAGGAGTATATTAAAGAAGGGGTAAGATTTTGAGAGGAGAGAATATTAGAGCTCCCTTGGTGAAGTGATTAAAAGCGAGTTATACACAAAATCAGGAAATGGAGACATGCAATTATCTAAGCGATCAGTGGGCCTGGAGGAAATTGGAAAGGTCACTCTTGGGGAGTGTTTCAAAAGCATAAGAATTTAAAAATCAAGGCATTATTTTATTGAGGGCCAACCAGGGAGCACAGGAATATCACTGAGTGGGACTTTTCAGAGTCAGGCAACAGGCAGCAGAATTCTGAATGTCTGTAAAAAGTTGGAGCATTGGAGACCAACCAGAAGGAGTTGGAACAGTCAAATCGTCAGGAGGGAAAGATGTGGCGAAGGGTTTAAGGGAACATGAACTATGGTTTAGAGGTGGAAATAGATATCTTAGTGATAATGCAGATATGCAGTCAGAAATAGTTTTCAGGATTAATGTGACAGAGGCCCAGGGTGTTTCTGATATGGAGCAAGTCTTCAGGTGTTGGGACCCTTACGGGGTCCCAAGGCTGCATGGGTCATTAGTGGTCAGTTGAAAGGCAGTCTTTAGAATGACCTCCCAGTGGACGCCAGTGGATTGGTTCTCCACACTGCCAGTCCAATCATAGCAAAGCTACAACCTTGTCAATGCCACAGGTACTGCAGGTGGAAGTGGCCTCTGCTGACACTGCAAAAATGATCAGGGATCACTGAGGTATAATAAGATTCATTTACATCATTAGGATGCAACTGATATCTGACTCTGACATCAATAGGAAAGAAGAGTTGAATGAATCTATAGAGGGAGAGGTTTTAGACATTACACTAGCAAGGTATATTTAATAACCTACAAATGGACAGCTATAGAGGAATGTTATTTTACATAAGGAGGTGAAGGGTCTTATTTAGACGTAAGGAGTGAGCTGCCTCATGAACAGTGTTGTGTGCAGACCTCCGCAGCAATGAGACACTTCAGACCAGTATCTAAGTATTGACTTAAAGCACAAGGAAAAGTTGACATTTCCATTCTGAGGCTTCCTTGACAAAAGGTTAGAATCATAGAAATCCTGCAGTGCAGCAAAAGGCTATTTAACTCATTGAGGTAAAAACAATGACTGCAGATGCTGAAAATCAAATACTGGATTAGTGGTGCTGGAAGAGCACAGCAGTTCAGGCAGCATCCAACGAGCAGCGAAATCAACGTTTCGGGCAAAAGCCCTTCATCAGGAACCGAAACGTTGATTTCGCTGCTCGTTGGATGCTGCCTGAACTGCTGTGCTCTTCCAGCACCACTAATCCAGTATTTAACTCATTGACTAATCCTCTGAAGAGCATCCTACCCACATCTATCCCCCACCCATAACCCATATTTATCACAGTTAACTCACCTAGCCTGCTCATCCCTAGACACTCTGGCACAAATCATCATGGCCAACCCACTTAACCTGCACATCTTTGAATAGTAGGAAGAAACTGGAGCATCTGGCAGAAAGCTACCCAGACAAGGGGAGAACATGCAAACTCCATGTAGACAGGCTCCCAAGGCTGGAATTGAACCTAAGTCCCTGGCACTGACAGGCAGCAATGCTAACCGTTGTGCCATCCAGAAATTTATTTCTAAAAAGAAAGGCCCTGACTCGCCAACTTTAAGGGCATTTAAATGGTGCAAGGTAAACATACGGATGAAAATGGAATAGTGTAGGTTAGTTGGGCATTAGATTGGTTCCACAGGTTGGTGCAACACCGAGGGCCAAAGGGCCAAAGGGCCTGTACTGTTCTATGCTCTATGTTCCATAATTGGAGGAGTGACACCTCTGCGTTGGCCTCAGTTCTGCTGCAGTGACCATCGTAACCGGGAAATCTCCTGTGAATTCTGAGACTTCCAGAAAAGTAGGCTTTCTTGCACCTTCCATCCCTCCTGAAAATTCAGGAAACAAATGGGAGGTTGCTTTCATGAAGCAACCTGGCAACCTGGTATATAGCAGAGATTGGGCAGAGGACTGGGGGAGGTCAGTTGTGACAAAATTCCATTAGCCTGAGAAAATGTCTATCTACTGGTCCTTTAAACTGTGTATATAAACTGCCTTCCCCTGGCTGGCAGTGAACAGAGGAAACAGCATGCTTGCAGAGCCACTTTCCTGACATAGCTATTTTCTGGTTTTCCAGCCTCCTAGCCTACCACCTGATCAGAACAATCTATGTTGGGACCACTGTTTGTGATATACATAATTCACGTTGGGACCACTGTTGGTTGTGATATACATAACCTGTGTTGGGACCACTGTTGTTTGTGATATACATAATTTGTGTTGGGACCACTGGTGTTTGTGATATACATAAATGATCTGGAGGATGGTATATGTGGTCTGATTACCAAGTTTTCAGATGACTCTAAGATTAGTGGAGTAGCAGATAGTGAAGGGGACTGTCAGAGATTACAACAGAATATAGATAGATTGCAGAGTTAGAACATAGAACATAGAATATTACGACGCAGTACAGGCCCTTTGGCCCTCGATGTTGTGCCAACCTATGGAACCGATCTGAAGCCCATCTAACCTACACTATTCCATTTTCATCTATATGTTTATCCAATGACCATTTAAATGTCCTTAAAGTTGGTGAGTCTACTACTGTTGCAGGTGAGGCGTTCCACGCCCCTACTGCTCTCTGAGTAAAGAAACCACCTCTGACATCTGTCCTATATCTATCACCCCTCATTTTAAAGCTATGTCCCCACGTGTTAGCCATCACCATCCAACGAAAAAGGCTCTCCCTGCCAACCTATCTAACCCGCTGATTATCGTATACATTTCAATTAAGTCACCTCTCAACCTTCTTTTCACTAATGAAACATACCAGGCAACAGACCTTGTGGCTCCAAGCTCAATCCCTTTACCAATAAAAGCTGTATGCCTTCTTAACAAATCTATCAACCTGGGTGGCAACTTTCAGGGATCTATGTACATGAATACCAAGATCTGTCTGCTCATCTACACTGCCAAGAATCTTACCATTAGTCCAGTAGTCTTTATTCCTGTTACTCCTTCCAAAATGAATCCCCTCATACTTGTCCACATTAACCTCCATTTACCACCTCTCAGCCCAGCTCTGCAGCTTTTCTATGTCCCTCTGTAACCTGCAACATCCTTTGGCACTATCCATAACTCCACCAACCTTAGTGTCATCTGCAAATTGACTAATCCATCTTTCTACACCTTCATTCAGGTCATTTATAAAAATGACAAACAGCAGTGGACCCAAAACAGATCCTTGCGGTACACCACTAGTAAATGAACTCCAGAATAAACATTTCCCATCAACCACCATCCTCTGTCTTCTTTCAGCTAGCCAATTTCTGTGGTATATCCTTCTCAAATTTGGTTGTCTACAGAAATTCCATCACCAACACCACTTGGTGCATGGCAGCTGCAAGCTGAGATTCTTACCAATGGATTCACCATACATCTAACCGCATATGTGTGCAAATTGCTGTTAAGCAAAGTTGTGTAAATGTACCAATAATTTTTCCCTTCTTCCACTGCAACCCTCTACCTGACATCCATGCGTTTTCACCCTGGTATGTTTAATTGACTGGATGAGTAGGTTCAACCTCCATTAGCTCCAGTCTAAAAAACCACCCCAATCTCAGTTGCTGAGTTGCAGCATGCAGGTAACACGTGTGTGCGCACACACCCAGAGGCGTAGTTCCAAACAATAGTTGATGCATATGTGGAATGGGTCTTAGATTAAACATTTGGAAGGCAAAAGTACTCTTCCAGCCCGCTCCCATTCTGTAACACTGTTGCCTCTCTATCCAGATGCACACTCCCAGCCACTGAACAATATGGATTAACTCTTGTACCTTGGGAGCCTCCTCTCGGAGACAACACTCATTGAAAAGCAATTCTGCATCACCTGCAGTCTGCCAGCACAGCCTTTGGTCATCTGAGGAACACAGTATTAGATTAAAAGATCTCAAATTCAATACCAAGCTCATGGACTGCAATGCCATATGAATTTGAGACATGGGTAATGTGCAGAAGATACTTCCAACCCCTAAAGAAATATCACCAGCAGTGCAGGACTGGTGCTCTAATACAAGTGTCTTCTCTCAGGCTAACATCCCCAGTGTTGAGGCAATTGTTATGACCAATCAGCTGTGTTGAGCAGGCTGCAGCATGCACATTTCTGGTGAATGATCCAGCTTTTTCCCCTTTGAGTTTCTGAACAATAAGATGACAGTTTTAGATCATAGAGATCTCCAGTACAGAACAAGGCCCCTCAGCCTAATGTGCCGCGATCAAAAGCAATCACCCAATCACCCCAATCCCACCACCAGCACCTGGCCCACAGCCTGCATACCCTGGGATCGTAAGTGCACATCCAAACACCTCCCAAATGCTAGGTGAGTCCCTGACTGTACCACCCCCCCCATGGGCAGCGAGCTCCAGACTCCCACCATCACCAGGATGAAAAACTTTTTCCCCACATCTCCTGTAAACCCCCTACCCCCTAGCCCACATTCCCTACCTTCACTCAATTTGATTCACTCCACCTTATATCAAGAAAGAGCTAATGGCACCAGATACTGAAAAGACTGTGGGTTTGTCTACATTTTGTTAACAATAATGAAGACATCTGCTTCAGAACTATTTGTGCTCTAGTCAAATGGTTTTAATGCAGTTACAACACTGGCAATGTGGAAAATTGCCCAGTGTAATGCCGTACAAAGCCAACCTGGTCAACTTGTGCCCTCCTGGTCCGCTTCCAATCATTTAAAATGAGATGGAATAACTTAATGCTCAGTTTCAGTTATGCCAGGGTGACTTAGTTCCTGACATCATTATACTTTGGTTCAAATAGGAACAAAACACCTGAACTCCAGAGGTGAGGTGAGAGTGGCTATCCTTGACATCGAAGCAGTATTTGATCAAGAACAGCATCAAGAAGCCCTAGCAAAACCTGAATCAAAGTTAATCAGGCAAAACTCTTTGTCAGTTGGAGTCAGACCCAGTACAACGGAAAATGGTTGTGGTTCACTCATTGCATCTCTGCAGAGATTGCTCAGGGTAAAGTCCAAGGCCCATGTATATTCTGCCAATTGCCTTCCCTTTACCATAACATCTGAAGAAGCGACATTTGCTAATGATTGCATTATGTTCAGTACTATTTGTGAAATCTCAGATACTGTATTAGCCTGTGTCCAAATGGAGCAAGACCTGGACATCATCAAAGTTTACGTTGATAAGACGCAAGTATCATTTGCATCATGCAAGTACCAAGTAATGACTACCTCACAAATATAGAGAATCAAATGATCTCCACTTGACATTCAATAGTATTGCCATTGCATCAACATCCGAGTGTTTACCATTGACCTGTATCTAAACTGTACCAGCCATATAAATACTGCAGTGACAAGTTCGAAAGCTGAGAATTCTGCATTGAGTAACTCACATAATTACTTCTCAAATCCTGTCCAGCACCTACCAGGCATAAGCCAGGATTGTGATAGAATACTGCCCACTTGCCTAGAAGAATGGAGCTCCAACAACACTCAGGTTAACACCATCCAGGACAAAACAACCATCACTGCCTCACAATGTCAGAAGTGTGAACCATCCACAAGATTTGGCACTTCACCCAAGATCCTTCAAATGCAGCTTCCAAGCCCATGCCTTTCCAGCACCTAGGAGAACAATGATAACAGATGCATAGGATCAACATCTCCTCTGTGTTTCTTCCCAAAGCTACACACCTTAGAACTGCACTGCTGTTCCTTCACTGCTGCAGGCTGAAACTCTTGGAACTTACTTTTAACAGCATTGTTACCTACACTGAGTGCCTCAGTTCAAGAATGTAGTGCGTCACTACCTTCTCAAAGGCAGTTAGACCATAAGACATTGGAGTTGAAAAGTGTGATGCTGGAAAAACAAGTAGGCCAGGCAGCATCCGAGGAGCAGGAGAATTGACGTTCCAGGCATAAGCCCTTTTTCAGGAATGATACTAGTGTGCCAAGCGGGCTGAGATAAAAGGTAGGGGGGAGGGAATTTGGGGGAGGGGTGCTGGGAATACGATAAGTGGAAGGACGTGAGTGTGAGGGTGATAGGCCAGAGAGGGGGTGGGGGCAGACAGGTCGGGAAGAAGATTGCAGGTCCCGAGGTCCTGCACCCCCCAGGATGACCTCTCCGCCCCACCCCCTCTCAGGCCTATCACCCTCACCCTCACCTCCTTCCACCTATCGTATTCCCAGCACCCCTCCCCCAAATTCCCTCCCCCCTACCTTTTATCTCAGCCTGCTTGGCACACCAGCCTCATTCCTGAAGAAGGGCTTATGCCTGAAACATCGATTTTCCTGTTGTAATTGGTGTTCTCTTTAAAGCTGGGCAGTTTGCAACGAATGATGGTCCTTTTGAGGTTAGGTGGCTGTTAGAAGGTGAGTAGTGGAAATTTAGGGATGGCCTTGGGAGGTATTGTCATCATTGATGACATGCTGAAGGCTGCGAAGAACATTATGTAGTTTCTCCTCACTTTGGAAGTACTGAACAATGAAATGTACTCTGTCAGTCATGTCCTGTGTCTGCATTTTGAGGAGATCATTGCGGTTTTTCACAATAGCATGTCGGAACTGTTGATCAATGTCATATCCCATTCTTCTGAGGGCATCTTTCAGGTGCGAGTTGCTTTCCTCCTCATTTGAACAGATCATGTGTACACACAGGGCTTGCTGTAAGGGATAGCTTCTTTAACATGTTTAGTGTGGAAGCTGAAGAAGTGATGCTTTGTAAGGTTATCTGTGAGCTTAGGGCAGAGTGAAGTACCAAGGTATCCATTGTTGGTAAAGTTGTATGGATTCAAGAACGGAACCAATTCTGAAGAGTGCACTTTTGAGTGTAGTCACATACTGCTGTAATGTGACAATGAATCTTCAAGGAGAAAAATTCCACTAACATTGTTGAGATGTATCACTTGATAATTAACTTGATAGTGATATTACAAATATTGATCAAACACTGGGTAGAAATTGCCTGTTTTCTTCATGTAGTATATCAGAGGGACATTTGGAATCTTGGTTTAACATCTCAATAAACAGATTGCACCACCAATTTTGACAACCTAAAGTAGAGCTTGGAATCATGTCTTCCTGACTCAAATGCTTAAGTAAGGCTGTGATGAACAGTATTAGATTAGATTCCCTACAGTATGGAAACAGGCCCTTCAGCCCAACAAGTCCACACCGACCCTCCAAAGAGTAACCCACCCAGACCCATTTCCCTCTTACTAATGCACCTAACACTATGGCCAATTCACTTAACCTGAACATCTTTGGATTGTGGGAGGAAACCAGAGCACCCAAAGGAAACCCACGCAGACACAGGGAGAATGTGCAAACTCGACACAGCCAGTCGCCCGAGGATAGAATCGAACCCAGGGCCCTAGTGCTGCTAGGAAGCAGTGCTAACCACTGAGCTACCGTGCTGCCAAATTATTGTTTAAAAACTCATCTGATAATCTTCAAGACTGTACTCTTTTAATTCATACACAAATGAAAGCTTATAAGTTAAGTTGTGGAAATTTATGGTATGAATGCTAACACACATCAGATTTCTCTGGCGCCCATCTTAGCAGATATGTTAAGGTCTTTAAAATAAATAAGTTATTTGTTAAAACAGCAGGCTGTGAATTTGCTCAAACCCATTAAATTTCCATAGAATCATTTTTGCTGTATTTTTTCCAAGCTTATAGGGAATGGTATCAATTTAAAATATGAAAATTATTCATGATGTTCCATTTTTCATTTTGATCAATTTTGATGTTTTATGAAAATCGAAAGTGTTATTTCTCAAAGGACAAATGGCGCATCATAGCAGATTAATTCCTAATTTGCTGGATTAATGATGCAATCTTTTCATTAGAACAATGCATTTAACAAATGATTACCTACAACTTTTTATTGTCATCAACTCCAGTATAGGCAAGCCAAGAAGCAAATGCATGATTCAGCCATTGACTCAGTCATAGTACCAGCACAAAAGGAGGCCATTCAGTCTCTTGTGTTCATGCTGGCTGACTGCAAAAGCAGTTCAGTTAATGCCCACTACCCCAACTTTCCTTTTAAACAAATTGTTTCTTCACTTGCTTATCCAATTCACTTTTGAACGCTGGGAGGGAATCTATTGTCATGACACTTTTGAACAATGCATCCTAATCACTGACTGAGTGAAAACATGATTTTTTTCATCATTCCATTCTTTTTTTTAATCACCTTAAATTGGTCTTATTGTCAGTTGTTCTGCCAGTGGGAACATCCTATTCATTCTGTCCTCACGATTTTGCAGAGCTTAATTATGTCTACTAATGATCTTCCTTTCTTTGATGAAAACATGCTCAGCTTCACCATTTTTTAAAATGTAGCTGAACATCCTCTGACATAGAAACATTCCTGTAATTTTTTTTTCTGTGTTTACCCTAATCCCTTACTAAAATGTGGTATGAGGATTGACATAATATTTAAATTGAGACCAAAAGTGTTTTCAAAATGTTAATCATAACTTCCTTGCTTTAGTAACTGCATGTGGAAAACACCAAAACCTGTATATCTTATTAACTGCTTTCTCAACCTGCCCTGCCATCTTCAATATTTTATTTATATATACAACAAGGTTTCTCTGTTCCTACATCCCTTTAGAATTGAACTTTTTGGTAAGAGTCATAAAGAGATATAACATGGAAACAAACCCTTCAGTCCAACTCGTCCATGCTGACCAGAAATCTTAAGTTAATCTAGTCCCATTTTCCAGCATTTGGCCCCTAATATTCATGGACCCATCCAGATGTCTTTTAAACAATATAATTGTATCAGCCTTCTCCACCTCCTCTGGCAGCTTATTCCATACATGCATCATCCTCTGTGTGAAAAAGTTGCCCCTGAGCTCTCTTTTAAATCTTTCCCCTTTTACCTTCAAACCTGTCCCCACTTGTTTCGGACTCCCCTACCCTGGGGAAAAGACCTTAACTGTTCATCCTATCTATGCCCTTCATGATTTTTTAAACTTTTATAAGGTCACCGATCAACCTCAGACACTCTAGGAAAAATAACCTTAGCCTATTCAGCCTCTCCCTATAGCTCAAACCCGCTAACCCCTTCAACCCCAGAAACATCCTATTAAATCTTTTCTGAAGCTTCAAGTTTCAAGTTTCACAACATCCTTCTTATGGCAAGGAGACAGAATTGGATGCAGTATTCCAAAAGTGGCCTAACCAATGTCCTGGACAGCCACAAAAACACCTCCCAACTCCTATACTCAGTGCACTGAACAATAAAGGCCAGCAAATCTAACAACTTCTTCACTATACTATGTACCGGTGACTTCATTTTCAAGGAATAATGAACCCATAAGATCTCTTTATTCAGCAACACTCCCCAGAACTTACCATTAAGTGTATATATCCTGCTCTGATTTAACTTACCAAAATGCAGCACCTCACGGTTATCTAAATTAAACTTCACCTGCCACTTCTTGGTCTATCAGCCCAACTGTACTCTGTGATAATCTACTTGGCTTTCTATTTCTCTACCAGGTTTGGTATCATCTGCAAATCTTCGAACAATACTGCCAATATTCACATTCAAATTGTTTATATAAATGACAAAAACTAGTGGACCCAGCATTGATCATTGTGGCACACCATTGGTCATAGGCCTCCAGTCTATACAATCTCCTAGCTTCAAGCCAGTTCTGAATAACCCATTCTTGTCTAAATATAAATAGATCCTATCCCTCAGTACCTTCTCCAGCAACTTTCCCACCACTGACGTCAGGCTCACTGGTCTGTACTTACCCGGAATATCCCTACTACCCTTCTTGTACAGGGGGACAACATGAGCAACCCTCCAGTCCTCTGGCACCTCACCTGTATTTAAGGATGCCACAAAGATATCTGTCAGGGCCCTAGCTATTTCCTCTCTCACCTCCCACAGCAACCTGGCATAAATCCCATCCGGTCCTGGGGATTTGTCAACTTTAATAACATTTAGCCGACCCAAAACATCTTCCCTACTTATGTCAACGTGATCCAGACGAAGCAAACTTCTATCTCTAATCTCAACATTCATCATATTCCTCTCCTCAGTGAACACTGATGCAAAGTAATCATTCAGAATCTCACTCATTCTCTCAGGCTCGACACACAGCCTTACTTCGTTATCCTTTAGTGGACCAATCATTTCTCTAGTTACTCACTTACTTCTTATATAAGAATAAAATGTTTTGGGATTTTCCTTAATTCTGCTCGCTAAAGCTATTTCATGACCCCTTTTAGCAAGCTTGATTCCTCGTTTAAGTCTTGTGCTACTCTTCCAATATTCTTCCAGGGCCCGTTCTGTTCTTAGCTGCGTAGACCTTATGTATGCTTCCTTTTTCCTCTTGGCTAGTCATACAATTTCTCCTGTCATCCACAATTCACAGATCTTGCCCTTCCTATCCTTTGCCTTCAATGGGACATGCCTATCCTACACTATCTTTAACCTATCTTTGAAAGCCTCCCACATGTCAAATATGGGCTTCCCTTCAAATAGATGTGTCCAATCCACATTTCTGAGCTCACCACCATTGAGGTCCTCCTCTTTAACATCTCTCCTAGCTCCCTGAACTCTTTTTCAGGACCTCATCTCGTTTTCTACTTATATCAAAAGTCTGATGTGCAAAGAGATTTAGATTAGATTACTTATAGTGTGGAAACAGGCCCTTCGGCCCAACAAGTCCACACCGCCCCGCCGAAGCGCAACCCGCCCATACCCCTACATCTACATCTACCCCTTACCTAACACTACGGGCAACTTAGCATGGCCAATTCACCTGACCTGCACATCTTTGGACTGTGGGAGGAAACCGGAGCACCCGGAGGAAACCCACGATGACACGGGGAGAATGTGCAAACTCCACACAGAGAGTCGCCTGAGGTGTTGGTGCCTGTTCACCCTCCCCTTTTAGAATGCTCTCCAGCTTATCACCCCTGACCTGAGCACCTGGGAGACAACATACCATCTGGGAGTCCCATTTTCGACCACATAACCACTTATCTACTCCTCTCACAATAGAATCCCCTATGACTATGGCCCTACGAGTCTTTTTCCCGCCCTTCTGAACAGTAGTGCCTGCCACAGTGCCATGATCTTGACAACTGCTGCCCTCCCCTGGAGAGCCATCTCCCCCAACAATATCCAAAACAGTATACCTATTTTGGAGGGAGGTGACCTCAGGGGACACCTGCACTTCCTACTCTTTTTCTGTCTTTTGGTCACCCATTCACTGTCTCCCTCAGTGATTCTAACCTGCGGTGTGACCAGTTCACTAAACGTACTATCCACGACCTCCTCAGCATCGCGGATGCTCCACACTGAGTCCATCCACAGCTCTAGAGCCGTCATGTGATCAAACACGAGCTGCAGCTGGACACACTCCTTCAAGTGTAAGAGTCAGGAACATCAGACACATTCCTAAGCTCCTACATTAAGCAAGAGACACATGCCATGGGTCTGAGGTTTCCTGTCATCGTAATCTTAGCTTTATATGAACTTACTAAAACCAAACAATGCACTTAAAGTTATGAAAAAGAAAGATGAAGGAAAAGTAAAAGTTTTACCTTACAGAGTCTTTTTCTTCCAGTTTTGGGGTGGGGGGGGGGGAGATACTACACGTGTTTAGCCACTGCCCAAATATAAATTAAGCCCTTACCTTCCTGGCAGCCCTTGCTTCACTCCATCTTCTCTCCTCGCCGCTCTGTCAAAATGGAGGCCCGACTCCCGAGGTAAGTCGCTTTTTAAGTGGGAAATCTGACCCTGCCCGGCAGCCCTCGCTTCACTCCACCTTCTCTCCTCGCCGCTCTGTTACTAGCTATTCCCAAACAAAACAAGATTCTAATGGTATGCAGTTCCGATAAATACATGTCTGACTCAGATAACAATATAGAATTTAGTCTCTCAAAATTACAGGCAGGTTGCATGTCTTCCGAAATGTTCTGTGCCTTCCTCCATTGAGTCTTCTGTCAGGAACACTTCCTCTGATTCTGTCAGGAATACCTTTTCCTCCTATTCTTCATCATTGGTACCATTATTATTTAGATGGAACTTTCTCTAATTCATAGGTGACTGTGAGAGCTAATTTCGCTCTTGAGAGCTGAGGGCTGTTAGCTGTCTGGGTCTTTTTTCAACTGCCCTCTTCATTTATATAATTAATGACCTATCAATATTTCTTACAGTAAGATTGGTTGTACGTTATCAAAGCCATCAGGTGTAAATTTAACAGATTTTTGGTATCTAAGGTCCTGCTTCAAATTGATTGGCTGAATTCAAAAGACTTGTCTTGGTAAAAACTGCTTGACCTGCTAACTATGGCCTTTCAATACAAATGTTTCAATTTGGGTACACTATGTACTTGCAAACTTTTCAGTGGCTTTTCACAGACATCCATTTTAAGTCTCTAAGCACAGAAAAAGAACCATCTTTTAAAGGGACTACACAATGCTTTCCTCCATAGAATTTTACAATTTTACAAATACCAAATTCTAACTTCTTCCTTCCAAATTTACAATTACTCTATCCAACTTTGCAACAGCAGTCGAACAATCACTGTTCTAACTTCTGCAGAGTGGTCGAGATTCTGTCATTCTGATGCCTTTCGAACATGATTAAATTCCAGTATTCAGAAAGAGAGAGTGCTTTGTTTTCCTGGTTCTTCTTCACTGATTTGCAGCACTGAGTTAAAGAGTTTCTTTACCTGCAACACAGGATGCCCAGAAGATAATTCTTCAATTGTGAATTTCATCGTAAGCTATTGTTTGAATGCAGACTAGTACACGAGCCCACTGCAGTGTAGTTGAACCTGACTATTGAACTTCTGTCCTTTTGTATTCCTGGAGGGTAAGACCTGCAAGAATGGCTTTCTACTGAAATCGACTGGATAGTCTGCCTTTCCTCAGTGTCTGTTCGTGTTAAGTCTCTCCTCATTTGAAGATTCTTGATAATTAACATGCGGGGCATTCTTCAACAGGTCTTTGCCAGATAGTCACTGAATTTTAATTTTAATGTTTTTTTCTGTAACAATCAAAAATGACATTACTTTGGGGTTCTCATCAATCATCATAATAATTGAAATGATCAATGCTCTTAGAGACTTTGAGGAGGGCCAGAGATTAGGCTTCACTCCTTTGAAATTCCAAGCTGTTCTGCACACAATTGCATATGACTTGATCATAGTGAGTGGGGCTTATGGCACTTGTCAGTAAAATCCTTTTCAGAACCATGTGCAACAATAGGCGTAATAAACAGTCTCATTGATTTGAAGCCAGGCAGGCACTTTCTGGTTTAATCAATATTCTGAGGAGATTGTAATGATTTATTTTTAAATTATTGTTAATTTGGTTCTCTATTTTAAATTGAACAACACCTGTTTCCTGGGTAAGGGAAACTAACTAGAGGAGATGGAGGCCAGTTGGAGTAACAGTTTATTTGAGTATTTAAATTTGTTCTTGTCTCATCAGAATAAAACCTCACTTATTGCAGTGCTGCCTGGAATATTTAACAGCATGCATGGATACAGCTTTCTTCAATCACAGAGAACTTTAAACTGACAATATGAGGATAAAGAGGAGGTGCTGGTTTTGGAGTGGGGTGGACAAAGTTAAAAATCACACAACATCAGGTTATAGTCTAGCAGGTAGTACTGGCTTTTAGAGCGCTGCTCCTTATCAGGTAGCTAGTGACTTTCAGAGTGTTGTTTCTTCATCAGTGACTAGCTACCTGACGAAGAAACAACACTCTGAAAGTCAGTACGTCCAAATAACCTTGTTGGACTCTCACCGGGTGTTGTGTGAATTTTAAATATGAGGATGGGAAGTGGCTGGGATGACAGGACATAAGAAGATAAAAGCTGACAGCTGCCAAAGGAGAGAGGTGCTGAGAATTGAAACATACAGGAGGGATATCCATGGATCCATTTCTGGCTGTATTATTGTTTGATTTACATATAGGAGCAGATTCAGAGTTGTAGGAGGCAGTAACCAGGTCACAGAAAGAAGCTCAGCTTCCTTGATATCTCTGAATTGTTTCTGGAGGAGTCATGCTAGGTGGGGGTAGACATCTGCCGTACCCTGTAAGAATTCTTGCTCTCAGCTGGAGCTGGAGCTGGAGGCCATGCAGTACCAATGATTGTGAAAGGAATATTTCTTTTTGTGCCATAGGTGTGGAACCACAAGAAGAAGCTCATGTAGGTTTGGGTATTCAATGCTGTTTTGACAGCATTGAATCTTTAGTATCTAGCAGTTGGTTGTGGAGCATAGTTCTCTAATTGCCTAGAATATGTAACTCAGAACTGAAAAGAATCAGCCATGAACATAATGAATGGTAGAACAGACTCAAGCGGCTGAATGGTCTACTCGTCCTATTTTATATTTCTAGGTACTGACTGGGAACTGGAATGCTTTCACAGGATATTGGACAACTGGAAGAGACAATGAAACAGATTTTGTAAGTACTCACCAGATAGTCCAAAGACTGTCTTATTGCATCAGCAGACTAAACCCAAACTGGAAAAACCTATGCAGTCTAAAGTCTTCACCCAGGCTCCGGGTACAGCAAGCCAGAACTTGGGACTTCAAAATCACATTCTGAGTGGTGAGCAGAACTCCCCAGGTCCTGAGAATTCTGGTTAAGAGTGTAAATTTAAACACTGCTTGTTTTCTGTGCATCAGTAAACAGTGTTTAATAGTGGTAATCTCTTTCATAGTGTATTTTTATGTACTAGTATGTTCCCGTGTATTCACTGTATTATCTTCTTAGAATAGTCACCTATTTCTTGTATTATAATTATGCTTTGTACCTTAAATAGTTACAGAGATTCTTTTGCCCTTAAATACCTGTCTACTGTCTCTTCATTCATATCCCCATAAATAAGTCCAGTGTCCAGAGCCAGGGACCTGGGAGTGATTTGAACTGCTTAAAGATCAGTAAAATAACTGATTGCAAATCAGAACCCATATTTTCAGAATGGCTTTAGTTCAGATTTCTGGCTATATTATTGTTTGATTCAAAATGGTTGTAAAAACCAAGTTGCATTTTAAACAGATTTTTAATATACTGTTAAAATTGTTTTTAAGTTTAATATCAGAACCTTAGCATGTATTCAATTTACTGTTTAAAGCATTAAAAAGATTGAGACACCTATATTGCATCATTAACATCAGTTACCTGAATTATACTTTTGGAGCATCTGAAAGCTTGATTAAAGAGGTAGATCTTTGCCTTTGCAAAAAAAATCATGTAAACTACATATCAAAGAAATGGCAGCTAGGTTTTAGATTAGATTAGATTAGATTAGGTTCCCTACAGTGTGGAAACAGGCCCTTCGGCCCAACTAGTCCACACCGACCCTCCGAAGAGTAACTCACCCAGACCCATTCCCCTAACTATATGGGCAATTTAGCCTGACTAATTCACTTAACTGCACACCTTTGGACTGTGGGAGGAAACCAGAGCACCCAAAGGAAATCCACGCAGACACGGGGAGAATGTGCAAACTCCACACAGTCGCCTGAGGCTGGAATCTTTTACTCTCTTGATTTTCATTTACATCAATGGCTTTGGCTCAGTTTATGCAATACCACAAAGTCAAGATCTGCCCTTTTTTGCAATATTAAGCAGAATACAAATTGTGAATGACCTTTTAGCTTCACAATTGAGAAGCAGAATTACATTCTGTGAAGCCTTCACTGCTGCCATCACTCACAACTTCTTGGAACCCTTTACATTCTCAGGTTCTACCAATAATCCAAGGAGAGAGAGCAAGCTAACATTTTGGGTATAGATGACTCTTCTGCAGAGCTCTGGTGAAAGTGTCATCTCGGCTGAAACGTGAGCTTGCTCTCTTGTCCAGGGATGAAGCCTGACCAGTGTATCCAGCATTCTCTGTTTTTAGTACAGATTCCACAATTTGCAGTAATTTGTATTAAAAATCATTTATTTCTATGGATAACAACAACCCTTATTTGTTATTGGCTGATGCAGAGCATTTTCTGTGATTATATGTACCATGATTACAGTTTGTTGTATAGGCAATCAAAGGCAATCAACACCATTGTTTTCTTCCCCACGTCCAGGAAAAGCTGTTTCACACCAACATATAGATAAACATGCAGAGCACATGCAATTAGTTTTTGAACACAACAGCATCACCTATTAGCAGGTACGTTAGTAACACTTACAGCACAAAGTGTAAGGTGGGACAAAAATCCCCATCAGATATTCTGGACTACAACTTGGGACATGAGTTTGTGGAATTCACATTAGCACGAAGATTAGCTGAGCTCGGGAATGGAGCAGGGAGCCTCCAGGGTGGAGAGATAAATGGGGTGGGGGGGGGGGGGGGGGGTGTGTGGATGTGGGGCTGGGAAGAAGGTAGCAAAGAGTACAATGGATGGATGGAGGTGGGGATGAAGGTAGTAGGGCAGAGGGGAGGGTGGAGCAGATAGGTGGGAAGGGAGATTGGCAGGTAGGACAGGTCATGAGGACGGTGCTGAATTGGAAGTTAGGAAGGTAGGGGGAGGGGAAATGAGGAAATTGGTGAAGTCTACATTGATGCCCTGGGGTTGATGTGTTCTGAGGCGGAAGATGAGGAATTCTTCCTCCAGGTGTCGGGTGGTGAGGGTGTGGCAGTGGAGGAGGCCCAAGACCTGCATGTCCTTGGCAGAGTGGGAGGGGGAGTTGAAATGTTGGGCCACAGGGCAGTGGGGTTGATTGGTGCCAGAGATATTCCCTAA